>NC_134561.1:16237067-16877818 GCF_025594145.1 Primulina tabacum
GGTCTTTTTAAAACTCGATCTGTAGTCAGGATACCATCAACAGAAGGTCAAAGCATAAGATATTCCTAAAACAGCCTTCAGGAAAAGATACAGACATTAAAAGTTTATTGTAATGTCATTCAGTCTGACCAGCCCTCCAGCAGCATTCATAGATGTCATGAATATAGTCTTCAAACCACACCTCGATAGGTTCGTAGTCGTATTTATAGACGATATCCTTGTGTACTCACAAAGCAAGGAAGATTACGAGAAACATCTTCGTCTCACTCAACAGAAAGTCAGAGAAAAAGAATTATATGCCAAATTTAAGAAATGCGAATTTTGGCTAACGAGTGTTGCCTTCTTAGGTCACATAATCTCTGAACTAGGCGTTTCAGTGGACCCAGGAAAGTAGAGGCAATTGTGAACTGGCCTCGACCAAAAACAATAACCGAGATTCGAAGATTTATGGGTTTAGATGGTTATTATCGGAAATTTGTTGAAGGATTTTATTCGATAGCCATACATCTCACTGAACTCACACAGAAAAACTCTAGATTCATTTATAGCGAAGAATGCGAGAAGAGTTTTCAGATTCTTTAAATGAAACTTGCATCTACACTAGTGCTAGTACTTACCGAAGATAGCAATAACAATAATATAGTGATGCATCAAAGGGAGGATTGGGGTGTGTGATTATTAAGGAAGGTCAAGTTTATGCCTATGCATCAAGGCAATTAAAACCTTATGAGCAAAATCACCCATCTCATGATCTTGAGTTGGCAGCAATTGTATCTGCACTGAAAATATGTGGACATTATCTATATGGTGCTAAATGCGAGATATTCACCGATCACAAAAGCATCAAATACTTATTCACTCAAAAAGAATTAAACATGAGACACAGGAGGTGGATTGAACTCTTGAAGGATTAAGATTTAACAATCAACTACCATCCCCGTAAAGCAAACAAGGTAGAAGATGCTCTATGCCGAAGAGACATAGGAAGAGTAAACTTATCGGCTCTTTTTGCCCAACCATTCCTTTGAGAAACCACCAAGCTATAGAAAAATCACGATCCTTCCATAGCAAAAATTAAGGAGCAACTTCAAGAAGAAAAAGGCCAAGAATTTCAAGCTGACGAGAAAGTAGTCCTGTGGATGAAAAGACGTTTGTGTGTACCAGACCTCAATGAGATTCGACGAAAAGTAATGACTAATGCACACAATTCAAAATTCTCAATTTACCCTCGAAGCACCAAAATGTACCTATATTTGAAAATTAATTACTGGTGAATGGAATGAAGAAGGATGTAGCTGATTTTGTCGCTAAATGCCGAATCTGTCAACAGGTCAAAGCCAAACATCAGTGACCTGGAGGACTTCTACAACGGTAGAGATCCCGACACGGAAGTGGTAGCACATATCCATGGACTTTGTGGTAGAATTACCAGAGTCAAGACAACACCATGATGGGATCTGGGTTATCATCGATCGACTAACCAAATCGGCACACATTTTACCGGTGCAAATGAGATACAACCTGGAAAAACTAGCCACCTAGTATATGGACAACATATTTAGAATGCAAGGTGTCCAAGAAAGTATACTATCCGACGAGGACCCAAGATTTGTGTCCTGATTCTGGAAGAGCTTCCAAGACGCCATGGAAACCAAAGTCACCCTCAGCACGGTCTATAACCTGAAAACAGATGGCAAAACTGGAAGGACGATTCAAACTTTGGAAGATATGTTAATGGCGTGTGCTCTAGATTTCAAAGGAAATTGGAATGAGAATCTACACCTAATAGAGTTTGCATACAATTACAGCTATCACAATAGCATAGAGATGGCCCCTTATGAAGCGCTCTATAGAAGAAGATGTAGAACGCCACTGTATTGGGATGAAATAGGGGAAAAGGACATCATCGGGCCTGAACTAATACAAATCACGGCCGAGAAGGTTGCCATCATCAAGGAGAAACATAAAGCGACACAAGACCGAAAATAGAGCTGGGCTAATATGAAAAGAAGACCTTTAGAGTTTAAACTCGGAGATAAGGCTTATGTCATGGTTTCACCTATGAAGAGAGTGGTCCGCTTAAGCAAATCGGTAAAATTAAACTTGAGGTACGTCAGACCCTTTGAAATTCTTGAAAGAATTTGAACCCTAGAATATCGACTAGACTTGCCGCCAGACATGTCAAGAATCAACAACGTCATCCACGTTTCACAATTAGGAAGATACATTCCCAACTCGAGTCGTATACTCGATGTCGCACCACTACTACTCAACGAAAATCTGAATGAGGAATTGAAATATGAGAGGTCCCGATCCGTATAGTGGATATCAAAGAGCAAGTGTTAAGGCATCGAATCATACTGTACGTTAAAGTACATTGGTATAATCATACTTAGCAGGAATTAATGGGAGCTAAAGGAGAAGATGCGTGCCCTGTATACCTACCTTTTCGATAAATCAAGAAAATTCAAGTTTCGAGGACGAAACTTCCAATAAGAAGGTAGGAATGTGAAGAACCGAACTTCTGAAGAAAATCACCTCAAAAGGCTTGAAAGGTAGCTCCAAGGAAACCGATGCAATGCAAAACCATAAAAATTGAAGTACTATCGCTCGGAGAAGGAAACCCTTAGCTCGTAAGCTAAAACCCTCAGCTCAAAGAAGTTCATTGATTCATGGAAGGAAACCCCTAGCTCATGAGCTTAAACCCTCAGCTCAAGGAAGCTCATTGATGCTTGTCCTAAAAGAGAAAAAAATCCAGCTATTGGAGGAGCTAAAAATTTGACATAATCAATGTGTAAGGAATGACCATTGAGTACACCAAGGTGATCCTTGGTTGTGTATAATCTTTGACCACTTGGAGCCTATTTAGACCATTATCCTTGGGCATTTGAAGAAGCAAGGGACAGATGAATGGAGGGTAGAGGAAGGATAACTTTTTCACCTATAAATACCCCATGTGTTGTAGCAAACACCACAATCAGATCCCCTCCCATCTCATTTCAAAGTTTCAGCCAAGGAAAGGAAGAAAAGGAGGCTTCGTGAAGTTATTTCGAGCCACAACAAAACACATCAAAGTGCTGCTGAAAACTACTCCAAACTCTGCCCAAAGAATGGACAAGTGTTGGCCAAGTTCGGCTAAAGTTTCGTCCAAGTTGTGATCAAATTCGAGCCACATATTTGAATCAAGGGTAAGTGGGTTTTATATCTTTCAAAGTTTATGTATGGTTTAAATTCGATCGTCTACTACATGTTGTGTACAAATGTTGATTTCGAATTTACTGATTTGCATCAAATCGTTTTGTTCAGCCTGTTTGTTCGTTTATGCTCCTCTGTTTTGTTCTATGTTGGTGTCATTCTGTTCGAACCAATCCGTCTCCGAATAATAAGTTATATGTTTGAATTTTATAATAATGCATAAAGAAAGCCTGTGAGGGAAAAGGTCACATAGGGAGCCTTTCTATTGGACAAGGTCTTAGAGGGAGCCCGGGTTCGTGAAAAGTCCCTAGAGGGAGCTCATTTACAGGAAAAAGGACCTAGAGGGAACCCAAGATCAAGGATAACCCATGATCATTATAATGTGTTTGTCTGATAAGATCAGATAAGTTTCTATTTTGTAATGCTCTACACTGAAGTTCTTATTTGTTCAATTTCTAATTTATGTTCATTCAACTCTGATATATTCTGCTATGTTAAAAGAAGATGGTTTTAAAATGATATGTATCAAATGTTTTCTGGTATTCGATCGGGGCCCCAATTGCGGAGTGTCTCCCAAAACGCTCATCCCTACGTCCCTCCCCAGTTGAAAAAGAAGAACAGGTTGAAGAAAAGGAGCATGAATAATTTTGGGGCTGGTAAAAAATCAGAAGGAAGAAGGTCAAACACGGGATGTTCAAGCCCAATAGTTCTCCTTCGTCATTTATTCGTAAATTTTTGGACTTTTTTTTGTAAAGAATTGCTTCCAAAAACTCTGTAATTTTTTTTATGCAAATACAATGGAATTTTATGAAATATACTGATATTGGGCTAATTGATACGAGACATATTGTTATTTAATTAACAATGCTGGATGTCACCGACGCCTTTGTCTCGGGGCTTGAAACATTGTGCAACAGAAATTTTTTCTTGCTCAAGGTTCCCGTCATGGAGGGATATTGGAAGTATCTTAGCAACGCCCACGAGTTTAAGAGCAAGTGTTTGCCCAAACGAGGAGCAAGCTGAGGAGCCAAACAAGAGAGTCATTTCTGGTAATTTCCTTGCATATGTATTAATTAACATTGAGGCATCTCATTCATTCATAGCTTTAAAAGCATAAACTGCCGTACGTTTCATTAAATATTTTAATGTTGGTGTCTACTCCTATAGGACACAAGGTTTTAGCTAAGTGACTTGTAAAAAACTGTTTGATAGAGTTTACTTGTCTGCCAATTTGATGATATTGGCTATAGAAGATTTCGATTGTATTATGTGAATTGACCTATTAACTAAGTATAAAGCGACCGTAGATTGTTATCAATGTCTCGTTCGGTTTCTTCTAGAAGGAGACAAGAATTGGTTCTTCTTAGGTGAGGGAGTTCAACCTCCAATTCCAATAGTGTTTGTTGTAAAGGCACAACGGGCTTTAGCGAAAGGAGGAGAGGGATACCTAATTTATGTTGTGGACGTATCGAATGATGTAATCGACTTGAAGAACAATCTAGTTTTCGATGAATTTCTTGATGTTTTGGAAATGTCTACTAATTAAAATACTACTGGAATTTTTTTTGTAAACTAAAACTCAAAATACATTTAAATTCATACGTGCAATAACAACTGTGAATCACATGTTTTTAAAGTTAAAGGATTCCAATACTGGTAAAAATATTATAGTTAAAAAAATGTGTCAAATCATAAACCCTAGACTTTCGTTCCAAAAGGTTCAAATAAGAAACATGCAAAAATCCTTCAAGCCATCAACATATAAAAACGGCATGTAAAAAGAATTTCCATGCCCCTTCCTAACTCATAAACGTAATTTGCAGAAAACATATGGTCCTCGGGTTAGTGTTGTGGGGACCCGGACACTAATTCATTTTCTTAATCATTATTTAGATTCAATATAACAATTAAGTAGTGTGGGACATAAATGTTTTTAATTTTTTTTTAAATGCAAGTGCGGAAACGTAATGTAATCAATCGGATATACATGTCAACATAAAAGTACAAGTCTTGTACAACATCTCTTTATCTCAAACTAGGTTTCAACAACTTATACATCAAGTTCTGAATCATATTCTACTTCTGAGCCTAGATCTCCATGCTAACCGTAATCTCTAATCCTCTTGCTGATCCTGATCCTGTCCCATCTGTTGTTATTCACACATACAGACACAACAACAGCCAGATAATTCCTGTGAGAAATACATCCAAGTATAAACAATGAATTCATGCAATCATATAACAAATATAAAAGCATGAAACAGATATCAATAGCATGTATCAAATCAGAAAAACATGTATCGATATAAAGCTGTAAATAAACTCTGGACTCGTCATCTCAGACTCGACTCATCTCTAATCTATGGATCCCGATTCATGGATATTACAATAACCGAATCTCAGTGATAGGAATGAATCAACTCCTAAGCGACATCGATATAGATCACATATCCAGTGTCTTGGCGACTCAGCCGAAAACTTGGCACATCAGCCAATGACTAGGCGCATCAGCCCATAACTCAATACATACTCTGCTATAAATCAATAGACTAAGCATATCAATCTCAGACATTACAACATATCGAGGCAATGACAATTCAGTACGTAATTTTGGGAAACTCAAGTTAAATCAAACTCGAGTTGTGCAATCCCGGATCAACATTGATTTATACCTTTCTATCTGTTGTTCTGACGAAGTCGATGTCTCGAATTCGGATCTGTCAATACTCAATCTGGAAATGACAATATCGAGGAGTATAATATCAATACACCACTCACTCAATACAGGATATAATTAGAACTCAATCAAATTCTGTTTCAACGGTATAATCGATAACAATACAATCTGATATCAACTCTCAATCAAATCAATTCTGAAAAATCATAACAATTGCATACAGTATCTGTTCTTCAATCCGGTTTCAATTATACGATGTCTACTACGTCAAGAACACCATATATGAATCATATTCTATTCCTTCAACATCATATTTTCAAATCATAACAAAACGTAGTAAAATTTACATCCAGTTGCAGCTCTTGTCACTAGGAACACGGTACTGCAGTCGGATTGAAATTCTGACGGGCGGATCTTGCACAAACTTCAAATTCCTAACTTTCCTCGGCCCTTTTCTCTGAACCTTTCGTTTTTCTTTTCTGAATGTTGAAGGGAAAGGCAACTTTCATATATATATCATGCATGTCAAGGTCAAATGGCTCATCCTAAGTGCAACACGTCTCGCGCATATGCGCGACCCTCCTCGGCGCATATGCGCGAGACATTTTGTCTCGGCGCGTCCTCATCACGGCATCTCGCGCATATGCGCGCCCTCGCTCGGTGCATATGCACGAGGTTCTTCACAACTCTCTGCCATTCTCGCGCACATGCGTGGGGCCAGGTCGCCCATATGCGCGAGATTCTCTACCTGCCTCGCGCATATGCGCCCCTTCCGATCGCGCATATGCGCGAGGGGTCCAGTCCTCACACATAATTCAGGCTTCTCCGGTCTTCCCCGGTCCGATCCTTTCCGTCTATAATCATATCTCAATTATCAACAAATCATATAAGATTACAATAATCAAAATCTCTGGCATTACAAGTGTGCATACATCCAGCTCCGCCTACTCAATCTTCGGCACCTCTAGTCTCCTCATCAATATGCTGACCTGCATCATTCACACCTAGTGAGTCTAAAGACTCAACACGCCTGAATCGTTATAACAATGACATATACATAACATGCAACATTGAAAAGTACTATAATTAACATACATTTCTTGATCTTAAAAGCATGAAATTAAACATATAACGTCAAAGAATAATGTGTCCAAAAATTTTCTCATCATATCAACATATACGTGTTCATTTTCTTTATTTAAATTCAGATCATTAGTTGTGACTTTCGTATCAGCTCTAGTCGATGAATCCATCTATGTATAACTGTGGTACCCGGCGGTGGGGACATCAACGACTGTTTTATCCATCCACTGAGCCTTGGCCTTATATATTCGTGTTCGTGTTCATATTAGTCACAACCAACTCTCATTTTTCAAAACTTATTATCATATTCATCACTTATAAAAATCATGCATATACGTATATTTCCTTAAAATCAAGCATGCAACGTGTTCTTCATATTTCTATAAAAACTCATGTTCGTGATAGCTTATACATTTAAAAAATGTCAATTTGTGATCAGGTATTGTCGGGACTGCTAACTCGACCATGGTGCAAAATGATCATTTTGCCCCTAGAAACCCTAATTGACCATTTTACTCCTGAACCTCAAAATTTCGAATCGAAGGCAACAAAACTCCTTAAAATGCCTCAGAACATATTTATAATCATTTCCAGGACGAAACCTCGAGCCCATTCAATAGCTTATACGATTTTTTTTAAAACATGTACCGGGGTCCCGGTATTAACCCAAAACAACCCGAAATTAAACCAAAATTTTCCCAACTTAAACCATGACTTGAACCTACATGACCATCCCTTGAATCCCTTGTTTCAATAAACCTCAGACCCTTGAAGAGAACCCTACAGTTGTTGGAAAAATTCTCCACTTTCTCCCACCAAACCCTAGTGCACCTATCCTTGAAATAATCGACCCTAGCCCAACTCGACTGGACAAGCCCTGAACCTGACCACTCCTAGCCAGCTCTGGACCATCCTGGAGTGACCTAGCTGCATCCATCAGCTTCAAGCACACACACATCTCGGTTCCCCATGGATACTCGATTTAGCCACCATCCCCAAATCGTATCCTAGCTTCGGTCCATGTATTAACAAGCTACCAGCCGATCATTAACCACTCCAGGGCCTTTTCATGGACCACACACGTCCCAAGCCAGCCCCTGGAAGGATCCATGAACGGAGACACCGCTTCCTTTACCCACCCAAGCGGCTAGGTGCTTCCTAGGACCCAATGTTACAGTAGGTGGCCGTCGAGCCTAGTGTTGGCCGAGGGTTCATGTTTAAACTCTATGTATAAACAATCTTTATTTTAATAATATTTGAAATTATTGTTTTGGAACATCATTATCTGTGTATCCATGCTAGTTGCATAGATAAAGTCCTTGAATATACAAATTTTAGAAAGAATATGAGATGTCGATACGATGAGTATCATGAAAATCATATTTGGAATACTGTATATTCTAAAGAGTTCTTAGTCGATTGAGCCACCATTAAGAAGGATGAAGGCCGCTCGAGTTTGAGACTAGTATCTGTGATGTGAGTACCATGTTTCATTGGTAGGGGACACTGTGATGTCCGAACATGCAGATAGGTGCCCCTGATAGAGTGCACAGAACAACCCTCCATAAAGGACTTTCCAAGTGTTTCTCACATATCGAGTGGAAAAGTCCTAGTTTATGGTTGTACACAATTAGTCCTTATGACCCGGGACAAAATTGTGACTCTATATGCTAGCATTGTACTTTGACTTGTTTACCGGCTCATATGGGGTCATCACGTAGCAAGGTTGGATATTCTGTCGAACATATAGGAGTCTATGCATTGTAGTCGGGGATTTAGCGCTTACCTTCAGGTATGGATATCCTATGTGATCTCATGTGTATGTAGTTTGAAATATCTGATAAGAGTTTTGGTGTTAATTAAGAAAGGGGTTTCTTAGATTACACCATCGATGCAACTACGACATTATAAATAGTATCGATTCTTTGACCTCTCTCGATATACCATCAGTTGTCGAACCGGTCAAGATATATGAGATGAATGGACCGTAATGTACGCTAACTATAATGAAATGGTTTTTGCAGGCACTAACATTTGATACCTTGGGAATCATGTAAGCGATGCTGCTAGGAGTTTAACATGCATGATTGGTTAGTACTATCAGTCTTGAGTTCTGACGTTCTTATTATCAAGGAGTTGATAATTAAGAATGGGGAAACTGGGGTATGCTCATATAAGGACATGTTTAGTCCTAAATCAAATTGAGATATGAACCCACTGCTACTCGTATCAATGAACTATTGAGGACCACAGAAGTACTAGCTTTCTAGATCCCGTTGAGAAGTAAAATAGTTCAATGTGTTGAACGTCTTATAAAGGAGTTTATAAGCGCAAAGAAAAATTATAAGTATGACTTCTATATGGGGAATGTAGATTTTAATTTATGGAAGTCTTCATAAATTAAAAGCTGGCTCAAATAAATAATGTATTTGAAAATTATGATTTTCATAAACATTATTATGGACTAAATTAAATTAATTCAAGTGTTGAATTAACTAAACACTAGTTGACGTACTAGAATCCAATTAATTAAATTAATTCAAGTGTTGAATTAATTAAATAACATTGGGCCTTGTAGAGCCCAATAGGATATAATAATTTAACTAGTGGGCTTGATTATAATCAAGTAAAGTTTAAATGGTTTCAAATGTGTTTGAGATATTTAAACAAAAGTCCATGGGCTTTGTAAATATTACATGCCCAAATAAAATTGCATGCTTGGGAGGTGAAGGGTTGGAGGCAACTTTTCCAACAAACTAGGCATCGCATGCACATGCAACTTTTTTACTTTTCTAAACACCAAGAAAATTTACTCCCCTTCTCTCCAAAAGTGATTTGGCCGAAACTTCACTCTCAATTTTCTCTCCAATTTTTGCTTCTTCAATTGTTGAGGAAAGTATTCAATTCTCAAAGAAAAATCCTCTAGTTTTTCTACTGAAAAATTAGAGTGGATCTTCCTAGTTGTTGGTGGGCTTGATTTGAGCAAGGAGTGCTCAAGGGAGGGTTGTAGATTTGTCTACCTTTCAAGAGATAAGTTGTTTAACAACTTAGTTGGAGCCATCATCAATCCTTGTGATTGATATGTAAAAAAAATTCTAAACACACTATGTATGACATATTTTTGTTTTTTTGTTATTTGCTACACGTCATTGTGGGTGCTCGGTTTTTTCCTCGTGAAAATTTTAATTTTTCAAACTTCCATTGCGTATCCGGACACTCTAATCGATCCCCTTTCATCCAAGCGATCGGCCTCTCCGCCTAGACCTAAACCAAAGCCCAATCAAATGTATCCACCATGTAACTCGACATTATTAGTCCCTTGAAACCTTGGTCTAGCAGCCCTTGCACGAAAGTCATAGAAAAACATGACTTATATACAAAAAGATATGCATATTTAATGTCCAAAACGTATAAACCGATGCACATGATAGATCTATGAATTCCTAATGCAAACACAAACAAATCAGCATATAACAATGTAGATGATGAGAAAAAGAGATTTATGGCGTGCCTCTGCGTATATACACTCGAAACTGATGGATCGGTTCTAACAACTACGAGGCTGCTTCGAACACAATATTCTCAATGAGCTGCAATAGCTCGTGTTATAAGCATGTAAACACCGATAATATACATCAAGTTTGGTTTTAAACCAAGCGGAAAATACTAAAAATTATCCTTCGTTAAGAAATCTGTTTAATTTTAAAGCCTATTACCTTGTGTGAACTGAATAACTAAAATTAGGGGGATCAGTTCGTGGTTTTATCAGTTCAGTTAAGGTGATAATTGTACTGATATCAGCTCGAACTGATCAAATCAATATAAAAACAATAGTTAAAAAATTAAACACACAAGATATGTTTACGGTGTTCGGAGACTTCAAATTCTCCTACTTCACATCTTCTATCACCTTGAGTAGGATCCACTAGAAGACTTTGATTTGTACAATACCTTGTACAAACCCACTCAACTTAGGACTTATACTACTTGCTAACTGAACTCCTAGTCTATACTGAAGGCAGCACCTTCCAGCCAACACTTGTTTAATGTCTATGTGTTAAGGACTACAGACACATGTTTAATATTTTTTTGCAAGACTCACTCAGCTATTCGATAAGCTTAACTCACTATATATGTGAGTGATTGTGTGTGAGTGTGTGAAAATTGATCTATGAATACAACACGAAAATATTCTCACTACTGAGGGAATTGTGCTTCTAATCTAATTTGATAACACGTTGAAGTGTTTACTCAAATCTGGGCAAATTGCTTCAAGTAAGCTGATATACGATGAGCGTGCCATTCTTCTTTTCTCATGATTTTCACATTCATTTTTGTTGACAGTCTTGGTCTTGTATTTATGGAGGCTTCATGACTGTTCATCAAGACTCATCAAATATGTTCGATGCAGTTTGAAACTGTTCCTCGATATTTGTGTCTTGTCCTTTCTTACAGCCATTCTGGAACATCTCGATTTTAAGCTCTGTTGCAATGTTCATTATTGTCATTTGACTGGACAATTGTTTCCTTAATGCGCAGAGCTAGATTTCATTTAGATAAGCTTGTTGTGTTCTACAAACTGGTCGGCTCCTAAATGATGTTCTGAACTTGACAACTGAACTGGTTTGGTTAAATCAGTTGGCTCTTCAGCTTAACTGATTTCATTGCTTAAGTTGAACTGGACAGCTGGGTTCTTCATTAGTTGATATCTTCATCAGCTTTCCGGGCTTATTTGGTCTTCTGCTGACCTACCTATCAGCTGAACTTGTCTTTGATATATCAGTTGAACTTGTTCAATTTGGGCTATCGGTTGGCACTTTCAGTTTGCGTCTCGATAGATTCAGTTTAGGCTTTCTGCACACTTAAAAAAATTTATTAGAAACAAAATACCAAGTTATGTTAACATCAAAATCAAGATTTCGAACATGAAATGTTCCAAAATTCTCCCATTTTTTGATGATTACAAAACTTTGAGCAATTAAATAGAAATTTTTAAAGGTAAAAAAATTAATACTAATTCTCCCCATTTGTGAGAATAAAAAACATTTAAGTGAAAAAAAATGTTTACAGTTCGAGGGAAAATTAATGGAAACTCCCCCTCGAGAACTGAATTAAAAACGAGTTTAAAACATTTTTCATTTCGAAGGATACGAAAGCCCCCTCTCAAGAACTGAATTAAAAACTCCCTTTAAAAATGTAATCATTTACGCTATTTAATGAAGTTTTTGCATCTTTTAACATTAAAGTAGTTTAGGTAACAAATCTCATGACATCTGATCAGTTACATAGAAACTAACTAGATAAACATGATGTTTATTTAATCAAATATGTGTCCCTTGTATCATACATTTAATCACACCAATATGTGTAAGAAATTGCCACTACAATAGTAGATTTTAAACAACATCAAATATAAGTCAGTTTATACATAATAGACCTGAATATACCAACAACTGGTTGTCTTGAATGCTTCTAATACTGCATCGATCTTGAGTTTCTTTGCTAGAAGAATAGCTAATTTGCCTTGGACTTGATCTCTGTGCTGGCTAACTGGTCTAGCTAACTCAAACTGGACTCAACTTAAGCTCAACAGCATTGATCATATACTTTGATCTGATATGGCAATGAAGAGGCGGTATACTGCAGATGATTAAACTCCTAATCATCCAACATTTCAGCGTAGTTGGGTTTCGTTTGTTGATCAGTTGAACTGGTAGGCTGACAACTGAAATTTTGTCCACTGATCAATTTAGCTATTCTGCTCTCAGTTTGCACTCAAAATCCTAAAAATTTCTTAAAACAAAAAAATACGGAGTCGAGAGAATTGGCTGCAATGTTAGTTGCAAATCAAAAAATCTTCTCTCTTCCCACAGTAAACTCATCTAAAATTTTTAAGAGTATTTTAAAGCCATTTTAAATAACATTTTGAAACATATTTAAAATATCATTTTTCAAATGTTCTTCTTAGAATAGCTAGCTCTGATACCAATTAATGGATCAGTTCTAACACCTCTGAGGATTTTTCATATACAATATTCTCAATGAGCTTCAATAGCTCGTGTTTTAAAAATGTAAGCACCGATGAATTAGATCAAGTGTTGTTTTAAACCAAGCGAAAAATACTCGAAATAATCTTTCGTTAAGAAATCTGATTTATTTGAAAGTCTATTACCTTGTGTGAACTGAATAATCGAAATGAGGGGATAAGTTCTTGCTGGTATCAGTTCAGTTATGGTGAGAATTGAATTGATATCAACTCGAACTAATCAAATTAATTTAAAAACAATAATTACATAGTTAAGTACACAAGATATGTTTATGGATGTTCGGGGACTTCAACTGCTCCTACGTCACCCATTCTACCACATCGAGTAGGATCCACTAGAAGATTTTGACTTTTAAAATAACTTATACAAACCCACTCAGCTTAGAACATTCACTACTGCCTAACTGAACTCCTAGCCTAGACTGATGACAGTACATTCTAGCTAATACTTGTTTAACATCTATGTGTTAAAGACGAGATACAAAAGTTTAACGTCTTTGTACAAGACTCGCTCAGCTATTCAACAAGCTTAACTCTCTGTATATGTGAGTGATTGTGTGAGAACTGATATATGAATACAACACGAAAATGTTCTCACACAATAATGGAATTGTGCTTCTAATCTAAGCTAATAACACATAGAAGTGTTCCCTCGAATATGGGCGGATTGCTTCTTGTAAGCTGAGGTACCATGAGTGTGCCCTTCTTCTTTTCTCATGATTTTAACACACTTTTTTGTTGATGGTCTTGATCTTGTATTTATAGAGGCTTCGTGACCGTTCTTCAAGACTCATCAAATATGTCAGTTGCAATTTGAATTCGTTCCTCAATATTTGTGTCTTGTCTTTTCTGACAGCCATTCTGGAACGTCTCGGCTTTAAGCTCTGCTGCAACGTTCATTATTGTCCTTTGATTGGACAATTGCTTTCCTGAAAGCGCACAGCTAGATTCCATTTAGATAACCTTTTCTTTTTTTACAAACTGGTCCACTCCTAACTGATTTTGTGAACTTTTCAGTTGAACTGGTTTGGATAAATCAGTTTGCTCGTCAGCTGAACTGATTTCACTGCTTCAGTTGAACTGGTCAGCTGGGTTCTTCATCAGTGTAGCTCTTCATCAGCTGGCCGAGGTTATGAAGGTCTTCTGCTCAGCTACCTTTCATCTGAACTGGTATTTGATATATTAGTTGAACTGGCTCAATTTGGGGAATCAGTTAGCAGTTTCAGTTTGCATCCAAATAGCTTCATTTTAGGCTTTTTAGCTTTCTGCGCACTTAGCTTAATTTATTAGAAACAAATAACAAGTTTTTCAAACATCAAAATCAAGATTGCGAACTTGAAATGTTCCAACAGAAACCTTTGACATATACGCGTAGAGCTTTCACCAGAGAGATGGGAAATGATTTCTTTTCCATCTTGGGAGAATTTTCGAAGGAGCCTGTTGTATGTTTCGTGAACTTGGATTCTGGAAATAATGGAGGGGTGGCCGGATGCTTGAGGAGTAGGTTTAGGGTTTGAAGGTAGGTTTAAGCCCATAAATTAAGTACTAATGGGTCTTTGATTAAAAATAAAGGGATTAAAAGAATTTTAGCCCATTAAGCAATAAAATAATCTCATTAAGCCCAATAACACTCCCGAAAATTTTTTCGTTTAGTTATGTTTTTTAATATTTCCCGAACCCTCAAATGTCATCCGACTCGCTAAAATTTTCATACCAGTTTAAAATATGACCCGACGAGTAAAAATACTCCACCTAGGTCCATTTTCGAAAATCTCACTTATTTACTCCATATATAAATAATTATTCACATAAATATTTTTCCATAATTATCCTAGTCTCAGTTTTTCGTTCGAGCGATAAAAACTACTGAAAGTCCTTATTCATGAAACTTTAATAAACCACACAATTATCATGCATTACATTCATAAAAATAATCAAACACATATTTTTGTAAAACCCTATATTGCATTCAGTCAGGTTACGTAGTTCGAATTTTCTAGACCTTACAATTCCTCCCCCTTAACAAAAATTTTGTCCTCATAATTTAAAACGTACCTAATAACTCCAAGTAGCGACTCCTCATCTTAGTATCAGTCTTACAAGTAGCCTCATCCTCGTAATGATTCAGCCACTTGACCTTGACCATGTGGATCACCTTGTTTTGGAGTCTTCTCTCATGCCCATCCAAAATCTGAGTGGTTCTTTCCTTGAAATAATGGTTCGACGTCATTTGCAGTGGCTCACAATTCAGCACATGCGAAAGGTTCGAAATGTACTTCCGCATAATCGAAACGTTAAACACGTTATGAACTCCCGACAGATTTGGTGGTAACGCAACTCTGTGAGCTAGTGTCCCAACTCTCTTGAGGGTCTCGAATTGTGGGGACCCGGACGCTAATTCATTTCTAATCGTCTTTGGGAATAATTAAAAATAATTAAATAAACAGGGTCTAAATTTTTTTTTAAAATACAGAGGCGGAAACATATGAAATAAATCTTATTTCATTTACAAGATCAGTATCCAGATCTAAGTACAAGTCCTGTACAAAAGTAAATTATAACGACTACTGTTCATTCACTACATGTCAGGTAATGAAACATATTTACTTCTGGGTCCGAATCTCCACGCTAAACTAGTCCTCTCTCGTCCTCGTCTTGACCCTGGTGCTGTCGCACCTGTTGTCATGCACACATACAAACAAGACAACAGCCGGATAACTCCGGTGAGAATTATATTCCCAGCATAAACCATGTATACATGCATTTCATATAAACAGATATAAAAGTATGAAGCAGATATCTATAACACGTATCACAGTCAGAAACATGAATCAATATCAAACTGTAAATCACACTCTGAACATGTATCAAAATCAGAAAACATGAATCAATATCAAGCGGTAAACCACGCTCTGCAACTCTGAGACTCTGACTCGAGTCATTCCTAATCTAGGGATCCCGATCTGAATAAGAACGCAACAATCTCCCACCTACTCTCCCGATCGTGGTGGCGGTACGTTCTTATTACGGACTTTGGTCCTGTCCATATTGAAACTCGCTATAGAATTTGCTCCACTCCTATGCACTATCAATATGACCAAACGTCCGGTGCCTTGGAATATCCTGTCAAAGACTAGGCCTATTCGCCTTGGCATGTCCTGCCACTGACTCATCACAACACATACTAGACTATACATCCATAGCCTAGACATATCAAACTTATCGATTGCAAATATCAATGCAATAAGATAAAGTATGTGATTTTGGGAAACTCAAGTCAAATCAAACTCGAGTTGTGCAATCACGAATCAACATTAATTTATACCTTTCTCTTCTCGGTGTGACTAAATCGAAGTCTCAAATTCAAATCTGTCCATATCAATCTGGCAATAACAATATCGAATAGACACGATATCAATATACTCCTCAATCAAATCAGTACTGGATATAATCAGAACTCAATCAAATTCTGTTTTAACGGCATAACAGTACAATATCGAAATACCGGCAATACAATATAAGTATATACAATCAACTACTCATCTGATCGAAATCTGAATAATATCAATATACCCAGCAATACAGTATCAATCAGATATCAATCCCAACATCTCATAATCGATAACAACACAATTCTGATATCCAATCATTCTAATCACATTCAAATCAACTCTAAAAATTCATAACAATTACATACGGTATCTGTTCTTCGATCCGGTTTCAATTATACGATGTCTACTATGTCAATAACATCATATATCAATCATATCTGATTCTTGCAATATCATAATTTCAAATCATATCAGAACATAAGAAAACATACGCCCAGTTGAAGTTCTCGTTGATAGAAACACGGTACTGAAATCGGATTGCAAATCAGACGGACGGATTGAAATATAAAGGCGTAAGGATTTCTCTTAAACTTTCTCCGTAGCTTTTCTCTCGTTCATTTTCTGAATTCTGAGGAAAGTGACTCTTGTAATATATATATCCTAAGTTGCATGATTAGGCTACGTGTCTCTTTTTCTTAAACTTCGGCCGACGCTCGCGCGGTCGATAATTACCGCCCGGGCGCGGAATGTTCTGCCCAAATACTTTAAGATTGCACATTGGCACTCGGGCGGTCACAAACTTCCGCCCGGGCGCCGCATCTTCTGCCCGAAACATGTTCCTATTGAACATTGGCAATCGTGCGGTCATTTTCCACCGCTCGGGCGCCAATAGTTCTGTCGAAAAATTGCACCCTTCAGATGCATTGGCCAATCTGGACCCGGAATAGCCCGTCTATAATCATATAAGTTCATACTCAATCATCTCAGATTAACAAAATTAAAATCTCGGGCATTACACGAATGGTCCTATGAATTTAGTACTGAGTTTTCCCGTCTTTCCGAATCTCATCACACCCTTCATTTGTACGACCATCACGAAAACATGATCGGCCAGTGCAAACTCTAGATCTCTGCGTCGCTGATCTGCATAACTCTTATGTCGGCTCTGAGCAATCTTAATCATGTCCTGAATCTTGACCACTAACTCTGCAGTACGACTGACAATGTCTTGTCGCGAATGCTATAAGTAGAAAGACAATTGTTATCGCTGAAATGAAAATTCAGAGACCATTTCAAGCAGAGATTCAGCGATTCAAGCTTGCAGTGTATGCTTGGAGCGAGTCTCCTAATCTTGCTGCTATGACAGTATAGTAGATCAACTCTGAGAGATAGAATCCGTGAAGGTCAGTCTTCTAATGAGCAGTTACAATAATGGAGACTGAGAGATGAATCTAAAGGCCAAAATTTATATTCCAAGGATGATAGCATAGTTCGATATCTAGATAGACTTTTAGTTCCTAGTGGCAATTCACGGAGAGAGGTTGTTATGAAAGAAGCTTATAATACCCCGTACTCCAAAAAAGGATTTGAAGTCATTATATTGGCTATCGGGCATGAAGCGAGAGATTTTGCACTGTGTGTCCGAGTGTTTTAACATTCCAGCAAGTTAAGGCAGAGCATCAAAGGCCAGCCGTGAAGCTTAAGCCATTTCCTATTCCCGGGCGGAATTGGGAAAATATTATTATGGCTTTTGTAGTGGGATTGCCAAGGACTATCATGGGATTCAACGCCATTTGGGTTATAGTTGATCGTCTTACAAAATCAGTGCAGTTTCTACCTATTAAGACGACATTCACCATGACACAATTTGCGGAGCTGTACATATGAGAGATAGTCCGACTGCACGGAATTCCAATGTGTATCGGACAGATATACAAAGTTCACATCGTCTTTCTGGAAGAGTCTGCATTCAGTGATGCAAACAAAGTTGTTCTTCAGCACAACGTTTCATCCTCAAACAGATGGTTGGTCCGAACGAGTGATTCAAATTTTGGACGATCTACTCTAACCTTTTGGGATCAACTTTCCAAGGAAGTTGGGAACCAAAGTTACCTCTAGTGGAGTTCACCTATAATAATAGCTACAAATCGTCTATAGGTATGACTCCTTAAGAGGCACTTTATGGGAGAAAATGCAGATTACCAATATATTGGACAAGGTTGGTCAAAGAGGAGAATTCGGTCCGCACTTGATAAAGCAGACAACAGAACCAGCAGTCAAAATCTGAGATAGGATGAATAATGCTCAAATCCGAGAGAAGAGCTACGCCGATAAGCGACGAAGAGAGCTAGAGTTAGCAGTAGGTGATCACGTGTTGCAAACAAAGTAGCACCTATGAAGGATGTTATGAGGTTTTGCAAAAAAGGCAAACTCAGTTAGAGGTTCATAGGACCGTTTGAGATTCTAGAGAAGATTAGAACATTAGCCTATAGAGGAGCTTTGCGACCAATGCTGGTTGGAGTGCTTAATGTGTTCCATATCTCGATGCTGCAAAAGTACATGTCGAATCCTTCACATGTACTGATTTATGAACCTCTGCAGTTGACTCAAAATATGTCATACGAAGAAAGGCCTATAAAAATTTTGGATAGGCAAGAGAGAAGGCTCCGGAATAAAGTTATTCAAACGGTCAAAGTAAAGTGGCTAAATCATTCGGAGGAGAAAGCTACTTGGGAAAATGAGACTGACATGAGGAGTCGCTACCCAGAGTTATTCGGTAAGTCTTAATTTCGAGGACAAAATTTTATTTAAGCGAGGGAGGAATTGTAAGGTCCAAAATGCGATAACTTAAGCCAAATGCATGCAAATCTAGGAAAAATTAAAAATTCTTAATTGAATAATTTAAATTGCATTAATTAACTGTCATAGACATTTTTACATACGATTTTCTATTAGAATGCATAAAAAAATGCTTTCAAAAGGTATTTGAAACGCGATCGAGGAACAGAGACCGGGGACCGTAAAGGAAAATTATTTTTATTAAATGAATATTTTTTTTATTTAATATGTGGTATATTTTATATGTAATTTTTGAAAATGGTATCTTTTGAGGTGTTTTTATATGTCGGGTCATATTTTAAACCGGTAATCGATATTAGACGAAAACCAGAATTTTTTTTGAACTCATTTATTATTTTTGAAAGCATTCTTAAACAAAATATTTTTCCTACATTATAATTGGCCTAATGGGACTATTATAATACGGTTATTAGTTTTAGCTTGCCACCACAATATTTTATTTCTAAACAAGGTTTTTAAGCCCTTAATTTACACAAACCAATCACGCCTCAATCTAGAATCCTAGGGCTTTTTCTCTCCTCAACCCACACACCCTCACTTTCAAGTCTTTTCACGTCACTTTTTGAAGAAGAAATCGCAGCAAGGTCTCTCATATCTCTGCAACATTCTTCGCATCTAGAATTGTTTTTGTGCATGAAACACACAAAGGCACGTCTTAATCTTTCTTTGCTCATTTTTTATACCATAATATGTGTGAATATGTATGTTTTAATTAAAAATATGATCTCTTCTTATTTATTTTTGTTTTTATGGAATACACATGGAAAAATATTGATTTGTTGCATGATTCTTGATGTTTATGGATGCACAAAGGAGCTGCAAGGTTAGGATCATATGGGCATGATTTAGGGACTGTTTAGGAGGTTTAGATGAGGCTGCATAAGGGATGAACGTGAAGGAATAGGGGCTGCACGAAAATAGTTTCCATTAGGGATAGGGCATGGCTTTGGGAAAGAAATAGAAAAGAGGCTACGCGGGTTGCTCCAAGGTGAGGGGAAGGCCTCGTGAAGGTCCTATCATTGATCATGGGGGTTCCATGCATAGCTGGAGGTGCTCGGAAGGGCTGGAGCCGCAGGTAGAGTTGCGCGTCCTAGCTGTAGGGCGTAAGTGGGAGGAACTCACATGTCCTCGTGCATGGTGGGTAGGGCTACTGCAGGAGGGGTCCTAAAGATGCGTTCTAGGTCCTAAGAGGGTTTTTCAGGGTCTTGTCCACTCGGTTAGGTCTAGGATCGAAGGAATTTACGGCTTGTTAGGGTTAGGGTTTTTTGAATAGTGCAGGAAATCTGGTTTTAGTTGTTTTCCATGGGTCTTAAATGGCGTGAATTTGGTCGAAAAAAGGGTTGGTCAGGTGTTAGTAAGATATGGTTAAAGTTTGTTTATGTTTCCAATCGATTCGGGTTAAAACCAGGATTTCGGTTCAAGTTATAAAACAAATTATAAATTTAGTCTAGGAGCTTAATTTTGTATCTAAGAAATGTTTAAGAGTGTATTTGAAGGTGTTATGGTTAGTTTGTATGGATTCGGGTCGGCATTTTAAAATCTAAAGGTAAATTGGGAAAGTTAGGGTTTTAAGGGCAAAACGATCATTTTACACCTGAAAATATTAGACATCCTGGCAGTGTCCTGAATGCTGTAATGAATGTTAAAATGATTATTTTTAAAGGTTATGAAATTTTATGATGGAAAAAGACAAAGATTAAAGAATGAGTTGCATGCTTGGTTTCAAGAAAATAATATATTTATGAATTTTAATAAGTGATGGATACGATAAAATTCTTTGAAGGAGGTGATTTGATTGTGACTAATACGAATACAAATACGAAATGATATGATGACATGTAAGGCCAATGTTCAGTTGACGGGTGAGAGTGTTGCTGATGTCCCTGCCGCCTGGTACCATGGTAATATGTAATATTGATCAATCGACCAACAGCTGAGACGAAAGTTACAATTACTTATCTGAATTCAATAAATGGAAAAATATATGTATGTGACGAAAGGAAAAGTATATGGTAAAAGAAAAGGTTTTAAAGTTTATGCATGTTCATGGGAAAACTATTTTATTAAAAGTATTTTACACGGTGGCATGTGGATGTATACGTATTACTCACTATGGGTGAATGATGCAGGTGAAGATGTTTATGATGATTTTGGAGTATTTGATGATTGAACTAGCTAGATTGATGGTGCACATAACCCGATGACCATTGCTAGTTTTCCGCACTATTATGATTTTATAGTATTTTAAAGATTTTACGACTCTCATGCTTTTGAGTGGTTTTTGAGAGAATTTAAGAGTTTATGCTATTTTTGAAAAATGCTAGCTTTATGTTTTGGTTTGATGATTTTACGTTTTGCATTACGTTTTAGATTTTCAGTAAAATAATTGGTTGAGTTATTTTAAATTGTACAAAGTAAATATACATATATGTATAAGTAGTTTCGACCGAAAGCTTTTTTTTTAAAAAAAAAATTTTAATATATTTTAAAGAAAAACGAGTAGTTGACGTTTTATTTGGAGTGTTCAAAGAACGAAATCAAGTAATAGAAACCCAATAATAAGTATTAATTTGGTAGGTGGAGAAAACTATATATTTTTTTAAAATAATAAAAAGACAAAATGTAAATATATCGTTGTAGAGAGTTAAAACTAAGTTAGTAGTGTTATCAGGTATTGATTTGTAAAAAAATTTCTTACGTATTGAATTTTAATCAAAGATACACATGTATAATTTACCATAAATTTATTAACATAATAAATGTACCGGCAAAATTTTTTTTTCTCTTGCTCAAAAAAATAGAAAATGACATGAAAGCTCAAAATTGTCATTTGTCTCCATATATATCCACACTTAAAACTATTAATAAACCTATATTTAAACTTATACTAGTGATCCTATGCACCTTACTTATGCACGGTTGGGTGCTGTTTCTCGGGCCCAAAACGCAGCGGAAGTTTTAAAATTTTTATTTTATTTTGACAACCAAAATATTTTTGAGCACTCGTATGATTTTAATAATTAAACATACATAAGATGTTTAAATTTTTTACCTTTGGTGAAAATTCACAATGCTCCAACTATTCCGAGATTAGCGGAGATAACTCTTGATGTATTCCTACAATCTTGGTTTGAGGCTCCTTTTCTTGCCCTTCTATCAAGTCCACGACTGGAAAGATTTGTTCATCTTCCAAATAGCACTAGAATATTTGGAAGAAGTTTCAACTTTGGAGAGAAAATTTGAGAGACGGCTCAACCTCTTTTTTCAAAAGAGGATGGCCAAAGTTTCTCAAAAAGGAGAGGGAGGCCTTTTCGAAAATTTGGAGTCTCATGGAGTCTATGGTTTCAGCTCATCTACTTTCTTTTATAATCAAGTAATGACCTAATTTTCATTATTAACATTAATGAGCTTGATTAATTAATTGAACAAATCCAACTAGTTTAATTAATTAATCAAAGTCCATTAAGAACTTTAATTATTTAGTATGTTAGACTTGTTTTCCTACAAGCCCATTAAACATACTTCCCACTATATTTAATTTAAAATTTAATAAACTCAACTTTTGAGTTTAATAAATTAAATTCTTAAAATTTATAACTTCAACTCCTTGAATTTATTCTCTCCAAATTTTATAAATTCATAAATTCAACTTTTGAATTTACTATCTCATAAATTCAACTCCTTGAATTTACTATATCATAATTTTATATAAATTCAACTTCTTGAATTTATTCTCTCAACGGGAACAAATGATCCAGTGATTGTGTAACCCTAAATGGTTCAGGGATACAGCTAGCCGTGAGTTCACAACTCCTTGTGATTCAGGACATAATCATTTATTCGGGCTTACACTAATTTGTTCCATTTTATGTATCAACAATTGATCATGAGAATGTGAGAAATAATATTTCTGATTAAACCATCGAATCATGGTAAGAGCGTCTAGTAGCATCGCCCCATGATTCCCTAGGTATCACTGATAGTACCTGCAAGAACCAGTCGATTATGATTAACATACAGTACGGTCCCTTCATCTCATATATCCCCATCAAATCAGCAACCATTGTTTAATCGAGGATTGCATAAGAATTCGATAACTATGTGACACATATAAATAGTGGCATCGCATGTACTATTGGAGAACTCCTTCTCCAACGTATATCTCATGCTCTGGCCAGAGATTCCATGGGCTATTATTTCATCAGATCACATAGGATATCCATACCCGTAGGTGATCGGTGAATTCCCGATTACAATGCACTGGATCCTACATATGTCGCAGCTGTACCCAATCTCGCCACCTGATGACTCTCCTGGAGCCGGTAAACGAGTCAAAGCACAGCCCTAGCATATAAAACCTCAGTGTTGTCGCGGGTCGTAAGGACTAATGTTGTACAATCATAACCACAGACTTATCCTTCCGATGAATGATAACCATTTGGAAAGTCCAAGGGAGGGTTTTTCGTTATAATCATCATATGACTACCCATCTGCATGTTTCGACGTCTCTATGCCCTTACCAAAAAACGCGGTACACAACATCACAGATGCTAGTCTCGAGCTCAAGCAACTTTTATCCATGTTTTAGGCGGCTGAATCGACTAGGAACGAATTTAGATTATACACTGTTTACAAATGAGTTTCAACATATAATTACGATTCATTTGCATTGAAGTTTAATCAATGTCTTTATCTATGTTGATCACATGGGTATACAGATAAAGAAAAAACAAACAATGAAATAATGAATTATATTAACATAAAGATTGTTTATTACAACTAAGTCAATAAATTCCCTTTGCCAAAAATTGGCTTACAGGGCATCTACTCTAACAATCTCCCACTTGACCTAGAGCCAACTACCGATAAATTTTAATCTCATTGCTTTACGATGCTTCTAAAACAATGGTCCTAGCAAGGGCTTTGTAAGTGGATCAGCAACATTATCTGCAGAGAGGACTCTTTCGACTGATATATCTCCTCTTCCCACAATCTCTCAGACGACGTGGAACTTCCTCAGTACATGTTTGGATCTATGATGAGACCTTGGTTCCTTTGCTTTCGCAATGGCACCAGTATTGTCACAGTACACCGGGACTGGATTAACTCCATTAAGAATAATGTCCAAATCTTGGACAAATTTCCTCATCCAAACTGCCTCTTTGGCTGCAGCAGATGCAACAATTTATTAAGCTTCAGTGGTGGAAGCCGCAATAGGGTCTTGCTTGGAACATTTCCAAGAGACAGCCGCACCATTTAGCATGAATACAAAACCAGAGATCGATTTTGAATAATCTACGTCACATTGGAAGTTAGAATAAGTGTAGCCTTCCAATTTCAATTCTCCACCCCCGTAGACCATGAACAAGTTCTTATTCCTTCTAAAGTAGTTAAGAATTTCTTTCACGGCCTTCCCATGTATTGGACCAAGGTTCGCCCGATATCTGCATGTAAAACTCAAAGAGTAAGCAACATCAGGACGTGTTATTATCATACCATACATGATACTACCAATGGCTGACGCACACGGAATATGTGTCATCATCTCTATCTCTTCATCAATTTTGGGACACATAGCTTTAGATAGAGTAACACCATGACACATTGGTAAGTATCCTCTCTTGGACTTTTCCTTAGAGAATCACTTTAAAATGGTATCGATAAAGGTAGCTTGGGTGAGCCCTAGCATCCTTTTTGATCTATCTTTATAGATTTGTATTCCCAATACATAGGATGCATCACCAATGTCTTTCATGAAGAATTTATTTTATAACCATACTCTAGTTGATTGTAATCCTATATTTCATTCCCAATGAGCAGGATATCATCAACGTAAAGTACCAGGAATTTCACTGCACTCCCACTAACTTTCTTGTACACGCATGGTTCCTCTGAATTTTTAGCAAAACCAAATTCCTTGATAGTGCTATCAAATCTAATGTTCCAACTCCTTGATACCTACTTGAGACCATATATTGATCTCTTGAGTTTACATACCTTATGATCACTTCCTACTGATGTGTATCCCTCAAGTTGAGAAATATAAATTTCTTCTTTGATGTCTCCATTGAAGAATGCAGTCTTTACATCTATTTCCCATATCTCATAGTCATATCATGCTGCTATGGCTAGTAGTATTCTAATCAACCACAAGCCTCATCATGGCTTTGTTAATGAAGAAGCGTATATCTTGTAGGTGGTCTAAAAACCCTATCAGACTGTGGGGACCCGGACGCTATTCATTTCTAAATTGTTCTTGGGAATAATTGGCTAAATTTAATAAACTTGGTCTAAATTTTTTAATTTTTGTTTTTAACATTCAAGTGCGGAATATAATAAAATCAATCTGATATAAACATCAACATAAAAGTACAAATCTTGTACAATTACATTGAAATCAAACTAGGGTTCAACTACTATATGTCAAGTGCTGAAGCCTATTCTACTTCTGGATCCGAATTTCCACGCTAACTATAATCTCTCATCCTCTTCGTGACCCTGATCCTGTCCCAGCTGTTGCCATGCACACATACAAACACAACAACAACCGGACAACTCCGGTGAGAACTACATTCCCAGTATAAACAACGTGTAAATGCAATTATATAACAAATATAAAAGCATGAAACAGATATCAATAACATGTATCAAAGTCTGAAAGACTTGAATCGATATAAAACTGTAAATCAAAACTAGGGACTCATCATCTCAGACTCGTCTCATATCTAATTTAGGGATCCCGGTTTGAATAAGAACGTAACAAATCTCCCACCTACTGTCCCGATCGGGGTGGCGGTACGTTCCTATTCCCGGACTTTAGTTCTGTCAATCGAATCTCCACAATAGAAGGCGGTCTACATCTACGGAACATCGATATAACAAAACGTCCGGTGTCTTGGCGACTCAGCTAAAGACTTGGCAACCCAGCCAATAAGAAGGCACATCAGCCCATTGGCAACTCAGCCAATAACAAGGCACATTAGCCCCTGACTAGGTACATCCACCGATGAATAGGCACATCCGTCGATGACTCGACACATGCTTTGCTATAAATCAATAGACTAAGCATATCAATCTCATGAATTGCAAATATCAATGCAATAAAGTAAAGTATGTGGTTTTGGGAAACTCAAGTCAAATCAAACTCAAGTTGTATCTTCCCGGTTCGACATTGATTTATACCTTTCTCTTGTCGATCTGACGAAGTCGAAGTCTCGAATTCAAATCTATCAATAGTCAATCTGGCAATGAAAATATCGAGGAGTACAATATCAATATACCACTCATATCAATACTGGATATAATCAGAACTCAATCAAATTCTGTTTCAACGGCATAACTGCACAATCATCAATATACCCAATAATACAAATCAACAGATATAAATTCCCACAACTCATAATCAATAATAATACAATTCTGATATCAAATCTCAATCAAATTCATTTTGAAAATCATAAAATTTCCATACGGTATCTGTTCTTCAATTCGGTTTCAATTATACGATGTCTAATATCGCAAGAACACCATATATGAATCACATCTGATTCCTTCAATATCATATTTTCGAATCATATCAAAACATAAGAAAACTTACGTCCAGTTGAAGCTCTCGTCGATAATAACACGGTATTGAAGTCGGATTGAAAATTGAATGGACGGATCTTTCGTAAATCAAATTCTAGATTATGAAATTTTGAAGCTTCCTCTGAGTTGATCCTCGATTTTTTGCTGCTGAATCTCGAACGAAATAAATAGCTTAACAAATAAATTGCAAGGGAAAGAACAAGTGGCTCATTCTATGCACTGCACGTCTCGCGCATATGCGCGACCCTCCTCGGCCTATATGCGCGAGACATTATTTCTCGGCGCGTGTCTTCTCAGTAGCTCTTGCACCCTCACCCGGCGCATATGCGCGAGGTTCTCTGCCTACCTCGCGCATATGCGCCACGCTGGGTCGCGCATATGCGCGAGGGCTCATCCTTGCACATAATTCCAATCTTCTTTCGGCTATTCTGGTCCGACCTATTTTGTCTATAATCACATCGATTTATCTACAAATCATTTCAGATTACAATAACAAAATTCTCGAGCATTACATTTCTCCCCCTCTAAGATCTGATTTCATCCCCGAAATCACAGGCAATCAAATCAGATAACAAATAAGATATAATAAAGAATGGAGAATAGAAGCTAAATAAAGAGACTCACATCAGTGAAATAACTCTGGAAACTTCTGTCTCATATCTGATTTAGTTTCCCACGTAGCTTCTTCGTTGCCATGACGACTCCACTGAACTTTCACAAGCGGAATAGTCTTTGTTCTGAGTTTCTTTTCTTTACGATCAAGAATCTGAATCGGCTTCTCGAAGTAACTCAGAGTCTCATCAAATTCTGCCTCGTCTGAATGAAGAATATGAGATGCATCAGGGATGCATATCAAAACATAAGAAAACTTACGTCCAGTTGAAGCTCTCGTCGATAATAACACGGTATTGAAGTCGGATTGAAAATTGAATGGACGGATCTTTCGTAAATCAAATTCTAGATTATGAAATTTTGAAGCTTCCTCTGAGTTGATCCTCGATTTTTTGCTGCTGAATCTCGAACGAAATAAATAGCTTAACAAATAAATTGCATGGGAAAGAACAAGTGGCTCATTCTATGCACTGCACGTCTCGCGCATATGCGCGACCCTCCTCGGCCTATATGCGCGAGACATTATTTCTCGGCGCGTGTCTTCTCAGTAGCTCTTGCACCCTCACCCGGCGCATATGCGCGAGGTTCTCTGCCTACCTCGCGCATATGCGCCACGCTGGGTCGCGCATATGCGCGAGGGCTCATCCTTGCACATAATTCCAATCTTCTTTCGGCTATTCTGGTCCGACCTATTTTGTCTATAATCACATCGATTTATCTACAAATCATTTCAGATTACAATAACAAAATTCTCGAGCATTACATTTCTCCCCCTCTAAGATCTGATTTCATCCCCGAAATCACAGGCAATCAAATCAGATAACAAATAAGATATAATAAAGAATGGAGAATAGAAGCTAAATAAAGAGACTCACATCAGTGAAATAACTCTGGAAACTTCTGTCTCATATCTGATTTAGTTTCCCACGTAGCTTCTTCGTTGCCATGACGACTCCACTGAACTTTCACAAGCGGAATAGTCTTTGTTCTGAGTTTCTTTTCTTTACGATCAAGAATCTGAATCGGCTTCTCGAAGTAACTCAGAGTCTCATCAAATTCTGCCTCGTCTGAATGAAGAATATGAGATGCATCAGGGAGATATTTCCGCAATAAAGATATATGAAAGACATCATTTATTCCAGAAAAAGAATGCGGTAAGGCGAGTCGATAGGCACGATCTCCTATCTTCTCGAGAATCTCATAAGGATCGATATATCGTGTAGACAACTTCCCTTTCTTGCCAAATCTGACAACACCTCTGAAAGGAGAAATCTTCAAGAATACTCTATCTTCTGTCTCAAATACCAGCGGTCTACGACAAACATTGGCATATTTGGCTTGTCGATCTTGAGCTGTTCTCATTTTCTGAATAATCAGCTTCACTTTCTCAGTCATATCTCTAATCATATCAGTCCCAATCTAAGGTACCTCAGAGATATCATCCCAATAAAGATGGGATCTGCACTTCTTGCCGTACAACACTTCAAACGCTGCCATCTCAATACTCGTCTGGTAGCTGTTGTTGTACGAAAATTCACAAAGTGGCGATAAATCTTGCCAACTAGTGCCAAAAGGGCGAAGTAAACCGAGGATCACGTTCTGATAAAAACGACTTCGGCACTCCGTAAAATATGACCACTTCTCTAACATAGATTTCTACCATCTAGTCATGTCTGTACGTCATCTTGTACGGAATAAAACATGCGGATTTGGTCAATCTGTCAAAAACAACCCAAATCGCATCACAACCTCGGGAGGAACGTGGTAGTTTTGTTACAAAATCCATAGAAATGTGATCTCATTTCCATTCAGGAATGGACAAACTCTGTAACAGACCTCCTGGTTTCTTTCTTTCCTCTTTTACCTGTTGGCAATTCAGACACTTGGATGCAAATTCAGCAATATTAGCTTTCATCTGTTTCCACCAAAATCGTCTTTTCAAATCATTGTACATTTTCCTGCCACCTGGACGAATACTGAATCGACTGCTATGCGCTTCTGTCTGACGTTTCAAATCTGAAACATCTGACACAATAAGACGATTACTCACTTATAACACGCTGTCACAAACCTGATACTCGGATCGATGCCTTACTCTGACGATCGCTATCGAATTCTGAACATTCTGAGCCGTTTTATTTCTCAAAATCATCTCTAGTTCGACTTGAACAGCATATAATCGCAACAGTTTACAATCTGTTTCAAATCCTGATTCAGAAAAAACAGAAATTTTCAATCAAATTCAAAACACCAATCATCGATAATAGCCTGCCAACTCATAAAACTGCAAATTTCTGACACTAATGTCGGTCTTGGCCAACTGATCACGGCCTCACTTTGCTAGAATCAACCGATATACCATCTTCGGATATACTGTACCCCAAAAATACAACATGTCTCAGCCAAAATTCAAACTTCGAAAGCTTGGCATACAATTTCTTAGCCCTCAGAATTTTCAATACAGTTCTCAAATGTTCAGCATGATCAATCACATTCTTTGAATATATCAGAATATCATCAATAACTATAACCACAACATCATCAAAATACTTCTGAAATACACAGTTCATTAAACACATAAACATAGCTAGAGCACCCCAAGGAAAAACACTCGGTCTGATGTAACCCTTGGCCAGTAGATCTTTTAACTGCTCTTTCAACTCTTTCAATTCAGTCAGTACCATCCTGTCCAGTATTTTGAAGTTAGGAACTGTACCTGGTACGCATTCAATGCTGAAATCTATCTCTCTGACTGGAAGCAATTCCGAAATCTCATATGGGAATACATCAGCAAACTCACATACCACTGTCAAATCAGCCAATGATAGGCTCGATTTCAGTACGTCAACTGAATACATAAGGAATCCCTCTATTCCTTTCTGTAATAATCGAGTCATAGACATAGCAGATATCAAAGGAATTCTCGATCTAGAACACTTACCGTAAAATTTCCATTCATTAGCCATCTCAGGTCTAAATCTCCCAATCTTTTGGAAACAATCAACGGTAGCTCTGGACTTGGTCAGCATATCAATACCGATAATAAATTAAAAATCAGACAACCCAAATGCAATACATTCTAACTCAATCTCATGCCCGTCATACAGTAGCATACATTGTTTAACAACAGATACTGAAATCAAACTTCTCCCCAAGATGAAGAGATACATACTACAGTAGATAAGGATTCAAAAGGCAAAGCATATATCAATGCAATTCATTCAAAGATAATCGTATGGAATGCATTAGTATTTATCAATATATATGCAGTATACCCACACAGGAAACAATTACCTGCAATTACATCGTCAGGTGCGTCCTGGCCTGTTCCTCGGTCAATGCAACACTAAGGCTTTCTGTCTAGGAGGTTGGCTACCTGTCTGGCTTCCTCCTGGCCTTGGCTGTGACTGGGTAGAGGGTGGCTGGAAAGAGTGAACAACAGATGATCGTCTATCAGGCTGTGCCACTGATCCAGATGATTCTGCTCCCTGGGATCCCTGGGAACCTCGCTGTGGACAAACTTTTTCAAAGTGTCATGACTGTCTGCAGATACGGCAACTACCAAACACACCTTGGCATTGCTCTGTGGGATGTCTTCCTCCACAAGTTTTGCAACAAACCCTGTATAACCTTGGCCAGAACCGATCTGTCATGAGCCACTAGAACTAGATGAGCTACTTCTCGATTTCTTAAACAGATTTCCTCTATCTTTCAGCTTATCTTTCTTTCTACGGCTACTACTGCTACTATCAAGTCTAGGAGAGGATTGCAAGAATTGAGCCGGAGACTGTTGCTGTTTTTGTGGTTGAACAACATACGACATTCCTCGCTGTTGGATCAAACTTGCCTCAGCTCCCTTCGCTCTGTTCAAGACATCGGCAAAATTTTGGGGTCGCCCCACATTTACCAATGTAAATATCTCAGGATTCAATCCATTGATGAATTGATCAGCTACAGCTTCATCATTCCCAGCCACATGAGGAGCAAAACGTAGCAAGGTAGAGAATTTGGCCACATACTCTTCAATGCTCAACTGACCATGTCTCAGATTTGCAAACTCTGCACCCTTGTCTTTCCTGTATGATACTGGGAAAAATCTTTGATAAAATTCAGTTTTGAAGATTTTCCACGTAATCAATATACCACGCTGTTCTAATGCTTCCTTGGTTGCGAGCCACCAACTCTTCGCTACCTCGTGTAACTGGTGCCTAATCAGTTTTAACTCTACGTTCATCTGGGTAATCAAGTGAATCAAACAGCATTTCTATATCATTTAGACAACTCTCACAATCACCAGCTGTCTCAGTACCCTTCAGAATCGGCGGTTGAAATGACTGAAACCTCTTCAACAGTGTTTCCATCGGAGTTGCGGACATATCCATTGGATTAGTCGAGATACTACCCGATTCTGGGATTCTTCGAGGAGGTATATCTGATTACCAAAAGGATTAGTAACCAAATACAACAAACCTGTTTCAGTCCTCCTATGATCATCTTACTGCTGATCAAGAATCGGTTCTGATTCATTCTCAATAACACATGTTTCCAATCAAATCAGATAATCAAGTAAACATGTATTTCAAAGCAGTAAAACATCATAGCACTCAAAAGCAAGGAAGAAAACTCATTCTACCCCGTTCACTATCTTCTATCTCAGTCTAAAGAACCTACTGCTCTGATACCACCTGCTGTGGGGACCCGGATGCTAATTCATTTCTTAATCGTTCTTGGGAATAATTGGATCAATTTAATAAACTAGGTCTAAATTATTTTTTTAACATTCAAGTGCGGAACATAATAAAATCAATCTGATATAAACATCAACATAAAAGTACAAATCTAGTACAATTACATTAAAATCAAACTAGGGTTCTACTACTATATGTCAAGTGCTGAAGCCTATTCTACTTCTGGGTCCGAATCTCCACGCTAACTGTAATCTCTCATCCTCTTCGTGACCCTGATCCTGTCCCACCTATTGTCATGCACACATACAAACACAACAACAGCCGGAGAACTCCGATGAGAACTACACTCCCAGTATAAACAACGTGTACATGCAATTATATAACAAATATAAAAGCATGAAACAGATATCAATAACATGTATCAAAGTCTAAAAGACATGAATCGATATAAATATGTAAATCAAAACTAGGGACTCATCATCTCAGACTCGACTCATCTCTAATCTAGGGATCTTGGTTTGAATAAGAACGTAACAAATCTCCCACCTACTCTCCCGATCGGGGTGGCGGTACGTTCTTATTCCCGGACCTTGGTTCTGTCAATCAAATCTCGGCAATAGAAGGCGGTCTACTTCTACGCAACATCGATATAACCAAACGTCTGGTGTCTTGGCGACTCACCCAAAGACTTGGCAACTCAGCCAATAATAAAGCACATCAGCCCATTGGCAACTCAGCCAATAATAAGGCAAATCAGCCCATTGGCAACTCAACCAATAACAAGGGACATCAGCCCCTGACTAGGTACATCCACCCATGACTAGGCACATCCGCCCATGACTCGACACATGCTTTTCTATAAATCAATAGACTAATCATATCAATCTCATGAATTGCAAATATCAATGCAATAAAGTAAAGTATGTGGTTTTGGGAAACTCAAGTAAAATAAAACTCGAGTCGTATCTTCCCGGTTCGACAATGATTTATACTTTTTTCTTGTCGATCTGACGAATTCGAAGTCTCGAATTCAAATCTGTCAATACTCAATCTGGTAATGACAATATCGAGGAGTACAATATCAATATACCACTCAAATCAATACTGGATATAATCAGAAGTCAATCAAATTCTATTTCAATTGCATAACTGCACAATCATCAATATACCCAGTAATACAAATCAACAGATATAAATTCCCACAACTCATAATCAATAATAATACAATTCTGATATCAAATCTCAATCAAATCCATTCTGAAAATCATAACAATTCCATACGGTATTTGTTATTCATTCCGGTTTCAATTATACGATGTCTAATATCGCAAGAACACCATATATGAATCACATCTGATTCCTTCAATATCATATTTTCGAATCATATAAAAACATAAGAAAACTTATGTCCAGTTAAAGCTCTCGTCGATAGTAACACGGTATTGAAGTCGGATTGAAAATTGAATGGATGGATCTTTCGTAAATCAAATTCTAGATTATGAAATTTTGAAGATTCCTTTGAGTTGATCCTCGATTTTTTGCTAGCGAATCTTGAAGGAAACTAATAGCTTAACATATAAATTGCATGGGAAAGAACATGTGGCTCATTCTATGCACTGCACGTCTCGCGCATATGCGCGACCCTCTTCGGCGCATATGCGCGAGACATTATGTCTCGGCGCGTGTCTTCTCGGCAGCTCGCACATATGCGCACCCTCACCGGCGCATATGCACGAGGTTCTCTGCCAATCTCCCGCATATGCGCGGGTCATGTTGCGCATATGCGCGAGGTTCTCTGCCTACCTCGCGCGTATACGCCCTTCTGGGTCGTGCATATGCGCGAGGGCTCATCCTTGCACATAATTCCAATCTTCTTTCCGGTTTTTCCGGTCCGATCCATTTCGTATATAATCACATCAATTTATCAACAAATCATTTCATAAGACAATAACAAAATTCTCGGGCATTACACAGACCTTCTAGGAGCTTGTACTTCAATTACTGGTTTTTTGGGATTAGGTTCAACTTTTACAGTTGAGGGAGTATCTTGAATTTTTTCAAGTTTTATCATCTTGTCTTTTTTATCTAATAGAAATTCTCTTTCCAAAAAGGTGGCATTTCTTGAACAAACACTTTTGCTTCATTGTGGTGATAGAAATAATATCCAACAGAATTTTTTTGATATCCTACAAATTAGATCTACTATCCAATTTATCTCATATTGTCTGCTTCACGTAAGCAGGGCATCCCCATATTCTCAAATAAGAATATTTGAGAGTTTTTCTCATCCACATCTAATATGGTGTTTTATCCATTGCCTTTGTATGGACATTATTCAACAACATTGTCTCATTTTCAAGCGCAAAGCCCCAAAACTATGTAGGCACATTGGCACAGTTTCATGCGCAAAGACCCAAAATGATGTAGGCAATTTATTGAATCCTATCATGGATCGAACCATGTTCATCAAGGTTCGATTATGACGTTTAGAAAAACCATTAAATTGTGGCGTTGCTGGTGGAGTCCACTTTGAGAGAATCTCATTCTCTTTTAGATAACCCAAAAATTTAGCACTCAAGTATTTTCCACCTCGATAAGATAGAAGTGTCTTAATACTTCTTTCTAACTGGTTTTCTACTTAAGTCTGAATTCTTTGAACTTTTCAAATGCTTCAGATTTGTGTTTCATCAAATAAACATACTCATACCTCGAATGGTCATCAATCAAGGTAAGGAAGTAGGATTTCCCATATTTTTTGCTAACATTTAGCGGACCACAAACGTATGTGTGGATCAAATCCAGTAGGCCATGCTCAAGTTCCATTTTTCCATTGAATGGAGTCTTGGTCGTTTTTCTTTTTAGACAGGACTCACAAGTAGGTAGTGAATTTATGTCGGACAAGTCAAACTTGCCTTCTCCCACTAGCTTGTTCATCCTTCTTTTGGAAATGCGACCTAGTCTAGCGTGCCACATTTGTGCGAGATTTGGATTATCTATAATTTTTTTGTTTGTTGTTGAAATCCTGTTTACTTGGACATTCACTTATTATTTTCTGAACATTGCTGGTACATATAATTTCTTATGTCCGAACTTCTTGCAGTGAAATAAATATGTTCTGACTTATCGGGCTTTGCAGGCCCTTTAAGTGTCCTTCAGAGTTTGCCTCTTATTGGGTTTGTTTTATTTGTGAGGAGCATGATAAACATAAAAATTGTACATTAATTAAATATTTTATAATATAAATATACAATTTTTGTTTTATTAAATGTTTAAATATTATATGTTTTATAATAAATTGTATAAAATATAAGTTGTTGTGTAATTACAAGTTTTTTCTATTTTTTACAGGTTCGATAAAACAAGAATAAACTTGGCGTTGCAAATGGGATTAAGATGATTCTTGGACCTGTAGAAAGTTGATGTTAATATCTACAATATTCGTGTCAAGCATGAGATAAAAATCCTCTCACAATTGGGATCAAATTAAGCAACAAATAAAGTTACCAAAGGAGTGACAGTTTTACCATGCTCTAGTATTTTGACCATATCTCTCAAATTACTTGGTCAAATGATTTGAAAAAAATACCACAACTAGACAACTCAATTATCCACATGTTTCTTTTTATGTGAAGAAGCAAATTCCAAGAAGAAAATTTTCAAAAGTGATGTGTAATATAATATAATATCTTGGAACACCAATGAAGACTTTTGTGTAAAAAAATAATATTTTATTTGTGGTTGTCTCCCCAAATTTGGCTATAAATAGGGGTGCATTGTAATGTATTGAGATATCCATCATTCTATGAACAAACCTTTGAGTTCATAATATTTCTCTCTATATTTTTCCTTTATTTCTTCATTTAAATATAATTAGCATGTTAATTTCATATTCAAAGTTTTACACTTTGAATAATGAATAGCTAACTTCCTAAAGTTGAGATGAAAAGGTGAAACTCTTGGCATGATAATAAGGTTACTAAAAGGTAAGAATCTATGTTTTATATTATTTAATCATTATTTATTGTTTATGTTATATTTATTTCTTTAAGCATTTTTATACCCTACTTATAAGTGGGAGTTTTGATTTATTGTTGCTATATGTTACACTAAATTCTTGGAACCATTTAAATGTTAGTTTGGTGTTACCAACCATTTAAAGTGGATGCCTTGATTTATTATATTTGAATATATTATAATATTAAACTCTTGGAACCATTTAAATGTTTGTTTGGTTTTACCAACCATTTAAAGTGGGAATCTTGATTTACTATATATAAATATATCATAATATTAATTTCTTGGTACCATTTAAATGTTAGTTTGGTTTTACCAACCATTTAAAGTGGGAACCTTGATTCAGTGTTTACAAATTTATATAGCACAATAAATACTTGACCACATTTATAAGTTTGGTATATATTATATACTTATAAGATAATAATATATAACATAATATAAATATGATTATTTAATATATTGGAACCATTTTATTAAGTGGATTTCAATAATGTTCGTTAATGTTAACTTTATTAAAATACCAAGAGTGGATCCTTTAATCTCAACTACTTAAATTAAAATTTGAACAATTAAAATTTACCCATTAAAGATTCAAACAATTAAAATTAAAAAGAAACAAAAAAACAAAAACAAAACAAAAAGACATTGTAGTGGACTTGTAATTACCTTAGCTTCCCTGTGGATACGATATTCGGACTCACCGAATTATATTACTTGTGGACAACCTGCTCTTGGGAGTGCAACAATCAAAGTCGCAACTAGGGCAGAACATTTCTCTCCCACTATTTTGACATTTCCATCACTTTCTGATGAAAAAAGAAAATTATATTTCCTTAGTGAACACGTAGAGCCCCATTAGACAATTATGATCCTGAATAATATCAATCAATCATAATTTCTATAAAAGTACAATCCAATTGCATCCCTATGCAACCCAATCCAATTGCATCCCTATGCAACATCCGCATGTTTCGACTCACGTTTAATAAGGACCCAATAATATGCATCGTTTATTTTCACGTGTCAAACCGACCCATCAATATTGAATTGTAGTGGACGGTCGCCATGAGTTCCTCCAATAATATGAGCCGAAGTCATGGGAATTCCAATAAGTTCACATCATATGTCCGGTGGAAGTCACAGCTTTCCGACGTCCAGGCCTCCCCAATAATATGAGCCAGACACTGTCCGCGAGTAGCGATCAACGTGCAACCACGGTCAATGGAAGGCAAGAATAAATTAAATTCTTTTAATTTTTAATTTTGTGGTTTGATATAAATTTTGAATCTTATAAAAAATTAGGGATTTTAATTTTAAAATTATCTCATCATTTAATTTAAAATCGCATGCCATGTTTTTATGTTTGACGGATTCATGCAACTATATTATTTAATAATATACATACATGCATACTACTATATATCGCATATATCATAATATGACATTCAACAATAAATAAAGATGGTCGATTATCAACACTATTAGATCCATGTGAGCTAGATATGGATCCAGGTCAAAAACCTATGTTAATGCACGGATGCAAATGCAACTTATTACATGAGCTTCCAATATTTAACTTGTCTTCATCTTGTGCTTCGGGTCTACAATCTTCCAGTCTTCATCCCCCACTATTCTAAATAATTACATTTAAAAAATACTAAGTCATTTTAACAAACAATTTGAAAAATCAAAATGGTCACAATAAAAATTTACCACTCCATGTGATCAAGACAGGAAGTAAAGCAATACAGTTCATGAAATCTAATCTAATATTCAAAAGAGGGGGTAGATCATTTACGTTGCACTAAACTTGATAACAGAAACTGAGCAATATCAAATAACTGAAGCCAACTCATTAAATTTTAATATAAGTAAGAGGAAACATGGTTGCAAAATATTTGGAAAGAGTAAAGGACTGTAATGACCAGGATCCTTATTTTGAATAAAATACTATTTAATATATTATTAAATAGTTGTTAATTAAACATTATTAATGAATTGATTATTCGGAATGAACCTAATGGGATCCATCGAATTTAAAATAGACAACTCAATCAACTTCAGATTACATTATCTTGAAAAATCCGACCGGACCGATAGGCTCTGATGACCCTGGACATTGTAGGTCCACGTCTTGATGATGAGTGTGAGAGCCAAAACATGTCTAGGGCAAATCAGAGAATACAGACTTAGGCACCTCTAGACTGAGCATGAGATTCCGACTTGATCCTTGATATTCGAGCATAATGCATTCACATGCATCATATCAGTTTGTATACTTGTACATTCTCGTATTGGGTTATTTTCGCTCATGTCCTTGATTTTATCTTGGGCACCCCATTCCACATGGCATGTCTTAGGTTGGACTGTTCGGATGGCTAGAGCAGTTCGATTTTCGGTGGTTATCTAGTGGATGTTTTTAATTTGATGTCCCGTATTCTCATGCAGGATTATGTTTTCGATATGTTTGTATTAATGTTTAAAACTGATATTATTGTTCAGTTTTCGTTTGGGTCGATAGATGATTAAGTTATTTGTTTTTTGTTGTTTAATTGTGGTTTTATCAAGTTTAAATTTTGCATGCTTATTAATATGTTTAGTAGTGGCTTGGGTAAGGGAGCTACATTTAGTGGCATCAGAGCATGTAAAGATTTTTGGAACATCAATAATTTTGTTTCGAGGACTTAGAGGTTGATTTTGGTTTCCTTTCACATGTCAAGGGATGGGAGCAGTAACAGAAGTGTGGTACAGGGACGTTATGCCGACAATGAAGCTGACCAAGAACATTATCGTAGGGATCATGACTGAGGATTCACCGAGATCATGATAAAAGGAGATGTAGAACCGCATCAACATTATTTATTTCATGAAGATTGAACCTCCACTGTTGACATAAGATGAAAATACTGATTTTGTTGAAGTTTGGGTCGATATAATGGAGCAGTGTTTTTTAGTGCTGCACTACAACGAGGATGAGAAGATGGAGGAAGTCGATTTCATGATCCAAGGAAAAGCTCGAAAATGGTGAAAACCTATTTTTTCCATTCTAGTTCAGCAGCATGGGCTGATTCGTTGGGAACATTTCCGTCACCCCTTCATCAATCATCACTTTCCTTCAGTCTCCAGCTCTTCGTTAGGCAAAATAGATGGAACTGTCGAACATTAAGCAAAGAGATTCGAGCATTGAGAATTACGAAAAGCGTTTTAAGGATCTGTTGTCATACGATCCTCACATCAGTGACAATTCTGCTGCATAATATCCTCAGTTTTTGAATGGTTTGAACCAGGATATTTTTTTTTGTGTTTTTATCTGTGACGATCTGACTTCGTACAAAGGATTAGTGAATTTTTGTCTTCAAGGCGAGATCAGTATTGTTAGAAGTGAAAATTTGATATACAAAATTTGGCAAATTCAAATTTTTGTAAAAACCCATTCCTTCCTATCCAAATAATTATGATACATAACAATCATCCCCTTTTGTTTAAATCTTCAAATTCAATATGTCTTCATAATTGGATGGCTTATATTTTAGCATGAAATCTCGAAACTCAATCTCGTCAAATGCTTTAATTATGTAGGAAATTACCCTGTTCTTTCCACTTGTGAAAAATCCTGAAAGATTTTATTGGGTTCAAATATTTTACTTGTCAAATGCTGTAGTTTTGATTTTTGCTATTACTTTGATTCTAAACCTTTTTAATTTGATTTCTCTAGGAAATGGCTGACCTCATACTCATGCTCAAGCAGCTCTTCGCACGCGTAAAGTTACCATCGACAACAAAACCCATGATATAGCTACCCTAAAGGCTCAAATAGCTTGGGAGAAACATGAGAAATACGAGCTCACAGAAACCGAAACCCTACTCCAGACTGATATGCAGCTCCTAACCCATCACCTTGATCGAGCAGAGAGCCAACTCACCTTTAACCTGCACATTTCATCTCATGTGACACGATTAACCGGTACCGTGAGTTGATGGAGAGGATCGAGACTGAAAAAAGACTCGTTGACTGCATTCGTCACTAGCATGAAAATCTTGCTAGTAAAAAAGAGCGTTACATCGCCAAACTTCATGGCACAATGGATTGGCTACGACAACATAACAATTATCTACATATTGTCGTGAAAAAAATGGAAGAAGAGGAAGAAACCTCCATGGATATAGTGGATGAAGAAAACAATGACGACAAAGTGATAGACTAGGTTAGACTAGCATTCCGATTGTAATAAAAATATGTTAAGAAAATAAATAAAGTGTGAAATTTTCTTTTAAATAAAAACATTGTCGTTATAATTATATTAAAGTAAAATTCTTGTTTTATTAAAATTTGAATCCATTACGAAAAAATATAAATTAAAAATTTTCCACCCTTTCTAGGTATAGGACATGGATGCCCAAGTGATTATCTCCGCACTTCAAGAACAACTCAGGGCCAAGGATGCGGAATGTGAGGCATTGAAAGTAAGGAATGCCAAACTAGAAAGGGATAACTACCAGTTAGATGGAAACAATGTATGCATGATAGATGACCTTCATCAGGCCAGATAAGAAGAAAAAATATTGCGTGATGACATTAGATGCTATGCTACTTACCACCTAGAAGCTGAACGTCAACACAACATCACAAAAATAGAGTTGGAAGCAATCCAAGGAAGGGTTTATGAAAGTTAAGGATCGAGAAGACAAGCTTAACAAGGCTATTTACCGACTCCAAGTAAAGATAGAAAAGCATGAACTAAACAAGGCAGTAAACTAGTCAACAATACAGGAGCTTAAAGACCAAGTGAATAACCTCAACAGCCACAACACACTTTTGGATAACTACATTGATCAATTACAGAACGATGTGATCACTTTTTTTATCTCAAGGAAGAGATGGAAATAAACCACGAGGAGAATCCTGAGGGAGAGGAAGTTATTGGAGATATGGATGATGGAGAAATCTTAGATGAATATAATATACTCATAGAATATGAAGGTGTTGCATAAAAGTTGATTAAATCATTCCCTATTGATATGTAACAACTTTATGCCTTTTGAAATATTAATGAAAGAAATGTTTTGCCATAATTATTTTCTATGTTATCAAAGTCATACATTTACAAATAAACAACCTAGAAAATTTTTATCTGTATAGGAAATGGCATGAAGACAACGAAAGAACAATCGTAATCCACAAAGAGTCAATCGGGATCAAGAATAGGACTTACCTCCACCACTACCCGGAGTAACCCTTAGCCATGGAGACATGGTGACGATTGCAACCATTGTGGCTGAAACATTACAAGGGTTTGTAAACCCAAATGCAAACATCAACCAACCACTATGAGAGCCCCAACCATGCGGCATCAAATACCACTACGAGTCTCTTCGCAGAAATCGAGTTCCAACCTATGATGGGAATCCCAACCCGGAAGTTCGCGAAGCACTCAAGGTAGATGTGGTAATACCATTTCTTGAGGATAGAGTACGCAAGTGGTGGGAGATCATATCTCCAGCAATAGCCGAGGATGAACCAATTACATGGTAGACATTCACAAGGGAGTTTCTGAAGCAATATTATCCGGCGGAATTCCGTTTGAAAAAGCTAAGTGAATTTGAAAGCTTTAAACAAACTTCAAATATGTCGATGATTGAGCACATTTTTAAGTTTAATGACCTCTGAACATGCGTTCCAACCATAATCTCGAATGAAACACTAAAAAAGCACCGTTTCAAGAAAGGACTAAAAAGTCGGATATAGTCGGCCTTAACGGTACTCAAACCCACAAATTTTTCTGTTATAAAGGGAGCAGCAACGAGCGCTGAGACTGACATCAAACGCAGAGAGGAAGAAAGTAAGCACAAACGAACCTTTTATGATCAGTCTTCGCATAGTGGTCAGAATTTTGAAAGACCCAACCATGCAAATTGACCATGAAGATTAGCCTTCACCACCCATTACAACAAGGAAATCAGGCCTTGTCCGCAACATGCGACACTCAAGAGAATGTTACAAGAATACTGGTGTATGTTTCAAGTGTGGGAAGTTAGGCCATTAGATTGTTGACTATCCTGAGACCAAGGAAAAGTAGTTAAATCAAATACAAAAAACCACAAGCTAAGGGAGAACAAACCCAATGACCGGGTCTTTGCCTTAATGGAAGAGGAGGAAGATAATACAAATGACGCGGTAGCAGGTACCATTCAGATCAGTAAAATGTCCGCTTAATTATTGTTTGATTTTAGTGCTACTCATTCTTTTGTATCTAAAAGGTTTGATAAAAAGCTGAAACTAGAAGGAGAAACTTTTAGTGAACCAATAAGAGTAGCAACGCCTGCTAGCAAAATGATTGAAACCCATAAAGTACATCGAAAATGCAAAATTTGCATCAGTAATCAAATCTTCAATGCAGAGCTGGTTCAGCTAAATATGGTTGAGTTTGATGCAATCCTAGGAATAGATTGGTTAGCTAAGAATCATGCCTTGGTAGTGCCAGAAGAAGAGCGTCAAACTGCAGATTCCAAACCAGGAGGAGATCATATTTCATGGCAAATCTAAAGAGCAAAAATATCTTCTATGCATCAAAAACTTGAAAGGTCATGAAAGGAGTCGAAAAAATTTACCTCGAAATTATTAGCAATGTAAATGACCAAACTACTCTTAATATAGAGGATATTCTAGTTATTCAAGACTTTCCGGTCGTCTTCCCTTAAGAAGTGCCTGGCACGATTCATGACCGTGAAATGGAGATTGAGATCAACTTTATTCCTGGGGCTGCACCGATCTCTAAAGCACCATACCGAATGAACCCAAAAGAAATAAAGGAACTAAAGGAACAACTACAATAGTTGTTGGATAAAAAGCAAATTTGACCCGGTGCATCTCCATGGGGAGCCGCTGTATTATTTGTGAAAAAGAAAGACGGGAGTATGAGGCTATGTATTGACTATAGAGAGTTGAATAAGATCACAATTAAGAATAAATACCCTCTCCCAAGGATATATGATCTTTTCAATCAATTTAAAGGAGCCAAGGTCCTTTCAAAACTCGAACTGAGGTCAGGATACTATCAACTGAAGGTCAAAGCATAAGATATTCCTAAAACAGCCTTCATGACAAGATACGGACATTATGAGTTTACAATAATGCCGTTCGGGCTGACAAACACTCCAGCAGCATTCATAGAACTCATGAATAGAGTCTTCAAATCATACCTCGATAGGTTCGTATTCGTATTTATAGACGATATCCTTCTGTACTGACAAAGTAAGGAAGATTACGAGCAACAGCTTTGTCTCACTCTACAGACACTCAGAGAAAAATAACTATATACCAACTTTAAGAAATGCGAATTTTGGCTAACTAGTGTCGCCTTCTTGGGTCACATAATTTCTATACTAGGTGTTTCAGTGGACCCCAAGAAAGTAGAGGCAATTGTGAACTACCCTCGACCAAAAAACAGTACCCGAGATTCGAAGTTTTTTTGGTTCAGTTGGTTATTATAGGAAATTTGTTGAAGGATTTTCTTCGGTAGTCATACCTCTCACTAAACTCACACAGAAGAACTCTAGGTTCATTTAGATGGAAGAATGAGAGACGAGTTTTCAGATTCTTAAAATGAAACTTGCATCTACACCAGTGCTATTACTTCCCGAAAATAGCAAGAAATTCAAATTATATAATGATGCATCAAAGGGAGGATTGGGGGTGTGATTATGCAGGAAGATCAGGTAATTGCCTACTCATTAAGGCAATTAAAACCTTTTGAGAAAAATTACCCAACTCATGATCTTGAGTTGGCAGCAATTGTATTTGCACCAAAAAAATGGAGACACTATCTATATGGTGCTAAATGCGAGATATCCACCGATCAAAGTCTCAAATACTTATTTACTCAAAAAGAATTAAACATGAGACAGAGGCGGTGGATTGAACTCTTGAAGGATTATGACTTAACAATCTACTACTATCCGAGTAAAGAAAATAAGGTAGTAGATTCTCTAAGCCGAAGTGACATAGGAAGAATAAACTTATCGATACTTTCAGCCCAAACATGCCTTCAAGAAAACACCAAGCTAAAGAAAAATCATGATCCTTCCATAGCAAAAATTAAGGAGAAACTTCAAGAAAGAAAAGTCCAAGAATTTCAAGCTGATGAAAAAGGCGTCCTGTGGATGAAAGGATGTTTGTATGTACCAGATCTTGATCAATTCGACTAAAAGTAATGACTGAGGCACACATGTCAAAATTTTCAATTTACCCTCGAAGCACCAAAATGTACCGAGAATTGAAAAAAATTACCGGTGGAAAGGAATGAAGAAGGATGTAGCTGACTTTGTCGCTAAATGCCAAATATGTCAACAGGTCAAAGCCAAGCATTAGTGACCTGGAGGACATTTACAACCGCTAGAGATCCCGACATGGAAGTGATAGCACATATCCATGGACTTTGTGGTAGAATTACCAAAGTCAAGAAAACACCATGATGGGATCTGGTTACCATCGATCGACTAAAAAAATCGACACCCTCTTTATTAGTGCAAAGGAGATACAACCTGGATAAACTAGCCACCTTGTATATGGACAACACAGTTAGATTGCACGGTGTCCCGACAAGTATACTATCGGATGGGGACCCAACAATTGTGTCCCGATTTTGGAAGAGCTTCCAAGAAGCCATGGGAACCAAAGCCACCCTTAGCACGGTCTATCATCCACAAACAGATGGCCAAACTGAAAGGACGATTCAAACTTTGGATGATATGCTAAGGGCGTGTGCTCTAGATTTCAAAGGAATTGGAATGAGCATCTACACCTAATAGAGCTTGCATGCAATAACATCTACCGTTGTATCATAGAGATGGCCCCTTTTGAAGAGCTATATGGAAGAAGATGTAGATCGCCACTGTATTAGGACAAAATAGGGGAAAAAGCCATCACCGGGCCTGAACTAATACAAATCACGGTCGAAAAGGTCGTCATCATCAGGGAGAAACTCAAAATAGCACAGGACTCACAAAAGAGCTGGGCTAACTTGAAAAGAAGACTTTTAGTGTTTAAACTCGAAGAGAAGGCTGATGTCAAGGTTTCACCTATGAAGGGAATCGTCCGCTACATAAAATTGGGAAAATTAAACATGAAGTACGTCGGACCCTTCGAAATTCTTGAAAGAATTAGAACCCTTGCATACCGACTAGCCTTGACACCAGACATGTCAAAATCCACAACGTCTTCCATGTTTCTCAATTAAGAAGATATATTCCCAAATCGAGTCATATTCTCGAGGTCGCACCACTGCTACTCAACGGCAATCTGAATGAGGAACTGAAATATGAAGAGGTCCCGATCCATATAGTGGATATCAAAGAGCAAGTGTTAAGGAATCTAACCATAATTACGTAAAAGTACAATGGTCCAACTATACTGAGCGGGAATCAACATGGGAGCTAGAGCAAAAGATGCGCGCCCTGTATCTCTACCTTTCCGAAAATCAATTAAATTCAAGCCTCGAGGACGAAACTTCCAATAAGAAGTGAGGGATGTGAAGACCCAAAATTCTGAAGCAAATCACCTGAAAAAGCATGAAAGGTAGCTCAAAAGAAACTGATGCAATGCAATACCATAAAAATTGAAGTACCATCGCTCGTAGGAGGAAACCCTTAACTCATAAGCAAAAACCCTCAGCTCAATGAAGCTCATTGATTCTTGGGAGGAAACCCCTAGCTCATAAGCTTAAACCCTCAGTTCAAGGAAGCTCATTGATGCTTGTCCTAAAAAAGACAAAAATCCAGCCATGGGAGGAGCTAAAAATTGGACATAATCAATTTGTAAGGAATGACCATTGAGTATACCAAGGTGACCCTTGGTTGTGGATAATCTTTGACCACTTTGAGCCTATTCGGACCATTAACCTTGGGTATTTGAAGAGGCAATGGACGGCTGAATGGAGGGTAGAGGAAGGGTTACTTTTTCACCTATAAATACCCCATGTATTGTAGCAAACACCACACTCAAATCCCCCCATCTCATTTCAAAGATTCAGCCAAGGCAAGGAAGAAAAGGGGGTTTCGTGAAGTCATTTCGAGCCACAATAAAACACATCAAAGTGTTGCTGAAACAACTCCAAACTCTGCTCAAAGAATGGAAAAGTTCTCTCCAATTTTGGCTAAAGTTTCGTCCAAGTTGTGATAAAATTCGAGCCACATATTTGAATCAAGGGTAAGTGGGTTTTATATCTTTTAAAGATTATTTATGATTTAAAATTCGATCGTCTACTACATGTTGTGTACAAATGTTAATTTCGAATTTACTAAGTTGCATCAAATCATTTCGTTCCGCCTGTTTGTTCCTTTATGCTCCTCCGTTTTGTTCTATGTTGGTGTCATTTTGTTCGAACCAATCCGTCTCCGAATAATAAGTTATATGTTTGAATTTGATAATAATGCATCGGGAAAGCCTGTGGGAGATAAGGCCCCAGAGAGCTTGTCTATTTGAAAAGACCTCAGAGGGAGACCGGGTGCGGAAAAAGGCTCCAGAGGGAGCTCATTTACAGGAAAAGAAACTAGAGGGAGCCCAAGATCAAGCATAGCCCATGATCATTATAATGTGTTTGTCTGATAAGATCTGATAATTTTCTATTCTGTAATGCTCTACTCTGAAGTTCTTAATTGTTTAATTTCTAATTTCTGTTCATTCAACCCTGATATATTATGCTATGTAAAAAGAAAATGTTTTAAAATGATATGTATCAAATGTTTTCTAGTATTCGATTGGTTCCAATTGCTGAGTGTTTCCCAAACCGATCAGCTCCCTATGTCCCTCCCCAGATAAAAAAGAAGAATAGGTTGAAGAAAAGGAGCTGGAGTAAATTTGAGGCTGGTTAAAAATCAGAAGAAAGAAGGTCAAACACGGGATGTTCCAGCCCAATAGTTCTCCTTTGTCATTTACTCGTAAATTTTTGTACTTCTTTTGTAAAGAATCGCTTTCTCAAACTCTGTTTTTTTATTTTATGTTAAGACAATTAAATTTTATGAAATATACTGGTATTTGGAAAATTGATACGAGACTTAATGTTATTTATTTAACAATGCTGGATGTCACCAACGCCTCTGTCTCGGGGCTTGACACACCGTGCAACAGAAATGTTTTCATGCTCAAGGTTACCGTCGTGGAGTGATATCACAAGTATCTCTGCAACGCCCACGAGTCTAGGGGCAAGTGTTTTCCCTAAACCAAGAGCAAGCAGAAGAGCCAAAGGAGAGAGTCATTTCATGTAATTTCTATTATGTGGTATCCCTGCATTTGTATTAATTGACACTGATCCATCACATACATTCATAGCATCAATGTGTTAAGAAGAATAAACTAACCTTCATGTCATTAAATGTTTTAATGTTGGTGTCTACACCTATAGAACACGAGGTTTTAACTAAGAGACTTGTAGTAAACTGTTTGATAGATTTTGAGGGAAAATATTTGTCTGCCAATTTGATGATATTTGCTGCGGAATATTTCGATTGTATTATGTGAATTGACCTATTAACTAAGTATAAAGCGACTGTAGATTGTAATCAACGTCTCATTCAGTTTTGTCTAGATGGAGACAAGAATTGGTTCTTCTCAGGTGAGGGAACTCAACCTCCAATGTTAGTAGTGTCTGTTGTAAAGGCACAATGGGCTTTGGCGAAAGGAGGAGAAGGATACCTTATTTATGTTGTGGGCATATCGAATGATGTAATCGACTTGAAGAACAATCTAGTTTTCGATAAATTTCTTGATGTTTTTGAAACATCTAATAATTAAAATACTACTGTAATTTTTTTTTATAAATTAAAACTCGAAAAATACATTTAAATGCATACATGCAATAACAGCTGTCAATCACACGTTTTTAAAATAAAAATATTCAACTAATGGTAAATATATTGCAGTTCAAAAAATGTGTCAAATCATAAAACCCTAGACTGTCGTTCTAAATGATTCAAATAGAAACATACAAAAATCTGTCAAGCCATCAACATAAAAACGACGTGTAAAAAGTATTTTCATGCCCCCTCTTAACTCGTAAACATAATGTGCGGAAAAAGTATAGTCCTCGGGTTAACGTGCGCACATCCAGCTCCGTCTACTCAGTCTTCGGCACCTCCAATCTCCTCATCAATATGCCCACCTGCATCATTCACACCTAGTGAGTCTAAAGACTCAATACAACTAAATCTTTATAACAAGTCATATAAATAACATGCACTAGTGAAAATTACCGTAATTAACATACATTTCTTGATATTAAAAGCATGAACTTAAACATGTCGTGTCAAAGCATAACATGTCTCATCATATCAACATGTAATTGTTAATTTTCTTTATTGGAATTCAGATCATTAGTTGTGACTTTCGTATCAGCTGTAGTCAATGGATCCATCTACGTATAACCGTGGTACCCGGCGGTGGGAACATCAGCGACAGATTTACCCATCCACGTAGCCTTGGCATTACATGTTTGTGTTCATGTTCGTGTTCGTGTTCGTATTAGTTACAACCAACTCTCATCCTTCAAAACATATTCTCATATTCATCATTTACAAAAATCATTCATATACATATGTAAATTTCCTTAAAATCAAGCATGCAACGTATTTTTCATATTTCCATAAGAAGTCATGTTCGTGATAACGTATACATTTAAAACATGTCAATTTGTGATTAGGGCGCTGTCGGGAATGCTAACTTGACCCGGTGAAAAATGATCATTTTGCCCTGGAAGCCTAATTGACCATTTTACTCCTGGACCTCAAACTTTCGACCCGAAGCCAACAAAACTCCTCAAAACACCTCAAAACACCTCAAAACATATTTATAATAATTTCCTAGACATAACCTCGAACCCATTCAATATATTATCCGATTCGTTTTAAAACTTGGACCGGGTTCTCGGTTTTAACACAAATCAACCCGAAACTGAACAAAAGTTTTCCCAACTTAAACAATGACTTGAACTTACATGACCAACCCTTAAACCCCTTGTTTCAGACCACATAAGGCCCTCGAAAAAGACAGTACAGTAGCTGGAAAAATTCATCACTTGATCCAACAAAACCCAAGTGCACCTATCCTTGAAATAATCAACCTTGGCCCAACTCGACTGGAACAGCTTGAACCCGACCACTAATAGCCACCTCTGGTCTTCCTGGACCAACCTAACCATAGAACTCAGCCTCAAGCACGCGCACCCCTTGGTTCCCCATGAATACTCGATCTAGCCACCATTTTTCCCCAATTCGTCTCCTAGTTTCGGTCCATTCATTTAAACGCTACCAGCCAATAATGGACCACTCCAAGGCCTTGTCCTGGACCACAAACAACCCAAGACAGCCCCTGGAATGAGCTATGCACGGCGACACTACTTCCTTTACCCGACCTAGCCGCTATGTGCTTCGTAGGACCCAAGCGATCGGCCACCCCCATTAGACCTGAACCTAACCCCTCTCAAATGTATCCACCATGTAACTCAACATTATTAGTCCCTTGAAACCTAGGTCTAGCAGCCCCTGCGTGAAAGTCATGAAAAAACGTGAGTTATATAAAAAAAGATATGCATATTTCATGTCCAAATCGTATTAAACCGATGCACACGATAACTATATGAATTCCTCATGCAAACACACAAAAATCATCATATAAAAATTTTAATGATGAGAAAAAGATATTTATGGCGTGCCTTTGCGTATATACGCTCGAAACTGATGGATGGGATCTAACACCTGGTGCTTCAAACACAATATTCTAAATGAGCTGCAATAGCTCGTGTCCTAAGAATGTAAACACCGATGAATTAGATCAAATTTGGTTTTAAACCAAGAATACTCGAAATAATAATTCGTTAAGAAAGCTGATTAATTTGAAAGTCTATTACCTTGTGTGAATTGAATAACTAAAATGAGGGGGATCAGTTCTTGCTCGTATCAGTTCAGTTACGGTGAGAACTGAACTGATATCAGCTCTAACTGATCAAATCAATTTAAAAACTATAGTTAAATAGTTAAGTACACAAGATATTTTTATGGATGTTCAGAGACTTCAACTGCTCCTGTCAGCCCTTCTACCACCTCGGGTAGAATACACAAGAAAACTTTGATTTGTACAATACCTTCTACAAACCCGCTCAACTTAGGACTTACACTATTACCTAACTGAACTCCTAGTCTAGACTATAGGCAGCACCTCACAGCCAACACTTGTTTAACATCTATGTGTTAAAGACTACATACACAAGTTTAACATTTTTTTTGCAAGACTCACTCAGCTATTCAATAAACTTAACACTCTGTATATGTGGGTGATTGTGTGTGAGTGTGTGAGAACTAATCTATGAATACAACACGAAAATTTTCTCACATATTGAGGGAATTGTGCTTCTATTCTAAGCTGATAACACGTTGAAATGTTCCCTCAATCTGGGTGGATTTATTCTTGTAAGCTGATATATGATGAGCGTGCCTTTCTTATTTTCTCATGATTTTCACACACTTTTTTGGTGATGGTCTTGATCTTGTATTTATCGAGGCTTTGTGACCGTTCTTCAAGACTCATAAAATATGTCAGTTGTAGTTTGAATTTGTTCCTCGATATTTGTGCCTTGTCTTATCTAACATCCATTCTGAAACGTCTTGAATTTAAGCTCTCTTGCAACATTCATTATTGTCTTTCGACGGGACAATTGATTTCCTTAATGCGCACATCTAGATTCCATTTAGATAAGCTTGTCGTGTTCTGCAAAATGGTCGGTTCCTAACTGATGTTCTGAACTGGTCAGTTGAACTGGTCTTGAACTGGTTTGGTGAAATCAGTTGGCTCGTCAGCTGAACTATTTTCACTGCTTCAGTTGAACTAGTCTCCCGGGTTCTTCATCAGTCGTGCTCTTCATCAGCTGGCCGTGATTTTGAAGGTCTTCTACTGAACTACCTATCAGCAAAACTAGTTTTTGATATATCAGTTGAACTGGTTCAATTTGGGCAATAAGTTGGCACTTTCAATTTGCATCTCGATAGATTCAGTTTAGGATTGGTGGCTTTCTGGGCACTTAGCTAAATTTATTATAAACAAAATAACATGTTTTGTTAACATCAAAATCAAGATTGTGAATGGGAGGACCCGAACCTAATTCATTTTCTTAATCATCATTAGGATCAGTTAATTAATATGGGTCTAAATTTTTTTTAAAAATACATAAGTGCGGAACATATGATAACCAGTCTGATATAAACATCGAAAGTTAAGTACAAGTCTTGTACAAAATACATTTATCTCAAACTAAGGTTCAACAACTATACATCAAGTGTTGAAAGCCAACATACTTCTAAGTCCGGATCTCCACGCTAATCCTGATCTCTCATCCTCTTCGTGACCCTAATCATGTACCACTTGTTGTCATGCACACATACAAACACAACAACAGCCGGATAACTCCGGTGAGAAATATATTCCCATTATAAACCACGTATACATGCAATCATATAAACAGATATAAAAGCATGAAACAGATATCAATAACATGTATCAAAATCTGAAAGACATGAATCGATATAAAGATGTAAATAACATCTTGACTCGTCATCTCCGACTCGACTCTTCTCTAATCTAGGGATCCCGGTCTAACTCAGACTTTGGCATTCTATATCAAATCTCAGCGATAGAAGTCGATCTACTTCTAAGCAACATCGATACACCAAAAGTCCAGTGTCTTGGCACATCCGCCAAAGACTTGGCACCTCCGCCAATGACTAGGCACATCCGCCCATGACTCAATACATGCTTTGCTATAAATCAATAGACTAAGCATATCAATCTCATGAATTGCAAACATCAATGCAATAACATAAGTTATGTGGTTTTGTGAAACTCAAGCAAAATCAAACTCGAGTCATATCTTCCCGATTCAACATTGATTTATACCTTTCTTTTGTCGATCTGACGAAGTCGAAGTATCGAATTCGAATCTGTCAATACTCAATCTGGAAATGACAATATTGAAATATCAATATACAACTCAATCAATACTGGATATAATCAGCACTCAATCTAATTCTGTTTCAACGACATAACAGCACAATCTCAATATACCCAGCAATACAGATATCAACAGATACCAACCTCAACTCATAATCAATCAATAAACACAATCTGATATCACATTTGTATAATCTCAATCAAATTCAATCTGAAAATGATAACAATTTCATACGGTATCCGTTCTTCAATCTGATTCCGATTATACAACGATAACAATCTCAGAAACAGATAATATTAGTCATATCATGATTCCTTTCATATCATATTTTCAAATCATATCAAAACATAATAAAACTTACGTCCAGTTGATGTTCTTGTCGAGAGGAACACAGTACTAAAGTCGGATTGAAAATCAGACGGACGGATCTTCCGTAAATCACAATTCTATGATTCAAAGGAAAAACTTAATATATTTCCACAGCTCTCGGTTTTCTTGCTAGAATTCTGAAGGCTAAAGAATTGTTATATATATCATGCATGTCCAAGGCTAGGTGGCTCTCTCTTTAAGCTGCATGTCTCGCATATGCGCGAGGTTCTGTGCCATACTCGAGCATATGCGCAGGTCCTGGTCACGCATATGCGCGAGGTTCTCTACCAACCTCACACATATGCGCCCTGCTCAGTCGCGCATATGTGCGAGGGGTTCAGTCCTCGCACATAATTTTAAGTCTTCTTTTGTCTTTCCCGGTCTGATCCTTTCCGTCTATAATCACATCAATTATTAATAAATCATTTCAGATTACAATAATAAAATTCTCGGGCATTACAGTGAACATGAAATGTAACAACAATCTCACCTTTTTTATGATCACAAAACTTTGTGCAATTAAAGAGAGATTTTGAAAGGTAAAAAATTTAATACTAATTCTCCCTCTTTGTGAGGATCAAAAAAATTTAATTGAAAATTAATTTCAGTTAGCTTGTTAATGACAGAAATTGATTAGGTGACGAAATCGTAAATATACTTATATGGAAACAGAATAATTGTTGTTGATTTTTTTAAAATAATTTTAAGATATAAAATATAGATTTTATTTTATAAATTTTCCTCCCACTATTTTGACATTTCCACCACCCTTTAATGAAAAAGAGAAATCACATTTCCTTAGTGGGCACGTAGTGCTCGATTAGACAATTTTGACACCAAATAATAGCATCCAATCACAATTTGAAAGAGATAGAATCCAATTTCATCCCTATGTAACATCTCCGTGTTTCGCCTCACCTTTAAAAAGGACATAATTGTAGAGCCCAAAATCAGTACACGTAAAACCCATGCATTTATTTAAATTGTAAAATCATTTATTTATATTAAAATGATTTTTAGTGATGCATGATTTATTAAATTGCATTATTTTAATGTTATGTGATGCACGTTAAAATATTTTTTCGAGTTTCATGTTTCAGGCGATCATTCGATGCGGGATCGAGGAAAAGAGAACGGTGTCGATTTTGGCATATTTTTATGTGTTATTTTATTTTTTAAGTTAAGGTTGGGGCATATTAATTAATTTAATAAGTTTCAGCATTTTAAAACCTAAAATTATGTAATTATTGAGTTTAGAATTTTTAAACTTTTAAAGTTAGCTTTGTGCATTTTATTTGTTAAAAAGGACAATTTTATAAAAAATATAGTGTATTTATTTTTATTTGAGGAGTTGTTTAAAATTAGTGTAACTTTTGTTAGCATTTTAATTATTTAAGTTAGCAATAATTTCTCCTTATTAAAAACACACACACACACGTTACACACACTTAAACACACTTACACGTTTTTACACACACCAAAACACACAACACACATCTACACATTTTATTTCCAGAATTTGAGAGCAAAAACCTAGGGTTCCTCCACCTAAGAGCAACCGCCCCCTCCCTCTATACTTTCCAACAACTTTTCGCTGTTTCCACCAACATGCCTTTAAATCTTTAACGTTACCAAAACGACGACTCCGGATCGTCTCTCGCATCCTTCACGCTTCGGAGTCGTCGTTTCGGTAACGTTAAAGATATAAAGGCATGTATATTCTGTTTTTCCTGCGTCGATCTAGTCATATTATGTGTTGCAATGTTTTTATGCGAGAGAATACATGTGTGATGTGTAGAAGTTTGAGCAATCATGTTTGGATCACTTTTGAAACCATTTTTGGGATCTCAAATCTCATTTTTACTGATCTTTTAAAAACTGCGATTTTTCGGTCGAGATTTTGGGAAAATTCTTAACTAAAGAAACATAGAAATTTTCAATACCTTTGATTTGATATAAAATTTAAAATATTTGGATAACAATTGAGTGAGATATGATCATTTTCGTGGGACTGCTCAAACTGCGTTTACTGAAAAATTATGTTATTGATGTGTTCTTGAAGTTTTATTGCTGCAGGCTTCGTTGGGGATCGACGGGAGATCGTTGCTGCATTTAGGTATGTTTAGTATGATGTTGGGTTGGTATTTTGTATGCCGGTTAGTGTCGATAGGCAATTGAATTCATTAAAAGTCGTAGGAAACGATTTACTGTCAATTTCCGTGATTATGAGATTGTACTGTGTTAGGATGGGCTTCGTGTTTCGGGGTGTTTGTACATGTTGTATCAATGTAGTAGCATCCTAGACAGGGTCTCGTGGTGTCGGTCCATAGTCAGTGCAATCAAGTTTAGAATGTTAAGAAATACATGTATTGAATTTTCGTGGGTTTTTAGTCAGCGCAGGTATCCGGACACGGACCCAGACCCTTACACGGGGTCCGTGCCTTTGTTTCCTTTGAAGTGTCGAATTTGCGAGCCTACACGGACCACCACACGGACCCTAGCTTGGAGTCCGTGCCTTTCTTTCTTTTCGGTGTGTTTTTACGGTATCTACACGGACCCCTACAAGGAATTAGGCACGGGATCCGTGCCTTCCCTTTTCTTCACACGTATTTTACAGTACCTACACGGACCCGGAACCGGACCAGGGCATGGGGTCCGTGTACCTCCTGTTTGGGAATAGTTTAGGTTTCCGTTTCAGATTTGTTTTGGGGTTCGATGTCATGGGTTAGTACGACGATTAAACGAGGTCAAGTCCCGAGTGATCTAGAATGTCATAAGCTATTTATTTACTTTGGTAGTGAGCACGAGTACCTACATCTAAGTTATGAAAGATAAGTGTTTGAACTCATGTTAGTATATGCAGCAGTGACCCCAAGCGAGATCCAACGAATCTCTCAACGTCAAGTAAGTTTGTTCGTCGTGCAAATGAGAAAATGTTCTATTTTTGAGGTATGATAAATGTCTTGTGACCAATTTATGAATGGCTTTGGAATTTGGTGAACGTGGCCGAGGACCTCTCCACCCCGTTAAAGCATGAACGAGTTTAGATCAGGATTGGAAAGCGGTAAAGCATGATCGGGGACCAATCCACCCGTTAAAGCATGAACGAGGATCTCATGTATGTGGCAGTGGATTTTCCCTGTCAACCCAGTACTGTGTTTTAGCCTGATCAGGCGTATTTATGTATGGGTCAGTTTATTTGAAAAATGCCTCTACGCAAAATGATGAAGTTATGTATGTTGAGGTATGTACAAGTATGCAAGCATGTTTAAGAAAAGTTTTATGTTGATGGCACGTCTATGTTATGTATGTAAGTTTAAGTTCAAGTTCAAGTTTCAAATATGTTACGTTCAAGCTTTTAAGTATGCAAGTTCAAGAATCAAGTACGTACGTTCTATTTTAAAGTTGCATGTGATTTTATTACGTATTACTCGTTACTTCCAGTTTATACATGTTGAGTCTTTAGACTCACTAGACTTGATCGATGCAGGTGAGGATGCATTTGAGGAGACGAAGGGTGAGGACCAGTGAGCTGGCTTGGACTGAGCGGGAGGCTAAACCCGAGGACCGCCATGTTTTTTTTAGAATAAATGAAAGTTTCAAATACTCTGATTTCATGTTTGTTTACGATGTTCTAAAATAAGTATTTTCGTTAGCAAAATTTCTATGGTAATCTTTTATTTCAAATACTTTTAGATGGTTGGCAAACTTAAGTGTGGTTGGTTTATGGCAAATGTTTTTAGAAAATTTTTATTTTTCCACAAAATTCTAAGTAGTGTAAAGTACGGTACGTTACAGTTGATATCAAAGCGGTGTTCTTGTAAAGGGTTATGCCTATTGCTAGTCGCAAGAAGCTCACGAAGTCACACCTCAAGTCTGTAAGTTTTAAAGTTTTGAATTATGTTATGTATTAAGCATTAAGTCATGATTTCAGCATGTCCATGTTTTAAGTTCTATTTACGTGCATCTTATACTATTGATATCATGTTCATGCATATGGGGTTTACGTGTTGGGTAAATTGTTGGAACAGATATGCTGTAAGGACCGTGTATCGTGTTATCGTAAATCATGTGTGATTATCGATAATTCATGAAATTCATATGTGATTATGTATTTGATGTATATTATGACCAGGAAATTGAGAAAATGAATATTGAATATGAATTGATGTTGTAAGAGCTCGAGGAGAGAGGCCGGACGCCAATTAGTACAAAAAATAAATATTTGTACAGAATGTGTGGCGCCCGGACGGTAGAAAATGAGCACCCGAGCGCCAGGGTATGTAAAATTTGTGTTCGGGCAGAACACTCCGCGCCCGAGCGGTAATATTTGACCGCCCGAGCGCGGCACAACTCACACTTGGGGCAGAATGTCTCGCGCTCGGGCGCGAGAATTCTACCGCCCGAGCGCCAAAGCGATGATGATAAGATTAAGTTCTATCCTTCTTGTTATCATTTTGTATTCGATAATCGAGAGAGAGAAACGAGAGATCTTCATTTTCTTTCGTCCGAAATCGACTTCGAAACGCTGTCTAGACGCGAAACAAATTATATATTTGTAATCGTCGCGTCGAGAGCTTCTAACTGAGGTAAATTTCTTCTAGTTCCAGCAGCTCGAAATATCAAAGTGCTGGAATAGCATGTATTTGAAGTTGAATTTCTGATATGGAGTAGAATAACCGACAAGAAACTTGTATTCAAAGTCGGAATTGAATTATGATATGAATTTGATTTGATATGATTTTGGAGTATGTTATTGATTGGAATGAGTATGTTATTAATGTAGATAGAGTGTAATATCAATATCTTCAGGCTACATCAACTGGAAACGAAGAATTGAGGTATGTTGCGACCGGGTAACATACGACAGGTATCTGTATTATATGATATATGTCGGATTGATTTGATTGATTAGAATGAGATTATGTGTCTATATGCCTTATTTGTTGATTGATGTGGCATACATGACATTGAGATTGAGATATCGATGTATAAAATAAATGTTTTGTTAACACAAATCATTTTATGCATACATCGATACATGACATGCATGTTGAGCTATGATCCTTGGATACCTTGATATGATTGGATTGGATTCCGGGGTTTGTGAACACAATCGCTATGCCGGTATTATATGACCCGTAAAGCATAGACAATTGTGGCCCCATATGATTGGATATGAGATTTTGGATTTGATGGCGCTTTGCCGACGCTATCATACGAGTATCCCATATTGGCCGGTGTGCCAGCTCGAGCATTGATTTGATAGCGATTCGATTGATTCTGACATGTGCTCAGTGGATGGGCATTTGACCCGATACCTCCACGACATACATGCATTGCATACCATATATCATTTCTTAGATATCTGTTGTATATATGATTGGTTGTTCCATACGGAGCTTTGCTCACCCCCAAGGGGGGCTGTTGTTGTCTTTGTGTGTGGACAATGGCAGGTACTCCAGGATATCAGGAGACCGGAGAGGGTACTTCTGGAGGGAGCCACAGCTTGGGCTGAGGTTTTATGTTTATGTCTTGTTCCCAGTATATATGTATATGTATTTATATACCGGGGCATGTCCCGAGGATATGAGTTGTTTGTATATGATTGGTGTTGATTACGTGTGGGCATGTTTTATGAATTGAGATGAAATACTATTTTTAGTATTCAAATAAAATGATTTGGGCTCATTGTAAAGAAAATTTAAACTCGTTTTCCGCTGTAATTAATTAACCCTAATCAGATTGCATTGTAATAACGATTAGGAGCTAAGGGCCCCACACTAGATGGTATCAGAGCATAGCTGGGAATGCTCGATTGAGTTTTGTGTACACTTGAATAGGCACAAATGAATTGTGCGCTTGTGTTTGAATTATTTGTATTACTTGCTCCTACTTGATTTGATTCGAGTAAGTATCTGATGAGATTGATGTTATGAGATGATGAGATTATGAAATTGATATGATATTGTGATATTCATCTTTTGATTTGTAGATGGATCCCACAAATGAAACTGCGAGTAGCAGTACTGAGAGGATTGTTGGGCAATTTGAAGGATTGTCCATGGATGTAGTGATGGCTCGATTCCAGGATCTGAAACCACCGAAGTTCTTTGGTACTGAGAGTGCTGAAAGAGCTGAGGCCTGGCTGAAGGATATCGAGCACTTGTTTAATATTGTTGAGTATTCCAATGCTCGGAGACTGAAACTTGCTTTGTATCAGCTGAAAGACCGAGCTAAATCTAGGTGGGAAGCCGCTGAGATTGGATTGAAAGAAGCCGGGATTGAAGTCACTTGGGATGTCTTCAAGGCCCAGTTTTTGGAGCAGTATTTCCCTCCTTCTTATTATACTGCTCAAAAGAATGAATTTAATAATCTGCAGCAGGGAACGATGTCTGTTGCAGAGTATGCTTCAAAGTTTTCTACTTTACTGAAGTATGCACCTCACGTAGCTGGGAATGCGAGGGCAAAATATAACAGGTTTGTAAATGGTTTACATCCTGCTTTGTATACTTATGCTGTTTCTGGATTGCCTACCAGCTACGCAGAGGCAGTTGAACGAGCCAAGGCAGCCGAGGCTGGACTTAGGAGAGGAGGTCCACAGTATACTCCTCCACCTCCGGTGTCAGCTCAGCAGCCTACTTTGAGGCCGAGAGGTAAGAAGTTTAAGAAGACTGGTTCTGTTTCTTCGTCTTCTTCGAGCTCTAGTGGATCACAGCGAGGGAGTACTTTGATTGCACCCTATTGTAGCTATTGTGGGGGTAAACATACTATCGAGCAGTGTCGAGTTTTGTTTGGTACTTGTTATCAATGTGGGCAGGAAGGCCATTTCTCTCGAGTATGTCCGAACAGGGGTACGACTTCTGCTCAACCCCAGCCAGGATTTAGAGGTGGCCCCAGTATGATGAGACCTACTTTTCCTGCTCCATCCTTTCAGCAGTCGAGTGTCCCACGATATCGAGGACCGGGTGGTCAGAGTACCCAAGTTTCTCCTCAAGTGAGAGTGTATGCCATGACTGAGGATCAGGCGAGAGAAGCTCCTGGAGGCGTGATTGCAGGTATTTGCACGCTTTGCGACTATCCTGCATGTGTTTTATTTGATACAGGAGCATCTCATTCATTCATATCTCATGCATTTGTTGCATCTCACGATATTGAGTGTACCCCGTTGTATGACACTTTGTCGATAGCCACGCCAGCAGGGAAGATTATTTTGTCTGAAAAAGTTGTGCATAATTGTGTATTAATATATGAGGATAATGTGATGTTCTTGAATTTGATTGTCCTCCCAATGCAAGACTTTGATTGTATTTTTGGCATGGATATCTTGATGACGAATCGAGCTACTGTTGATTGTTGTCATGGAGTGGTTCGATTTCGACCGATTGATGGACCCAAGTGAAATTTTTATGGCAAAGGTTTCCAAGCCAAAATTCCATTGGTATCTTCTTCCTTGGAAATTTTCCGATTGTTGACTAGCGGAGATGAAGGTTATCTTATCTACGCTATTGATATTTCGAAGAAGGAGTCTTCTTTATGTGAGATTCCTATTGCGAAAGAATTCCAAGATGTATTTCCCGATGAGATTCCTGATTTTCCTCCTCATCGAGAAGTTGAGTTTAGTATTGATCTTGTGCCGGGGATTGCGTCTATTTCGAAAGCTCCTTATCGCATGGCACCATTGGAATTGAAAGAATTGAAAGAACAATTACAGGATCTTCTCGATAAGGTATATATTCGACCGAGTGTATCACCTTGGGGAGCTCCAGTTTTATTTGTTCGAAAGAAAGATGGTACGATGCGAATGTGTATTGATTATAGGCAATTGAATCGGGCTACTGTGAAAAACAAGTACCCACTTCCTCGTATTGATGATTTGTTTGATCAGCTTCAAGGTACTTCTGTATACTCGAAGATTGATCTTCGTTCTGGGTATCATCAAGTACGAGTTCGAGACGAAGATGTGCCCAAAACTGCTTTTCGTACGAGGTATGGCCACTATGAATTTGTGGTTATGCCTTTCGGTCTTACGAATGCTCCTGCTATTTTTATGGACTTAATGAATCGTGTCTTCCGAGATTATCTGGACCGATTCGTTATTGTATTTATCGATGATATTCTTGTATATTCGAAATCGAAAAAGGTGCATGCTGAACATTTGAGACTTGTACTTCAAACTCTTCGTACTAGTCATTTATATGCCAAATTGTCCAAATGTGAATTTCAGATGGACAGAGTGGTATTTTTGGGCCACGTCATTTCAAGACATGACATATATGCTGATCCTGCTAAGGTCGAAGCTGTATTGAATTGGCCGAGACCTACGAATGTTCCTGAGATCCGTAGCTTCATGGGTTTGGCTGGATATTATCGTCATTTTATTGAAGGATTTTCGAAAATAGCTAAACCTATTACTCAACTGACACAGAAGAATCAGCGATTCATTTGGTCAGATGAATGTGAAGCTAGTTTTCTTGAATTGAAGACGAGATTGACCACAGCACCTGTGCTTACGATTCCTTCAGGTACCGGAGAATTTGTGGTATGTACAGATGCGTCTGGTAAAGGTTTGGGCTGTGTTTTGATGCAACATGGAAAAGTTGTTGCTTATGCATCTCGTCAATTGAAATCTCATGAAACACGTTATCCTGTTCATGATCTCGAATTGGCCGCCATTGTGTTTGCTCTGAAAATTTGGCGCCATTATTTGTACGGAGAAAAGTTTGTTATATATTCGGACCATAAGAGTCTGAAATATCTCTTTTCTCAATCTGATTTGAATATGAGACAACGCAGGTGGATGGATCTCTTGAAGGACTTTGATTGTGAGATTCAATATCACCCTGGATCGGTGAATGTTACTGCGGATGCCCTTAGTCGGAAAGTTTATGATTCTGTTTTAACTTCTGTTTGTGTCGCCAAGGTACATGAGGATATTTGTACTTCTTGCTGGACTTTTCACTCGAATTGGAATTCTGTTACTGTCTTTGCATTGCAAATTGAGCCGAATTTGATATCGAAGATACGAAAGGCCCAACGAAGCGATGCTCAGATTCAAAAGTCGAAAGAACTGGTATCGGCAGGACATCAATCTGGATTCCAGATTTCTTCTGATGGTTCTTTACGACTTAATGGTCGGCTGGTAGTCCCTAATGATTCTGATTTGAAATCTGCTCTTCTTCGTGAACCACATTGTAGCAAATACAGTATTCACCCTGGAGGTCGGATGATGTATTTGACATTGAGACCTCAATTCTGGTGGAAACGTATGAAGAAGGACATTGCTGAGTTTATTTCGAAATGTCTTGTCTGCCAGCAAGTAAAAGCCGAGAGAATGAAACCGGGAGGTTTGCTCCATAGTCTTGAAATCCCGAAATGGAATTGGGAACATATTGCTATGGATTTTGTGACTCATTTACCTCGTTCGCCCAAGGGCTGTGATGCTACTTGGGTTATTATTGATCGGCTTTCGAAATCTGCGCATTTTATTCCGTATGAACAGACTTATCCTTATAAGAGAATGGCCCGTTTATACATTGAGAATGTTGTGAGACTGCATGGTGTGCCAGTCTCGATTGTATCTGATCGTGATCCCAGATTTGCTTCTAAATTTTGGGGTAGTTTTCAGGAAGCGATGGGTACGCGTTTGGCTATGAGTACTGCTTATCATCCTCAAACTGATGGCCAGACCGAGCGTACGATTAAGACTCTAGAGGATATGTTGCGTGCGATTGTGATGGACTTCAGAATGGGATGACAAGATGCCTTACCATTGGTCGAATTTTCTTATAATAATAGCTTTCAGACGAGTATCGGTATGACACCGTTTGAAGCTCTATATGGGAGACGATGTAGATCACCGTTATTCTGGGATGAGATTGATGATAGACAATTGACTGGACCTGAAATGATACAGGAAATGAACGATAAGGTTCAGTTAATTCGGCAGTGGATGAAAGCTGCTAAGGATCGTCAAACGAGTTATGCGAATAAACGAAGACGACCCTTGGAATTCCAGAAAGGTGACAGAGTGTTTTTGAAAATATCTCCCTTTAGAGGCACTGTTCGATTTGGCATGCGAGGGAAATTATCTCCTCGTTATGTTGGTCCATACGAGATTCTGGATCGAGTTTGTGATCTTGCGTATCGATTGGCATTGCCACCAGCTCTATCTACTATTCATGATGTGTTTCATGTTTCTATGCTGATGAAATATGAACCCGATCCATCACATGTACTTGCACCTGACGAGGTTGAACTGGATCCTTCTCTTTCCTATGTCGAACAACCTGTTCGTATTATGGATCGAAAGGAAAAGATATTGAGAAATAAATCGATTCCCCTAGTACGAGTGCAATGGACACGACATGGTGTTGAAGAATCAACGTGGGAATTGGAGAGCAAGATGCGAGATTCGTATCCGCATTTGTTTGATTCTATGACATCTGTTCCATTGTATTCGATGTATTCTGATCCTTTTACTGATTTTAGTTTTAATATGTACTATAACTGGTGACATATGTATGTTTGCCAATGTTATGTATATAGAGATGTTTGAGATTTCGAGGACGAAATCTTTTAAGAGGGGGAGAAATGTAAGGACCGTGTATCGTGTTATCGTAAATCCTGTGTGATTATCGATAATTCATGAAATTGATATGTGATTATGTATTTGATGTATATTATGATAAGGAAATTGAGAAAATGAATATTGAATATGAATTGATGTTGTAAGAGCTCGAGGAGAGAGGCCGGACGCCAATTAGTACAAAAAATAAATATTTGTACAGAATGTGTGGCGCCCGGACGGTAGAAAATGAGCACCCGAGCGCCAGGGTATGTAAAATTTGTGTTCGGGCAGAACACTCCGCGCCCGAGCGGTAATATTTGACCGCCCGAGCGCGGCACAACTCACACTTGGGGCAGAATGTCTCGCGCTCGGGCGCGAGAATTCTACCGCCCGAGCGCCGAAGCGATGATGATAAGATTAAGTTCTATCCTTCTTGTTATCATTTTGTATTCGATAATCGAGAGAGAGAAACGAGAGATCTTCATTTTCTTTCGTCCGAAATCGACTTCGAAACGCTGTCTAGACGCGAAACAAATTATATATTTGTAATCGTCGCGTCGAGAGCTTCTGACTGAGGTAAATTTCTTCTAGTTCCAGCAGCTCGAAATATCAAAGTGCTGGAATAGCATGTATTTGAAGTTGAATTTCTGATATGTAGTAGAATAACCGACAAGAAACTTGTATTGAAAGTCGGAATTGAATTATGATATGAATTTGATTTGATATGAATTTTTGAAGTTTCAAATGATATTTGAAACTCATATTAATGATTTCGGAGTATGTTATTGATTTGAATAAGTATGTTATTGATGTAGATAAAGTGTAATATCAATATCTTCAGGCTACATCAACTGGAAACGAAGAATTGAGGTATGTTGCGACCGGGTATTGCGACCGGGTAACATACGACAGGTATCTGTATTATATGATATATGTCGGATTGATTTGATTGATTGGAATGAGATTATGTGTCTATATGCCTTATTTGTTGATTGATGTGGCATACATGACATTGAGATTGAGATATCGATGTATAAAATAAATGTTTTGTTAACACACATCATTTTATGCATACATCGATACATGACATGCACGTTGAGCTATGATCCTTGGATACCTTGATATGATTGGATTGGATTCCGAGGTTTGTGAACACAATAGCTATGCCGGTATTATATGACCCGTAAAGCATAGACAATTGTGGCCCCATATGATTTGATATGAGATTTGGGATTTGATGGCGCTTTGTCGACGCTATCATACGAGTATCCCATATTGGCCGGTGTGCCAGCTCGAGCATTGATTTGATAGCGATTCGATTGATTCTGACATGTGCTCAGTGGATGGGCATTTGACCCGATACCTCCACGACATACATGCATTGCATACCATATATCATTGCTTAGATATCTGTGGTATATATGATTGGTTGTTACATACGGAGCTTTGCTCAACCCCAAGGGGGGCTGTTGTTGTCTTTGTGTGTGGACAATGGCAGGTACTCCAGGATATCAGGAGACCGGAGAGGGTACTTTTGGAGGGAGCCACTGCTTGGGCTGAGGTTTTATGTTTATGTCTTGTTCCCATTATATATGTATATGTATTTATATACCGGGGCATGTCCCGAGGATATGAGTTGTTTGTATATGATTGGTGTTGATTACGTGTGGGCATGTTTTATGAATTGAGATGAAATACTATTTTTAGTATTCAAATAAAATGATTTGGGCTCATTGTAAAGAAAATTTAAAATCGTTTTCCGCTGTAATTAATTAACCCCTTATCAGATTGCATTGTAATAACAAATAGAAGCTAAGGGCCCCACATATGCAGGCACTGATGCTTGTAGGAATGACTCAGTTCTTCGCACAGTTTGCGGGAAACCAGGCGACGGTGGATGCAAGGGCTAGGCCCAGACCAGAGGCGGTATATGAGAGATTCAGGAGGATGAACCCAAAGGAGTTTTTGGGGACTACTAACCCGATGATAGCGGACGGATGGATTAAGTCCATCGAGAGATATTCGAGTTCATGGAACTGCAGGATGCGGACCGGGTTAGGTGCGTCACCTACTTGTTGACTGGAGACGCAAGGCTATGGTGGGAAAGTGCATTAGTGTCAGTTAACTTACAAACACTGACGTGGAGTTGATTTAAGGAGGTATTATACTCCAAGTACTTCACTGAAGAAGTATGATCCAGACTGACCAGGGAGTTCATGACATTGCGTCAAGGGGATAGCAGCGTAGCTGTGTTCGTCAGAAAGTTTGAGAGAGGGGGTAACTTTGTGCCCCTGATAGCTGATGATGCCCAGGGAAAGTTGAGGCATTTCATGGATGGGTTGCGGCCGATCTTGCGCCGTTATGTTCGAGTTGCTGGTCCTACATCTTATGCAGTTGCCGTGTCTAGTTCTTTGGCGGTAGAGCAGGATCAGCGAGATATTGAGGTTGACAGGCAGGGAAAGAGGCCCTATCCGGCGCCGCAGCAGCAGCAACAGCGACCTCAGTTCAAGAGTCCATTCCAGGGACAACCAGAGAAGAAGCCTTTGCATGGACCACAGAAAGGCAAGGGTCCTATGCCACAGCAGAGGGCGCCCCAGAGGCCGGGTGAGCACCCGGTGTGCCCGAAGTGCAATCGCCAGCACCCGGGACTGTGTTTATACGGATCAAGAAAATGCTTTAAATCTGGAGCCAGTGATCACATGCTAAAGGACTGCCCACAGTTGAGGAAGCCAACTCAGGGCAGAGTGTTCGTCATGCATGCACATGAGACGAACCCAGACACGACACTATTGACTGGTAACTTATTCAATTCAGTACATTATTAAATTTTTTCCTTGCATGTTTTGAATTGTATTTGGGATTTTAGTGTGCTAGTTAATATTTTTGTGACTTGGGATATAATTTCTTCTATGCTTGAGGTTAAGGTTAGAACTTGGGATGTGCTAACATATCTCAGGAAACATATTCATAAAGAGACAAGCAACGAAGGCCCTGATAGACTCAGGAGCCAACCACTCCTTTATTTCGGATACATTTGCTAGTCACATGGACGTCAAGTCTATTGGACTCGACGTGAGCTACTCGGTGACAGTCCTATCAGGGGAAGAATTGTCAGCTACTAGCGTGGTCAGAGACATCTATCTGGAACTGCAGGGCCACCTAGTGTATGCCTATTTGATTGTGTTGCCGATGCCAGAGTTTGATATCATTTTGGAAATGGATTGGCTGACAAAGAACAGAGTTCTTATCGATTTTCAGAAAAGGTCAGTGTTGGTAAGACTTTTGGGCATGGAGTAGTTTCTCTTCGAGCCAGCTAGGTGGAGGAGTTTCCCTCGCATGATCTCTTGCATGCAAGCGCGGAGACTTATGCACAAGGGTTGTCAGGCTTTCATGGACAGCACTGTTTCCGTACCTTACGTACCCACTCCATCTATAACTAATGTACCAGTGGTTAGAGATTTTCCTGACGTCTTTCCAGATGAGGTCACAGGACTTCCACCGGAAAGAGAGGTGGAATTCGCCATTGATCTTATGCTAGGCACAGTGCCAATCTCCAAGCCACCGTACCATTTAGCTCCAGCTGAGATGCTAGAACTCAAACAGCAGATTCAGGAGCTTCTGGGAGAGGAATTCATCCGCCCTAGTTTCTCACCATGGGACGCACCAGCACTCTTCGTATAGAAGAAAGATGGGAGCATGAGGCTGTGTATAGATTATCGATAATTGAACAAGGTAACGATCAAGAATAAATACCCACTTCCAAGGATCGAGGACTTGTTCGATCAGTTGCAGGGAGCTACAATGTTCTCTAAGATAGATCTTCGAATATCCTCTGAAGGAGGCAGATGTTCATAAGACAGCCTTAAGAACCTGGTTTGGGCATTACGAGTTCTTAGTGATGCCGTTTGGACTGATGAACGCTCCAGCAATATTCATGGACCTCATGAATCGAGTATTTCAGCCTTACCTTGATCAATTCGTCATAGTGTTCATTGACGACATCCTTATCTACTCTAAGAGCCATGAGGAGCATAGTCAGCACTTGAGTATAGTTTTGCAGATTTTGCAGAGTCGCAAGCTATTCGTGAAGTTCAGTAAGTGTGAATTTTTGTTGGAGAAGGTAGCGTTTTTGGGCCATATAATATCTAGCAGTGGTATTGAGGTGGATTCAGCTAAGGTAGCAGCAATCCAGGAATGTGTTGAGCCGAAGAATGCGTCTGAGATTCGTAGTTTTCTAGGCCTAGCAGGCTACTACAGGAAATTTATTCAGGGATTTTCGTCGACAGCAGTGCCACTCACTTCACTGACAAAGAAGAATGCTAAATTCGTGTGGAGTAATGAATGTCAGAAGAGCTTTGATATTTTGAAGCAAGCTCTTACCTCAGCACCAGTGTTAGCCATGCCAACAGGGCAAGGCGATTTTGTGCTATACACCGATGCCTCTAAGCTCATTCTAGGCACAGTTTTGATGCAGCATGATCGGGTGATAGGTTATGCTTCCAGGCAGTTGAAGGTGCATGAGAAGAAATACCCGACTCATGATATCGAGTTAGCCGCTGTTGTCTTTGCGTTAAAGATATGGAGACATTATTTGTACGGCAAGAAATGCTAGATATTTACCGATCACAAGAGTCTCAAGTATTTCTTCACGCAGAAAGAGAGCTGAATATGAGACAGAGACGGTGGTTGGAGTTTGTAAAAGACTACGATTGTGAGATTAACTACCATCCAGTGAAAGCAAATGTCGTGGCAGATGCCTTGAGCCGTAAAGTTGTAGAAGTAGCACAACTTTCAGTACAGAGATCTCTTCAGTCAGATATTCAGAGATTTGGGTTGGAGGTTTATCCTAAGGGCAGAGCTCCTAAGCTGTCTAACCTGACAGTTCAGTCTTCGTTGCTAGACCCAATCCGTGCAGGTTAGCCTTCAGATGAGCAGTTGCAGAAATGAAGGCTGAAAGACGAAGCCAAGGGCGTAGTGTACTCTACAAAGTGTCTGATGGTATTGTGAGATACAGAGGTAAAATGTGGGTGCCTAGTGTTGATTCGATCAGAGAGGATATTTTGACAGAGGCACGTGCATCTCCGTATTCCATTCATCCAGAAGGTACCAAAATGTACAAGGATCTGCAGATATTGTATTGCTGGCCAGGTATGAAGAGAGACATCCGTCGGTTTGTGTCTGAATGTCTCACTTGTCAGCAAGTGAAGGAAGAGCATCAGAGGCCAGCAGGGATGCTTAAGCCACTCCCTATCCCAGAGTGGAAATGGGAGAATATCAACATGGACTTTGTTGTTGGGTTTCCGAGGTCAGTCAGGAGATCCAATGCCATTTGGGTTATAGTAAATCGACTTACTAAGTCAGCGCACTTCTTGCCAGTGAAGACGGCTTTCTCCATGACACAGTATGTGGAGCTCTATATCAGGGAGATAGTACGATTGCACGGAGTCCCAGTTTCTATTGTGTAGACAGGGACCCAAGGTTTACGTCATCCTTCTGGAAGATCCTGCAAGCAGCCATGGGGACGAAGTTGTTATTCGGTACAGCATTTCACCCGCAGACAGATGGCCAGTCTAAGCGAGTGATTTAGATTTTGGAGGATTTATTGCGAGCCTGTATAATAGATTTCCATGGGACTTGGGAATCCATGCTACCTCTAGTGGAGTTTACCTACAACAACAGTTTCCAAGCATCTATAGGTATGGCTACCTGTGAGGCATTGTATGGACGGAAGTGCAGATCACCGATTCATTGGAATGAAGTCAGGGAGTGGTCAGAGCTTGGTCAAGAGATTGTTCATTAGATTGCAGACGTGGAGGGCAAGATCCGAGACATGATGAAGACCGCCCAGAGCCGTCAAAAGAGTAAAGTTGACAAGAAGAGAAGGGATCTAGAGTTTGCCGTAGGCGATCAAGTTTTCGTGATGATAGCACCCATGAAGGGTGTTATGAGATTTGGAAAACGAGGCAAACTCAGTCCTAGATTTATTGGACCGTTCGAGATTCTTGACAGAGTTGGGACATTAGCTTATGCGGGGCAAACTGCTACGTGCATGGAGCTACCTCTTGAACCTGCTGGGGAAAGTGCTACGTGCATGGGAGCCACCTCTTGAACTTGTAGGAGCCACCTCTAGATTCTCGGCGCTGGTGGATTGAGGGGCCAGGCCGTGACGAAGACGTCGCGTTCCGAAGGAGGGGTGATTGTGATACCCATGTCTCAAATACCAACGGTCGACGACGAACATTGGCATATTTGGCCTGTCTGTCTTGAGCTGTCTTCATTCTCTTCTGAATCAGCTTTACTTTCTCTGTCATATATCGTATCATATCAGGCCCAATCTCAGGTACCTCGGAGATATACCAACGGTCAACGACGAACATTGGCATATTTGGCCTGTCTGTCTTGAGCTGTCTTCATTCTCTTCTGAATCAGCTTTACTTTCTCTGTCATATATCGTATCATATCAGGCCCAATCTCAGGTATCTCGGAGATATCATCCCAATAAAAAGGGGTTCTGCACTTCTTTCCGTACAACGCTTCAAACGGAGCCATCTCTATAATCGTCTGATAGCTGTTGTTGTATGAAAATTCACAAAGTGGCAAAGAATCTTGCCAACTAGTGTCAAAATCTAGTACTACAGCTCTAAGCATATCTTCCAATGTCTGGATAGTCCGCTCTGACTGTCCGTCAGTCTGTGGATGATATGTGGTACTCAGATGTAACTTCGTACCTAGAGCTTGCTGCAACATGTGCCAAAATTGCGAAGTAAACCGAGGATCACGGTCTGATACAATCGACTTCGGCACTCCATGCAATCTGACAACTTCTATAACATAAATCTCTGCCATCTGGTCATGTCTGTACGTCATCATGTACGGAATAAAATATGCTGATTTGTTCAATCTGTCAATAACGACCCATATTGCATCACAACCTCTAGAGGAACGTGGTAGCTTCGTCACAAAATCCATAGAAATGTGATCCCATTTCAATTCAGGAATAGACAAACTGTGTAATAAACCTCCTGGTTTCTTTCTTTCAGCTTTCACCTGTTGGCAATTCAGACATTTTGATACAAACTCTGCGATATCCGCTTTCATCTATTTGCACCAAAACTGTCTTTTCAAATCATTATACATCTTTCTGCCACCAGGATGGATACTAAATCGACTACTGTGTTCTTCTGACAATATCTGTCGTTTCAAATCTGAAACATCTGGCACAACGAGCCGATTATTCACTTACAGTACATGATCACGTACCTGATATTCTGATCGATTCCCTGCTCTGACCATCGAAATCGAGTTCTGAACATTCTGATCAACTTTCTGAGCTTCTTTAGTTCTCAAAATCAGCTCTGGTTTAACTTGAACAGTATATAGTCTCAACGGTTTACAATCTGTCTCAAATGCTAATCCAGAAAAACAACAATCTTCAATCAAATTCGAAACACCAATCGTCAATAAGGATAAAGAACATACCTTTCGACTCAGTGCATCAGCTGCTGCGTTAGATTTTCCCAGATAGTATTTGACTTCACAATCAAAATCTTTCAATAAATCAAGCCATCTTCGTTGCCTCATATTCAGTTCTGACCGTGAAAATAGATATTTCAGACTCTTGTGATCAGAATAAATCTCAAATTTCTCACCGTATAGATAGTGTCGCCATATCTTCATTGCAAATACGATGGCTGCCAATTCAAGATCATGAATTGGGTAGCGATACTCATGTGGTTTCAATTGTCTCGAGGCATAGGCAATAACGTGTCCTCGCTGCATCAAAACACAACCCAATCCTCTATGATAAGCATCACAATAAACAACAAAATCACTAGTACCTGATTGAATAGTCAATGCAGGAGCACTAGTCAATCTCTTCTTCAATTCTAGAAAACTGGATTCACACTCTTCTGAGCAAACAAATGAGGCATTCTTCTGAGTCAACTGAGTAATCGGTTTGGCAATACTAGAGAAATCTTTAATAAATCGACGGTAGTATCCTGCTAAACCCATAAAACTGCGTATCTTTGGCACTGATGTCGGTCTAGGCCAACTGATCACTGCCTCAACTTTACTAGGATCAACAGAACTACCATGTCCAGATATAATGTGACCCATAAATATCACTTGCTTCAGCCAGAATTCACATTTAGACAGCTTAGCATACAATTTCTCAGCCCTCAGAATTCTCAGCACAGTTCTCAAATTCTCAGCATGGTCAATCATATTCTTAGAATAAATAAGAATATCATCGATAAAAATAATCACGAAATCATCAAGATATTTCTGAAATACACAGTTCATCAATCCCATAAATACAGCTGGAGCATTCGTTAAACCAAACGGCATGACTATAAACTCATAGTGGCCATACCTGGTTCTGAAAGTTGTCTTTGATATATCAGAATCTCTGACTCTCAGCTGATGATATCAAGATCGATCTTGGAATACATAGAATAACCCTGCAACTGATCAAATAAATCATCTATAAAAGGCAAAGGGTATTTATTCTTTACCGTAGCCTTGTTCAATGGCCGATAGCCAATGCAGAGTCTCATTGAACCATCCTTCTTTCTCATAAACAGTACTGGAGCACCCCAAGGAGAAACACTCGGTCTGGTGTAACCCTTGTCCAGTAAATCTTCTAACTGCTCTTTCAATTCTTTCAGTTCAATCGATGCCATTCTGTATGGAGCTCTAGAAATAGGAACTCTACCTGGTACCAATTCAATGCTAAAGTCTATCTCTCGAACTGGAGGCAAACCCGGAATCTCATCTGGGAAGACATCAGCAAACTCACATACCACTGGCAAATCGGCCAATGATGGGCTCGACTTCAGTACGTCTACTGAATACACAAGGAATTCCTCTGCTCCTTTCTGTAATAATCGAGTCATAGATAATGCAGATAACAAAGGAATTCTATCTTTAGAACCCTTACCGTAAAATTTCCATTCATCAGCCATGTCAGGTCTGAATCTTACCATCTTTTGGAAACAATCTACGGTAGCTCTGTGCTTGGTCAGCATATTGATACCAATAATGCAGTAAAAATCAGACAACCCAAGTACAATACAATCTAACTCAATATCATGCCCGTCATACTGTAGCGTTCAATGTTTCATAGAGTTCACTGATATAAGACCTCTCCCCAAAGGTGAAGAGACAGATACTACAACAGATAATGACTCAACAGACAAATCATGTATCAATGCAAATCGTTCAGAAATAAATGTATGTGATGCACCCGTATCAATCAATACGTAAGCAGGATAACCACAAAGAGAACAGTTACCTGCAACAACATCCTCTGGTGCTTCCTGTGCCTGTTCTTCAGTCAAAGCGAATACTCTGGCCTGCTGTCTCAGAGGCTGGCTAACAGTCTGGCTTCCTTTTGGCCTCTGGTGTGACTGAGTGGTAGTCGGTGGCTGGAAAGAGTGAACAGCAGATGATCATCTATCAGTCTGAGCCACTGATCTAGATGATTGTAATGCCCGAGATTTTGATTCTGGTAATATGAGATTATTGAGTTTGAATTTATTTGATTATATACGTATCATTCCGAGACCGGATTGGGCCAAGCATATGAAGTACACAACTTTTGGACAGAACATCTGGCGCCCGAGCGGCACATTACAACCGCTCGAACGCCAATGCACCATAAGTCTACCCTTCGGACAGAACATCTGGCACCCGAGCGGTAGTTTTTGACCGACCGAGCGCCTGGGGATGAGAATATGAGGGCTTGGACAGAAAGTCTGGCGCCTGAACGGTAGTTTTTGACCGCCCGAGCGCCTGTATGTAACAAGCCGAGTAACCGAACAGAGTGTTCGGCGCCCGAGCGGTAATTCTCGACCGCCCGAGTGCTGACTGAAATGGTTGAAAATATGACACGTTTCTTTAGCATGCAACGTGGGATATATATATACATATACACTTCATCTTCAGGAGAGACCAAGGAAGGAAACAAGGAAAAGCTTCAGAAAATCCTTACGGCTTTATATTTCAATCCGTTCTTATGATTTTCAATCCGACTTCAGTACTGAGTTTCTATCGACGAGAGCTTCAACTGGACGTAAGTTTTATTACGTTTTGACACGATTTTAATTTATGATACTGCCAGAATCAGATATGATCCATATATGTTGTTCTTGCGATATCAAACATTGTATAATCGAAACTGGATCGAAGAACAGATACCGTATGGAATTGTTATGAATTTTCAGAATCAATTTTATTATATTATTAGACCAATTTGATATCAGAATTGTATTTATATCGATTATGAGGTGTTGGGATTGATATTTGATTGATATTGTATTGTTGGGTAGATTGATATTATTCAAATTTGGATCAGATGAGTTGTTGATTTGTATATACTGATATTGTATTGCTGGTATTGCGAGATTGTACAGAGTTGAGATTATGATATGTTATTGTTAAGATTTCGGGTTGTACTGATATTGATTATGAGTCGTATTGTTATATCTGTGATGTTGAAGTTGACAGGGTTATTGAGATTGTATTGCTATGCCGTCGAAACATCATTAGTTTGATATTAATCAGATTCATTTGGTTGAGATTGTATCGTTGTATCGTTAACATTGATCAGATTATGTCTTGTTCTGCGTATTGATCAGAACAGGCCTTGAATTGAGCTGTATATTGACACAGTCTATACGATATTGTCATTTCAGATTGGATATGGACAGATTTGACTTCGACACTTCGACTTCGTGACACCGAGAAGAGAAAGGTATAAATTGATGTGGATGCGGGATTGCACAACTTGAGTTGACTTGACTTGAGTTTCCCAAAATCACATACTTTACCTTATTGCATTGATATTTGCAGTTGAATGAAATTGTTATCTTTGATCTATTGATTTATGTAGTAAGTCATAGGCGGATATGCCTAGTCGTAGATGATTGATCTCGTGACAAGGGTGCCTGATAATGATGGTGTGGGGACCCGGACGCTAATCCAATTCTTAATCATCATTAGGATCAATTTACTAATCAAGTAATTTGGGTCATAAAAAAAATTTTCTTTAAATACGGAACGTAATGGAATGAAACTAATATACATATTCGTATAAAATAAAGTACAAGTCTACGATCTACATTCAATAAAAACTAAGGTTTAACAACTAATTATTAAGTGTTCAAACCCTATCTTTAATCCAAGTCCGTAGTCTCCACTCTAATCATGATCTCTCTCTCTTCGTGTCTTGACCCTGATCCATTCCCACATGTTGTCATAAACACATACAAACAAGACAACAGCCGGATAACTCCGGTGAGAATTACATTCTCAGTATAAATCATGTATACATGCAATCATATAAACAATATAAAAGCATATAACAGATATTCATAACATGTATCAAAATCAGAAGCATGAATCAAATATTTATCGCATGTATTATAATCCTAAACATGAATCAATATCAAGAATAAATTATATTCTAAACATATACCATCATCAGGAACATAATTCAATGTCAAGCAATGAATCAATCTCCGTGATTCTCAGACTCAGACTCGACTCAGTCCTAATCTAGGGATCCCGATCGGAATAAGAACATTCACCCACCTACACTCCTGATCGGGGTGGTGGTATGTTCTTATTCACGGACTTTGGCTCTTTCCATATCAAACACAAGTAATAGAAGAAACTCCAATTCTATCCTCTTCTATATAGCCAAACGTCCAGTGTCTTGACCTAACCGTCACAGACTTTGGCATTTTCACCAATATCCTATCCTGTGACAATGTGCAATGTGCCGGTGACGAATCCATCACTATCCGGCACTACTGTCACAAGATTACTCATTCACAATTAGGCGTATCCGATTAATGACTCAGTACATAAATAAATAAATTAAAGGTATCAACCTCATACAATTGAAAATATCGATGCAATAAAATAAAGTATGTGATTTTGGGAAAATCAAGTCAATCGGACTCGAGTTGTGCAATCCCACATCAACATAAATTTATACCTTTGTCTTTGCGGTCTGTCGATCGGACATTGTCGAAGTCTCGAACTCACTGCCTATCAATATCAATCTGGCAACAACAATATCAATACACTGTGTCAATGTATAAACTCAATTCAAGACCTGTTCTGATTGATACTCAACTCAAAACATAGTCTGATCAATGTCACGATCGAACGATACAATCTAATACATATCGACGATATCACGATATAATTGAAATTACTATTGAATTTGATCAATATAAATTTACTGATGTTTCGACGGTATAACAATACAGTATCGATATCCCCGTCAATCTCAACATCACAGATATAATACAAGAACTCATCATCAGTATCAGTACAACTCATAATCTGAATAACAATACAACTCTGATATCGAATCTCAATCAAATTAACTCCGAAAAACACAACAATTACATACACAGTCTATTCTTCAATCTGACTTCAATTATACGATGTCTACAATATAAGAAACACCATATATGATTCATATTAAATTCTGACAATATCATAATTTCAAATTGTATCTAAACGTAACAAAACTTACGTCCAGTTGTAGCCTGCGTCGATAGGAACTTGGTACTGAAGTCAGATTTCAAATCAGATGATCAGATCGTACATTAGAACTTGAGCTTTCCTCGGCAGCTCGTTTCTCTTCCTTTCCCTGTTCTTAAGAATTTGAAGACTTTTGTATATATATATATATACACGTTGCATGTAAAGGAAAAGTGGCATTTTTCATTCTGCATGACTCGCGCATGTGCGCGCCCAAGCCCCGCGCATATGCGCCGAGAGTTCTGTCCGAATATTTATCAGCTCGCGCATATGCGCATCCTCTACTCGTGCATATGCGCGAGACCTACTGTCTCGGCATTCTACCATTCGCGCATATGCGCGACTTCACCCCACGCATGTGCGCCCAACTCTCTGCCTACCTCGCGCATGTGCGCGGCTCACGTCGCGCATGTGCGCGCAATGTCTGTTATAGCTCCTTGGCTACTGGACACCTCGCGCATATGCGCGGGGTCTTCTGCCCGAATCGAGCATGTGTGCGCACTAGGTCGCGCATATGCGCGAATAGCACCTCCCTCGCACATATTTTCGCGTCTTTCCCGGCCTAATCCATTCCATCTATATTTACATCAATTAATCCATGAATCTTTTCAGATTAATCTCCGATTACAATAAATAAAATCCCGGGCATTACAGATGGAATCGTCACTGGGCCCATTGCACATTGTCACAGATGTTTGGCAGGATAGGCCAAGGCTGATATGCCTAGTTAGTGGCTGATTCGCCAAGATGCCGGACGTTTGGTTATAATGAAGTGGATAGAATTGGATTTTCTTCTATTACTGATGTTCGATAAAAAAAGAGCCAAAGTACGCGAATAAGAACGTACCACCACCCCGATCGAGAGTGTAGGTGGGTGTATGTTCTTATTCAGAGCGGGATCCCTAGATTAGGATGAGTCGAGTCAGAGTCTAAGAATCAAGGAGTGTGATTCAGAGTTTGTATTGATTTATGTTTCTGATTTGATACATGTTATGAATATCTATTTCATGCTTTTATATCTATTTATATGAAATGCATGTATACATGATTTATACTGGGAATGTAATTTTCACCGGAGTTATCCGGCTGTTGTCTTGTTTGTATGTGTGCATGACAACAGGTGGGACGGGATCAGGATCAGGAAGAGGATGAGAGATTATAGTTAGCGTGGAGATCCGGGCCCAGAAGCAGAATAGGATTCAGCACTGGATGTATAGTCGTTGAACCTAGTTGAGATGGAGACATGTAGTACAGGACGTGTACTTTGATATTGACATGTATATCAGATAGATTATTATTACGTTTCAGCACTTATATTTGTAAATAAAAAAGAAAAAAATTTAGTCCCACTTTTCTTAATTGTTATATTTGTCAATAATAATGATTAAGACGTGAATTAGCGTCCGGGTCCCCACAATGATTCTGCTCCCTGGGATCCTTGAGAACTTCGTTGTGGACAGACTCTAAAAAAATGTCCCTGTTGTCTGCAGATGCGGCAACTACCAAATACTCCTTGGCATTGCTCTGTAGGATGTTTTCCTCTACAAGTTCTGCAATAGACCCATGTATTACTCTAGCTCTGTCGGGAACCACTGGAGCTAGATGAACTACTACATGATCTCTTAAACTGTCTTCCTCCAGCTTTCATAAAATCTTTCTTTCCACTGCTGCTACTGCCACTCTCAAATCTGGGAGGTAGTTGTTGGAATGGGACTGAAGGTTGTTGTTGTCTCGGTACTGGAGGAACATACAAAACTCCTTTCTGCCTAATCAGGCCAGCTTCAGCTTCTTTTGCTCTGTTCAGGGCATCAGCAAAATTATTCGGTCTTCCAGTGTTTACCAACGTAAAGATCTCGAGATTCAATCCGTTGATGAACTGATCAGCAACAGTTCATCACTCGCAGCAACATGTGGAGCAAAACTGTAGAACCCGTAAATCAGTAGACGTATAAGCCATGCATAATTCTAGATTTTTAAATTTAATTGACTTCATTGCATGATTATTTTAAATGCATTTGTTTGAAGTTAATTATTTATTATTTCAGTTCAGCAGTTTGATTTTTAGCATTTCAGTTATTTCAGTGAGGCCGGACTGGAGTTGGAGTTTTGAGATAGAATTTAAGATTTGAGAAATATTTCCAGAAGTTAATTTAGCTAGCAAGTAAGTTCATTTAAGTTAAAAAGAAGTTTAAGGAATTATTTAAGTTAGTTGAGGATTTTAATTTAATTATTTGAGGTGATTAAGAAATGAACTCATTTAAGTTATTAAATTAATGGGTTAGCTCACTAAATTAATTAAAGGATTAGTAAGGCTTTCAAGGATTATTAGTTGACTAGATAACAATATTTCCCCTTCATTTTATTGCAATTTTCGGCCCCCATAGTTGCTAGACAATTTAATTGCCAACTCATCAACCTTTTGACCATTTCTTTGCATGTAAGTTGTAGGATAATTCTAGGATTTTTGGGAGCACAATTTAATTAATTAATGGACATATCCTAGACTAGAAAATAAGCAAAATTTCGGCCACCACCTCCTAGAAGCATCCACCAACTCATTTGATATCAATTCAAAATTCAAATTCAAAAGGGGAGTGGACTTGGTCTTGATATGATCCTATTTTTGTGCACCCTTCTCCTCACCTTCATAACCACTCAATCCCTCTCCCTCTCCACCGAAATACCTCACCATTCAGATCCATTTTCAGTGTAAAAATCGTGAGTCTTAGCTAGAGGGAAGGCAAGAAAAAAATCGAGAACTAGAAAGAGCAAGAGAAGCGCTCCACCTCCTCCGTGCCGCGTCGTCGTTGTTTCGTTCGTTTTCTTTCAAAACGAAACCAGGCATGTCTAGATTTCTTTCAAACCTCAATCAAGTCATATTATCATTTATTTTTCAGTACATGATCATGTTTATTCAAGTAAAAATCGAGATCCATGTCAAAACATTTTGAAACCTCACATGCAGAATTTTCGAATTTATTGGCAAGCTTCACGTTTTTCTGAGTTTTGATGGTTTCAGGTATTGGATCGACTCCAGGCTCCCAAGGCGGCTTGTATACATGTAGTAGGATGCATTAGGACCATGTTGGTCCATTCAAACCAGCCCCATGCTTGCTGGAAATTCAGAATGACAGCAAGTTCCCCATAAGTGCAGAAATGTGATTCGAAATTTCAGTTTTGTGTCAAGGGTTGTGGATCTGATCTTGGCTGCCCCAAGGGCCTTTAGCCATGGTTGGATCACTTCCCTAGCATGTCTAAGACGTGACTAAGTTGCCCTTTTGGTGGCTTGGTCCATGGCTCATCGGTTTTTAAATAATCAACAAGAACAGCCCCTTTCCCCATTCGGCCCTTCCATTTTTCAGCATATGGTTCGTTTCTTTTGTGGCTTGGTGTGGATCTTGGTTGGCCTATGGCCCTTAGCCACGGTTCATATCATGCTCCTAGATGTCTAGATCGTGCCATGGTCAATCAAATGGCCACTGGAACGACGCAAGACATCGATCATAGCATAAACACTACACACGCATGCACGTTGCTCTCGGTTGGACCCTTCGGTTAAGATTTGGTGTGATGCGGATTGTGGCTGGCCTAGGGCCCTTAGCCATGGTTCAAATCATTCCTTGGGATGTTGGTAAGAGTCTCTGGTCGATGGTTCACGCCCCAATGGCCGGTAGCCTCGAAAACGACACAAGGAAAAACAAGTGCGCAGCTGCTGTATTTTTGACAGCAAGTATGCTGCTGTTCAGAAGCGTCGTTTGAGTTCTTGGTTGGCTTTTAGCCCATGGCCTTGGACTGGACAGTGCCTCATTGAGTTGGGAAGGTCATGTTTTTGACCGTTCGTCATTTGGATCATTTTTGAGGTCGTACGAGAATTTACGGTGCAATGTGCCAAATTGACTCTCGAAAGAGCGTTTCGTGTTTTGGCCTCCATTTCACCTAGATTTCGACCCTATCATTTTAGGAGCATTATTTTATGATTTTTCAGCGTATTTTAATCATGACTATACGTCGGTTCAGTGTCGGTTCAGGTTGGCTCGGAGTCATGATTAAATGCGAAGTCATTAGGCGTCATAGTCGCATCTTTTGAACGTAAATTGCATAGTTGGTCAAGTTTAAGCTATTGCATATTTTTCATGGCACAGTTAGGTTGCAGCGAGCCTGGGAACGATCCAATCCAATCCAGTTGGTAAAATTACAGGAATTTTCATTACGCCAGTTAATTATTTTACGTGCATTAAATAGAAAATGATTATTTTTGAGATTTATGCGATATGGCTTGTGGTTCATTCACTATGTGGGAGTGTTATTTTTATACGGTCGCCAGTGACCGATCAGTTCAGTATGGTACCACCCGGTCGCCAGTGACCGGCCAGCTCAGATCAGTTTCAGCCTCCCCGGTAGCCAGTTACCGATCAGTTCAGCTTAGTGCAGTGGCCACAGGCGTAAAACATAATCTCAACAGAAAATTTTATCAGATATTTCAGTACAGGCTCCAAGGAGCAAATATTTTTACAGTGACTTCCAGTTCAGTTATGCACGTATTATAATTGCTCAGTACAGATTATTTTCAGTATGCCTCAGGACAGGATATTTTATCTCATGCATATTTTAAATTCAGATTTTTACTCGTTACCTGCGATTTATGCATGCTGAGTCTTTAGGCTCACTAGACTTGATTGTTGTAGGTACTGATGAGGCCAGGGCCGAGGGCGGGGACCAGTGAGCCAGCTTGGGTCGGCAGTAGTGGCACCCGAGGACCTCAGAGCAGCAGTTGTTATTTTCTTCGCAAACAATTTTTATCAGTTGTTGGATATTTTTAAATCGTTGTTGTTGGCAAAACTTTGATTTTCTTCCGCTGCAATATTTTGAAATATTGAACTTGATTCACCAGTGATTTTACGAATGAGGCCATTTAAGTTCTTTTAAAAAGAAAATTTTAAATTTTTCCGCAAATTTTCAAGCAAGTAGTTCGAGGGCCTTCACAGTTGGTATCAGAGCGGTGGTTCTGCATAGGGTTTCACTACTACTGACCGCGAGAAGCTCACGAAGCCACGCCTTTGGTCTGTAAGTTTTTCAGTTCAGCATTTTGTTCAGCATTTCAGTTATAGCATGAATTATTTTGTCAGCATGCTTCCAGATTTTCAGTATTTCAGAGTTCATTTAAAATAAATTATGGAATTATGCATGTTAGTTACGTATGGGTTATGTTGGAACAGTATGCCCCCTAGACGCATTTTAGAGCGCAACAGAGAGGTGGAGCCTCGCCGAGAGGACAGAGAGGAGCATAGACCAGAGGGAGACCTACCACCTCCTCCACCGCCCCCACCGGACATGAGTGCCCAGATGTTAGCTGGGATGACACAGTTCTTCGCACAGTTTGCGGGGGGCAATGCCGCAGCCAGGCCGACAGGGCCCGAGGCAGTGTATGAGCGATTCATGAAGATGCGCCCGAAGGAATTCTCTGGGGCATCTGACCCCATGGTTGCCGAGGGATGGATCAAATCCCTCGAGGTTATCTTTGATTTTATGGAGCTGGGGGACGCAGACCGAGTCCGATGTGCCACCTACTTGTTCACTGGAGACGCCCGCTTATGGTGGGAAGGAGCTTCGGTAGCCCTTACATTGGCTACACTTTCTTGGACCCGTTTTACGGAGGTTTTCTACTCCAAGTATTTTGCTCAGGAGGTTCGCACCAGGCTGACCACCGAGTTCATGAGCCTGAGACAGGGGGATATGTCGGTTACGGAGTTTATCCGTAAGTTCGAGAGGGGCTGTCACTTTGTGCCCCTGATAGCGAATGATGCCAAAGCCAAGCTGATGCACTTCCTGGTGGGTTTACGGCCGATCTTGCGCCGGGATGTTAGGGTATCTGACCCTGCTACTTATGAGGTTGCCGTCTCCAAGGCCTTAGCCGCAGAGCAGGATCTGCGGGATATCGAGAGGGATTGCCAGGGCAAGCGCCCAGCCCAGGCACCGCACCGCCCTCCTCCTCTTCAGCATCAGCAGCAGAATAAGAGGCGTTTTCACGGACCGCCCAGGAACAGAGGCCAGCAGCAGCAGCAGCAGCAGCGGGGACGCCTAGCCCCGAGGACTCAGGAGCACCCAGTCTGTCCCAGGTGCTCACGTCGCCATCCTGGAGCATGTATGGCTGGCTCAGGAAAGTGTTTTAAGTGTGGCAGTCCAGACCACATGTTGCTGCAGTGCCCTCAGAGGAATCTGCCTACCCAAGGCAGAGTCTTTGCTCTCCATGCCGCGGAAGCCAACCAGGAGACTATGTTGTTGACAGGTACCTTTAAACTTTAAGTTATTATTTGAAGTTCCGCATGTTGGGATTCGGGATTTAGATTTTGAACTTAGAACTGTTATAGGATTGCATGCTCTACTCAGATTTATTTCGGGGAAATTAAGCTAGAGGAACCTAGACCTTTGCATCTCTATAAGTTTAGATCTTGTAGTGGGATTCAACTTAGAGCTCCGCTCTTTCAGGGAGAATTTTTATATCTGGTTCCGCTACCAAGGCCTTGATAGATTCAGGGGCCACTCACTCATTTATTTCGGAGGTCTTTGCAAACTTTCTCAAGATCCAGACCATTGGGCTAGATACAGCCTTTTCAGTAGTGTTGCCGTCAGGAGAGGAGATGGCAGCTACCAATGTTATCCGAGATATAGACCTTGAGTTGCACGGTAATCTTGTTTATGCGGATCTGATTGTGCTACCGATGCCGGAATTTGACATCATCCTAGGGATGGACTGGCTATTGAGGAACAGAGTGTTGATAGACTTCCAGCGGAGATCCGTTCTTGTCCGACCGCCTGGAATGGAGCAGTTCTTATTTGAGCCGGACAGGTACTTTTCCTTACCGCGCATTATTCCTTATGTTCAGGCTAGGAAGCTCATGCATAGAGGGTGTCGGGCATTTCTAGCAACCTTTTTATCTGTCCCCGATGAACCCAGCCAGTCAGCCTCAGATGTTCCGATTGTTAGAGATTTCTTAGACGTTTTTCCCGAAGACGTCTCTGGTATGCCACCAGAGAGAGAGGTGGAGTTTTCCGTTGAGCTTATGCCAGGAACGGCTCCGATATCCAAAGCACCGTACCGTCTAGCACCGACAGAGATGGCAGAGCTTAAGAAGCAGATCCAGGAACTTCTCGACAAGGAGTTCATTCGCCCGAGCTTTTCTCCATGGGGCGCGCCGGTCTTATTCGTGAAAAAGAAGGATGGCTCGATGAGGCTTTGCATTGACTACCGGGAGTTGAACAGGGTTACAGTGAAGAATAAATACCCACTGCCGAGGATTGAGGATCTGTTTGACCAGTTGCAGGGAGCTTCGATTTTCTCCAAGATAGATCTGCGTTCCGGTTATCACCAGTTGAGGGTGAGAGATGCTGATGTCTCGAAGACAGCTTTCAGGACTCGTTATGGCCACTACGAGTTCCTAGTGATGCCGTTCGGTCTGACGAATGCGCCAGCAATCTTCATGGATCTAATGAATCGCGTATTTCAGCCGTACCTCGACCAGTTTGTGATAGTGTTCATAGATGACATTCTCGTCTACTCCAAGAATCGGGAGGAGCACAGCAGGCATCTGACCGTAGTGTTGCAGACATTGCAGAAACATAAACTATTCGCAAAGTTCAGTAAGTGCGAATTCTGGTTAGAGAAGGTGGCGTTCTTGGGCCACATTGTTTCTAGCAGTGGCATTGAGGTAGACCCGGCGAAAGTTGCAGCAGTCAGAGATTGGGTTGTGCCTCAGAATGCATCCGAGATCCGCAGTTTCCTTGGGCTAGCAGGATATTACAGGAAATTCATCCAGGGATTCTCCTCCATTGCCGTTCCACTCACAGCACTGACCAAGAAAAATGTGAAGTTTGTGTGGAGCGAGGAGTGTCAGAAGAGCTTCGATACCTTGAAGCAAGCTCTTATCTCAGCACCCGTTTTGGCTGTACCGTCAGGATCCGGTGAGTTTGTCCTTTATACCGATGCTTCGAAGCTTGGTTTAGGTGCAGTTTTGATGCAGCATGGGAGAGTGATAGCGTATGCTTCTCGACAGCTGAAAATCCACGAGAAGAACTACCCCACCCATGATCTGGAGTTAGCGGCCGTAGTTTTTGCTTTGAAGATTTGGAGGCACTATCTGTATGGGGAGAAGTGCCAGATCTTTACCGACCATAAGAGCCTCAAGTATTTCTTTACGCAGAAGGAGCTGAACATGCGTCAGAGACGTTGGTTGGAGCTTGTGAAAGACTACGATTGTGACATTAGCTACCACCCGGGTAAAGCTAATGTAGTTGCGGATGCTTTGAGCAGGAAAGTCGCAGTGATGGCTCATTTGACGATGCAGAAACCTCTTCAGATCGAGATGCAGAGGTTTGATCTTGAGACTTACCCTCAAGGTAGAGTTCCTCGTTTATCTACCTTGACTATCCAGTCCTCTCTTATTGACCGTATTCGCAGCGGTCAGGCAGCAGATGAGCAGTTGGCACAGTGGAAGAAGAGAGATGAAGCTAAGGGCAGTGTTTTGTATTCAGTCAGCGACGGTATTGTGAGATACCGAGATAGGATATGGGTTCCTAGCAGTGATTCCATCCGAGCAGACATCTTATCAGAGGCCCATACGTCCCCGTACTCCATTCACCCTGGGAGTACGAAGATGTACAAAGATCTGCAGCTATTGTATTGGTGGCCAGGAATGAAGAAGGACATCAGGCGTTTTGTATCCGAGTGCCTGACTTGCCAGTTAGTGAAGGCCGAGCATCAGAGACAAGCAGGTTTGCTCAAGCCTCTTCCTATTCCCGAGTGGAAGTGGGAGAACATTACCATGGACTTTGTGACCGGATTGCCGAGGTCAGCCAGAGGATCGAATGCTATCTGGGTGATTGTAGATCGTCTTACCAAATCAGCGCACTTCTTGCCTATTAAGACGACTTTCACCATGGTTCAGTATGCAGAGCTGTATATCCGAGAGATAGTCCGACTCCACGGTATTCCAGTTTCTATCGTATCCGACAGAGATCCCAGATTCACTTCCTCGTTTTGGAAGAGTTTGCATTCGACTTTGGGTACGAAGTTGCTGTTTAGCACAGCTTTCCATCCGCAGACGGATGGGCAGTCGGAGCGAGTTATTCAGATCTTAGAGGATCTTCTCCGTGCTTGCGTCATTGATTTCTCTGGGAGTTGGGAGTCGAACTTACCATTGGTAGAGTTCACCTATAACAACAGTTTCCAGTCGTCTATAGGTATGGCTCCGTATGAAGCACTGTATGGCCGCAAGTGTAGATCTCCTGTTCATTGGGATGAAGTAGGAGAGAGAGCAGAGTTGGGTCCAGAGATTGTTCAGCAGGCAGCAGATGTAGTAGTCAAGATCCGTGATAGGATGAGGACTGCTCAGAGCCGACAGAAGAGTTATGCCGATCAGCGGAGGAGAGAGTTAGAGTTTGCAGTGGGCGATCATGTCTTCGTGAAAGTGGCACCTATGAAGGGTGTCATGAGATTTGGCAAGAAAGGGAAGCTCAGTCCGAGATTCATTGGACCGTTTGAGATCCTCGACAGAGTTGGGACGCTAGCGTATCGTGTGGCTCTTCCGCCAAATCTGGCCGGAGTACACAATGTCTTTCACGTCTCCATGCTGAGGAAGTATATGGCAAATCCTTCGCATGTGCTGAATTTCGAGCCGTTGCAGCTTACTCCGAACTTATCTTATGAGGAGAGACCCGTGCAGATCCTAGACAGACAGGAGAAGAAACTTCGGAACAAGTTGGTTAAGCGAGTCAAAGTCAAATGGCTCAACCATTCAGAGGAGGAAGCTACGTGGGAGTCTGAGCCGGAGATGAGAAGTCGATACCCTGAGTTATTCGGTGAGTTCTAATTTCGAGGACGAAATTTATTTAAGGGGGGAAGGATTGTAGAACCCGTAAATCAGTAGACGTATAAGCCATGCATAATTCTAGATTTTTAAATTTAATTGACTTCATTGCATGATTATTTTAAATGCATTTGTTTGAAGTTAATTATTTATTATTTCAGTTCAGCAGTTTGATTTTTAGCATTTCAGTTATTTCAGTGAGGCCGGACTGGAGTTGGAGTTTTGAGATAGAATTTAAGATTTGAGAAATATTTCCAGAAGTTAATTTAGCTAGCAAGTAAGTTCATTTAAGTTAAAAAGAAGTTTAAGGAATTATTTAAGTTAGTTGAGGATTTTAATTTAATTATTTGAGGTGATTAAGAAATGAACTCATTTAAGTTATTAAATTAATGGGTTAGCTCACTAAATTAATTAAAGGATTAGTAAGGCTTTCAAGGATTATTAGTTGACTAGATAACAATATTTCCCCTTCATTTTATTGCAATTTTCGGCCCCCATAGTTGCTAGACAATTTAATTGCCAACTCATCAACCTTTTGACCATTTCTTTGCATGTAAGTTGTAGGATAATTCTAGGATTTTTGGGAGCACAATTTAATTAATTAATGGACATATCCTAGACTAGAAAATAAGCAAAATTTCGGCCACCACCTCCTAGAAGCATCCACCAACTCATTTGATATCAATTCAAAATTCAAATTCAAAAGGGGAGTGGACTTGGTCTTGATATGATCCTATTTTTGTGCACCCTTCTCCTCACCTTCATAACCACTCAATCCCTCTCCCTCTCCACCGAAATACCTCACCATTCAGATCCATTTTCAGTGTAAAAATCGTGAGTCTTAGCTAGAGGGAAGGCAAGAAAAAAATCGAGAACTAGAAAGAGCAAGAGAAGCGCTCCACCTCCTCCGTGCCGCGTCGTCGTTGTTTCGTTCGTTTTCTTTCAAAACGAAACCAGGCATGTCTAGATTTCTTTCAAACCTCAATCAAGTCATATTATCATTTATTTTTCAGTACATGATCATGTTTATTCAAGTAAAAATCGAGATCCATGTCAAAACATTTTGAAACCTCACATGCAGAATTTTCGAATTTATTGGCAAGCTTCACGTTTTTCTGAGTTTTGATGGTTTCAGGTATTGGATCGACTCCAGGCTCCCAAGGCGGCTTGTATACATGTAGTAGGATGCATTAGGACCATGTTGGTCCATTCAAACCAGCCCCATGCTTGCTGGAAATTCAGAATGACAGCAAGTTCCCCATAAGTGCAGAAATGTGATTCGAAATTTCAGTTTTGTGTCAAGGGTTGTGGATCTGATCTTGGCTGCCCCAAGGGCCTTTAGCCATGGTTGGATCACTTCCCTAGCATGTCTAAGACGTGACTAAGTTGCCCTTTTGGTGGCTTGGTCCATGGCTCATCGGTTTTTAAATAATCAACAAGAACAGCCCCTTTCCCCATTCGGCCCTTCCATTTTTCAGCATATGGTTCGTTTCTTTTGTGGCTTGGTGTGGATCTTGGTTGGCCTATGGCCCTTAGCCACGGTTCATATCATGCTCCTAGATGTCTAGATCGTGCCATGGTCAATCAAATGGCCACTGGAACGACGCAAGACATCGATCATAGCATAAACACTACACACGCATGCACGTTGCTCTCGGTTGGACCCTTCGGTTAAGATTTGGTGTGATGCGGATTGTGGCTGGCCTAGGGCCCTTAGCCATGGTTCAAATCATTCCTTGGGATGTTGGTAAGAGTCTCTGGTCGGTGGTTCACGCCCCAATGGCCGGTAGCCTTGAAAACGACACAAGGAAAAACAAGTGCGCAGCTGCTGTATTTTTGACAGCAAGTATGCTGCTGTTCAGAAGCGTCGTTTGAGTTCTTGGTTGGCTTTTAGCCCATGGCCTTGGACTGGACAGTGCCTCATTGAGTTGGGAAGGTCATGTTTTTGACCGTTCGTCATTTGGATCATTTTTGAGGTCGTACGAGAATTTACGGTGCAATGTGCCAAATTGACTCTCGAAAGAGCGTTTCGTGTTTTGGCCTCCATTTCACCTAGATTTCGACCCTATCATTTTAGGAGCATTATTTTATGATTTTTCAGCGTATTTTAATCATGACTATACGTCGGTTCAGTGTCGGTTCAGGTTGGCTCGGAGTCATGATTAAATGCGAAGTCATTAGGCGTCATAGTCGCATCTTTTGAACGTAAATTGCATAGTTGGTCAAGTTTAAGCTATTGCATATTTTTCATGGCACAGTTAGGTTGCAGCGAGCCTGGGAACGATCCAATCCAATCCAGTTGGTAAAATTACAGGAATTTTCATTACGCCAGTTAATTATTTTACGTGCATTAAATAGAAAATGATTATTTTTGAGATTTATGCGATATGGCTTGTGGTTCATTCACTATGTGGGAGTGTTATTTTTATACGGTCGCCAGTGACCGATCAGTTCAGTATGGTACCACCCGGTCGCCAGTGACCGGCCAGCTCAGATCAGTTTCAGCCTCCCCGGTAGCCAGTTACCGATCAGTTCAGCTTAGTGCAGTGGCCACAGGCGTAAAACATAATCTCAACAGAAAATTTTATCAGATATTTCAGTACAGGCTCCAAGGAGCAAATATTTTTACAGTGACTTCCAGTTCAGTTATGCACGTATTATAATTGCTCAGTACAGATTATTTTCAGTATGCCTCAGGACAGGATATTTTATCTCATGCATATTTTAAATTCAGATTTTTACTCGTTACCTGCGATTTATGCATGCTGAGTCTTTAGGCTCACTAGACTTGATTGTTGTAGGTACTGATGAGGCCAGGGCCGAGGGCGGGGACCAGTGAGCCAGCTTGGGTCGGCAGTAGTGGCACCCGAGGACCTCAGAGCAGCAGTTGTTATTTTCTTCGCAAACAATTTTTATCAGTTGTTGGATATTTTTAAATCGTTGTTGTTGGCAAAACTTTGATTTTCTTCCGCTGCAATATTTTGAAATATTGAACTTGATTCACCAGTGATTTTACGAATGAGGCCATTTAAGTTCTTTTAAAAAGAAAATTTTAAATTTTTCCGCAAATTTTCAAGCAAGTAGTTCGAGGGCCTTCTCAAAAACGTAACAAGGTAGAAACTTGGCCACATATTCTTCAATATTCAACTGACCCTGTCTCAAATTGGCAAACTCTGTACCCTTGTCTTTCCTGTACGATACTGGAAAAAATCTTTGATAAAATTCAGTCTTAAAGATTTTCCAAGTAATAACCGTACCTCGATGCTCCAAAGCCTTCTTAGTCGTGAGCCACCAGTTCTTTGCAACGTCATGCAATTGGTGCCCAATCAATCTAACTCTGCGCTCGTCTGTATAATCCAAGGAATCAAACAGCATCTCAATGTCATCGAGCCAACTCTCACACTCAACATAATTCTCTGTGCTTTTCAATGTTGGCGGTTTAAACGAATGAAACCTCTTCATCAGTGTTTCCATCGGTGTCGCTGTGACATCCATCGGATTATTTGAGTTACTACCCTGTTCTGGGATTCTTTGAGGAGGCATATCAGATTATCAAAAAGATTAGTAACCAAATACAACAATTCTGTTTCAGTCCTCCTCTGATCATCTTACTGCTGATCAAGAATCGGTTCTGATTCATTCTCAAATCATACATGTTTCCAATCAAGTCAGATAATCAGGTAAACATGTATTAAAGCAGTAAAACATGTTATCATCACAAAAGCAGGAAAGAAAAATCAATCTACCCAGCTCACTAGCTTCTAAGTCAGTCTAAGGAACCTACGGCTCTGATACCACCTGCTGCGGGGACCCGAACCTAATTCATTTTCTTAACCATCATTAGGATCAGTTAATTAATCTGGTTCTAAATTTTTTTAAAAAAATACATGAGTGCGCAACATAGGATAATCAATCTGATATAAACATCGTAAGTAAAGTACAGGTCTTGTACAACATATGTTCAGATCAACTAGTGTTCAACAACTGCATCAAGTGCTGAAAATCAAATCTACTTCTAAGTCCGGATCTCCACGCCAATCTCAAGATCTCTCTGTTAGAGGATCGATTTAGGTGTTCTAATGCGCAACGAAAGTTTCAAAAACTTAATTTTAGGGCAAAAATTCGAACACCACATTTTATAATGTGTAGCAAATACAAAACACCAAAATGTCATACATAGGGTGTTTAGAAATCTTTACCTATCAATCTCTTGAGATTGATGATGGCTCCAACTAAGGTGTAAACACCTTAGGTCTTGAATGGCAAGAAGATCTACAAGCCTCCTCCTTTCTTCAAAATTAGGCCCACCACCAACTAGCTAGATCTCTTCTTATTTTGCACTAGAAAAATAAGAAAATTTTTCAAGGAGAAGTATTTTCTATCCTCAACAATTGAAGAAGAAAATTGAGAGAAAATGAAGGAGAATCCTCTTCGAAATTTCGGCCAAAGTATGTCTAGAATGAAGGGACGATGAGTTTTCTTGGTGTGTGAAAAAGCTAAAACCACTTTTAGCATGCCAAGCCTTTTACATTGAAAAAGTTGTCTCCAACCCTTCACCTCCCATGCATGAAATTTGACTTGGGCTTGTAACAATTACAAGGCCCATAGACTTTATTTAAATGTCCTCAAACACATTTGAGATCATTTAACATTTACTTGATTTTACTCAAGCCCACTAGTTTAATAATTATTTCTAATTGGGCTCTACTAGGCCCAATGCTATTTAATTAATCCAACAATTGAATTAATTTAATTATTTGGACTCTACTAGGTCCACTAGTGTTTAATTAATTCAACAATTGAATTAATTTAATTTAGTCCATAATAATGTTTATGAAAATCACAATTTTCAAATACATTATTTATTTGGCCAACTTTTAATTTAGGAACACTTCCACAAATTAAAAGTTACATTTCCCTCATAGAAGTCATACTTCTATTTTTTCTTACGCTTATAAACTCCTTTATAAGCCGTTCAACACATTAAACTATTTTACTTCTCAACGGGATCTAGAAAGCTAGCACTTGTGTGGCCCTCAATGGTTCATTGATATAACTAGCCGTGGGTTCACATCTCCATGTGATTCTGACTAAATATGTCCTTATTTGAGCATACCCCAATTTCTCTATTCTTACTTATCAACTACTTGATAGTAAGAATGTCAGATCTCAAATCTGATAGTACCCAACCAATCATGTTAAATGCCTAGAAGCATCGCTTACATGATTCCCTAGGTATCAAATGATAGTGCCTGCAAGAACCATTCTATTATGGTTAGCGTACAGTACGGTTCCTTCAACTCATATATCCCGACCGATTCGACAACCATTGGTATATCAAGAGTTGTCAATGAATCGATACTATGTGTAATGTCGTAGTTGCATCGATGGTGTATTCTATGAAACTCCTTTCATAATTACCACCATACTTTGATCAGAGATTTCATACTACATACACATGAACTCACATAGGATATCCATTCCCGAAGGTAAGCGGTGAATCCCCGACTACAATGCATCGACTGCTATATGTTTCGACAAGACACCCAACCTTGCCACCTGATGACCCCTAAAGAGTCGGTAAACAAGTCAAAGTGCAATGCTAGCACATAGAGTCTCAATGTTGTCCCGGGTCCAAAGGACTAATGGTGTACAACCATAAACTAGGACATTTCCACTCGATAAGTGAGAACCAATTGGAAAGTCCTTTATAGAGGGTTGTTCAGTGCACTCTACCAGGAGCACCTATCTGCATGCTCGGACATCTCAATGTCCCCTACCAATGAAACATTGTACTCACATCGCAGATACTAGTCTCAAACTCAAGCGGCCTATATCCTTCTTAGCGGCGGCTGAATCGACTAGGAACTGTTTAGAATATACAGTATTCCAAATATGAGTTTCATGATACTCATCATATGAGCATCTCATATTCTTTCTACTATTTGTATATTCAAGGACTTTATCTATGCAACTAGCATGGGTATATAGATAAAGAAGTGCCAAAATAATAATTTAAAATATTATTAAAATAAAGACTGTTTATACATAGAGTTTAAACATGAACCCTCGGCCAACCTTCGATTTGATATAAAATTAAAAATATTTGGATAAAAATTGAGTTAGATATAATCATTTTTGTGGGATTGCTCAAACTGCGTTTTCTGAAAATTTATGTTATTGATGTGTTTTTGAAGTTTTATTGTTGCAGGCTTTGTTTGGGATCAACGGGAGATCGTTGTTGCATTTAGGTATGTTTATGATGATGTTGGGTTGGTATTTGGTATGCTGGTTAGTGTCGATAGGCACTTGAATTCATTAGAAGTCGTAGGAAACGATTTGGTGTCAATTTTCGTGATTATGAGATTGTACTGTGTTAAGATGGGCGTCGTGTTTCGGGGTGTTTGTACAGGTTGTATCGATAAAGTAGCATCCTAGACAGGGTCTCGAGGTGTCGGCCCATAGTCCGTGCAATCAAGTTCAGAATGTTAAGAAATACATGTACTGAATTTTCGTGGTTTTTAGTCATCGCAGTTATCCTGACCCGGACCCGGACCCTTACACGGGGTCCGTGCCTTTGTTACCTTTGATGTGTCAAATTTGCGAGCCTACACGGACCCTAGCACGGGGTCCGTGCCTTTCATTAATTTCGGTGTGTTTTTACAGTATCTACACGGACCCCTACACGGACCTAGGCACGGGGTCCGTGCCTTCTCTTTTCTTCACACGTATTTTACAGTACCTACACGGACCCCAAGCCGGACCTGGGCATGGGGTCCGTGTACCTCCTGTTTGGGAATAGTTTAGGTTTCCCTTTGAGATTTGTTTTGAGGTTTGATGTCATAGGTTTGTACGACGTTTAAACGAGGTTTAGTCCCGAGTGATCTAAAATGTAATACGCTATTTATTTACATCAGTAGTGAGCATGAGTACCTACATCTAAGTTATGAAAGCTAAGGATTTGAACTCATCTTAGTATGTGCAGCAGTGACCCCAAGCGAGATCCAACGAATCCCTCAACGCCAAGTAAGTATGTTCATCGTGCAAATGAGAAAATGTTCTATTTTTGAGGTATGCTAAATGTCTTGTGACCAATTTATTAATGGGTTTGAAAGTCGGTGAACGTGGCCGAGGACCTCTCCACCCCGTTAAAACATGAACGGGTTTAGATCAGGATTGGAAAGCAGTAAAACATGACCGGGGACCAATCCACCCGTTAAAGCATGAACGGGGATCTCATGTATGTGGCAGTGGATTTTTCCTGTCAGCCCAGTACTGTGGTTTAGTCTGATCAGGCGTATTTATGTATGGGTCACTTGCTTTGAAACATGCCTCTACGTAATATGATGAAGTTATGTATGTTCAGGTATATACAAGTATGCAAGCATGTTTAAGAAAAGTTTTATGTTGATGGCACGTCTATGTTATGTATGTAATTTTAAGTGCAAGTTCAAGTTTCAAGTATGTTACGTTCAAGCTTTTAGGTATGCAAGTTCAAGTATCAAGTACGTACGATCTATTTTAAAGTTGCATATGAATGTTGAGTCTTTAGACTTACTAAACTTGATCGATGCAGGTGAGGATGCATTTGAGGAAACGAGGTGTGAGGACAAGGGAGCTGGCTTGGACTTAGTTGGAGGCTAAACCCGAGGACCGTCATGTTTTTTTTAGAATTTATGAAAGTTTTAAATACTCTGATTTCATGTTTGTTTACGATGTTCTAAAACAAGTATTTTCGTTAGCAAAATTTCTATGGTGATCTTTTATTGCAAATACTTTTAGATGGTTGGCAAACTTGAGTGTGGTTGGTTTATGGCAAATGTTTTTAGAAAATTTTTATTTTTCCGCAAAATTCTAAGTAGTGTAAAGTACGGTACGTTACACTAATAATATGATGTCGTTTATTTTCACGTGTCAAACAGACCAACCAATATTGAATTTCAGTGGACAGTCTCCATGAGCTCCCCTAATAATATGTGCCGAAGTCATGGGAGTTCAACTCAATTCACATCATATGTCCGGTGGAAGTCAAAACTTTCCGGCATCCAGGTCTCTCCAATAATATGAGTCAGATACTGGCCGCGAGTAGCGTTCAACATGCAACAACGGTTGATGGAAGGCAAGAAAAAATTAAACTCCTTTAATTTTTACTTCTGCGGTTTGATATAAATTTTGTATCTTATTCAAAATGTGGGATTTTAATTTTAAAATTATCTCATCATTTTAATTTAAAACCACATGTCATGTTTGTATGTTTGCCGGAATCATTCAACTATATTATATTATAATATACATGCATGCATACTACTATATATCGCATATATCATAATATGACATTCAACAATAAATTAGGATGATCGATCACTAACACGATTTAGGTCCAAAAGATAGGTGAATGCACGGATGCAGATGAAACTTATTAAAAGAGCTTCCTATATTTTACATGTCTTTATCTTGTTCATCGGGCCCACTATCTTCCAGTCTTGATAACCTACTATTTCTAATAATTACATTTAAATAGTCATAGAACACAAGGGATACATCTCATGGGGTGGGAACAGACCATAAACCAGGCCCAGTTTAATAATATCAAATATTAGCAAAATTAATTAAAAACAGTAAAATATCCTAACATACATCTATCACATTGGTCAAGGCTCTCGATCATCATTCGTACATTTAATGTCAAATATTTAAATCAATTAATTAAACAAATTTAATTAATTGATTAAATCGTGTATCTTAAAATATTATCACTAACCACCACAATTATTATAGAATTTAATAAATTAAATAAACAACTTTAATTTATTTCAAATTAATTCAATAATAATTGATTTATTATAAAATATATTTTTACCATAAATAATTTAAATCATATTCTAATTAATTATCTTGCAAGAAAATTATAATTTAGCAAAATTTGATTTTTAGGAAAAATTGAATAATTTTCACAAAATATCAATTTTATCCAATATTTTGTAAAATTAGAAAATCGCACCCTAAACCCGAACAATTCAAGTCCACGACCCAGCAAGGTGCCCGAGACATTCTCGGGCAGTCGCCCGTGCTCCCTGCCTGCTGCCCTGAAAGGGATCAGTTACGGTGCCCGGTTGTTCAACGGAAGTTTTGAAAAATTGTTTTTCAACAAGAAAAACAAAACCGAGCACCTCACAATGTGTAGCAAATAACAAAAACAAACATGTCATACATAGAGTGTTTAAGAAATATATCTATCAATCTCTTAAGATTGATGATGGCTCCAACTAAGATGTTAAACACCTTAGCTCTTGAATGATTGACCCTCTACAAGCTTTCCTTGCTTTTGGACTCCTTCCTTCAAATTAGGTCCACCACCAACAAGCTAAATCCACCTTACACTTACACTAGAAAATAAAAGGAATTTTTATTTGAAAAGTTTTGTGCTTTCATCAACAATTGAAGAAGCAAAATTTGGAGAATTTTTAGTTCAAAATTTCGGCCATGGTTTGTTGGAGAGAAGGGGGGAAACTTTGTTGGTGTATGAAAAAGTTAAAGTGTAAAGTTGCATGTGCATGCCATGTCATTAACTCAAAAATTGTCTCTAACCCTTCACCTTCCAAGCACGCAATTTGTTTGGGCTTGTACTATTACCAAGCCCATGGACTTTTATTTAAAAATCTCAAACACAATTGAGACCATTTAAATCTTACTTGAATTTACTCAAGCCCACAAGTTGAATAATTATTTCTAATTGGGCTCTAGAAGGACCAATATTATTTAATTAATTCAACACTTGAGTTAAATTAGTTATTTGGACTTTTCTAGGCACATTAGTGTTTAATTAATTCAACACTTGAATTAATTTAATTTAGTCCATAATATTGTTTATGAAAATCACAATTTTCAAATACATTATTTATTTGGCCAACTTTTAATTTAGGAACACTTCCTCAAATTCAAAGTCACATTCCCCTTATAAAAGTCATACTTCTAATTTGTCCTTGTGCTTATAAACTTCTTTATAAGCCGTTCAACACATTGAACTAATTTTACTTCTCAACGGGATCTAGAAAGTTAGAACTTGTGTGACTCTCAATGGTTCATTGATACAACTAGCAGTGGGTTCACATATCTATTTGATTCGGGACTAAACATGTCCTTATATGAGCTTACCTCAATTGCTCCATTCTTATTTATCAACTCCTTGATAATAAGAACGTCAGAACTCAAGTCTGATATTACCCAACCAATCATGTTAAACATCTAGCTGCATCGCTTACATGATTCCCTAGGTATCAAATGATAGTGTCTGCAACAACCATTCTATTATGGTTAGCGTATAGTACCGTCCTTTCATCTCATATATCCCGACCGATTCGACAACTATTTGTATATCGAGAGCTGTCATAGAATCGATACTATGTGTCATGTCGTAGTTGCATCGATGGGGTAATCTAAGAAACCCCCTTCTTAATTACCACCATACTCTGATCAAAGATTTCATACTACATACACATAGGATATCCATACCAAAGTAATGCAAATGTGGTTGATCAAGCACCAAAGAAAGCATGGGAGTCGTTGGAGTTGCCCGAAGGACCTATAACGAGGGGACGAAGCAAGAAGTTTAAAGATGCACTTCAAGGACTCATGATGAGCTATCAAGGAAGTCCTACAAGTTGGATGTCTAAATTAGAGGAGGTTGAGAATCATAAGAATAATATTGGAGGTTTTTGGAATGTTATTAAAGTGCAATGCCGAAGGTACAGCGCACCCGCGCCAGTTCAGGGACTGCACCCGCGGTCCATAATAATCAAATTTAAGAGAATATTGCCGAAGCTATATCGCACCCGCGGAGGGGGAGAGCACCCGCGCTCCCAAAAGGATTGCACCCGCGGTCCTTTGCATCCGAACTTCGTCGAAGCGGCATCGTACCCGCGGTCCAGTCTGCAGCGCACCCGCGGTCTTTTGTCAACTTCCGTGTCAAATTTGCTTGTTATCATAATTAAGCCTTTTTACACTACTATTTCATACTTTATTGAATATATATTAAGTGTATCAGACCATGAACGAATAATGATGAATGATAGATAAAAGTTCTTGAGTTTTCTCTCAATTTGCAAAGCTTGTGCTTTGTGTTTATCAAAATCAAACTTATCAAAGATTGCATCTTTGTGGCGTTTGTCGATTGTTCTTCGCACGGATTGTCAAAACAAGTTCTTTGAAGGTTCGTTTGAAATTCAATTGTTTTATCGTTGATATTTGTTGCTAAGTTATAATCGCTTAGAGGTGAATATCACAAAATCGTTACTTGTTTCAAAAGATCGGGACAAAATAATCGTTCCTTGTTTGTTATTGAATTGAGGGTGCGATTTATATATTCGTGCTTGCCTTTCATTCGTACGAGGATTCGTATCATTTGGTATCAGAGCTTTGGCTCATTGAATTCAAGTAAGTATCGTTGTTGTTATTTTTCAGATCTGTCTTAAATTTCATTCTGTTTTCAGATCTGTGGTATCTTTTTGTTTCTATTGTCATATCTACCAAAAACAAAAACAAAAATTTGTTATGTTTCAAGTTTTGTGTTATCCTTTGTTCTATTTTAAGATCTGCGTTATTTCTATCAATTTTTGATAATCCAGAATTCCAGAAAAATTTGTTCTGTGTTATTCTGTCTTTCTTGTTTTTGTGCAATCCATGTGAAACAGTTGCAAGTGTTCACAAGTTGAATCTTGTTAGTGTGATAAAAAAAAATAATATATATATAAAGATTGAGCACACCTTTGAGAGAACTATCAAATTCTAGTGAAAAACATTTGAGTGCGAGTGTTATTTCTTTAGAGTGATCGTGAGAATTTGGGTGAGAAAAATCTTTTATTTCTACTAACATTTTATTGCAGGTACAAAATCTGAAATTAAAATATAGAGGAAAGTAGGAGAGAGTTCGAACCAAGGGTTATCTAAGGTTCAAATGGAGGCGTTATTTGGACATTTTAGTAGAATGTTGAGGGCCGAGTTGGATCCTTTATATGAGAGGTTGGATAGGCTTGAAGTTAGTACGAGTGAAAATAAATCTAAGCCTAAAGGTTTGGGTAGAGTGGATGAAGAAAAGAATGATTATGATTTAGAAGGAGAAGAGGAGAACCAAAACGAGAATTGGGGTAGAAGCAGAAGAGGTAGAGGATTTGGTAGGGGAAGAAGAGAAACCTTACGTGGTAGGTACGATGATGGGAATAAGGAAGATAATAACATAGGCAGCATTAAGATGAAAATTCCGTCGTTCCATGGTAAGTCGGATCCAAAGGCTTATTTAGAATGGGAAAAGCGAGTTGAATTTGTGTTTGATTGTCACCATTATTCCGAACAAAAGAAGGTTAGGTTGGCCGTGGTTGAATTTGTTGATTATGCATTTATTTGGTGGGATCAATTAGTGACCACTAAGAGAAGATGCAATGAGAGGCCTATAGAAACTTGGGCGGAGATGAAAAGCGTAATGAGGAAGAGGTTTGTACCAAATCACTACTATAGAGAAATGTTTAAGAAGTTACAAACTTTGAGACAAGGTGTGAAGAGTGTTGAGGACTACTATAAAGAATTGGAAGTAGTCATGATTAGAGAAAACATAGATAAGGATAGTGAGGCTACTATGGCTCGTTTTCTGTGTGGTTTGAACAGGGAAATTCAAGACCAAGTGGAGCTTAGACATTACTTGGATCTAGATGAAATGGTGCAAGTGGAGATAAAAGTGGAGCAACAACTCAAGAGGAGAGGAGTTGGTCGTACCACACAAACTGGGAATACATCAACACCTTGGCGTTCCAACGTTGTTAAACGTGAAGAAAGCAAGGTAGTGGTCAAGCCCAAAGTTGACATTAAACAGGAGGCGCCTAAGCAGGGAATGCAAGGTAAACCCGAAACTCCTATTAATCGTTTTAGAGATATTAAATGTTTTAGGTGTCAAGGAGTTGGGAATATTGCTAGCCAATGTCCCAATAAAAGGGTGATGGCGTTGAATAATTATGGGGAGTATGAATCTCATAGTGAGGGAGACGATGGAGAGGATGAAGATGAGATGCCTGCATTAGAGGATCCTGATGAGGGATATGAAGCTGTTGTGGTTGAGGCTTTAGTGACTAGGCGTATCATGAGTGCCCAAGTCAAAGAAGAGGAGACGAATCAGCGGGACAACTTGTTCCATACTAGATGTTTTGTCAGTGGCAAAGTTTGCAACGTTATTATAGACAGAGGAAGTTGTACCAATGTTGCTAGTCTTGAGATGGTTGAAAAATTGAGCTGGCCTACTTTGAAACACACTCAACCATATAGGCTACAGTGGTTGAACGACTGTGCTGAAGTGAAGGTGAACATACAAGTTTTGGTTGCGTTTTCGATTGGGAAGTATGTTGATGAGGTATTGTGTGATGTGGTACCAATGCATGCTTGTCATATTTTGTTAGGAAAACCATGGCAATATGATAGGCAAGTGACACATGATGGGTTTAGAAATAAATATTCTTTTGTACTCAAGAAAGAACCCATTGTTTTACTTCCTTTGTCCCCAAAACAAGTGTTGGAGGATCAATTGAAAAAAAAGAAGAGAGATGAGGCCGAAAGAAAGAGTGAATTAAAAAGTGAGATGGCCTTTGAAAAGAAAAATGAAATGGCTAAAAACAAAAGTGATAAAAAAATTGAGATAGCCATACAAAATAAAAATGAGGAAAAAGAAAATGAGAGGAAAGAGACCAAAAAGAAAATATATATGGTCCAAAAGAGTGACATGAAACAATTGTTGCACACACATGATACACTTGTATTGATTCTTTACAAAGAGATTCTCTTTAACACAAGTGATATAGCCGGAAATCTTCCGAGCATTGTTGTTTCCCTTTTGCAGGAGTTTGATGATATATTTCCGGAGGAGCTACCTCAAGGAATACCACCATTGAGGGGGATTGAGCACCAAATTGATTTTGTGCCTGGAAGTGCATTACCAAATCGTCCAGCGTATAGAAGCAATCCGGAGGAGACCAAGGAGCTTCAACGGCAGGTAAGTGAATTATTAGATAGGGGTTTCGTGCGTGAGTCCATGTCTCCTTGTGCTGTACCTGTTTTATTAGTCCTAAGAAAGATGGCTCATGGCGTATGTGTGTAGATTGTAGGGCAATCAATAATATAACCATAAAATATAGGCATCCCATACCTAGACTATATGATATGTTAGATGAATTGCATGGTGATTGTATTTTTAGCAAGATTGACTTGAAAAGTGGTTATCAACAAATTAGGATGAGGGAAGGTGATGAGTGGAAAACGGCTTTTAAAACCAAGTACGGGTTATATGAGTGGATGGTCATGCCTTTTGGCTTAACTAACGCTCCTAGCACTTTTATGAGGTTAATGATCCATGTCCTGCGTGCATACATAGGAAAATTTGTTGTTGTTTACTTTGATGATATCCTAGTATATAGCAAAGACTTGGATGAGCATGTTAATCACTTGAGACTTGTGCTAATCACACTAAGGGCTGAAAATTTATATGCTAATTTAAAGAAATGTGATTTTTGTACAAGCAAACTTGTCTTCCTTGGTTTTGTGGTAAGTTCGCAGGGGATACAAGTGGATGAGGACAAGGTAAGTGCTATTCGAGATTGGCCAACGCCTGTTTCTGTTGGTCAAGTTCGATGCTTTCATGGTCTTGCAAGCTTCTATAGGAGGTTTGTAAAAGATTTTAGCACACTGGCTGCACCGATGACGGCGGTGATTAAGAAGAACGTTCCATTCCATTGGGGCGAAGAGCAAGAGAAGTCTTTTAATATTATTAAACAAAAGTTAATTAATGCGCCTTTACTTGTTTTGCCTGATTTTTCTAATACTTTTGAAATTGAATGTGATGCTTAAGGTGTAGGTATTGGTGGTGTTTTGATGCAAGGAAGACGACCAGTGGCGTATTTTAGTGAGAAACTCAATGGAGCAGCGCTGAACTATCCAACGTATGACAAGGAGTTGTACGCGCTTGTGAGGACTTTGGAGGTGTGGCAACACTACTTGAGGCCTAAAGAGTTTGTGATTCACCCGGATCATGAGTCTCTTAAGCACCTTAAGGGGCAGCAGAAGTTGAACAAGCGGCATGCCAAGTGGGTTGCATTCATAGGTACATTTCCCTACATCATCAAGTTCAAACAAGGCAAGGAAAATGTAGTGGCTGACGCATTATCACGGAGGTATGTACTAATCTCTACTTTGGAGTCTAAAGTTTTGGGGTTTGAGCATGTGAAGGAATTATATATGCTAGATGAGGATTTTAAGAATGTATTTGAAACATGTATGCATGGTCCACATGACAAATTTTATTTGCATCATGGTTTCTTGTTTAAAGAAGATAGGTTGTGCGTCCCTTGATCATCTATTCGTGAATTACTTGTTAGGGAGGCACATGGGGGTGGCTTAATGGGGCATTTTGGTGTGGATAAAACTTTAAGTGCATTGCATGAACATTTCTATTGGCCACACATAAAACGTGACGTTGAGCGTGTTTGTGATAAGTGCATTACTTGTAGACAAGCTAAATCTAAAACACAACCACATGGCTTGTATACACCACTTCCCGTCCCTAGTGAACCTTGGGTTGATATTTCTATGGACTTTGTTTTGGGGTTGCCTAGGACAAAGAAGGGGAGGGATTCTATATTTGTTGTTGTGGATAGATTTTCTAAGATGACTCATTTTATTGCTTGTCACAAAACTGATGATGCATCTCACATTGCGGATCTATTCTTTAGAGAAGTCGTTAGGTTGCATGGCATGCCTAGGACTATTGTTTCGGACCGTGATGTTAAATTCTTGAGTTATTTTTGGAAAACGTTATGGGCTAAACTTGGCACAAAATTGTTGTTTTCTACTACATGTCATACTCAAACGGATGGGCAAACTGAAATTGTCAATAGAACTTTAGGAACACTTTTGCGTGCTATTCTTAAAAAGAACTTACAGAATTGGGAGGATTGTTTACCATTTGTTGAGTTTGATTATAATCGTAGTGTGCATTCTACTACGAATTATTCACCATTTGAAATTGTATATGGTTTTAATCTTTTGACTCTGTTGGATTTGATGTCTTTACCTGTGAGTGAAAGGTTGAATATGGATGGCAAGAAGAAAGCTGAATTCGTTAGAAGTTTGCATGAGAAGGTCAAGGATAACATCGAGAAGGAGAATTTACAATACACGAAGCAAGCCAACAAGGGAAGGAAAAATATTGTTTTTGAAAAGGGAGATTGGGTGTGGTTGCACTTAAGAAAGGAAAGATTTCAAGAAAAGCGACGTTCAAAACTCTTACCTAGGGGTGACGGACCATTTCAAGTGCTTGAAAAGATCAACGACAATGCCTACAATTTAGACCTACCAGGTGAGTATAATGTCAGCTCTACTTTTAATGTTAGTGATCTTTCGTTGTTTGATGTAGGAGATGATCAAGATTTGAGGACAAATCCTTTTCAAGAAGGGGAGAATGATGCAAATGTGGTTGATCAAGCACCAATGAAAGCATGGGAGTCGTTGGAGTTGCCCGAAGGACCTATAACGAGGGGACGAAGCAAGAAGTTTAAAGATGCACTTCAAGGACTCATGATGAGCTATCAAGGAAGTCCTACAAGTTGGATGTCTAAATTAGAGGAGGTTGAGAATCATGGGAATAATATTGGAGGTTTTTGGAATGTTATTCAAGTGCAATTGCCGAAGGTACAGCGCACCCGCGCCAGTTCAGGGACTGCACCCGCGGTCCACAATAATCAAATTTAAGAGAATACTGCCGAAGCCATACCGCACCCGCGGTCAGAAGGCGAGCGTACCCGCGCTCCTAAAAGGACCGCACCCGCGGTCCTTTGCATCCGAACTTTGCCGAAGCGGCACCGCACCCGCGGTCCAGTCTGCAGCGCACCCGCGGTCTTTTGTCAACTTCCGTGTCAAATTTGCTTGTTATCATAATTAAGCCTTTTTACACTACTATTTCATACTTTATTGAATATATATTCAGTGTATCAAGCCATGAACGAATAATGATGAATGATAGATAAAAGTTTTTGAGTTTTCTCTCAATTTGCAAAGCTTGTGCTTTGTGTTTATCAAAATCAAACTTATCAAAGATTGCATCTTTGTTGCGTTTGTCGATTGTTCTTTGCACGGATTGTGAAAACAAGTTCTTTGAAGGTTCGTTTGAAATTCAATTGTTTTATCGTTGATATTTGTTGCTAAGTTATAATCGCTTAGATGTGAATATCACAAAATCGTTACTTGTTCCAAAAGATCGGGACAAAATAATCGTTCCTTGTTTGTTATTGAATTGAGGGTGCGATTTATATATTCGTGCTTGCCTTTCATTCGTACGAGGATTCGTATCACAAAGGTAAGCGGTGAATCCCCAAATACAATACAACGACTCCTATATGTTTCGACAAAACACCCAACCTTGCCATCTGATGACCCCATATGAGTCGGTAAACAAGTCAAAGTGCAATGCTAGCATATAGAGTCTCCATGTTATCCCGGGTCATAAGGACTAATGGTGTACAACCATAAACTAGGACGTTTTCACTTGATAAATGAGAACTACTTGGAAAGTTCTTTATGGAGAGTTTTTCAGTGCACTCTACAAGGAGCACCTATCTGCATGCTGGGACATCACAATGTCCCCTACCAATGAAACATGATACTCACATCACAGATACTAGTCTCAAACTCGAGCGGCCTTTATCCTTCTTAGCGGCCGCTGAATCGATTAGGAACTGTTTAGAATATTAAGTATTCTAAATATGAGTTTCATGATACTCATCATATGAGCATCTCATACTCTTTCTACTATTTTTATATTCAAAGACTTTATCTATGCAACAAGCATGGGTATACAGATAAAGATGTGCCATAATAATAATTTAAAATATTATTACAATAAAGATTGTTTATACATAGAGTTTCAACATGAACCCTCGGTCAACACTTGGCTCGACGGGCACCTACTCTAACAATCTCCCACTTGCACTAAAGCCAACTACCAATATGCTTCAAACCCATTGATTTGCGATGCTTTTCGAATAATGGTCCAGGTAAAGGCTTAGTTAGTGGATCAGCAACATAATCTGCGGAGCCAACTTTGTCAATCAACACTTCTCCTCTTTCCACAATCTCTCGGAGGATGTGGTACTTTCTCAATACATGGTTGGATTTCTGATGAGACCTTGGCTCCTTTGCTTGAGCTATACCTCCAGTGTTGTCACAAAACACCAGAACAGGAGCAACTCCATTAAGAATGACTTCCAACTCTTGGACAAAATTCCTTATCCAAACAGCCTCCTTTGCTGAAGCTGATGCAGCAATGTATTCGGCTTCAGTGGTGGAATTAGCAGTATTGTCTTGCTTGGAACTCTTCCAAGAGACAGCAGCACCATTGAGCATGAATACAAACCCAAAGGTTGACTTCGAGTCACCAATATCGCTTTGGAAGCTAGAGTCGGTATAGCCTTCCAATTTCAATTCTCCACCCCTATAGAACAAGAACAACTTATTGGTCATTCTCAAATACTTGAGGATGTCTTTCACAGCTTTCCAATGTGGAAGACCAGGGTTCGATTGATGTCTAATAACTACACTTAGTGCAAAAGCCACGTCAAGACGTGTAGATATCATCACGTACATGATACTACAAATTGCAGATGAATAAGGAATGCTTGTAATTGCCGCCATCTATGCATCAGTCTTGGGAGACATAGACTTTGATAGGGACAAGTCATGACACATTAGTAGATGTCCTCTCTTGAACTCATCCATCGAGAACCGCTTAACGATGGTATCAATGTATGTGGACTGGGTGAGACCAAGCAATCTTCTCGATCTATCTCCATAGATCTGTATTCCCAATACAAAAGATGCATCACCCAAGTCCTGCATCGAGAACTTACTCGCTAACCATATTTTAGTTGATTGCAACATCCCTACATCATTCCCAATGAGTAGAATGTCATCAACATAAAGCACAAGGAATGTCACAGCACTCCCTCTGACCTTCTTATACACACAGGGTTCATCAGGATTTTTAGTGTGAAGGCCCTCGAACTACTTGCTTGAAAATTAAAAATTTTCTTTTTAAAAGAACTTAAATGGCCTCATTCATAAAATCACTGGTGAATCAAGTTCAATATTTCAAAATATTGCAGCGGAAGAAAATCAAAGTTTTTGCCAACAACAACGATTTAAAAATATCCAACAACTGATAAAAATTGTTTGCGAAGAAAATAACAACTGCTGCTCTGAGGTCCTCGGGTGCCACTACTGCCGACCCAAGCTGGCTCACTGGTCCCCGCCCTCGGCCCTGGCCTCATCAGTACCTACAACAATCAAGTCTAGTGAGCCTAAAGACTCAGCATGCATAAATCGCAGGTAACGAGTAAAAATCTGAATTTAAAATATGCATGATATAAAATATCCTGTCCTGAGGCATACTGAAAATAATCTGTACTGAGCAATTATAATACGTGCATAACTGAACTGGAAGTCACTGTAAAAATATTTGCTCCTTGGAGCCTGTACTGAAATATCTGATAAAATTTTCTGTTGAGATTATGTTTTACGCCTGTGGCCACTGCACTAAGCTGAACTGATCGGTAACTGGCTACCGGGGAGGCTGAAACTGAACTGAGCTGGCCGGTCACTGGCGACCGGGTGGTACCATACTGAACTGATCGGTCACTGGCGACCGTATAAAATAACACTCCCACATAGTGAATGAACCACAAGCCATATCGCATAAATCTCAAAAATAATCATTTTCTGTTTAATGCACGTAAAATAATTAACTGGCATAATGAAAATTCCTGTAATTTTACCAACTGGATTGGATTGGATCGTTCCCAGGCTCGCTGCAACCTAACTGTGCCATGAAAGATATGCAATAGCTTAAACTTGACCAACTATGCAATTTACGTTCAAAAGATGCGACTATGACGCCTAATGACTTCGCATTTAATCATGACTCCGAGCCAACCTGAACCGACACTGAACTGACGTATAGTCATGATTAAAATACGCTGAAAAATCATAAAATAATGTTCCTAAAATGATAGGGTCGAAATCTAGGTGGAATGGAGGCCAAAACACGAAACGCTCTTTCGAGAGTCAATTTGGCACATTGCACCGTAAATTCTCGTACGACCTCAAAAATAATCCAAATGACAAACGGTCAAAAACATGACCTTCCTAACTCAATGAGGCACTGTCCAGTCTAAGGCCATGGGCTAAAAGCCAACCAAGAACTCAAACGACGCTTTTGAACAGCAGCATACTTGCTGTCAAAAAAATACAGCAGCTGCGCACTACAAGACTTGCATTGGTTTCGAGACTATCGGCCATTAGGGGCGTGAACCACCGACCAGAGACTCTTACCAACATCCCAAGGAATGATTTGAACCATGGCTAAGGGCCCTAGGCCAGCCACAATCTGCATCACACCAAATCTTAACCGAAGGGTCCAACCGAGAGCAACGTGCATGCGTGTGTAGTGTTTATGCTATGATCGATGTCTTGCGTCGTTCCAGTGGCCATTTGATTGACCATGGCACGATCTAGACATCTAGGAGCATGATATGAACCGTGGCTAAGGGCCATAGGCCAACCAAGATCCACACCAAGCCAACCAACTCGAAGTACATGTGCTGTCAAAACCGAAGGGCCGAGAGGGGAGGGGGCTGTTGTGACGTTTTGATTAAAAACCGATGAACCATGGACCAAGCCACCAAAAGGGCAACTTAGTCACGTCTTAGACATGCTAGGGAAGTGATACAACCATGGCTATAGGCCCTTGGGGCAGCCAAGATCAGATCCAACCCCTTGACAAGAAACTGAATTTTCGAACCACATTTTTCTGCACCTAAGGGACTTGCTGTCATTCTGAATTTCCAGCAAGCATGGGGCTGGTTTGAATGGACCAACATGGTCCTAATGCATCCTACTACATGTATACAAGCCGCCTTGGGAGCCTGGAATCGAACCAATCACCTGAAACCACAAAACTCAGAAAAACGTGAAGCTTGTCATGAAAGGGCCGAAATTCTGCATGTGTGTTCCAAAATATTTTGACATGGCTCTCGATTTTTGCTTGCTAAAACATGATCATGTACTGAAAAATAAATGATAATATGACTTGATTGAGGTTTGAAAGAAATCTAGACATGCCTGGTTTCGTTTTGAAAGAAAACGAACGAAACAACGACGACGCGGCACGGAGGAGGTGGAGCGCTTCTCTTGCTCTTTCTAGTTCTCGATTTTTCTTGCCTTCCCTCTAGCTAAGACTCAAGATTTTTCTACACTGAAAATGGATCTGAATGGTGAGGTATTTCGGTGGAGAGGGAGAGGGATTGAGTGGTTATGAAGGTGAGGAGAAGGGTGCACAAAAATAGGATCATATCAAGACCAAGTCCACTCCCCTTTTGAATTTAAATTTTGAATTGATATCAAATGAGTTGGTGGATGCTTCTAGGAGGTGGTGGCCGAAATTTAGCTTGATTCTAGACTAGGATATGTCCATTTATTTAATTAAATTGTGCTCCCAAAAATCCTAGAATTATCCTACTAATTACATGCAAAGAATTGGTCAAAGTTGGTGAGTTGGAAAATGAATCTTCTAGCACTAAGGGTGGCCGAAAAATGCATGATAAAATAAAGGGAAATGTTGATTATCTAGTCAACTAATAATCCTTGAAAGCCTTACTAATCCTTTAAATAATTTAGTGAGCTAACCCCTTAATTTAATAACTTAAATGAGTTCATTTCTTAATCACCTCAAATAATTAAATTAAATCTTCAAACCTTCCTTTCTAACTTAAATGAACTTAGTTACTAGCTAAATTAACTTCTGGAAATATTTCTCGAATCTTAAATTCTATCTCAAAACTCCAGCTCCGGTCCGGCCTCACTGAAAATACTGAAATGCTAAAAATCAAACTGCTGAACTGAAATAATAAATAATTAACTTCAAATAAATGCATTTAAAATAATTATGCAATGAAGTCAATTAAATTTAAAAAAATCTAGAATTATGCATGGCTTATACGTCTACTGATTTACGGGTTCTACATTTAGTAAAACCAAACTCTTTGATTGTACTTTCAAATATGAGGTCCCAACTCCTAGATGCCTGCTTTAGACCATAAATAGATCTCTGAAGTTTGCATATCATATGATCACTTCCGACAGATGAAAACACTTCAGGTTGAGACATGTAAATCTCTTCCTTAATATATCCATTAAGAAAGGCTGTCTTGACATCCATCTGCCATATCTCATAGTCATACCATGCAGCTATGGCTAGCAATATCCTTATAAACTTTAACATTGCAACTGGAGAAAAGGTTTCCTCAAAGTCAACTCGTTGTCTTTGAGTATATCTTTTTTCTACCAATCGCTCCTTGAAGGTCAATACCTTCCCATCCGCCCCAAGTTTTGTCTTGTAAATCAATCTACACCCTATGGGAACAGTTCCCTCAGGTGGATCTACAAGATTCCACACTTGGTTCGAATGCATGGAATTTATCTCAGATTCCATTGCTTCAAGCCACTTGGATGAATCGGCTTTAGATAACGCTTCCTTGAAGGTTAATGGATCACATCCATGGTTAGGCTCATCATGGCCCTCTTGAAGAAGCTGACCATACCTTATAGGTGGTCTCGAAACTCTCTCGGTTCTTCTAGGAGCTTGTATCTCATTTCTTCTGGTGTGGGTTCTACAATTGTGGGTGATTCTCAAAGCTCTTCGAGTTCTATCATCTTCCCTTTTCTATCCAATAGAAATTCTTTTTTCAAAAAGGTTACATTCCTAGAAACAAACATCTTTGTTTCTTGGGGATGATAGAAGTAATATCCAACTGAATTCCTTGGATATCTCACAAAGTAACATAAAATGGATCGCCTATCCAATTTATCTCCCACTACCCGCTTCACATAAGCAGGGCATCCCCATATTCTAAGATAACAATATTTGGGAGGCTTACCCATCCATATCTCATATGGTGTCTTATCAACTGCTTCTGAATTGACATTGTTCAACAACAATGCCATTGTCTCAAGCGCATATCCCAAAAAGGGGCGGCAACTCCCTGAGCCCCATCATAGACCAAACCATGTCCATCAAATTCCGGTTACGACGCTCTGAAACACCATTTAACTGCGGTGTAGCAGGTGGAGTCCACAGCGAGACAATCTCACTCTCCCTAATATAATCTTGGACCTCGGCACTCAAGTACTCACCACATCGATCCGATCGAAGTGACTTGATGCTTCATCCCAACTGTTTCTTTACTTCACTTCTGAATTCTTTGAACCTTTCAAAGGCTTCAGATTTGTATTTCATCAAATACACATACCCATACCTCGAAAAGTCATTGGTAAAGGTGATGAAGTAGGCATGTCCATTCTTAGTGGTGATGCTAAACGGACCGGACACATCAATATGGATAAAATCCAATAATCCTTTGGCTCGCTCCAAATGGCCCTTAAAGAGAATTTTGTTCATCTTTCCTTTTAGACAGGATTCACAAGTTGGGAGAGAATTAATATCAGACATATCAAACATGCCCACTCCCACTCCCACTAGCTTGTTCATCTTTCTTAGGGAAATATGTCTTAATCGAACATGCCATAACTGTGCCGAATTTAGAGTATCTTGTTTTCGCTTATCTGTTGTTGTTATTGCTTGGACATTGTTTATGGAATATCTTTCAATTTTAAGTTATAGAGATCGTTTTCAAGTTCTCCAGTACCAATTAAACATTCATTCTTGTAAATGTTGCAAACATCTTTGCTAAAAAAACAAGAATATCCATCTTTATCAAGCATAGAAATGGAAACAATGTTTTTCACCAAATCAGGTACAAACAAAAAAATCTCTTAAAATTAACTTAAAATCATTGTTCAACAATAAATAAACATCTCCAATAGCCTTGGCAGCAACTCTTGCCCCGTTGCCCAACCTCAAGAAGGTCTCACCTAACCTAAGTCTCCTACTTCTTCCCATCACCTGCAAATCATTACAGAGATGTGAGCTAGAGCCGGTATTCAATACCCAAGAAGTAGAATTAAATGAAATGTTTACTTCAATTTAGAACATATCGTTTCCAAAACTCTTCTGGGCAAGATATTCTCTGCAGTTACACCTCCAATGTCCAGGCTTCTTGCAGTAATGACATACATCAGCAGTCTTGTCAGCCTTCACTGGTATGGCTGCCACAGCGGGACTCGGAGATTGAATATTCAAGGGCACGTTCTTCTTGGGACATTGGAAAGAACGCTTCTTTCCCTTCCCATGTGGACCCGTCTTTGTACCAGATGAAGAACCCACATAAAGAACCGACTTCTCTTTCTTGGTAGTGGCTTCAAATGTAACAAGCATATTCACCAACTCTTCAAGGGTAGGCTCTAGCTTGTTCATGTTTAAATTTACCACAAAAGGATCAAATGAGCTCGGCAGTGACAAGAGCAACACGTCAGTTGTCAACTCCGATGGCAGCATGAGATCCATGCCAACAAGCTTATCCACGAGCCCAATCAACTTTAGGCCATGCCCATGGACCGAGGCCCAATCTCGCATGCGTAAAGTGATTAGCTCCTTGATGGTAGCATTCCTAAGAGGCCATGTTTGCTCACCAAAGAGCTCCCTGAGATGCAAATGAATGTCAGCATCACTCTTTGCAACCTCAAAACGCCTCTGCAGCTCATCATTCATAGAAGAATGCATATAACACTTGGCCTTCAATTCATGGTAACACCATTTCTTCTAATCTACAATTCCTCAGGTGTGCAGTCAGTCGGAGCCTCAGCAAGGGGTAACTCAGTAAGTGTATATGCTATCCTTTCCGAATTCAAGACGATTTTTAGATTTCTCGGCCAATTGAGATAATAAGGTCCGGTTAATATGTGTTTGTCGAGTATTGCAGATAGCGGATTGCGAATCGAAGACATTGTCAAATTTGTACTGAAAAGTAAAATAGATAAATGTTAATGACTATTTTAAAATATTTAGTAAAATATAAAGTATGGACTTTTACTTCATAAATTTTCGCTCCCACTGTTTTGACATCTTTCACTACCCTCTAGTGAAAACGGAAAACTCATTTCCTCAATAGGTACATAAGGTCCAATTAGCAAATTACGATCCCGAATAATATCAGCCAATCATAATACCTAAAAGGTACATTCCAATTCCATCTCCATGCAATCTTCTACGTAAACTTTTGTCTCACGTTTGAATAGAACCCAATAATATAACGTCGTTCATCTTTACGTGTCAAGCCTTACCCATCGATGTTGAACCTTCATGGACGGTCGTCATGAGATCCCTCAATAATATGAGCCGAAACCATGGGAGTTCCACGTAGTTCACATCAACATGTCAATGGATGTCACAGCTTTCCGGTGCCCAGGGCTCCCCCAATAATATGAGCCGAGCCCCGAGCACAGGTAGCGTTCATCATGCACTCATTGTAGATGGAAGACATGGAAATTATTAACACCTTTATTATTCTCTTTTTCACGCTTGATATTAATTTTTAATCTTATTCAAAATGAGGGTTTTTAATTTTGAAAGGTCTCATCATTAATTTTGGTTAAAAGCTCGCCATGTTTGATCGTATGTTTGCCGGATTCATGCAACTTTGTTATTATCATAATAATAACGCACATATTCATTATTTAGAACATATCATGCATATATTATAAACAGTAAACAAAACAAGGATGATCAATCGCCCCAATACTAATGGCCCGTGTGAGCTAAACACGGGCCTAGGTCCAATCCTAGGGAAATGCATGGGATGCAAATGCAACTATTACATAAGCTTCCAATATTTACATGTCTTCGATTTTCATAATCATCAAGGCCACCATCTTCCAATCTTGATCATCACTATACTAATATTTACAAATAAATATCCATGGCAAATAGGGATACATCTCATGGGGTGGGAACGGGCCATAAACCAAGCCCACTTGAAGTTTGATAATTATTACAATCATTCAACAAAAAATATCCTAGCATACACCTAGCAAATTGGGCTTGGGCTTTTGATCATCCTTCATGCATAATATCACATATCATACACAATCAATTAATTATCACAATAATTAATTGATCCAATATTATATATCTTGATCCAATCACTAACCGCCACGATTATAAACTAAATCAACAAAGTATACAAACACCTTTGTCTACTTTCTAATTAATTTATTTATAACCGAATTTCTTGTAAATCACCATTTGCTATAAATAACTAAAGTCCAACTTCAATTATTTATTTTATGAGAAAATATTTGCAACTTTTGTAAATTTAAACTTAAAGGCCCAAAAAATCATTTTTCACCAAAAACATTTTGGCCCATTTAAACATTTAAATTTCACAAATATGTTAGCTATCCAATGATCCAACAACTCAAGGCTCATGACACTTTGATATTTCAAAACACCTTTTGAAAACCCTAGTCGTCATCACCGTCGCCGGAGCTCCGTCGCCGGATTCCGGCCAACTTTCCAAAAAAATTTTTTTTTTATTTAAAATCAAGGGCTGTTCGGGCAACCCCTTGGGCTGCCCTTGCTGCCCGTTTCGGGCAGCCCCTCGGCTGCCCGAAATGAGCAGCAACTTGCTGCCCAAAAGCCGCCCCAAATCCGGCCTTGAATCGTTGCAACAAATCATCTCATGCTGTTAGAAATTGACCTCAATATAATATCATGTAAATGCTACATAAAATAGTATCCATAGCTCTTGATACCACTTGAAAGGGGATCGATTAAGGTGCCCTAATGCGCAACGGAAGTTAAAAAAATAATTTCATGAGAAAACTAAGCACCCTAAGCCTATAATGTGTAGCATATACAAAAAACAAGCATATGACATTCATAGTGTGTTTAGAAATCTTTACCTATCAATTTCAAAGATTGATGTTATGGCTCCAACTAAGGTGTAAACACCTTAGCTCTTGATGGCCAGACAATATTCAAGCTCTCCTTGCTCCAAAATTAGACCCACCACCAACTAGCTAGAACCCCTCTTATTTTGCACTAGAAAAATAAGAGGATTTTTCAATGAGAAGTGGATTGTTTCTCCAACAATTAAAGAACAAAGTGGAGAGAAAAATGAGGAGAATATCCCCTTCAAAATTTCGGCCATCTCATTGTGTAGGAGGAAAAGGAAGACTTTTCTTGGTCCTTGAAAAAGTTGAGTTAAGCATGTGCATGCCATGCCTTGGTTGTACAAAAAGTTGTCTCCCAACTCTTCACCTCCCTTGCATGCATTTTTGAGTGGGCTTGTAACAATTACAAGGCCCATGGACTTTAATTTAATTGTCCCAAACATATTTGAGCCCAATTAAACTTTACTTGATTTTACTCAAGCCCACTAGTTTAATAATTATTTCTAATTGGGCTCTACAAGGCCCAATGTTATTTATCGCTGCCTAGCTCATTTGGCATGGATCTGATGTTGCCTTCGGAGTTGACTACCGACGTGTTGCTCTTATCGCTGCCTAGCTCATTTGATCCTTTTGTGGTGAACTTCAACATGAACAAGAGGGAGCCAACCCTTGAGGAGTTGGTGAACATGCTTGTGACCTTTGTGTCCACTATCAAGAAAGAGAAGCTGGTTCTTTATGTGGGTTCTTCATCTGGTACGAAAATTGATCCACATGGGAAGGGAAAGAAGCGTTCTTTCCAACATCCCAAGAAGAACGTGCCCTTGTTGAGGCAATCTTCGAATCCCGTCGTGGCAGCCACACTAGTTAAGGCTGACAAGACTAGTGATGTTTGTCATCACTGCATGAAGCCTGGACATTGGAGGAGTAATTGCAAAGAATATCTTGCTCAGAAAAGTTCTGAAAATGGTATGTTCTACATTGAAGTAAACATTTCAATTAACTCTACTTCTTGGGTATTGGATACCGGCTGTGGCTCACATCTTTGTAATGAGTTACAGGTAATGGGAAGAAGTAGGAAGCTTAGGGAAGGTGTGACCTTCTTGAGGATGGGCAATGGAGCAAGAGTTGCTGCCAAGGCTGTTGAAGATGTTTACTTATTGTTGAACAATAGTTTTAAGTTAATTTTATGAGATGTTTTGTTTGTACCTAATTTTGTAAAAAACATTGTTTCCATTTCTATGCTGATAAAAATGGATATTCTTGTTTATTTAGCAAATGTGTTTGCAATATTTACAAGAATGAATGTTTGATTGGTACTGGTGAACTTGAAAACGATCTCTATAACTTAAAATTGAAAGATATTCCACTAAATGTCCATTCAAAGGCAGACACCATATGAGATATGGATGAGTAAGCCTCCCAAGTATTCTTATCTTAGAATATGGGGGTGCCCTGCTTATATGAAGCAGGCAGTGGGAGATAAATTGGATAGTCCATCCATTTTATGTTACTTTGTGGGATATCCAAAGAATTCGGTTGGATACTACTTCTATCATCCCCAAGAAACAAAAGTGTTTGTTTCTAGGAATGCAACCTTTTTGGAATAGGAATTTATATTGGATAGAAAAGGTGAGATGATAGAACTCGAAGAGGTTCGAGAAACACCCACAATTATAGAACCCACACCCGAAGAGCCAAGAGAAGAGATACAAGCTCCTAGAAGATCCGAGAGAGTCTCGAGACCACCAATGAGGTATGGTCTACTTCTTGAAGAGGGCCATGATGAGCCTAACCATGGATGTGATCCATGGACCTTCAAAGAAGCGTTTATCTGATGCCGATTCATCCATGTGGCTTGAAGCAATGGAATCTGAGATGAATTCCATGCATTCGAACCAAGTGTGGAATCTCGTGGATCCACCTGAGGGAATTGTTCCCATAGGGTGTAAATGGATTTACAAGAGGAAACTTGGGGCGGATGGGAAGGTATTGACCTTCAAGGTGCGATTGGTAGCAAAAAGATATACTCAAAGACAAGGAGTTGACTTTGAGGAAACCTTTTCTCCAGTTGCAATGTTAAAGTTTATAAGGATATTGCTAGCCATAGCTGCATGGTATGACTATGAGATATGGCAGATGGATGTCAAGACAGCCTTTCTTAATGGGGATATTAAGAAGGAGATTTACATGTCTCAACCTGAAGGGTTTACATCTGTCGAAAGTGAGCATATGGTATGCAAACTTCAGAGATCTATTTATGATCTAAAGCAGGCATCTAGGAGTTGGAACCTCAGATTCGACAGTACAATCAAAGAGTTTGGTTTTACTAAGAATCCTGAGGAACCCTGTGTGTATAAGAAGGTCAGTGGGAGTGCTGTGACATTCCTGGTGTTGTATGTTGATGACATTCTACTCATTGGGAATGATGTAGGAATGTTGCAATCAACTAAGATATGGTTAGCGAGTAAGTTCTCGATGCAGGACTTGGGTGAAGCATCTTTTGTATTGGTAATACAGATCTATAGAGATAGATCAAGAAGATTGCTTGGTATCACCCAGTCCACATACATTGATACCATCGTGAAGAGGTTCTCGATGGATGATTCCAAGAGAGGACATCTACCAATGTGTCATGGCGTGTCCTTATCCAAGTCTATGTCTCCCAAGACTGATGCAGAGATAGCGGCGATAACAAACATTCCTTATGCATCTGCGATTGGTAGCATCATGTATGGGATGATTTCTACACGTCCTGACGTGGCTTTCGCACTAAGTGTAATGAGTAGATATCAATCGAACCCTGGTCTTCCACATTGGAAAGCTGTGAAAGACATCCTCAAGTATTTGAGAAGGACCAATAAGTTTTTCTTGGTCTATGGGGGTGGAGAACTGAAATTGGAAGGCTATACCGACTCTAGCTTCCAAAGCGATATCGATGACTCGAAGTCAACCTCTGGGTTCGTATTCATGCTCAATGGTGCTGCTGTCTCCTGGAAGAGTTCCAAGGAAGACAGTACTGCGGATTTCACCACTGAGGCCGAATACATTTCTGTATCAGATGCAGACAAAGGAGGCTGTTTGGATAAGGAATTTCGTCCAAGAGTTGGATGTCATTCCTAATGGAGTTGCTCCTGTCCCGATGTTGTGTGACAACACGGGAGCTTTAGCTCAAGCAAAGGAGCCAAGGTCTCATCAAAAATCCAAACATGTATTGAGAAAGTACCACATCCTCCGAGAGATTGTGGAAAGAGGAGATGTCTCAATGACAAAGTCGGCTCCGCAGATAATGTTGCTTATCCACTAGCTAAGCCTTTACCTGGACCATTATTCGAGATGCATCGCGAATCAATGGGTTGAGGCATATGGGTAGTTGGCTCTAGTGCAAGTGAGAGATTGTTAGAGTAGGTACCCGTCGAGCCAAGTGTTGGCCGAGTGTTCACAATGAAACTCTATGTGTAAACAATGTTTATTTTAATAATATTTGAAATTATTATTGGCACATCTTTATCTGAATACCCATGCTAGTTGCATAGATAAAGCCCTTGAATATACAAATAGTAGAAAGAATATGAGATACTTATATGATGAGTATCATGAAACTCATATTTCGAATACTGTATATTCTAAACAGTTCCTAGTCGATTCAGCCGCCACTAAGAAGGATATAGGCCGCTCGAGTTCGAGACTAGTATCTGCGATGTGAGTACCATGTTTCATTGGTAGGGGACATTGTGATGTCCGAGCATGCAGATATGTGCTCCTGGTAGAGTGCACTGAACAACCCTCCATAAAGGACTTTCCAAGTGGTTCTCACTTATCGAGTGGAAACGTCCTAGTTTATGGTTGTACGCCATTAGTCCTTATGACCCGGAACAACATTGAGACTCTATGTGCTAGAATTACACTTTGACTTGTTTACCGACTCTTTAGGGGTCATCAGGTGGCAAGGTTGGGTGTTTTGTCGAAACATATAGGAGTCGATGCATTGTAGTCGGGGATTCACCGCTTACCTTCGGGTATGGATATCCTATGTGTATGTAGTATAAAATCTCTGATCAGAGTATGGTGGTAATTATGAAAGGGGTTTCATAGATTACACCATCGATGCAACTATAACATGACACATAGTATCGATTCATTGAAAACGCTCGATAAACCAATGGTTGTCGAATCGGTCGGGATATATGGGTTGAAGGGACCGTACTGTACGCTAACCATAATTGAATGGTTCTTGCAGGCACTATCATTTTATACCTACGGAATCATGTAATCGATGCTGCTAGGCGTTTAACATGATTGGTTAGGTACTATCAGACTTGAGTTCTGACATTCTTGTTATCAAGGAGTTGATAAGTAAGAATGGAGCAATTGGGGTATGCTCGTATAAGGACATGTTTAGTTCAAATCACATGGAGATGTGAACCCACGGCTAGTTGTATCAATGAACCATTGAGGGCCACACAAGTACTAGCTTTCTAGATCCCTTTGAGAAGTAAAATAGTTCAATGTGTTGAACGGCTTATAAATGAGTTTATAAGAGTAAGAAAAAAAATAGAAGTATGACTTCTATGAGAGAAATATAATTTTTAATTTGTGAAAGTGTTCCTAGATTAAAAGTAGGCCAAGTGAATAATGTATTTGGAAATTGTGATTTTCATAAACATTATTGTGGACTAAATTAAATTAATTCAAGTGTTGAATTAATTAAACACTAGTGGGCCTAGTAGAGTCCAAATAATTAAATTAGTTCAAGTGTTGAATTAATTAAATAACATTGTGCCTTGTAGAGCCCAATTAGAAATAATTATTAACTAGTGGGCTTGAGTAAAATCAAGTAAAGTTTAATTGGGCTCAAATATGTTTGAGACAATTAAATTAAAGTACATGGGCCTTGTAATTGTTACAAGCCCACTCAAAAAGGCATGCAAGGGAGGTGAAGAGTTGGGAGACAACTTTTTGTACAACCAAGGCATGGCATGCACATGCTTAACTCAACTTTTTCAAGGACCAAGAAAAGTCTTCCATTCACTCCTACACAATGAGATGGCCGAAATTTTGAAGGGGATATTCTCCTCATTTTTCTCTCCACTTTGTTCTTCAATTGTTGGAAAAACAATCCACTTCTCATTGAAAAATCCTCTTATTTTTCTAGTGCAAAATAAGAGGGGTTCTAGCTAGTTGGTGGTGGGCCTAATTTTGGAGCAAGGAGAGCTTGAAGATTGTCTTGCCATCAAGAGCTAAGGTGTTTACACCTTAGTTGGAGCCATAACATCAATCTTTGAGATTGATAGGTAAAGATTTCTGAACACACTATGAATCTCATATGCTTGTGTTTTGTATTTGCTACACATTATAGGCTTAGGGTGCTCGGTTTTCTCATGAAAATTATTTTTTAAACTTCCGTTGCGCATTCGGGCACCTCAATCGATCCCCTTTCTCCAATTGCACCATTCTTATTTATCAACATCTTGATAATAAGAACGTCAAAACTCAAGTCTGATAGTACCCAACCAATCATGTCAAACGTCTAGCAGCATCGCTTACATTATTTCCTAGGTATCAAATGATAGTGCCTGCAAGAACCATTCTATTATGGTTAGCATGCAATACGGTCCTTTTATCTCATATATTCCGGCCGATTCCACAACTATTGGTACATCGAGAGCTGTCAAAGAATCGATACTATGTGTCATGTCGTAGTTGGGTAATCTAAGAAACCCCTTTTTTAATTACCACTATACTCTGATCAGAGATTTCAAACTATACACACATAGGATATCCATACCCGAAGGTAAGCGATTAATCCCCGACTACAATGCATCGACTCCTATATATTTCGACAAAACACCCAACCTTGTCACCTGATGACCCCATATGTAAGGCCTGAGATTTATTAGTCTCCATTGATGCGATATTCAAAGATATGAGAATGCATGATATGTAATGAGAAGCAATAAATGAGATGGGGGAAGGAGAGACATGAAAAATTAGAATTTGAATGAAGGGCAGACCGAACCCGCGGTCCAAGAAAGAGTGCACCCGCGGTTAATGGACAGAGAGTTGGAAATTATTTACATAAATGACACCAAACCCGCGGTTCAAACATAACCTCACCCGCGTTGATGTCACTACACCCGCGGTCTTATATGTAGCGCACCCGCGGTCGTCGATTTTGGAAAATGAATGGACTGCCGAAGCTTGAGCGCACCTGCGGTCTAGAGGGAGCGCACCCGCGGTGCTGCATGCGAGAAAGCCACCTTTGTTTCTCAAGTTGACACATGGCATGGTATATATATATATAGAAATGTGCTGATTCATTTCTCTCCACTTCCATCAGCTGAGAAACGAGAGAGAGTGGGGAGAAGCTTCAATTCCTTATGCTTTAAGGTTATGATTTTGAAAGAATTACACATCTAAACGTCATTCCAAGTATAGATTCTTGCTTCTTGCCTCATAGGCTACAAGAAGATGTAAGTATGGTTCATTTATAGCATGTTTCGAAATCTACATGTTGAAGAAATGGTGATTTTATTTGAGATATGTGTTCTTGAGTAGCTAGGAACCGAAATACCGTGAAAAGATTTATTATCAGATATCGTATGCGATTTATATGACAGTACAGAATGTATTGGGTGGAACTTATGCAGATTTTCAGAATTTGAAATGGTTATGATATTGATTATGACGTGGAGACATGATTCTTGTAATTGTTATTGTTATGAAATTGACCGATATCGAGAAATTACGTCGTTTTGCCGTCAAATGGTACCGAGGTCAAGTATTGAATTGGATATGTGTTGATTGAGATTAGAGATTGATAGAATATGTATCAACATTTCCATTTCTGATTTGATATTGATAGAGTCGTCATTGAGACTTCGACATCGACAGACATTGTCCGACGAAAGGTATAATTCATGTTTTGTTTGGGGAAGACACAACTCAAATGAGATTCAATTTGAGTTTCCCAACCAAATCACATTTAGAATTGTTGTCTATCTTTTGATATGATTTTGATTTGTTTATAGAATTATATTTAAATCTCTTGATATGATGATGCCTTGTTTATAGAGTTACATTCAAGCATTTGAGATAGGAGAGTCATTGGCAGACTTGCCAAACTAGACGTTCGGTGGTATTGACGCTTTGGATCAGATTCGACCCGATTGTAGACATTCGATACAGACAGGGCCGAAGTCTTGGAATAAGACGTACAGTTACCCCGATTGGGAGGGTAGGTGACAGACAGTGACGTTTTATTCACACCGGGATCCCTAGAGTAGAGTCGAGTCGAGTTAAGACATGATTTGATTTGAATTGCATGTTGATATAGATTGGTTTCATAGACTATGAAGCCCATTTTTATTGCTTTCATGCATGAATAATGATTATGTATTAGCATGCATACATGTTTTATACTGGGATGTATTCTCACCGGATTTTCCGGCTGTTGTTATGTCTGTATGTGTGCATAACAACAGGTGGGGCAGGATCTGGGTCACGACAGAGATGAGTTCGAGATAGCGTGGTGATTTCGGGCGCAGAAGATTACTAGTTGTTTCTTACTAGACTTGTACTACTTGTGGTTATAGTTTGTATTAAACACTAGTTTGTATGAATGTATTAGAACAAGACATGTAATTATGTTTATTGAAATAAAATGAAGAACTATCTTATGCTTGTTTATATACATTTGAATTAATTGTAAAAAGCAAAAAAAAAAAAAATTTGACCAACATTTTTGAATAAAGATCCGATTAATCCCGAAAAGAATTGAGTTAGAGCCCGGGTCCCCACACCATATGAGTTGGTAAACAAGTCAAAGTGCAATGCTAGCATATAGAGTCTCAATGTTGTCTCGGGTCATAAAGACTAATGGTGTACAACCATAAACTAGGACGTTTCCACTCGATAAATGAGAACCACTTGGAAAGTCCTTTATGGAGGGTTGTTCAGTGCAATCTACAAAGAGCAACTATCTGCATGCTCGGACATAACAATGTCCCCTACCAATGAAACATGGTTCTCACATCGCAGATACTAGTCTCAAACTCGAGCGGCCTTTATCCTTCATAGCGGCGGTTGAATCGTCTAGGAACTGTTTAAAATATTCAGTATTCCAAATATGAGTTTCATGATACTCATCATAGGAGCATCTCATATTCTTTCTACTATTTTTATATTCAAAAACTTTATCTATGCAACAAGAATGAGTATACAGATAAAGATGTGCCATGATAATAATTTTAAATATTATTAAAATAAAGATTGTTGATACATAGAGTTTCAAAATGAACCATCGGCCAACACTTAGCTCGAGGGCACCTACTCTAACATGCCTGCCCGATGCCTGCCTGCTGCGCTATCATATCGGGTAGTGGGAGGCACGCTGTGCGATCCCTACGCACACAGCCGTGCAGGCACAATGTACTGCTCGGAACAGTTTCGGGAAGTCCAAATTTTTTTTTATAAAATTATAATTTTTTATGATGCACCTATTTTCTGAAAAAATTTCTTGTAAAGGTTAGAAATATTATTCAACATGATTCAAACCATACTATAAAGAGAATCTGGCTCTGATACCACTGTTGGGTTATCATTTTTCTCGTGTCCAAAACGCAGCTGAAATTTAAAAATTTTTATTTTGACTTTCAAAATATTCTTTGGACAGTCGTATGATTTAAATAAAATAAACATATATAGGATGACAAAAGATATGTCTTAGTAAATAATTCATTCGTCTCCAACTACTCCGATATTAGTGAACGTAGCTCTTGTTGTAAATCTCTACGAACTTTCATCGAACCTCCTTCTTCGATCTCCAAATCAGGTATACGACCGGTTTACTTGTTCCTCTTCTAACTTGAGTTAGAAAATTAAAATATATTTTGCGTAGAGATGGAACAAGAATAACAAATCGACTCAATACTATAAGCCGGATTTTTCTTGCAAAAGAATAAGAATTTCAAGAGCCTTTTTGATATTGGAATAGCCGAAAGTTTTGTTGTATCTTATTCAAAATTTTCCACCGAATGCATGCTATATAATAAGGAAAAGAAATCCATAATTTTATACTAATCATTCCTTTACTTAATTAATAAAATTAATTAATTTAATGAAATATTCTTATTGCATGCCAATCAAGGTTCTCGAATCAATAAAAATATTTGGAGAATATTATGCATCAATATTACTTTGCTTTGTGTGCAAGTTTTTAAAATTATTGTATCATGAATATTTTCATATTATATAAATCAATACTATATTTTATAAAAACTTAATGAACTATATTTTAACTCAATTAAAATATTGTTTATTTATTGAAGCACATTTAAACTTTAATAAATAAGCATGATGGGCTTATACTCTTACAAGCTCATGATCAATGCTCCCATTATATTAATATTATTATAATCATGATCGACGATCCAACACATCGATGTGACAATTTCAACTTATTTGTTATTATAATGCACACTTTAATTTTGATATTATCACATTCTAAACAAGGCATATGACTGTTTTAGCATTCACGGTCTCAAAATTTCTATAAGCTTTTATAAACTTTATTTATAAGCTTATCGATTGATCATATCAAAATTATTTGTTATAAATTTCAACTCATTGAATTTATTATCTCAATGGGAAAAAATAAAGCAGTGCTTGTGTGACCTTCGATGGTTCAGAGATACACCTAGCCGTGGGTTCTCAACTCTTTGTGATTCAGGACAATTTCCATTATTCAAGCTTTCCTTAATTTGCCCACATTCCATGCACCAACATTTGATCATGAGAATGTCTGAAACCATTTTCTGATTAAACCCATCGAATCATGGTAAGAGCGTCTAGTAGCATCGCCCTATGATTCCCTAGGTATCACCGATATTGTCTGCAAGAATCAGTCGGTTATGATTAAGGTACAGTACGGTCCTTTCATCTCATATAGCCCGATCGAATATGCAACCATTGGTTCATCGAGGGGTTGAATATTAATTCGATAGCTATGTGATACAATCATGAAGGGTTAATAGTGTCATCACATGCACAACTAGAGACTCTTTCCCTAATGTACATCTCACACTCTGGCGAGAGATTTCATGCACTTTTATTTTGTTAGATCACATAGGATATCCACACCCGTAGGTAAGGGGAGAATTTCCGACTACAATGCACTGGTGTGGGGACCCGGGCTCTAACTCAATTCTTTTCGGTATTAGTCGGATCATTGTTCAAAAATACGGGTCTAAATTTTGCTTTTAACATTAAATCAAATGTTTATAACTCAGGCACAAGATAATTCTATATTCATTTCATTACAACCAACATAATATACATGCTTCGTTTTATTCGTATTCTACAAACTAGTAATTAAATACAGTGCATATCAAAAGTACAACTACTAGTTCGTCTGCTACGCCCGTGATCACCACGCTATGTCCATCTCTCATCTCCGTCGCGACCCTGATCCTGCCGCACCTGTTGTTATGCACACATACAGACATAACAATAGCCGGAAATTTTGGTGAGAACAAATCCCAGTATAAAACATGTATACATGCTGATACGTAATCATAAATCATGAGTCAAAGCAATAATAATGGGCTCCATAGTCTATGAAACCAATCTATATAAACGTGCAATTCAAATCAAATCATGTCTTGACTCGACTCGACTCTACTCTAGGGATCCCGGTGTGAATAAGACGTCACTGTCTGTCACCTACCCTCCCAATCGGGGTAACTGTACGTCTTATTCCTAGACTTTGGTCATGTCTGTATCGAATGTCTACAATCGGAGGATGTCTGCTCCTATGCGTCGATACACCGAACGTCTAGAAGTTTGGCAAATCTGCCAATGACTCTCCTATCTCAAATGCATGAATATAAATCTATAAATGCATAATCATATCAAAAGATTTGAATACAATCCATAAACAAATCATAATCGTGTCAAAAGACAAGCAACTAATCTAGTATGTGGTTTTGTTGGGAAACTCAAATTGAATCTTATTTGAGTTGTGTCTTCCCCAAACAAAACATGCATTATACCTTTCGTCGCACAATCTGTGTCGTAGTCAAAGTCTCGAAGACGAATCTGTCAATACCAAATCTGAAATAGAAATGTTGATACATATTCTATTAATCTCTAATTTCAATCAACACATATCCAATTCAATACTTGATCTCGGTACAATTTGACGGTATAAAAACGTAATTTCTCGATACCGGTCAATCCATCTCTCAACATATATCACCAATTCATAATTCTCAACTCATAATCATCATCATAAGCACATGATAGTACTCAAAATCTGCATATTTAATTCTAAACATGCTGGAAAATAATAACTAGAGCATACAACGTCCGTTCTTCGATCCGGTTGCATTTCTACGATATCAATCATCTCAAGAACATATTATCACAAGTATATCAGCACTTCTCCAACATGTATACTTCAAAACATGTTAAAACTTAACCAAACTTACATCCTTTTGTAGCCCTTAAAGAAAGGAGCAAGATTCTATGCTTGGATTAAAGTTTGGATGTGTAATTCTTCCAAAATCATAACCTTAAAGCAAAAGGAATTGAAGCTTCTCCCCACTCTCTCCCGTTCTCAGCTGATGGAAGTGGTGAAAGTGAAGACTCAGCACATTTCTATTTATATATATGCCATGTGTCTTCCTAAGAATTAAGGGTGGCTTTCTCGCACAGAGCACCGCGGGTGCGCTCCGTCTAGACCGCGGGTGCGCTTAAGCTTCGGCACCACTTTTCATTTTCCACATTCGCCGACCGCGGGTGCGGTGTCTTGTAGACCGCGGGTGCGGTCCTGCTTCGCATAAAATTTCCTACCCTACTGGCCATGCACCGCGGGTGCGGTACCTCCTCACCGCGGGTGCGGTGTCACTTCTGTAAATACTCTCCAACTCTCTGTCCATCAACCGCGGGTGCACTCTTTCATGGACCGCGGGGCAACGTTTACAAATGAGTTTCAATATCAAATTACGATTCATTTACATTAAAGTATAATCAAGGACTTTATCTATGTTGGTTGTATGTGTATACAGATAAAGTAAACTGAAACCATAAAAGTTAAATTATATTAAAATAAATGTTTTTTATTACACTTGAGTCAATAAATTTCCTAGCCAACCGTTGGCTTGGAGGGCATCTACTCTAACAGATTAAGCTCCTAATCATCCAACATTTCAGCGTAGTTGGGTTTCGTCTATTGAACAGCTGAAATGGTTAGCTGGCAACTGAAATCTTGTCCACTGATCAGTTTAGCTATTCTGCTATAAGTTTGGACTCAAATTCTTGCAAGTTGTTTAAAACAACAAAATACGGAGTCGAGAGAAGTGGCTACAACGTTAGTTGCAGATCCAATTATCTTCTCTCTTCCCACGATAAACTAATTTAAATTTTTAAGAGGATTATGAAAATCATTTTAAATAACATTTTGAAACATATTTAAAATATCAGTTTTAAAATGTTCTTCTTTGAACATCTAGCCCTGATACCAATTGATAGATCAGTTCTAACACTTGTGAGGGTGCTTCTAACACAATATTCTCAATGAGCTGCAATAGCTTGTGTTCTAAGAATTTAAACACCGATGAATTAGATCAAGTTTCGTTTTAAACCAAGGGAAAAATACTCGAAATAATTATTCGTTATGAAAGTTGATTAATATGAAAGTCTATTACCTTGTGTGAACTGAATAACTGAAATGAGGGGCAGTTCTTGATTGTATCAGTTCAGTTATGTTGAGAACTGAATTGATATCATTTGGAAACGATCAAATCAATTTAAAAACAATGGTTAAATAGTTAAGTACACAAGATATGTTTATGGATGTTCAGAGACTTCAACTGCTCTTACGTCACCCCTTCTACCAGCTCGGGTAAGGATCCACTGGAAAACTTTGATTTATACAATACCTTGTATAAACCCACTCAGCTTAGGACTTAAACTACTGCCTAACTGAACTCCTAGCCTACACTGAAGGCAGCACCTTCTAGCCAACACTTGTTTAACGTCTATGTGTTAAAGACTACATATACAAGTTTAATTTCTTTGTGCAAGACTCACTCAGCTATTCAATAAGCTTAACTTTATGTATATGTTAGTATTTGTGTGTGAGTGTGTGAGAACTGATCTATGAATACAACACAAAAACGTTCTAACATACTGAGGAAATTGTGCTTCTAATATAAGCTTATAATACGTTGAAGTATTCCCTTAAATCTTTTCAGATTGCTTCTTGTAAGCTAATATACGATGATTGTGCCCTTATTCTTTTCTCACGAGTTTGACACACTTTTTTGTTGATGGTCTTGATCTTGTATTTTTAGAGGCTTCCTAACCATTCTTCAAGACTCATCAAATATGTCCGTTGCAGTTTGAATATGTTCCTCGATATTTGTGTTTTGTCCTTTATGACAGCCATTCTTGAACGTCTTGACTTTAAGCTCTGCTGTAATGTTCATTATTGTCCTTTGACTAGAAAATTGCTTTCCTTAATGCGCACAACTGGATTCCATTTAGATAATCTTGTCGTGTTCTGCAACATGGTCGGCTCCTAACTTATGTTCTGAACTGGTCTTGACCTGGTTTGGTGAAATCAGTTGGCTCGTCAGATGAACTAATTTCACTGCTTCAGTTGAACTAGTCTGTTGGGTTCTTCATCAGTTAGGATCTTCATCAGTTGGCCGAGCTTCTGAAGGTATTCCGCTGAACTACCTATCAGCCAAACTGGTATTTGATATATCAATTGAATTGGTTCAATTTGGGCAATCAGTTGGCACTTTCAGTTTGCGTCTCGATAGCTTCGTTTTAGGCTTGGTAGCTTTCTGCGCACTTAGGTAAATTAATTAGAAACCAAATAACAAGTTTTTTTAACATTGAAATCAAGAATGCGATCATGAAATGTTCCAACATAAAACTTTGAGATATACGTGTAGAACTTGCACTAGAGAGATGGGAAAGGATTTCTTTGCAAACATGGGAGAATTTTTGGAGTCTGCTGTATTTTTCATTAAATTGGGTGCTGGATATAATGGAGGGTCGACCAAATGCTTGAGGCGTAGGTTTAGGTTTTCGATGGTAGGTTTAAATGCATAAATTTAGTGCTATGGGCCCTTAATTAAAAATAAAGGTATTAAAAGGATTTTGGGCCCATTATACAATAAAATATTCCCATTAAGCCCAATAACACTCCCGAAAAGCATTTCGTTTAGATACCTTTTTGAAAATATTGCCCGAACGCTCAAAAAGTCCACCGACTCACTAAAATTTGCGTACCTATTTAAAATATGAGCCGACGAGTAAAAATACTCGCCATAGGCCCATTTTCGAAAATCTCACTTATTTACAACATATATTAAATAATTATTGACAAAAATATTTTTCCTCAATTGTCTCGTCTCCGTTCCACGTTCTAGCTCGAAAAATTACTCAAAGCCCTTATGCAAGAAACTATAATAAACCACGAAATTATCTTGCATTACATACATGAAAATAATTAAACACATATTTGGCAAAAAACCTAGATTACATGCAGTCAGGTTACGTAGTTCGAATTTCCTAGAGCTTATAATTCATCCCCCCATAAAAGAAATTTTGTCCTCGTAATTTTAATCCTACTACATAACTCCAGGTAGCGACTCCTCATCTCGTTCTGAGTCTCCCAAGTAGCTTCCTCCTCAGAATGATTCAGCCACTTGACCTTGACCGTGTGAATCACCTTGTTCTGGAGTCTTCTCTCGTGCCTATTCAAAATATGAGTGTGTCTTTCCTAAAAAGACAGGTTCGGCGTCAGCTGCAGTGGCTCATAATTCAGCAAATGCGAAAGATTCGACATTTCCTTCCCATCATCGAGACGTGGAACACGTTATAAACTCCCGCCAGATTTGGCTGTAACGGTGCTTTTTAAGCTGGTGTCCCTACTCTCTCGAGGATCTCGAATGGTCCTATGAATCTAGGACTGCGTTTGCCCATTTTTGCGAATCTCATGACACCCTTCATCGAGACGACCTTCACGAAAACATGATCGCCCACTGAAAAATCTAGATCCTTGTGCCACTGATCTGTATAACTCTTCTGTCGGCTCTAAGCGGTCTTCATCATAATCTGGATCTTGACCACTAACTCTGTAGTCTGACTTACAATGTCTGGTCCCAACTGGAGACCTACACTTCCTCCCGTAAAGTGCCTCGTATGGAGCCATACCTATAGATGCCTGGTAGCTGTTGTGGTATGTGAACTCCACAAGAGGTAACTTCGGGTCCCAGCTGCTCTAGAATCAATCATGCAAGCTCTGTTTAGGTCCACCAAAATCTGAATCACCCTCTTTGATTGTCTGTCGGTCTGAGGATGGAAGTAAGTACTGAATAGCAGCTTAATACCCAATTCTTGATGCAAACTCTTCCAAAACGCAGACGTGAATTTCAGCAACGAGATGGACATTAGGATTCCATGCAGTTTGACTATCTTTCTTATATACAGCTCTGCTACTGAGTCATGGTGAAAGTCTTCTCGATCGGTAGAAAGTGTGTTGTCTTAGTGAGCCGATCAACTATCACCCAAATGACATTATATCCCCCAGTTTTCCTCGGAAGCTTCGCCACGAAATCCATGGTAATGTTCTCCCATTTTCACTTGGGAATAGGGAGTGGTCTCAATTTTCCTCCAGGTCTCTGATGCTTGTCCTTAACCTGCTGACACGTCAAACACTCGGACACGAAACGCAAGATATCTCGCTTCATGCCCGGCCACCAATAAAGATTCTGTAGATCTTTATACATCTTTGTACTCCCTGGATGAATGAAGTATAGGGTATTGTGGGCCTCACTCATGATATCTGCTTTCAGGGAATCACTTCTAAAAACCCACAGTGGTCACGATATCTTTCTATGACGTCCTTAGATGTGTACAACATCAGGCCCTTAGACTCATCCCTCTGTCTCAACTTCAGTAATTGTCCGTCAGAAGTCTGCCCTGCTCGAATCCTGTCCCTCAGTGTCAATTGCACTGTCAGGGTAGAAAGACCTAGGGCATCGTCCCTATCATAAATTGCAAGTTCAAACCTCTTAATCTCTACTTGCAGCAGTCTATGTACCGACAACTGAGTGATCACTGCATTCTTCCTGCTCAGGGCATCCGCAACCACATTAGTCCTACCCGAATAATAGCTAATGTCGCAGTCACAATCCTTCACTAGCTTCAGCCATCTCCGTTGTCTCATATTCAGCTCTTTATATGTGAAAAATTACCCCGGGCTCTTCTGGTTGGTTAAAATCCTGTACTTTTCTCCATACAGATAATGCTTTAATAACTTCAAGACGAATACCACTACTGCTACCTGAAGGTCATGAGTTGGAGAATTCTTCTCATGGACCTTCAACTGTCTGGATGCATAGGCTATAACACTGTCATGCTAGTAAAGAACCACGCCCAAACCTAGCTTCTAAGCATCTGTATAAAGCACAAACTCCCCTTTCCCTAATGGCATAGCTAGAACTGGAGCTGAAGTCAATGCATCCTTCAGCCTGTCAAAACCCTCCGGGCACTCTGATCCCCAAATGTATTTGGCATTCTTTGTTTGTCAAGGCGGTCGTAGGCACCACAATAGAATAAATGCTTTGAATAAAGTTGTAGTACCCAGCCAACCCCAAGAAACTGCAGATCTTTGTCACACTTTAGGCGCTGGCCAATCTCGAACTATCTTGACCTTACAAGGATCAACCCCCACTCCATATCAAGATATGATGTGGCCTAAGAATGCCACTCTGTCCATCTGGAACTCACATTTACTGAACTTGGCATACAACCGCAGACCTGTAAACTCTGTAGTACGGTCCTCAGATGATGTTTATGCTCCTCTCTGCTCTTCAAATAGATCAGAATGTTGTCCATCAAAACTATGATGAACCGATCCAAATACGAATGAAAAATGTGATTCATGAGATCCATGAATATCGTTGTCACGTTTTTCAATCCGAAGGGCATCACCATAAACTCAGAGTGCCCATGACGCGTCTTGAAAATTGTCTTACGCACATCAGACTCTCTCACCTTCAGCTTGTGGTATCATGATCGGATATCTATATTCGAAAACACTAATGCTCTCTGAAGATGATCAAATAGATCTTCAATCCTAGGCCGAGGATAGTTATTCTTAACTGAGACCCGATTCATCTTCCGGTAATCAATGCAAAGAAGCATGTTGTCGTCTTTCTTCTTCACAAACAATATCAGTGCGCCCCATGGAGAAAAGATCGAACGAATGAATTCCTTGTCAAAAAAGTCTTGTATCTGATCCTTCAGCTCTTTCGTCATTGCAAGTGCTAGAAGATAGGGGGCCTTAGAGATCGGCACTAAACCTGGCATCAGCTCAATAGAAAAGTCAACCTCTCTGTCTGGTGGAATTCCTGAAAAATCGTCCAGGAAAACGCTGGGAAAATCCTGACCACCTCGACGTCCTCTAGCCGCTGGCTGAATGGCTCGGTCACTGTCACAATACTCGTCAAAGATATCTGGCAGCCTCTCCTCATGAGCTTTCTTGCACATATGCAAGAAATGATGTGCGGCATCTGCTAGTGCCTGGCTGCCTAAAAAATAAATTGTAGAACCCGTAAATCAGTCTACGTATAAGCCATGCATAATTCTAGATTTCTAAATTTAATTGACTTCATTGCATAATTATTTTAAATGCATTTATTTGAAGTTAATTATTCATTATTTCAGTTCAGTAGTTCGATTTTTAGCATTTCAGTTATTTCAGTGAGGCCGGACTGGAGTTGGAGTTTTGAGATTGAATTTAAAATTTGAGAAATATTTCCAGAAGTTAATTTAGCTAGCAAGTAAGTTCATTTAAGTTAAAAAGAAGTTTAAGGAATTATTTAAGTTAGTTGAGGATTTTAATTTAATTATTGGAGGTGATTAAAAAATGAGCTCATTTAAGTTACTTAATTAAGGGGTTAGGTCACTAAATTAATTAAAGGATTAATAAGACTTTTAAGGGTTATTAAATTACTAGATAATCAATTTCCCCTACCATTTATCATGCATTTTCGGCCACACCCCTAGAAGAACAAACTAGGACTTGCCAACTCACCTTTGACCCATTCTTGGTTGATAGCATGCTAATTCTTTTAGCTATTTTTTCACCTTAATTAATTAATACTAGACCACTATCCTAACCCTTGTTTGGCATTATAAAATCGGCCACTATACTCTAGAATCACCCAAGAGATCATTTGATAGCAATTCAAAATTCAAAATTCAAATGCATGAAGACTTGGTCTTGATATGATCCTTATATCTTGCACCATCCTCCTCACCCCTCATAACCACTCCATCACACTCCCTCCCCACCGAAATCAGACCCCTTTTCAATAGAAAAAACGTGAATAATAGCTAGGGAGAAAGGGAGAAAAATCGAGAACTAGAAGGAACAAGAGAAGCGCTCCACCTCCTCCGTGCCGCGTCGTCGTTGTTTCGTTCGTTTTCTTTCGAAACGAAACCAGGCATGTCTAGATTCTTTCAAAACCTCAATCAAGTCATATTATCATTTATTTTTCAGTACACTATCAAGATTTATCATTTCAAAAACCGAAATTTTCAGTAGACAAGAAACGAAAATTCTGCACAGATATTTTATCGACTTCCATGCTTCACGATAGGTATGTTTTGTTTCGATTTCAGGGATGGATCGTTCCAGGGGCTCAAGGCTGCATATGGACATGTACTAGGACATGTTATGGCCATGTTAGAACGTTTATTTAAGTCTCATGCTTGCTGGAAAAAACCGAAATGACAGCAAGCCCCATAGGTGCAGAAAATGGTGTTCGAAAATTTCAGTTTCCTGTCATGAGGGTTTGATCTGATCTCGGCTGCCCTAAGGGCTCTTAGCCATGGTTAGATCACTCCCCTAGCATTTCTAAAACGTGACTAAGTCTCCCTTTTGGTGGCTTTGTCCATGGTGCATCGGTTTTAATCAAATCAACAAGAACAGCCCCTTTCCCCATTCGGCTTCTTCATTGGTTCAGCATATGGTTTCGGTTTTTGGTTGCTTGGTATGGATCTTGGATGGCCTATGGCCCATAGCCACGGTTCATACCATGCCCCTATATGTCTAGATTGTGTCATGGTCAATCAAATGGCCACTGGAACGACGCAAGACATCGATCTAAGCAAAACACTACACACGCATGCACGTTGGTTCTCGGTTGGAGTTTCGGTTGAGTTTTGGTGTGACGCGGATTGTGGCTGGCCTAGGGCCCTTAGCCATGGTTCAAATCACTCCTTGGGATGTTAGTAAAAGTCTCTGGTCGGTGGTTCACGCCCCAATGGCCGGTAGTCTCGAAAACAACACAAGTTACACGATTGTACAGTTGCTGGAAAATTACAGCAAATTGCTGTGTCGGTTCGGTGGCTCGTTCGAGTTCTTGATTGGCTTTTAGCCCATGGCCTTGGCCTGGACAGTGCCTCATTGAGTTAGGAAGGTCATGTTTTTGACCGTTTGTCATTTGGATCATTTTTGAGGTCGTACGAGAATTTACGGTGCGATGTGCCAAATTGACTCTCGAAAGAGCGTTTCATGTTTTGGCCTCCATTTCACCTAGATTTCGACCCTAATCATTTTAGGTGCATCATTTCAGTATTTTAAGCGTATTTTAATCATGACTATACGTCGGTTCAGTGTTTGTTCAGGTTGGTTCGGAGTCATGACTAAATACGAAGTCATTAGGCGTCATAGTCGCATCTTTTGAACGTAAATTGCATAGTTGGTCAAGTTTAAGCTATTGCATATTTTTCATAGCCCAGTTAGGTTGCAGCGAGCCTGGGGACGATCCAATCCAATCCAGTTGGTAAAATTACGGGACATTTTCATTATGCCAGTTAATTATTTTACGTGCATGAAAATAGAAAATGATTATTTTTGAGATTTATGCGATATGGCTTGTGGTTCATTCACTATGTGGGAGTGTTATTTTATACGGTCGCCAGTGACCGATCAGTTCAGTATGGTACCACCCGGTCGCCAGTGACCGGCCAGCTCAGTTCAGTTTCAGCCTCCCCGGTAGCCAGTTACCGATCAGTTCAGCTTAGTGCAGGGGTCACAGGCGTAAAACATAATCTCAACAGAAAATTTTATCAGTTATTTCAGTACAGGCTCCATGGATCAAAAATTTTTTCTGTGATTATCAGTTCAGTTATGCACGTATTATAATTGCTCAGTACAGATTATTTTCAGCATGCCTCAGGACAGGATATGTTAACTCATGCATATTTTAATTCAAATTTTTACTCGTTACCTGCGATATATGCAAGCTGAATCTTTAGGCTCACTAGACTTGATTGTTGTAGGTACTGATGAGGCCAGGGCCGAGGGCGGGGACCAGTGAGCCAGCTTGGGTCGGCAGTAGTGGCACCCGAGGACCTCAGAGCAGCAGTTGTTATTTTATTCCGCAAATATTTTATCAGTCGTTGGATATTTTTAAATTGTGATTTTTGGCAAACTTTATTTTCTTCCGCTGCAATATTTTGAAATATTGAACTTGATTCACCAGTGATTTTATGAATGAGGCCATTTAAGTTCTTTTAAAAAGAAAATTTTTAATTTTCCGCAAATTTTCAAGCAAGAAGTTCTAGGGCCTCTGCAATTGGTATCAGAGCGATGGTTCTGTATAGGGTTTCACTACTACTGACCGCGAGAAGCTCACAAAGCCACGTCTTCGGTCTGTAAGTTTTTCAGTTGAGCATTTTGTTCAGCATTTCAGTTAAAGCATGAATTATTTTGTCAGCATGCTTCCAGATTTTCAGTACTTCAGTGTTCATTTAAAATAAATTATGGAATTATGCATGTTAGTTACGTATGGGTTATGTTGGAACAGTATGCCCCCTAGACGCATTTTAGAGCGCAACAGAGAGGAGGAGCCTCGCCGAGAGGACAGGGAGGAACGTAGACCGGAGGGAGACCTACCACCTCCTCCACCACCCCCACCGGACATGAGTGCCCAGATGTTAGTTGGGATGGCATAGTTCTTCGCACAGTTTGCGGGGAACAATGCCGTAGCCGCAGCCGCAGCCAGGCCGACAGGGCCCGAGGCTGTTTATGAGCGATTCATGAAGATGCGCCCAAAGGAATTCTCTGGGACATCTGACCCCATGGTTGCCGAGGGATGGATCAAATCCCTCGAGGTCATCTTTGAGTTTATGGAGCTGGGGGACGCAGACCGAGTCCGATGTGCCACCTACCTGTTCACTGGAGACGCCCGCTTATGGTGGGAAGGAGCTTCGGTAGCCTTGACTTTGGCTACACTTTCATGGACCCGCTTTACGGAAGTTTTCTACTCCAAGTATTTTTCTGAGGAGGTTCGCACCAGGCTGACCATCGAGTTCATGAGTCTGAGACAGGGGGATATGACGGTTACGGAGTTTATCCGTAAGTTCGAGAGTGGCTGTCACTTTGTGCCCCTGATCGCGAATGATGCCAGAGCCAAGCTAATGCACTTCCTGGTGGGTTTACGGCCGATCTTGCGCCGGGATGTTAGGGTATCTGACCCTGCTACTTATGAGATTGCCGTCTCCAAGGCCTTAGCCGCAGAGCAGGATCTACGGGATATCGAGAGGGATCGCCAGGGCAAGCGCCCAGTCCAGGCACCGCACCGCCCTCCTCCTCATCAGCATCAGCAGCAGAATAAGAGGCCTTTTCATGGACCGCCCAGGAATCGAGGCCAGCAGCAGCAGCAGCAGCAGCTGGGACGCCCAGCCCCGAGGACTCAGGAGCACCCCGTTTGTCCCAGGTGCTCACGTCGCCATCCTGGAGCATGTATGGCTGGCTCAGAAAAGTGTTTTAAGTGTGGCAGTCCAGACCACATGTTGCTGCAATGTCCTCAGAGGAATCTGCCTACCCAAGGCAGAGTTTTTGCTCTCCATGCCGCGGAAACCAACCCGGAGACTATGTTGTTGACAGGTACCTTTAAACTTTAAGTTATTATTTGAATTTCCGTGCTTTGGGAATAAGGATTAAGATTGAACTTAGAACTGTGATAGGATTGCATGCTCTACTCAGATTTATTTTGGGGGAAATTAAGCTAGAAGAACCTTGACCTTTAGCATGTCTATAAGTTTAGTTCTTGTAACTACTGGATTCAACTTAGAGCTCCGCTCTTTCAGGGAGAATTTTTATATCTGGTTCCGCTACCAAGGCCTTGATAGATTCAGGGGCCACTCACTCGTTTATTTCGGAGGTCTTTGCAAACTTTCTCAAGATCCAGACCATTGGGCTGGATACAGCCTTTTCAGTAGTGTTGCCGTCAGGCGAGGAGATGGCAGCCACCAATGTTATCCGAGATATAGACCTTGAGCTGCACGGTAATCTTGTTTATGCGGATCTGATTGTGCTACCGATGCCGGAATTTGACATCATCCTAGGGATGGACTGGCTATTGAGGAACAGAGTGTTGATAGACTTCCAGCGAAGATCCGTTCTTGTCCGACCGCCTGGAATGGAGCAGTTCTTATTTGAGCCGGACAGGTACTTTCCTTTACCGCGCATTATTCCGTATGTTCAGGCTAGGAAACTCATGCATAGAGGGTGTCGGGCATTTCTAGCGACCTTTTTATCTGTCCCCGAGGAACCCAGCCAGTCAGCCTCAGATGTTCCGATTGTCAGAGATTTCTTAGACGTTTTTCCCGAAGACGTCTCTAGTATGCCACTCGAGAGAGAGGTGGAGTTTTCCATTGAGCTTATGCCAGGTACGGCTCCGATATCCAAAGCGCCGTACCGACTAGCACCGACAGAGATGGCAGAGCTTAAGAAGCAGATTCAGGAACTTCTCGACAAGGAGTTCATTCGCCCGAGCTTTTCTCCATGGGGCGCGCCGGTCTTATTTGTGAAAAAGAAGGATGGCTCGATGAGGCTTTGCATTGACTACCGGGAGTTGAACAGGGTTACAGTGAAGAATAAATACCCACTGCCGAGGATTGAGGATCTGTTTGACCAGTTGCAGGGAGCTTCGATTTTCTCCAAGATAGATCTGCGTTCCCGTTATCACCAGTTGAGGGTGGGAGATGCTGATGTCTCGAAGACTGCTTTTAGGACTCGTTATGGCCACTACGAGTTCCTTGTGATGCTGTTCGGACTGACGAATGCGCCAGCGATCTTCATGGATCTCATGAATCGCGTATTTCAGCCATACCTCGACCAGTTTGTGATAGTGTTCATAGATGATATTCTCGTCTACTCCAATAGTCGGGAGGAGCACAGCAGGCATCTGATCACAGTGTTGCAGACATTGCATAAGCACAAACTATTCGCAAAGTTCAGTAAGTGCGAATTCTCGTTAGAGAAGGTGGCGTTCTTGGGCCACATTGTTTCTAGCAGTGGCATTGAGGTAGACCCGACGAAAGTCGCTGCAGTCAGAGATTGGGTTGTGCCTCAGAATGCATCCGAGATCCGCAGTTTTCTTGGGTTGGCAGGATATTACAGGAAGTTCATTCAGGGATTCTCATCCATTGCCGTTCCACTCACAGCACTGACCAAGAAAAATGTGTAGTTTGTGTGGAGCGAGGAGTGTAAGAAGAGCTTCGATACCTTGAAGCAAGCTCTTATCTCAGCACCAGTTTTGGCCGTGCAGTCAGGGTCCGGTGAGTTTGTTCTGTATACCTATGCTTCGAAGCTTGGTTTAGGTGCATTTCTGATGTAGCCTGGGAGAGTGATAGCGTATGCTTCTCGACAGCTGAAAATCCACGAGAAGAATTACCCTGCCCATGATCTGGCGTTAGTGGCCGTAGTTTTTGCTTTGAAGATTTGGAGGCACTATCTGTATGGAGAGAAGTGTCAGATCTTTACCGACCACAAGAGCCTCAAGTATTTCTTCACGCAGAAGGAGCTGAACATGCGTCAGAGGCGTTGGTTGGAGCTTGTGAAAGACTACGATTGTAACATTAGCTACCACCCGGGTAAAGCTAATGTAGTTGCGGATGCTTTAAGCAGAAAAGTCGCATTGATGGCTCATTTAACGATTCAAAAACCTCTTTAGATTGAGATGCAGAGGTTTGATCTTGAGACTTATCCTCGAGGTAGAGTTCCTCGTTTATCTACCTTGACTATCCAGTCCTCTCTTATTGACCGTATTCGCAGTGGTCAGGCAGCAGTTGAGCAGTTGGCACAGTGGAAGAAGAGAGATGAAGCCAAGGGCAGTGTCTTGTATACAGTCAGCGACGGTATTGTGAGATACCGAGATAGGATATGGGTTCCTAGCAGTGATTCTATTCGAGCAGACATCTTATCAGAGGCCCATACGTCCCCGTACTCCATTCACCCTGGGAGTACGAAGATGTACAAAGATCTGCAGCTATTGTATTGGTGGCCAGGGATGAAGAAGGACATCAGACGGTTTGTGTCCTAGTGTCTGACCTGTCAGTTAGTGAAGGCAGAGCATCAGAGACCAGCATGTTTGCTCAAGCCTCTTCCTATTCCTGAGTGGAAGTGGGAGAACATTACCATGGATTTTGTGACCGGATTGCCGAAGCCAGCCAGAGGATCGAATGCTATTTGGGTGATTGTAGATCGTCTTACCAAATCAGCGCACTTCTTCCCTATTAAGACGACTTTCACCATGATTCAGTATGCAGAGCTGTATATTTGAGAGATAGTCCGACTCCATGGTATTCCAGTTTCGATCGTATCCGACAGAGATCCCAGATTCACTTCCTCATTTTGGAAGAGCTTGCATTCGACTTTGGGTACGAAGTTGCAGTTTAGCACAGCTTTCCATCCGCAGACAGATGGGAAGTCGGAGCGAGTTATTCAGATTTTGGAGGATCTTCTTCGCGCTTGCGTCATTGATTTCTCAGGGAGTTGGGAGTAGAACTTGCCACTGGTTGAGTTCAACTACAACAACAGCTTCCAGTCTTCTATTGGTATGGCTCCGTATGAAGCACTGTATGACCGCAAGTGCAGATCTCCTGTTCATTGGGATGAAGTAGGAGAAAGAGCAGAGTTGGGTCCAGAGATTGTCCAGCAGGCAGCAGAGGTAGTAGTCAAGATCCGTGATAGGATAAGGACTGCTCAGAGCCGACAGAAGAGTTATGCCGATCAGCGGAGGAGAGAGTTAGAGTTTGCAGTGGGCGATCATGTCTTCGTGAAAGTGGCACCTATGAAGGGTGTCATGAGGTTTGGCAAGAAAGGGAAGCTCAGTCCGAGATTCATTGGACCGTTTGAGATCCTTGACAGAGTTGGGACGTTAGCTTATCGTGTGGCTCTTCCGCCGAATCTGGCCGGAGTACACAATGTCTTTCACGTCTCCATGCTGAGAAAGTACATGGCAAAGCCTTCGCATGTCCTGAACTTTGAGCCGTTGCAGCTTACTCCGAACTTATCTTATGAGGAGAGACCAGTGCAGATCCTAGACCGGCAGGAGAAGAAACTTCAGAACAAGTTGGTTAAGCGAGTCAAAGTCAAATGGCTGAACCATTCAGAGGAGGAAGCTACGTGGGAGTCCGAGCCGGAGATGAGAGATCGATACCCCGAGTTATTCGGTAAGTTCTAATTTCGAGGAAGAAATTTCTTTTAAGGGGGGAAGGATTGTAGAACCCGTAAATCAGTCTACGTATAAGCCATGCATAATTCTAGATTTCTAAATTTAATTGACTTCATTGCATAATTATTTTAAATGCATTTATTTGAAGTTAATTATTCATTATTTCAGTTCAGTAGTTTGATTTTTAGCATTTCAGTTAATTCAGTGAGGTCGGACTGGAGTTGGAGTTTTGAGATAGAATTTAAGATTTAAGAAATATTTCCAGAAGTTAATTTAGCTAGCAAGTAAGTTCATTTAAGTTAAAAAGAAGTTTAAGGAATTATTTAAGTTAGTTGAGGATTTTAATTTAATTATTGGAGGTGATTAAGAAATGAGCTCATTTAAGTTACTTAATTCAGGGGTTAGCTCACTAAATTAATTAAAGGATTAGTAAGGCTTTTAAGGGTTATTAAGTTACTAGATAATCAATTTCCCCCTACCATTTATCTTGCATTTTCGGCCACACCCCTAGAAGAACAAACTAGGACTTGCCAACTCACCTTTGACCCATTCTTGGTTGATTAGCATGCTAATTCTTTTAGCTATTTTTCAACCTTAATTAATTAATACTAGACCACTATCCTAACCCTTGTTTGGCATTATAAAATTGGCCACTATACTCTAGAATCACCCAAGAGATCATTTGATAGCAATTCAAAATTCAAAATTCAAATGCATGAAGACTTGGTCTTGATATGATCCTTATATCTTGCACCATCCTCCTCACCCCTCATAACCACTCCATCACACTCCCTCCCCACCGAAATCAGACCCCTTTTCAACAGAAAAAACGTGAATAATAGCTAGGGAGAAAGGGAGAAAAATCGAGAACTAGAAGGAACAAGAGAAGCGCTCCACCTCCTCCGTGCCGCGTCGTCGTTGTTTCGTTCGTTTTCTTTCGAAACAAAACCAGGCATGTCTAGATTCTTTCAAAACCTCAATCAAGTCATATTATCATTTATTTTTCAGTACACTATCAAGATTTATCATTTCAAAAACCAAAATTTTCAGTAGACAAGAAACAAAAATTCTGCACAGATATTTTATCGACTTCCATGCTTCACGATAGGTATGTTTTGTTTCGATTTCAGGGATGGATCGTTCCAGGGGCTCAAGGCTGCATATGGACATGTACTAGGACATGTTATGGCCATGTTAGAACGTTTATTTAAGTCTCATGCTTGCTGGAAAAAACCGAAATGACAGCAAGCCCCATAGGTGCAGAAAATGGTGTTCGAAAATTTCAGTTTCCTGTCATGAGGGTTTGATATGATCTCGGCTGCCCTAAGGGCTCTTAGCCATGGTTAGATCACTCCCCTAGCATTTCTAAAACGTGACTAAGTCTCCTTTTTGGTGGCTTGGTCCATGGTGCATCGGTTTTAATCAAATCAACAAGAACAGCCCCTTTCCCCATTCGGCTTCTTCATTGGTTCAGCATATGGTTTCGGTTTTTGGTTGCTTGGTATGGATCTTGGTTGGCCTATGGCCCATAGCCACGGTTCATACCATGCCCCTATATGTCTAGATTGTGTCATGGTCAATCAAATGGCCACTGGAACGACGCAAGACATCGATCTAAGCAAAACACTACACACGCATGCACGTTGGTTCTCGGTTGGAGTTTCGGTTGAGTTTTGGTGTGACGCGGATTGTGGCTGGCCTAGGGCCCTTAGCCATGGTTCAAATCACTCCTTGGGATGTTAGTAAAAGTCTCTGGTCGGTGGTTCACGCCCCAATGGCCGGTAGTCTCGAAAACAACACAAGTTACACGATTGTACAGTTGCTGGAAAATTACAGCAAATTGCTGTGTCGGTTCGGTGGCTCGTTCGAGTTCTTGATTGGCTTTTAGCCCATGGCCTTGGCCTGGACAGTGCCTCATTGAGTTAGGAAGGTCATGTTTTTGACCGTTTGTCATTTAAATCATTTTTGAGGTCGTACGAGAATTTACGGTGCGATGTGCCAAATTGACTCTCGAAAGAGCGTTTCATGTTTTGGCCTCCATTTCACCTAGATTTCGACCCTAATCATTTTAGGTGCATCATTTCAGTATTTTAAGCGTATTTTAATCATGACTATACGTCGGTTCAGTGTTTGTTCAGGTTGGTTCGGAGTCATGACTAAATACGAAGTCATTAGGCGTCATAGTCGCATCTTTTGAACGTAAATTGCATAGTTGGTCAAGTTTAAGCTATTGCATATTTTTCATAGCCCAGTTAGGTTGCAGCGAGCCTGGGGACGATCCAATCCAATCCAGTTGGTAAAATTACGGGACATTTTCATTATGCCAGTTAATTATTTTACGTGCATGAAAATAGAAAATGATTATTTTTGAGATTTATGCGATATGGCTTGTGGTTCATTCACTATGTGGGAGTGTTATTTTATACGGTCGCCAGTGACCGATCAGTTCAGTATGGTACCACCCGGTCGCCAGTGACCGGCCAGCTCAGTTCAGTTTCAGCCTCCCCGGTAGCCAGTTACCGATCAGTTCAGCTTAGTGCAGGGGTCACAGGCGTAAAACATAATCTCAACAGAAAATTTTATCAGTTATTTCAGTACAGGCTCCATGGATCAAAAATTTTTTCTGTGATTATCAGTTCAGTTATGCACGTATTATAATTGCTCAGTACAGATTATTTTCAGCATGCCTCAGGACAGGATATGTTAACTCATGCATATTTTAATTCAAATTTTTACTCGTTACCTGCGATATATGCAAGCTGAATCTTTAGGCTCACTAGACTTGATTGTTGTAGGTACTGATGAGGCCAGGGCCGAGGGCGGGGACCAGTGAGCCAGCTTGGGTCGGCAGTAGTGGCACCCGAGGACCTCAGAGCAGCAGTTGTTATTTTATTCCGCAAATATTTTATCAGTCGTTGGATATTTTTAAATTGTGATTTTTGGCAAACTTTATTTTCTTCCGCTGCAATATTTTGAAATATTGAACTTGATTCACCAGTGATTTTATGAATGAGGCCATTTAAGTTCTTTTAAAAAGAAAATTTTTAATTTTCCGCAAATTTTCAAGCAAGAAGTTCTAGGGCCTCTGCAATTGGTATCAGAGCGATGGTTCTGTATAGGGTTTCACTACTACTGACCGCGAGAAGCTCACAAAGCCACGTCTTCGGTCTGTAAGTTTTTCAGTTGAGCATTTTGTTCAGCATTTCAGTTAAAGCATGAATTATTTTGTCAGCATGCTTCCAGATTTTCAGTACTTCAGTGTTCATTTAAAATAAATTATGGAATTATGCATGTTAGTTACGTATGGGTTATGTTGGAACAGTATGCCCCCTAGACGCATTTTAGAGCGCAACAGAGAGGAGGAGCCTCGCCGAGAGGACAGGGAGGAACGTAGACCGGAGGGAGACCTACCACCTCCTCCACCACCCCCACCGGACATGAGTGCCCAGATGTTAGTTGGGATGGCATAGTTCTTCGCACAGTTTGCGGGGAACAATGCCGTAGCCGCAGCCGCAGCCAGGCCGACAGGGCCCGAGGCTGTTTATGAGCGATTCATGAAGATGCGCCCGAAGGAATTCTCTGGGACATCTGACCCCATGGTTGCCGAGGGATGGATCAAATCCCTCGAGGTCATCTTTGAGTTTATGGAGCTGGGGGACGCAGACCGAGTCCGATGTGCCACCTACCTGTTCACTGGAGACGCCCGCTTATGGTGGGAAGGAGCTTCGGTAGCCTTGACTTTGGCTACACTTTCATGGACCCGCTTTACGGAAGTTTTCTACTCCAAGTATTTTTCTGAGGAGGTTCGCACCAGGCTGACCACCGAGTTCATGAGTCTGAGACAGGGGGATATGACGGTTACGGAGTTTATCCGTAAGTTCGAGAGTGGCTGTCACTTTGTGCCCCTGATCGCGAATGATGCCAGAGCCAAGCTAATGCACTTCCTGGTGGGTTTACGGCCGATCTTGCGCCGGGATGTTAGGGTATCTGACCCTGCTACTTATGAGATTGCCGTCTCCAAGGCCTTAGCCGCAGAGCAGGATGTACGGGATATCGAGAGGGATCGCCAGGGCAAGCGCCCAGTCCAGGCACCGCACCGCCCTCCTCCTCATCAGCATCAGCAGCAGAATAAGAGGCCTTTTCATGGACCGCCCAGGAATCGAGGCCAGCAGCAGCAGCTGGGACGCCCAGCCCCGAGGACTCAGGAGCACCCCGTTTGTCCCAGGTGCTCACGTCGCCATCCTGGAGCATGTATGGCTGGCTCAGAAAAGTGTTTTAAGTGTGGCAGTCCAGACCACATGTTGCTGCAATGTCCTCAGAGGAATCTGCCTACCCAAGGCAGAGTTTTTGCTCTCCATGCCGCGGAAACCAACCCGGAGACTATGTTGTTGACAGGTACCTTTAAACTTTAAGTTATTATTTGAATTTCCGTGCTTTGGGAATAAGGATTAAGATTGAACTTAGAACTGTGATAGGATTGCATGCTCTACTCAGATTTATTTTGGGGGAAATTAAGCTAGAAGAACCTTGACCTTTAGCATGTCTATAAGTTTAGTTCTTGTAACTACTGGATTCAACTTAGAGCTCCGCTCTTTCAGGGAGAATTTTTATATCTGGTTCCGCTACCAAGGCCTTGATAGATTCAGGGGCCACTCACTCGTTTATTTCGGAGGTCTTTGCAAACTTTCTCAAGATCCAGACCATTGGGCTGGATACAGCCTTTTCAGTAGTGTTGCCGTCAGGCGAGGAGATGGCAGCCACCAATGTTATCCGAGATATAGACCTTGAGCTGCACGGTAATCTTGTTTATGCGGATCTGATTGTGCTACCGATGCCGGAATTTGACATCATCCTAGGGATGGACTGGCTATTGAGGAACAGAGTGTTGATAGACTTCCAGCGAAGATCCGTTCTTGTCCGACCGCCTGGAATGGAGCAGTTCTTATTTGAGCCGGACAGGTACTTTCCTTTACCGCGCATTATTCCGTATGTTCAGGCTAGGAAACTCATGCATAGAGGGTGTCGGGCATTTCTAGCGACCTTTTTATCTGTCCCCGAGGAACCCAGCCAGTCAGCCTCAGATGTTCCGATTGTCAGAGATTTCTTAGACGTTTTTCCCGAAGACGTCTCTAGTATGCCACTCGAGAGAGAGGTGGAGTTTTCCATTGAGCTTATGCCAGGTACGGCTCCGATATCCAAAGCGCCGTACCGACTAGCACCGACAGAGATGGCAGAGCTTAAGAAGCAGATTCAGGAACTTCTCGACAAGGAGTTCATTCGCCCGAGCTTTTCTCCATGGGGCGCGCCGGTCTTATTTGTGAAAAAGAAGGATGGCTCGATGAGGCTTTGCATTGACTACCGGGAGTTGAACAGGGTTACAGTGAAGAATAAATACCCACTGCCGAGGATTGAGGATCTGTTTGACCAGTTGCAGGGAGCTTCGATTTTCTCCAAGATAGATCTGCGTTCCCGTTATCACCAGTTGAGGGTGGGAGATGCTGATGTCTCGAAGACTGCTTTTAGGACTCGTTATGGCCACTACGAGTTCCTTGTGATGCTGTTCGGACTGACGAATGCGCCAGCGATCTTCATGGATCTCATGAATCGCGTATTTCAGCCATACCTCGACCAGTTTGTGATAGTGTTCATAGATGATATTCTCGTCTACTCCAATAGTCGGGAGGAGCACAGCAGGCATCTGATCACAGTGTTGCAGACATTGCATAAGCACAAACTATTCGCAAAGTTCAGTAAGTGCGAATTCTAGTTAGAGAAGGTGGCGTTCTTGGGCCACATTGTTTCTAGCAGTGGCATTGAGGTAGACCCGACGAAAGTCGCTGCAGTCAGAGATTGGGTTGTGCCTCAGAATGCATCCGAGATCCGCAGTTTTCTTGGGTTGGCAGGATATTACAGGAAGTTCATTCAGGGATTCTCATCCATTGCCGTTCCACTCACAGCACTGACCAAGAAAAATGTGTAGTTTTTGTGGAGCGAGGAGTGTTAGAAGAGCTTCGGTACCTTGAAGCAAGCTCTTATCTCAGCACCAATTTTGGCCGTGCAGTCAGGGTCTGGTGAGTTTGTTCTGTATACCTATGCTTCGAAGCTTGGTTTAGGTGCAGTTCTGATGTAGCCTGGGAGAGTGATAGCGTATGCTTCTCGACAGCTGAAAATCCACGAGAAGAATTACCCTGCCCATGATCTGGCGTTAGTGGCCGTAGTTTTTGCTTTGAAGATTTGGAGGCACTATCTGTATGGAGAGAAGTGTCAGATCTTTACCGACCACAAGAGCCTCAAGTATTTCTTCACGCAGAAGGAGCTGAACATGCGTCAGAGGCGTTGGTTGGAGCTTGTGAAAGACTACGATTGTAACATTAGCTACCACCCGGGTAAAGCTAATGTAGTTGCGGATGCTTTGAGCAGAAAAGTCGCATTGATGGCTCATTTAACGATTCAAAAACCTCTTTAGATTGAGATGCAGAGGTTTGATCTTGAGACTTATCCTCGAGGTAGAGTTCCTCGTTTATCTACCTTGACTATCCAGTCCTCTCTTATTGACCGTATTCGCAGTGGTCAGGCAGCAGTTGAGCAGTTGGCACAGTGGAAGAAGAGAGATGAAGCCAAGGGCAGTGTCTTGTATACAGTCAGCGACGGTATTGTGAGATACCGAGATAGGATATGGGTTCCTAGCAGTGATTTTATTCGAGCAGACATCTTATCAAAGGCCCATACGTCCCCGTACTCCATTCACCCTGGGAGTACGAAGATGTACAAAGATCTGCAGCTATTGTATTGGTGGCCAGGGATGAAGAAGGACATCAGACGGTTTGTGTCCTAGTGTCTGACCTGTCAGTTAGTGAAGGCCGAGCATCAGAGACCAGCAGGTTTGCTCAAGCCTCTTCCTATTCCTGAGTGGAAGTGGGAGAACATTACCATGGATTTTGTGACCGGATTGCCGAAGCCAGCCAGAGGATCGAATGCTATTTGGGTGATTGTAGATCGTCTTACCAAATCAGCGCACTTCTTCCCTATTAAGACGACTTTCACCATGATTCAGTATGCAGAGCTGTATATTTGAGAGATAGTCCGACTCCATGGTATTCCAGTTTCGATCGTATCCGACAGAGATCCCAGATTCACTTCCTCATTTTGGAAGAGCTTGCATTCGACTTTGGGTACGAAGTTGCTGTTTAGCACAGCTTTCCATCCGCAGACAGATGGGAAGTCGGAGCGAGTTATTCAGATTTTGGAGGATCTTCTTCGCGCTTGCGTCATTGATTTCTCAGGGAGTTGGGAGTAGAACTTGCCACTGGTTGAGTTCAACTACAACAACAGCTTCCAGTCTTCTATTGGTATGGCTCCGTATGAATCACTGTATGGCCGCAAGTGCAGATCTCCTGTTCATTGGGATGAAGTAGGAGAAAGAGCAGAGTTGGGTCCAGAGATTGTCCAGCAGGCAGCAGAGGTAGTAGTCAAGATCCGTGATAGGATAAGGACTGCTCAGAGCCGACAGAAGAGTTATGCCGATCAGCGGAGGAGAGAGTTAGAGTTTGCAGTGGGCGATCATGTCTTCGTGAAAGTGGCACCTATGAAGGGTGTCATGAGGTTTGGCAAGAAAGGGAAGCTCAGTCCGAGATTCATTGGACCGTTTGAGATCCTTGACAGAGTTGGGACGTTAGCTTATCGTGTGGCTCTTCCGCCGAATCTGGCCGGAGTACACAATGTCTTTCACGTCTCCATGCTGAGAAAGTACATGGCAAAGCCTTCGCATGTCCTGAACTTTGAGCCGTTGCAGCTTACTCCGAACTTATCTTATGAGGAGAGACCAGTGCAGATCCTAGACCGGCAGGAGAAGAAACTTCAGAACAAGTTGGTTAAGCGAGTCAAAGTCAAATGGCTCAACCATTCAGAGGAGGAAGCTACGTGGGAGTCCGAGCCGGAGATGAGAGATCGATACCCCGAGTTATTCGGTAAGTTCTAATTTCGAGGAAGAAATTTCTTTTAAGGGGGGAAGGATTGTAGAACCCGTAAATCAGTCTACGTATAAGCCATGCATAATTCTAGATTTCTAAATTTAATTGACTTCATTGCATAATTATTTTAAATGCATTTAATTGAAGTTAATTATTCATTATTTCAGTTCAGTAGTTTGATTTTTAGCATTTCAGTTAATTCAGTGAGGCCGGACTGGAGTTGGAGTTTTGAGATAGAATTTAAGATTTGAGAAATATTTCCAGAAGTTAATTTAGCTAGCAAGTAAGTTCATTTAAGTTAAAAAGAAGTTTAAGGAATTATTTAAGTTAGTTGAGGATTTTAATTTAATTATTGGAGGTGATTAAGAAATGAGCTCATTTAAGTTACTTAATTCAGGGGTTAGCTCACTAAATTAATTAAAGGATTAGTAAGGCTTTTAAGGGTTATTAAATTACTAGATAATCAATTTCCCCCTACCATTTATCTTGCATTTTCGGCCACACCCCTAGAAGAACAAACTAGGACTTGCCAACTCACCTTTGACCCATTCTTGGTTGATTAGCATGCTAATTCTTTTAGCTATTTTTCTACCTTAATTAATTAATACTAGACCACTATCCTAAACCTTGTTTGGCATGATAAAATCGGCCACTATACTCTAGAATCACCCAAGAGATCATTTGATAGCAATTCAAAATTCAAAATTCAAATGCATGAAGACTTGGTCTTGATATGATCCTTATATCTTGCACCATCCTCCTCACCCTCATAACCACTCCATCACACTCCCTCCCCACCGAAATCAGACCCCTTTTCAATAGAAAAAACGTGAATAATAGCTAGGGAGAAAGGGAGAAAAATCAAGAACTAGAAAGAACAAGAGAAGCGCTCCACCTCCTCCGTGCCGCGTTGTCGTTGTTTAGTTCGTTTTTCTTTCGAAACGAAACCAGGCATGTCTAGATTCTTTCAAAACCTCAATCAAGTCATATTATCATTTATTTTTCAGTACACGATCAAGATTTATCATTTCAAAAACCGAAATTTTCAGTAGACAAGAAACGAAAATTCTGCACAGATTTTTTATCGACTTCCATGCTTCACGATTGGTATGTTTTGTTTCGATTTAAGGGATGGATCGTTCCAGGGGCTCAAGGCTGCATATGGACATGTACTAGGACATGTTAGGGCCATGTTAGAATGTTTATTTCAGTCTCATGCTTTCTGGAAAAAACCGAAATGACAGCAAGCCCCATAGGTGCAGAAAATGGTGTTCGAAAATTTCAGTTTCCTGTCATGAGGGTTTGATCTGATCTCGCTGCCCTAAGGGCTCTTAGCCATGGTTAGATCACTCCCCTAGCATGTCTAAGACGTGACTAAGTCTCCCTTTTGGTGGCTTGGTCCATGGTGCATCGGGTTTAATCAAATCAACAAGAACAACCCCTTTCCCCATTCGGCTTCTTCATTGGTTCAGCATATGGTTTCGGTTTTTGGTTGCTTGGTATGGATCTTGGTTGGCCTATGGCCCATAGCCACGGTTCATACCATGCCCCTATATGTCTAGATTGTTTCATGGTCAATCAAATGGCCACTGGAACGACGCAAGACATCGATCTAAGCAAAACACTACACACGCATGCACGTTGGTTCTCGGTTGGAGTTTCGGTTGAGTTTTGGTGTGACGCGGATTGTGGCTGGCCTAGGGCCCTTAGCCATGGTTCAAATCACTCCTTAGGATGTTGGTAAAAGTCTCTGGTTGGTGGTTCATGCCCCAATGGCCGGTAGTCTCGAAAACAACACAAGTTACACGATTGTACAGTTGCTGGAAAATTACAGCAAGTTTCTGTGTCGGTTCGGTGGCTCGTTCGAGTTCTTGGTTGGCTTTTAGCCCATGGCCTTCGACTGGACAGTGCCTCATTGAGTTAGGAAGGTCATGTTTTTGACCGTTTGTCATTTGGATCATTTTTGAGGTCGTACGAGAATTTACGGTGCGATGTGCCAAATTGACTCTCGAAAGAGCGTTTCATGTTTTGGCCTCCATTTCACCTAGATTTCGACCCTAATCATTTTAGGTGCATCATTTCAGTATTTTAAGCGTATTTTAATCATGACTATACGTCGGTTCAGTGTTGGTTCAGGTTGGTTCGGAGTCATGACTGAATACGAAGTCATTAGGCGTCATAGTCGCATCTTTTGAACATAAATTGCATAGTTGGTCAAGTTTAAGCTATTGCATATTTTTCATAGCCCAGTTAGGTTGCAGGGAGCCTGGGGACGATCCAATCCAATCCAGTTGGTAAAATTACGGGACATTTTCATTATGCCAGTTAATTATTTTACGTGCATGAAAATAGAAAATGATTATTTTTGAGATTTATGCGATATGGCTTGTGGTTCATTCACTATGTGGGAGTGTTATTTTATACGGTCGCCAGTGACCGATCAGTTCAGTATGGTACCACCCAGTCGCCAGTGACCGGCCAACTCAGTTCAGTTTCAGCCTCCCCGGTAGCCAGTTACCGATCAGTTCAGCTTAGTGCAGGGGTCACAGGCGTAAAACATAATCTCAACAGAAAATTTTATCAGTTATTTCAGTACAGGCTCCAAGGAGCAAACATTTTTTCTGTGATTATTAGTTCAGTTATGCACGTATTATAATTGCTCAGTACAGATTATTTTCAGCATGCCTCAGGACAGGATATGTTAACTCATGCATATTTTAATTCAGATTTTTACTCTTTACCTGCGATATATGCATGCTGAGTCTTTCGGCTCACTAGACTTGATTGTTGTTGGTACTGATGAGGCCAGGGCCGAGGGCGGGGACCAGTGAGCCAGCTTGGGTCGGCAGTAGTGGCACCCGAGGACCTCAGAGCAGCAGTTGTTATTTTATTCCGCAAACATTTTATCATTTGTTGGATATTTTTAAATTGTGATTTTTGGCAAACTTTATTTTCTTCCGCTGCAATATTTTGAAATATTGAACTTGATTCACCAGTTATTTTATGAATGAGGCCATTTAAGTTCTTTTAAAAAGAAAATTTTTAATTTTCCGCAAATTTTCAAGCAAGAAGTTCTAGGGCCTCTGCATAAATGGATTCTCCCAGGGCTGTCGGACAGATACTTACCTACGTCAAAAATCTATGGCAGCTTCGTTCGAATAAATCTAGTCCGTATCCAGAATAATGTTGAACTCAGACAACGATAGCACAATCAAATCTTCATGCACCTTATTTATCTGTAACCGAAGTTCCAGTCTCTTCACTATCTGCGATATTGATCTCCGAACGAAATCGAATATCTGAATCCCAAATCCAAAGCCTATGGTATATATCCTAGTCGCTTGACAAAAGGCTCGAATATAAATGAATGTGTAGATTCGGAATCTAGCAAAACAAACGTGGCTACACCTGAAATATATATTCTTCCTGCAACAAAACATACCATCAAATATGATCAAGTCGAAACTTAAGAAATTTTCTATCGGTAATAATCTTAAAATCCTCGAAAAATCACTGATTTATTTCTAGTGTTCCACAAAAAATTTTGAAGTTTGCCACTTAAAGTTTTGGAAATTACAAATTGACCCCTAAAGTTGAAATTTCATACCATTTAGTCCTTCAAATATTCGAAAATTGCATTCTACTCCCCTTTAATTTTGTGTTTAGTCAATTTAGGCCTTAAAGTTTTCGAAAGTTATTAACTTGATCCCAAAGATTTTGAAAAAGGCGAAACAGTTCCCCAACTTTCGAATTTTTCAATTAGGTACCTGTAATATATGGTTACTACATTTTGGTCCTCAAAGCTCTTAATTAAATCAATTCAACCCTTAAGTGCACTATTAGAATATGAAACCTAATAATTCTAAGTTCTCAATCCCAAATATAATTCCAAAAAACAACACATACTCCATGCAATCGAGGCGGCAAATAAAAAATTCTTAAACATAAAGATTACCAGTGATCGGTGCAGATTCTGGTTCCGCCTCTGCCTCCTCTACGTGCATCACATAGTGCAGGATCATTTGCCGAGCACCTTATGGTACTTCAAACAAAATATTCTCCAAGAGCTGCAATAGCTCGTGTTCTAAGAATGTATACATCGATGAATTAGATCGAGTTTGGTATAGAACCAAGCGAAAAACACTCGAAATAATTCATCGTTAAGAAACACTGATATATTTTATATCTTGTGTAACTGAATGACTGGAAATAGCTAGGGATCAGTTCTGGCTTATATCAATTCAATTATGGATAGCACTGAATTGACATCAGCTGAACTGATCAAATTAGTTAAGAACAAAAACAAGCAGTTAAACAAAAAATAACACAATATATGTTTATGGATGTTCGGAGACTTTAACAGCTCCTACGTCACCCCTTCTATCACCTCGGGTAGGATTCACTAGAAGACTTTGATCGATACAAATACTTGTACAAACCCACCCCTCTAGGACTTACACTACTACCTAAACAGAACTACTAGACTATACTCAAGGCAGCACCTTCCAGTCAACACTTCTTAAATGTCTATGTGAGAAAGACTACATACACAAGTTTAATGTCTTTGTGCAAGACTGTATTTGAGTGGTGGTGTGTGTGTGTGTGTGAATTGATCTCTGAAAAACCACCCGAAAGTGTTCTCAAACACTGAGGGAAATATGCTTCTAATCTAAAGCTGATAACACGTTTAAGTGTTCCCTCGACTGGGCTGAATGCTTCTCTCTTAAGCTGATATGACTTTGAAGCGTTCCTTTTTCTTTTCTCTCTTGTGTTGTATATGTCTACACTGATCTTCACCTTCTATTTATAGGCGCGAAATTTGATCGTACAGTGAGACTCAATTATTGTATCCGTTGCATTTTGAATCTGTTCTTCAAAATTTGTCTTATTCTTTCTGGAACACTTTTGTCTTTAAGCTCTGATGCAACGTCCATTATTGTCCTTTTACTAAACAAAATTTATTATACCTTTGTGCACAGATGTATTCCACTTGGTTCAGCTTGTCTTTATCTGCAACTAATTGCTCCTAACTGATATTCTGAACTGGTCAGTTGAACCGGTCTTCAGTTGGGCTGGTGAAATCAGTTGACTCATCAATTGAACTGATTTCACTCTTGTTCAGTTGAACTGATCTCAGTTGGGCTCTTCATAAGTTGAACACTCCTTCGGCTGGCCGGGCTTCTGAGGTTCTCCTGCTGAATCACCTATTAAATGAACAATCAATTGAACTCATTTACGATACATCAGTTTAACTGGTCTAGTTTGGTTGATCAGTTGATGCTTTCAGTTAGCGTCTTCGACAGCATCAATTTTGGCTCGTAACTTATTATTTCAGTTTCAGATATCTGCGCACTAAGGTAGATTATTAAAAACAAACAAATAATTTTTGTTAACATCAAAATTAAGATTGCGAACATGAAATGTTCCAACAATCTCCCTTTTTTTGATGATCACAAAACTTGAGCAATTAAAGCAAAAAGAAGTTCTCCAAAAAGAGAATCAATAAAATAAAGAAAAGCTTTTTAAAGACAAGATTTTGCGGTTCGAGGAATAGCAAAAAGAAATGCTCCCCCTCAACAACTGAATAAAATAATTTGAAAACATTTTTTCAGTTCGAGGGATAATTCTAAGCAAAACTCCCCCTCAGAAACTGAATAAAAAACTCCCCTTAAAAAATATAATCATTTACGCTATTAATGAAGTTTTGGTATCAATCAAGCAATTTAGGCAACAAATCTTAAAATATCAGTTCAGTTATGTAAATGCTAACTGGATGAACAAGATGTTTATTTAATCAAATAAGCGTCCCTTGTATTTTACATCTGCGCATATCAACCATTGTAAGGGAAATTACTACTTCACTAGCAGATTTTAAATAACATCAAACATCAGTTAATTTACACATAATAGAACTGAATATACTAACACCTTGTCGCCTTGAATGCTTTGAATGTTGCAAAGATTTTGAGTTACTTTTTCCAGAAGATCAGCTAAATTGCCTTTGGACTTGATCTCTGTGCTAGCTAACTGGTCGAGCTGAATCAAACTGGACTCAACTGGTTCTGAACCGCATTGATCATCTATATTTGATCTTATATGGTAGTTGAGCGGCGGTACTGATGATGATTAAGCACCACTTAACTAATCAGTATCAGCTGGCAGTTGGGTTTCGTCTGTTAATCAGTTGAACTGGTAGGCTTGCAACTGAAATCTTGTCTAAAGAACAGTTTATTTAAACTGCTGTCAACTGAACTCAAAAACTTGCAAGCTACTTAAAACAACAACGTAATGAGTCGAGAGAAGTAGCTAGGATGTTAGATCCAGAGTTAAGAACCTTCTCTCTCCTCATAACAAACGCATAAAATATTTAAGAGGATTTTGAAATCCATTTTAAATAACATTTTAAAATATGTTTTAAAATATCAGTTTTCAAATGTCCTTTTAAAACAACTAGCTCTGATACCAATTGAAGGATCGTTTGCCAAGCACCTTCTGGTGCTTCAAAAAAAATATTCTCCAAGAGCTGCTGTAAGGCCCGAGAATTTGATTTTCGTAGACTGAAATGATTTGGTGATAATTGATGTGGTTATAGACGGGGCACTCCGGAATTACATATTGAGTTGTTGGAATGTTGATTTGGTGTGCGTGACCAGGAGGTCTCGAGCATATGCGCGAGGGGTAGGCGCGCATATGCGCGAGCTGTGCGGAAGCCATGGTACAGGACCGAACATGGGGCGCATATGCGCGAAGATGAGCGCGCATATGCGCGAGGTGATCAGTAGCACAAGTAAAAATTCCAGAGAGTTCGGCGCACATGCGCGGCGTGGAGGCGCGCATATGCGCGAGGGGTTATGCATCGAGACAGTAGGTCTCGCGCATATGCACGGATGAGGTACGAGCATAAGCGCGAGCTGTCGAGAAGGTATTGTACCGAGACCGTAAGTCTCGCGCATATGCGCGAGCGGTGTGCGCTCATATGCGCGAGATGCTGAGATGATTATTGCGGAGACCCGTAGGTCTTGCGCATATGCGCGAGTGATGTACGCGCATATGCACGAGACGTGCATCGTGAAGAATGAGCCACGTTTTCTAAGGCATGCACGAGATATATATATATATATATACTTGCCTTCATATTATCAGAAAGAAAACGAAATTCAGGGAATGCTTTGAAGTTCTGAGTTTAGGAATTGAATTACGAACGATCCGTCCGTCTGAATTTAGATCCGAATTCAGTATCTTGTTCCTATCGACGCCAGCTACAACAGGACATAAGTTTTATTACGTCTGGATATATTTCGAAAATATGATAGTGAAGGAATCGAATATGATTCATATATACTGTTCTTGGTATAGTAGACATTACATAATCGAGACCGGATTGAAGAACAGATACCGTATAGAATTATTATGATTTTCAGAGTTGAATTGACTGAGATTTGATATCAGATTTGTATTGTTATCGAGTATGAGTTACAGGAATTGATATCTGTTGATTTATATTGCGTGGTATATTTATATGAAACCGTTATGCCGTTGGAACCGAATTCGATTAGGTTCTGATTTTATCTGATATTGATGATGAGCCGTATTATTATATCTGTAATGTTGAAGTTGACGGGGTTATCGAGTTTGTATTATTATGCATCGAAACATCAGAAATTGATATTGATCAGATTCAGTATTGATTGAGATTGTATTACGGTGTCGTGATATCGATCAGATTAGGTCTTGAATTAAGTTATACTTTAATACAATATATTCGATATTGTTATTGCCAGATTGATATAGATAGGCAGTGAGTCCAAGACTTCGACAGAGTCAGACTGAAGATGGACAGAGTTGAGTTTGAGGCTTCATCTTCGTCAGACCGAGAAGAGAAAGGTATAAGTCAATGTGGTACCTGGAGATCGACTCGAGTATAGTATGACATACTTGAGTTTCACTAAATCACATACTTCTTATTATTATGTTCATTGATTTGACAGGATATGCTTGTTCTATGAATGTATAGAAAGCAGGTATTAGTTGAGTGATCTTGTGTCAGAAGTACCTGATAGTGGCGGGATCGCCACGGGCACATTGCACGATGTCACAAGATAGTAAATTGGCGAAAGTGCCAATGTCTATCACGTATAGGTCACCGGACAATTGGCAATCGATGTGGATAGAATTGGAGTTTCTTCTAATATGGTGATCGATATGGAATGCCAACGTCTGGAAACCGGGATCCCTAGACTAGGAATGAGTCTAGTCTTAAATGTGGAGTAACGAGTCTGATTGACAGTTTTATATGGATTATGTTCTTAGGAATTTATATAGTATTTCTATTTCGTGTTCTCGATTGTGGTACATGTTCAGAGCATGATTTATAGTTTGATATTGATTCATGTTCTGATTGCGATACATGTTATGAATATATACTTCATGCTTTTATATCTTTTATATGAAATGCATGTTTCGTTGATTTACACTGGGAATATAATTCTCACCGGAGTTATCCGGCTGTTGTCTTGTTTGTATGTGTGCATGACAACAGGTGGGACAGGTTCAGGGTCAAGGGGATGAAGAGAGATCGTGATTAGAGTGGAGACTACGGACTTTGATTAGAAATAGGATTTGGACACTTGATGTTTAGTTGTTTAACCTTAGTTTGAATAAATATATGTTGTACAGGACTCGTACCTTAATATATACTGATATGTATAATAGATGAATGCCATTACGTTCCGCATGTAATAGTGTATGTTAAAAAAAAAAATTTTGACCTTGTTTATTATAATTGAGTAATTAGTCCCAAAGATGATTAAGAATCGAATTAGCGTCCGGGTCCCCACAACAGGTGGTATCAGAGCATTAGGTTCCAGAACTGTAGGTTACCTTAGACTAAGATAGAAGCTAGTGAGCGGGGTAGATTGAGTTTTCTTTCCTTACTTTTGATTGCTAGCATGATCTTATGATTTACTGCTTTGAAATAGATGTTACTTGATTATCTGATTTGATTAATTACATGTATTATTTGAGAATGAATCAGAACCGATTCCTGATCAGCAGTAAGATGATCAGAGAAGGACTGAAATAGGTTTGTTGTATTTGGTTACTAATTCTTTTGGTAATCAGATATACCTCCTCGAAGAATTCGAGAACCGGGTAGTACTTCGAGTTATCAGATGGATGTGTCAGAAACTCTGATGGAAATAATGTTGAAGAGGTTTCAATTATTTCAACAGCCGATTCTGAAGGGTACTGAGACGTCTGATGACTGTGAGAGTTGGCTGAATGATATTGAAGTGCTGTTTGATTCACTTGATTACCCCGATGAGCGCCGAATTAGACTGATTGGGCACCAGTTACACGAGGTCGCAAAAAGTTGGTGGGTTGCAACCAGGGAAGCCCTAGAACAGCATGGTACCGTGATTACGTGGAAAATCTTTAAAGCTGAGTTTCATAAAAGATTTCTCCCAATATCGTACCGACAAGATAAGAGAATAGAATTCGCCAACTTGAAACAGGGCCAGTGGAATATTGAAGAATATGTGACAAAATTTTCTACCTTACTATGATTTGTTCCTAATGTGGCTGGAAATGATAAAGCTGTAGTTGATCAGTTCATCAGTGGATTGAATCCTGAGATATCTGCATTGGTGAATGTGGAACGACCCCAGTATTTTGCTGATGCCTTGAACTGTGCAAAGAGAGCGGAGGCAAATTTGATACAAAAACGAGGAATGTCGTATGTTGCACAACCCCAGAACCAACGACAACCTCCAGCTCAATTCCTGCCAGCACCATCTAGATTTGATAGTGGCAGTAGTAGTAAGGGAAAGGAAGATTTCCTGAAAGCTCGCAAGAAGCAGTTTAAGAAGCTAGGGAGTGGTGCATCTAGCTCCAGTAGTTCTAGCCCAATTTATACAGGATTTTATTGTAGCACTTGTGGAGGAAGACATTCCACAGAGCAATGCCGAGGTGTGTCTGGAAGTTGCCACATCTGTCGTCAGCCAGGACATTTTGCTATAGTATGTCCACTGAGAGATTCCCGAAGATCCCAGGGATCAGAACAATCTGTATCAGTGGAACCGCCTGATAGACAATCACCGGGTGTTCACTCCTTCCAACCACCGACGACTCCCAAATCACAACCAAGGCCGGGACACACCAGACGAAGTAGTGGCAGGTAATTATTTCCTGTATTGATAATTTGCATATGTATTGATAGATACTAATGCATTCCATACGATTATCTTTGAATGAATTGCATTGATATATGCTTTGAGTATTGAGTTATTATATGCTGTAGTATCGATCTATTTTCTGTTTGGAGAGGTTTTGTATTAGCAATATCTGTTAGACATGGTATGCTACAGTATGACAGATATGAGATTGAGTTAAATTATATGATACTTGGGTTGTCTGAGTTTGACTATATTATCAGTATTGATATGTGGACCAAGTACAGAGCCACCGTTGATTATTTCCAGAAGATGTGAGATTCAGACAGATATGATTGATGAATAGAAGTATTAGGGTAAGGATTCTAGATGTAAAATTCCTTGAATATAAACGATGTTCATGACTTGATTATTGTAGAAAAGGAGCGGAGAGATTCCTTATCTATTCAGTGGATTTACTGAAATCAAGCCTAGTATTGGCTAATTTGCCAATTATATGGGAGTTGCTATTATTCCCAGATGAGATTCCGGATTTGCCTTCAGTCAGGGAGATCGACTTCAGCATTAAATTGAATGCTTCTCAGGTATAGTTTTTATATTTGAAATACTGGATAAGATAATACTGATTGTATTGAAAGAGCAGTTTGAATATTGATGAGTTCCGAACTATTTTGATGGTTTTGGGATTATTCTATTGATGACAGTCTGATATATTTAAAAAACCTGATTGATTGTACTGTTTATCTGAGATTTGTGTTGAGTACTTTGAAAACAGAGAAATTGTTGCCGAAATGTGAGCTCAGCTGAGATAGATTGTTTTGTTGGGGCACAGTATATCCGAAGATGGTATAAGGGTTAATCTGAACAGCGTTGCAGACGTGATCAGTTAGCCGAGATCGATAGTATTGTCAGAAGTTACAGTTTTTTGAGTTTAGCAGATTAGTATCGATGAGTTATGTTCGAATCTGATTGAATATTGTTGTTGTTCTGAATCCGTGTTTTGAAACAGATAGTAGACCGGGAATAATTTATATTGTACAAGCCAGACCAGAGCTGATTTTGAAAATTAAAGCAGTTCGGGAAGTTGATCATAATGTTAAGAATTCGATATCGACAGTCAGAGCAGGGTATCAATCAGAGTAACAGGTTGTGACAGTATAATTGTATTAATAATCGTATTTTTGTGCCAGAGGTTTAGAGTTGAAACACCAGATATGGTTAGAAGCTCATAGCTGTCGATTCAGTATTCATCATGATGGCAGAAATATACAGTGATATGAAAAGACAGTTTTCGAGAATCACAGATGAAATCAGATACTGCTGAATTGGTATCGAAACGTCTGAATTGCCAACATGTAAATACCGAAAGACAGAAACCAGGGGGATTGTGACAGAGTCTGTTTATTCTTGAATGGAAATGGGAGTAATTTCCATGGTTTTTGTAACGAACTTACTGAGATCCTCCCGAGGTGGTAATGCGATTTGGATCATAATTGATAGACTGACTGAATCAACATGTGTTATTTAGTACTAAATGACATACAGATATGATCTGATGGCAGAGAGATATGTTCAAGAGGTGATCAGACTGCATGAAATACCAAAGTCGAGTGTTTTAGACCGTGATTTTCGGTTCATCCGCACTCTTGACAGAGTTATAGTGAGCTCTGGGTACGAAATTATGTTGAGTACCGCATATCATCCACCGACTGACGGACAGTCAGAGTGGATTATCCGGATATGGGAGGATATGCTTAGAGTTGTAGTGCTGGATTTTAGCACTAGTTGGCAGGATTCATTGCCATGATTGTGAGTTTTCGTACCAAAATAGCTATCAGACGAGTATTGAGGAGATACCGTTTGCAGTGTTGTACGGAAGGAAGTGCAGATTTCCTCTTCACCGAGATAATATCTCTGAGATTCCTGAGATTGGACCTATATGAATAAAGATGTTAACTGAAAAGTGAAGCTTATTTAGGAGAAATGAAGACAACTCAGAATAAACAGATTTGATAATAGCTGTTAATGTTGACGTGTTATGAGCTGGTGATTGGATATACGAATGTTGTATAACCAGTATTTGAGATTGATTTTATTAGAGTTACTTCAAATTATATTATGATATTATATGTCTTGAAGTATTATTCCAGAGTGAAATCAGAATCAGTAAAAGAAAGATAATTCAGAATGAAGACTATTCTATTACTGAAAGTTCAGTAGAGTGGTTAGAATATCAAGGAAGCTATTTGGAAGACAGAATCTGAGATAAGATAAAGATTCAAAAAATTGTTTCCTTACGGTGAGTTTTATGATTAACTTCCGTTATACATTTCTTCCTGATATGATATGATTACTTGTAATAGGATCTGATCGCTTGTGATTTCGAGGACGAAATCGGATCTTAGGGGGGAAGAAATATAAGGCCCGAGAATTTGATTTCCGTAATCTGAAATGATTTGGTGATAATTGAAGTGGTTATTGACGGGGCACTCCGGAATTAGATATTGAGTTGTTGGAATGTTGATTTGGTGTGCGTGACCAGGAGGTCTCGCGCATATGCGCGAGGAGTAGGCGCGCATATGCGCGAGCTGTGCGGAAGCCATGGTACAGGACCGAACATGGGGCGCATATGCGCGAAGATGAGCGCGCATATGCGCGAGGTGATCAGTAGCACAAGTAAGAATTCCAGAGAGTTCGGCGCACATGCGCGGCGTGGAGGCGCGCATATGCGCGAGGGGTTATGTATCGAGACAGTAGGTCTCGCGCATATGCGCGGATGAGGTGCACGCATATGCGCGAGCTGTCGAGAAGGTAATGTACCGAGATCGTAAGTCTCGCGCATATGCGCGAGCGGTGTGCACGCATATGCGCGAGATGCTGAGATGAATATTGCGGAGACCCGTAGGTCTCGAGCATATGCGCGAGTGATGTACGCGCATATGCACGAGACGTGCATCGTGAAGAATGAGCCACGTTTTCTAAGGCATGCACGAGATATATATATATATACTTGCCTTCATATTATCAGAAAGAAAACGAAATTCAGGGAATGCTTTGAAGTTCTGAGTTTAGGAATTGAATTACGAACGATCCGTCCGTCTGAATTTAGATCCGACTTCAGTATCGTGTTCCTATCGACGCCAGCTACAACAGGACGTAAGTTTTATTATGTCTGGATATATTACGAAAATATGATAGTGAAGGAATCGAATATGATTCATATATACTGTTCTTGGTATAGTAGACATTACATAATCGAGATCGGATTGAAGAACAGATACCGTATAGAATTATTATGATTTTCAGAGTTGAATTGACTGAGATTTGATATCAGATTTGTATTATTATCGAGTATGAGTTACACGAATTGATATATGTTGATTTATATTGCGTGGTATATTTATATGATACCGTTATGCCGTTGAAACCGAATTCGATTAGGTTCTGATTTTATCTGATATTGATTATGAGCCGTATTATTATATCTGTAATGTTGAAGTTGACGGGGTTATCTAGGTTGTATTATTATGCCGTCGAAACATCAGTGAATTTATATTGATCAGATTCAGTATTGATTGAGATTGTATTATGGTGTCGTGATATCGATCAGATTAGGTTTTGAATTGAGTTATACATTAATACAGTATATTCGATAGTGTTATCGCCAGATTGATATAGATAGGCAGTGAGTCCAAGACTTCGACAGAGTCAGACTGAAGATGGACAGAGTTGAGTTTGAGGCTTCGTCTTCGTCAGACCGAGAAGAGAAAGGTATAAGTCAATGTGGTACCGGGAGATCGACTCGAGTATAGTATGATATACTTGAGTTTCCCTATATCACATACTTCTTATTATTATGTTCATTGATTTGACTGGATATGCTTGTTCTATGAATGTATAGAAAGCAGGTATTAGTCGAGTGATCTTGTGACAGAAGTACCTAATAGTGGCGGGATCGCCACGGGCACATTGCACGATGTCACAAGATAGTAAATTGGCGAAAGTGCCAATGTCTATCACGTATAGGTCATCGGACGATAGGCAATCGATGTCGATAGAATTGGAATTTCTTCTATTACTGGTGATCGATACCATATCGATTTGGATAGAATTGGAGTTTCTTCTATTACTGGTGATCGATATGGAATGCCAACGTCTGGAAACCGAATCCCTAGACTAGGAAAGAGTCTAGTCTTAAATGTGGAGTCACGAGTCTGATTTACAGTTTTATATGGATTATGTTCTTAGGAATTAATATAGTATTACTAGTTCTTTTTCCCGATTGTGGTACATGTTCATAGTATGATTTATAGTTTGATATTGATTCATGTTCTGATTGCGATACATGTTATGAATATATGCTTCATGCTTTTATATCTGTTATATGAAATGCATGTTTCGTTTATTTATACTGGGAATATAATTCTCACCGGAGTTATCCGGTTGTTGTCTTGTTTGTATGTGTGCATGACAACATGTGGGACAGGTTCAGGGTCAAGGAGATGAAGTGAGATCGTGATTAGAGTGGAGACTACGGACTTTGATTAGAAATAGGATTTGGACACTTGATGTTTAGTTGTTAAACCTTAGTTTGAATAGATGTATGCTGTACAGGACTCGTACCTTAATTTATACTGATATGTATAATAGATGAATGCCATTACGTTCCGCATTTAATAGTGTATGTTAAAAAAAAATTTTAGACCCTGTTTATTATAATTGAGTAATTAGTCCTAAAGATGATTAAGAATCGAATTAGCGTCCGGGTCCCCACAGCTGCAATAGCTCGTGTTCTAAGAATGTATACATCGATGAATTAGATCGAGTTTGGTATAGAACCAAGCGGAAAACACTCGAAATAATCCTTCGTTAAAAAACACTAATATATTTTATATCTTGATTAACTGAATGACTGGAAATAGCTAGGGATCAGTTTTGGCTTATATCGGTTCAGTTATAGATAGAACTGAACTGATCAAATCAGTTAAAAACAAAAACAAGCAGTTAAACAGAAAATAACACAAGATATGTTTATGGATGTTCGGAGACTTCAACTGCTCCTACGTCACCCCTTCTACCACATCGGTTAGGATTCACTAGAAGACTTGATCGATACAAATACTTGTACAAACCCACCCAGCTAGGACTTACACTACTGCCTAAACTGAACTCCTAGAGTAGACTAAAGGCACCACCTTCCAGTCAACACTTCTTTAATGTCTATTTGAGAAAGACTACATACACAAGTTTAACGTCTTTGTGCAAGACTGTATTTGAGTGGTGGATTGTGTGTGTGTGAGAACTCATATCTGAAAGCTACCTGAAAGTGTTCTCACACACTGAGGGAAATATGCTTCCAATCTAAATCTGATAACACGTTTAATTGTTCCCTCGACTGGGCTGAATGCTTCTCTCTTAAGCTGATATGACTTTGAAGCGTTCCTTTTTCCTCTCTCTCTTGTGTTGTATATGTCTTCACTGATCTTCACTTTCTATTTATAGGCGCGAAGTTTGATCGTACAGTGAGACTCAATTATTGTATCCGTTGCATTTTGAATCCGTTCCTCGAAATTTGTCTTATTCTTTCTGGAACACTTTTGCCTTTAATCTCCGATGCAACGTCCATTATTTTCCTTTGACTGGACAAAAGTTATTGTACCTTTGCGCACAGCTGTATTCCACTTAGTTCAGCTTGTCTTGATCTGCAACTAATTGCTCCTAACTGATGTTCTGAACTTGTCAGTTAAACCGGTATTGAGTTGGGCTGGTGAAATCAGTTGACTCATCAGTTGAACTGATTTCACTCTTTTTCAGTTGAACTGATCTCAGTTGGGCTCTTCATCAGTTGAAGACTCCTTCGGCTGGCCGGGCTTCTGAGGTTCTCCTGCTGGATCACCGTCAACTAAACAAGTTGAACTCATTTACGATACATCAATTGAATTGGTCTAGTTTGGTTGATCGGTTGATGCTTTAAGTTGGCGTCTTTGACGGCTTCAGTTTTGGCTCATAACTAATTATTTCAGTTTTAGCTATCTGCGCTCTAAGGTAGATTATTAAAAACAAACGAACAAGTTTTGTTAACATCAAAATTAAGATTGTGAACATGAAATGTTCCAACACATATGCCCTGCCAATAGTGGAGCCCTTTTTCCTGTGGCAACCAGCTGCCTTGTGGCACTATTCCTTGCATATGAATGCATTTTAAGGTCCCATACATACACTTGCCGAAGTGGAACTGGTTGCAGTGCTTGCATGGCTGCCGCTCCTCCGATTTAGGAGCCTCTGTGCCTTTGGTGGCCTCTGCTGTCCGAGCTTCTAGAACTGACCCTATGGCTTCTACTGCCCCTAATGATCCGGTGGTCCGGTGAACTGTCTCTTCTATGGCTGCAATCTAGAGTGGGCCTGATGCCTCTTCCGCTGCATTTTGGCGTCAGTATCTCTCAGGGCCTGTTCCGCCTGAAAGGCACAAGCAGTAGCCTCCTCATAACTCACCGATCTCATCAGCATAACATCCCAGTGCAAAGTGAGTATGAGGCCATCCATTAAATGCCTCAGCTTCTGAGCGGCATCCCTCGCAATAAGGGGCAAAAATTGACGGCCCTTGTCAAACTTCCTGATAAACTCTGCCACAGACAAGTCCCATGTCGGAGACTCATAAACTCTCTCGTCAAGCATCCCTGACCTCTATTTGAAAGTATTTGTTTTAGAATATGTCCTTGAATTGATCCCATGTGAAGGTACCCAAGTTCAACCCGTTCGCTGCTTCCTCCCACCAAAGAGATGCATCGTCCCTCAGCATGTACGTGGCGCATCTGACCCGATCTCTGTCCCTCATGTCTAGTTACTGAAAGTGAAGCTCTACAGACCAGATCCAAACCTCTGCTTAGAATTGATCTCTAGTACCCCAGAACTCCTTCGGGTTGAGTCATCTGAACTGCTCATAAATTCTGTCTGGGGTCTGGGAGCCTGTTGCGCCTGCTCCATCAGTCTCGCAATACCCTCAAGGACTCGAGTAGCTACATCGCCTGGCGGTGGTGGTGGTCGAAGGCCTCAATTGCCTCCAGAAGTATCATCATGTATGTCGGTGCGGGGGGCGCGTCTGGGAGGCATAGTATCTGAATATAGTCCAAATTCAAAACGTAACCCATCATGCAATTTAATCTAGTTTTCAAAACATTTAATCCTTTAATCATGTAAACAGCTAAACATGTGCTTTAAATCACAGAAAGACAAGTATCATATAAACGTGGTGGTGATAGACTTAAACCATTCAAAACTTTTAAAACATGCAAACTTACAGACTTGAAGCTTGAAGACTGAGCTGCTAAAGCTGGCGGTGGCACAACTCTATACATGATCCTTGCTTGGATACCAACTGAAATGTTTACTATTTAAAATACTACTAGAAATTTTTTTTGTTAACTAAAACTAGAAAAATACTTTTAAATGCATACATGCAAAAAAAGCTGTCAATCACAGGTTTTCAAAATAAAATAATTTCACTACTGGTAAAAAATACTGCAATTTAAAAAATGTGTCAAATCATCAAACCGTAGACCGGCGTTCCAAATGGTTCAAATAAGAAACCTGAAAAAATCATGTCAAACAATAAACATATGAAAACTACGAGTAAAAAGAATTTCAATGCCCCCTACTAACTCATGAACATAATGTGCGGGAAAAGTATGGTCCTCGAGTTAGCGTGCACACATGCAGCTCCGCCTACTCAGTCTTCGGCGCATCCAGTTTCCTCATCAATATGCTAACCTACATCATTCATACCTAGTGAGTCTGAAGACTCAACACACCTGAATCGTTATAACAAGTACATATACATAACATGCAACAATTAAAAGTACTGTATTTAACATACATTTCATGATCTTAAAAGCATAAACTTAAACATATCGTGTCAAAGCATAACGTTTTCCAAACATGTCTCATCATATCAACATATACGTGTTAATTTTATTTATTTTAATTCAGATCATTATTTGTTATTTTCCTGTCAGCTCTAGTCGATGGATTCATCTACGTATAATTGTGGTGCCCGGCGGCGGGTACATCAGCAGAAATTTTACCCATCCATTTAGCATTGGCCTTACATGTTCGTGTTCATGTTCATATTAGTCACAACCAACTCCCATCCTTCAAAACATATCATCATATTCATCATTTAGAAAAATCATGCATATACATATTTTCCTTAAAATCAAGCATGCAACATATTTTTCATATTTCCATAAAAATTAATGTTCGTGATAACGTATGCATTTAAATCATGTCAATTTGTTATCAGGGCGCTTTCGGGACATCTAACTCGACCTTGGTTTGAAATGACCATTTTACCCTGGACTTCAAAATTTCGACCCGAAACCAACCAAACTCCTTAAAGCGCATCAAAACATATTTATAATCATTTCCTAGACATAACCTCGAGCCCATTCAATAGCTTATACGATTCGTTTTAAAACATGGACCAGGGTCCACGTTTTAACACGAATCAACCGAAAACTCAACCAAACTTTTGCCAACTTAAACCATGACTTGAACCTACATGACCAGCCCTTAAACCCCTTGTTTTAGACCACCTAAGACCCTCTAAAAGGACCATACAATTGCTGAAAATTTCTGCACTTTCTCTCACGAAACCCTCGTGCAGCTATCCTTCAAATAATCGACCCTAGCCCAACTAGACTGGACCAGCCGTGAACCCAACCACTCCCAGCCACCTCTGGACCCTCCTGGACCGACCTAACCACAGCCCTCATCCTCAAGAATGTGCACCCCTCGGTTCCCCATGAATACTCGATCTTGCCACCATTTTTCCCCAAATCGTCGCCTAGCTTCGATCCATGCATTAACACGCTAACAGCCGATCATTGACCACTACAGGGCCATGTCATTGACCACACACGTCCCAAGCCAGCCCCTTGAATGAGCCATGCACGGCGACACCACTTCTTTTACCCGACCTAGCCTCTATGTGCTTCCTAGGACCCAAGCGATCGCCCTCTCCCCTTAGACATGAACCGAAGCCCTCTCATATGTATCCACCATGTAACTCGACATGATCCCTTGAAACCTAAGTCTAGTAGCCCTTGCACGAAAGTCTTGGAAAAATGTGAGTTATATACAAAATGATATGCATATTTTTTATGTCCAAATCGTATAAAATCGATGGACACGATAACTCTATGAATTCCTATTGCAAACACACACAAATCAGCATATAAAATGTGAATGATTAGAAAAAGAGATTTATGGTGTGTCTTTGTGTATATACGCTCGAAACCTTTGAGATATACGCATAGAACTTGCAACAGAGAGATGAAGAAGGATTTCTTTGCAAAATTGGGAGACTTTTCAAAGGAAGCTGCTGTATTTTTCATGAAATTGGCTGCTGAAAATAATGGAGGGGCGGCCGAATGCTTGAGGAGTATGGTTAGGGTTTTGAAGGTAGGTTTAAGTCCATAAATTAAGTACCAATGAGCAATTATTTAAAATTAAAGGGATTAAAAAGATTTTGGGCCCATTAAAAAATAAAATAATCCCATTAAGCCCAATAACACTCCCGAAAAATATTTTGTTTCGGTACATTTTTTAAAATATTGCTCGAACCATCAAAACGTTCCCCGACTCGCTAAAATATGCGTACAAGTTTAAAATATGACCCGAAGACTAAAAAAACTCCACCTAGGCCCATTTTCGAAAATCTCACTAATTTACACCATATATTAAATAATTAAAAATAATAATTTACAAAAATATTTTTCCTTAATTGTCCATGTCTCTGTTCCTCGTTCGAGCGCGAAAAACTACTGAAAGCGCTTATGCATGAAACTTTAATAAACCACGCAATTATCTTGCATTACATGTGTAAAGATAATTAAACTTCATATTTTGGTAAAACCATATATTTCATGCAGTCAGGTTACGTAGTTTGAATTTTCTAGATCTTACAGTTTCCCCGGATGAAATTCTTGGATTTCCTCCGGAGATAGAAGTTGAAGCGGAAATAGAATTGGTATCAGGAACCGCACTTATCACCAAAGCGCCTTATAGATTTTCACTATTGGAGATAAAAGACTTGAAACAACAGTTACAAGATCTTCTTGACAAAGGGGTACATTAGACTCATTGTGTCTCCTTGGGAGCACCAGTGTTGTTCGTTAAAAATAAGGATAGGTCTATGAGGCTTTGAATAGTTTATCGACAGTTGAACCGAGTAAAAGTAAAAAATAAATATCTGGTATCACAGATCGATGACTTTTTCTATCAATTGCAAGGGACTTCAGTGTACTCAAAGATCGATTTACGATCTGGATATCATCAACTTCGAGTTCATCAATGTGATATTCCTAATACTACATTTTGAACAAGGTATGGGAATTTTGAGTTTCTAGTGATGCCGTCTGGTTTGACGAATGCTCCAGCAATATTTATGGATTTGATGACCCAGGTCTTCCTGGAGTATCTCGACAAGTTTGTCATTGTCTTTATTGATGACATACTTGTATAATCTCATAGCCACAAAGAGCATTCACAACATTTAATGATTGTGTTGCTAACCTTAGGGAATCACCAACTCTATGGTAAGTTAAACAAGTTTGAGTTTTGGCTTGACGGATTTGTCTTCTAGAGACATGCTATATCCAAGTATGGAATATTAATGGATCCTAGCAAGATCGAAGTAGTGTTGAGTTGGGCACGACTGGAATCATCTCAAGAGATAAGAAGTTTTATAGGTTTGGCAGGTTATTACCGGAGATTCATCTCGGGATTTTTCACATTGCCAAGCCATTGGCACAGCTGACATGTAAGAATGTGTAGTTCGAAAGACACATGATTGTGAAAATAGTTTCAATGAACTCTGTCAACGTTTGACAAATACACCAGTTTTAACTCTGTCGTCTGGATCAGGAGTGTACATTGTGTACGTACACTGATGCATCACTTCAAGTATTTGGGTGTGTTTTAACCCATAATGGTCATATGATTGCATATGAATGGAGAGATATTTGATATTTTTATAGATCACAAGCTTAAACTATATTTTCATTCAAGCAGAGTTAAATATGCGCCAAAAAATATGGAGTAATTTGTTAAATGATTATATTTGCGAAATAAAGTATCATCCAGGATCAAAGACTCTTATAGATGATGCTCTTGGTCGTAAGGTGTGATTACAAGATTGTTGTTCTCAAGTGTAATACAAGATTGTTGTTCTCTAGGATTTCACTTCCGTCATAAGAATGAAATGAAAAACATTCAAGTAACGAGCATTTTATCTGAACCGACGTTGTATGCAAAAATCAGATAAGCTCAGTTTTCTAACCCAAAGGTGAAAAAGTTAGCAAGGTTAGCAGCTAACAGAGACAAAACGTCTGTCTTTGTGTTTGAAATTGATGGAACCTTGTGTCTGTCAAAGAGAATCGTGGTTCCAGAAGATTCTAATTTAAGAGACAAGATTTTATCTCAATCCCATATGGGTAAGTTGAATATACATCTTGGAAGCATGAATATGTATAAGAATTTGAAGACCAGGTTTTGGTGGAAAGGTATGAACTATGAAGAAAAATGTTTACTAGTTTGTTGCCAAATGATTATTTCATAATCTTCCTATCCCTGAAAGGAAGTAAGAGTATGTGACGATGGATTTCGACACGCACTTGTCGTTGTCTTCTAATAATTGTGATGCAATTTGGGTAGTTGTAGACTGACTAACTAAGTCAGCACATTTCATTTCGTATAGTTGGGAATATAGTTTCAATCGCATGGCAAGAATATAGTTCCAAGAGATTATTAAATATCATGGTGTGTCAACAAGTATAGTCAGTGACAGACTCACGCTTTACCTAAAGGTTCTAGGGAAGTTTTCAAAAAGCGTTGGGAACTACATTGAGTCTGAGTTCTGTCTATCATCCAGAGACCGGTGGTCAGACTAATAGGACTACTCAGACACTCGAGGACATGTTACGTTCTTGTGCTATTGATTTTGGACCAGCATGGCATGATCATCTGCCGCTTATGGAGTTTGCATATAAAAATATCTACCAAAGCAGCATCGGTATGTCTCCGATTGAAGCATTGTATGGTAGACGTTTTGGTATTCCATTTTTTTTGGACGAAGTAGAAGACCGACTAGTGCAAGCACCTGAATTAGTGGAATAAGTGATTGACAAAGTGTAACTGAACAACAAGAGAATTAAAACTGTACAAGATCGTCAATCGAGTAACACAAATACCAAGTGTAGACCCCTACAGTTTCATCCATGTGAAAAATTTTCCTTAAAGTTTCACCATTCTGCGGGGTGATGAGATTTGAACTCAAGGGAAAATTAGCACCAAGATTCATCAGACCTCTCGCGATCTTGGAATTTGTTGGAAATTTGGCGTATTGAGTGGCTTCACCGCCTTATATGTCCAGCATTCATATTGTCTTTCATGTATCAATAATATGATAGTTTGTAGCAGATGAATCGCACGTTCTTGATCCAACAGATGTTCAACTTGAAGAAGACTTGACTTATATCGAGCAGCCTTTTTTAATCCTGGGTAGGAAAGAGAAGAAGCTCATAAACAAGTTCATTCCATTTGTTCTAGTGCAATGTAAACACCGAGGTACTGCAAAGGCGATTTGGGAGTTAGAAAGTCGTATGCGCTCAGAGTATCTTCATTTGTTTTGAGTTATATAATTGTAATCATGATCATGAGTTGTATTTTATTCAGTTGAATTTGTACTTCTGTTCTGATTTCGATCACGAAATCTTTGTAAGAAAAGGATGATGTAATGACTCGAATCCTTACTTTGAATGAAATAATAATTAAGAAATTATTAAAGAGTTGTTAATTAAGCATTATTAAAGAATTTATAATCCGAGATCAACCAGTTGGGATCCACCGAATTTAAAATGGACAACCTAATCTATTTTAGATTACATTATCTCGAGAAATTCAACTAGACGAATGAGATTATAATACGTGGCAGATAAGATTGATTACAGATCTTCAGAACTAGTGCGGATGCAGCCTATAAATGAAAACTGATTTAATTTTTTTCCTACACCGCTTTCCTTTAGCTACTCCCTCTTGAGTTTTAGCCATATACCTTAGGTTTTCTAGTAAGTTTCTAGGGAAATTTTGTGTTGGAAAGCTTCGGAACTAGTTTTGACTCGAGGAGAAGTCAGTGAACTGTGACATGCAGATCGAGACATCATCAGCGGGCTGACAACGGACAAAAATAATCCTAAAGCCTTAAATAGTGATTTAAGGATGATTAGGAAGAACTTTAAAGCATGTTTGATAATTCAGGATCTATCTTGATAGTGATTTCATTATGTTGGTATTGTCTAGATTGAGACAAGTAAGCTTTCTGTCAGATTGTTTTAGTGAGGTACGTAATGCACTAACTCGGATATCTAAGCGTAGTTGACCGAAGATTTCAGTTAGAAATAAATCTAGCAAACGGACTAGGTCAAGTTATAGTAAATAGATCATGAGTCCAAGTATCGATCCCACATAGACTAATATTTAATTACTAAAATTTTATCACTTTACTTAAGATAGATAATATAAATAAAAAAATGATATATGAATTATTAATTTAAATTGTAAATAAAATAATTGCAACTACAAACGAAGAGTTCAACGATCAAGGAGGGATTCAACTTCAAATAAAGAATTAAGACACACAACGGTACCAAACTCTACTTTGTTGACACGTGTTAAAATTCAATTAATTATTTAATTCTTCACAATCACGTGAAATCTCCAAAATTATTTATTAAAGGATTTCTCGAGTTAACAAACCTATTTAAATATAATTGTCAAATTATTTCTAATTGAAATAATTAGATCTAAATGCATTAAATATTAGTGGATTTTCCATTTTCACCTAAAACCGCAAACTGAAATCGAATGCCATTTCTAATAAGTTTAACCATGTGTTGATGACGTCTTTAGTGCTATACTTAACCATGTGTTGATGAAGTCTTTGTTGTTATACTTAACTAAAATGACCTTGATTTTTTTTTACTAATCATAAACTAAAAAATACTAAATAAATAAAATAACTTAACAATTCTAAAAATCATAATAAATTAACAATTTAAATCTCAAATGCATAAAATAAATCTTTAATCATCATCTAACCAAAACTTCCTAAATTAACCTTTTAAAAAGATCAACTATTGGAACATTTCATGTTCGCAATCTTGATTTTGGTGTTAACAAAACTTGTTATTGTGTTTCAAACATATTTACTCATGTGTGAAGTTGCAAACACAAGAAGCAAACAAAAACTGAATTCTGCACAAACTGATTTTCTATTAAGCTTTGGTATTTTAATGATATCTCTCAATTGGATAATCCAAATGACAATCCGCCAACTGGACTGATCAGAAAACTCAATTTGAAACAAATTGTACTGCAAGTCAGCTTTGCAAAATCGGACGTTATCAAGGTCTAACTGATCGATGAATCTCCAAACTGATTGTACGAAAATAGCAATCAGTTGGGTTTGAGCAATTGCGGTATTTTGGTCATATCCCTCAACTCGGTTATTGAAATGAAGCGATTCACTATGCGTTGGAAATATAAGACGATTATCTATAAATCATCTTCATAAGTCAAAGTCTGAATTGAAGCTTAAGATGCTGATAAATGACGATGAAGTTATTGGTTTTGCACAAACTGAAATCAGCTAGGCTGATTTCAGCACACAAGCTGAAACTAAACTGAACAAAACCAGCAGCTGACCAACTGAACTGAACCGAACCAGCTGTTGACCAGTTGAACTGAACGACGAGTTGAGTTGACCAGAGTTGACCAGAGTTGACTAGTCGGGAAAATGCCGAGCAAGACGAATTTGACCGTTGCAATTTCAGATACAGTACAGAAACTTTCCAAACGGTCATATTCTTATGTCTAACGCATATATCATTGTTGGGGCTTATAAATACAACATCTTGAAGATCAAACAAGTGCTTTTGAAGGGGATTCAAAGCATGGGCAGTTAACATGAAGAAATCAGCTAGTTGAGAGCAGAAGCCCTTGTGTGAGGATACATTTGCGGTGTACACTGTAAATGATAAATTCCTCACACACAATCACTCACACATATACAACAGAGTTGAACTTCAAAGTTTAGTTGAGTGAGTCTTGCACAAAGACAATAAACTTGTGTATGTAGTCTTTGCATATGAGACATTAAACAATAAGCTGATTGTGAGGTGCTGCCTACAATCTTGAGTGCTAGTAGTTCAGTTTAGGCAGTGGGTAATTCCTAGCTGAGTGGGTTTGTACAAAGAGTTGTATAAATCAACGTCTTCTAGTGAATATCTTTCCCAAGGGGAAGAAGGGGTGACGTAGAAGCATTTGAAGTCTCCGAACATCCATAAACAAATTCGTGTCTATTTGTTTATTGCATTTACTTATAATTTCCATTGTTTTTAAATAAGCATTGTTGAAGCATTTTATGTGTTCTTCAAATACCAAAATATTGCATATCAAGTGTTTGATAAAATGCTTCAACCAAAAATATTTTTACTTATTCAACTTGCATATATCAGAAAACTCAATTGGGAACAAATTTTATTTCACGTCAGTTTGGAAAAATCGGAAGTTATCAATGTCTAACTTATCGATGAATCTCTGAACTGATTGCACGAAAACAACAATCAGTTGGGTTTGAGCAGTTGCGTTATTTTGGTCATATCTCTCAGCTCGGTTATTGAAATGAAGCTATTCAGTATGCGTTGGAAATATAAGCCTGTGGGGACCCGGGCTCTAACTCAATTGTCTTTGGGATTAATTGGATCTTTGCTAGAAAATGTGGGTCAAAATTTTGCTTATAATATCAAAAACAATTGTATATAAATCATACATCAACGTTATCTCCATTTTATTTCAACAAACGACGGTACATGTCTTGTTCCATTACAGTCATACAAAATAGCGTTTACAACAAACTACATAACAAATGTAAAACTGCTAGTTCATTCCTCACGCCCGAAATCACCACGCTATCCAATCTCAGTCATGCGCTCCTTGACCCTGATCATGTCCCACCTGTTGTCATGCACACATACAGACACAACAACAGCCGGATACTCCGGTGAGAACAAATCCAAGTTTAAAACATGTATACATGCATGTCATGCAATTAAATACCGATCATAACACATGAATCAGTAATTATGACACATTAGTGAATACAGATAAAACTCTTCGACTCTTCCTATTTAACTCGACTCATATCTAAGTCTAGGGATCCCGGTGTGAATAAAATGTAACAATCTACCACCTACTCTCCCAATCGGGGTGGCGGTACGTCTTATTCCCGGACTTCGGCCCTCTCTGTATCGAATATCTACACTAGGAGTCGATCTTCTCCTACGTACGTCGATATCACCGAACATCCGGTATCTTGGCATGTCTGCCAACGACTCACCTATCTCATGTGCATGGCTACAACTCTATAGACAAGGCATAAACATATCAAATTATAAACAATCTAGTATGTGATTTTGGGAAACTCAAATTGGATCTAATTCGAGTTGTGTCTTCCCGAATCAACATTGAATTATACCTTTCGTTGTTCAGTCTTTGTCGATGTCGAAGCTTGTCAAGACAAATCTGAAATGACATATTCAAGATGCATTCTATCAATCTCTAGCTCAAATCAATACACATACGGATCATTATTCAATCTCGGTACATTTCAACGGCATAACGGCATAATCTCGCAATACCGGTCATCTCAACTAACATATGTAATATCAACTAGTCACAATTCTCAATAACCATCAACCACAAACTCAAAATCTGCATAACTCAACTCAAGACATGCTGAAATTTGCACAAAAATCGCATATCATATCCGTTCTTCGATCCGGTTGCGAATATAAGTTCATAATAATCATAAGAACACATAATAGCAATCAAATCTGATTTCTCCCAACATCATATTGCCAAATCAAACAAGAACATAATAAAACTTACATCCTTTAAAAGCCTATGATGCAAGGAGCAAGAATCTAATCTCGGATTCAAAATCGGATGGTTAGATGTTGCACAACCAAATTGTTAATACATCTTGAAGCTTGAAGGAATTTCTGTACTTGCTCTCGGTCCTTGGCTGCCGATAATGAAGGAAATGAAGACAATTTATATATATATCTTGCATGGTGAAGACACATGTTTAATTCCTTATTCTGCACGTCACACCGCGGGTGTGTTCACTCTGCACCGCGGGTGCACTGAGCGTACTGGATCACCTCCACAAATTTAGAAGGAACGACCGCGGGTACGCTGGCTTTTGGACCGCGGGTGCGTTGCCCTCTCTGTCCTAACACCGCAGGTGCGGTCACTTTTATGGCGCGGGTGCACTGAATCTACTGTACCACTAAAACTCGAATTGTAACGTCGCTTCTCCATGTCTGATATTCCATTCCCTTATTCATAATACATGATAACTCAAAAGTATCAAACTAAAATTTCGGGCATTACATTTCTCCCCCTCTTAGATATGAGTTCGTCCTCGAACTCGCAGGCAATCAATCAAAGCATGTAAAAGAAATAATAAAATCAAAAGCTGAATAAACACTCACGTCATGGAAATAACTCTGGATATCTCTGTCTCATTTCTGATTCTGTTTCCCAAGTCGCTTCTTCAATGCCATGACGACTCCACTGGACTTTCACTAGCGGAATAATCTTCGTTCTAAGCTGTTTTTCTTTCCGATCTAGAATCTGAGTTGGCTGTTCAATATAACTTAAAGTGTCGTCAAGCTCGGCTTCCTCAGGCTGAATGACATGAGAAGCATCAGGCATATATCTACGCGAAATCACCATGGAAGACATCATGTATCCCCGATAGAGAAGGAGGAATGGCGAGTCGATAGGCACGATCGCCAATCTTCTCAAGAATCTCGTATGGACCGATGTATCTAGGAGACAACTTTCCACGTTTGCCAAATCTGACAACGCCTTTGAATGGAGAAATCTTCAAAAATACTCTGTCTCCCTATTCAAACACTAACGGTCTACGACGTACATTTGTGTACTTGGCTTGCCTATCCTGCGCTGTCTTCATTCTTTTCTGGATCAATTTTACTTTCTTTGTCATCTCACGAATCATATAAGGCCCCAGTTCTGGTACCTCTAAGATGTCATCCCAATACAGCGGAGATCTGCATTTCTTTCCGTATAAAGCTTCAAACGGTGCCATCTTGATGCTCGTCTGATAGCTGTTGTTGTACGAGAATTCACAAAGAGGTAGTGAATCTTGCCAACTAGTGCCAAAGTCTAGCACTACAGCTCTCAGCATATCCTCTAAGGTCTGGATAGTCCGCTCTGGCTGTCCATCTGTCTGGGGATGGTAAGCAGTGCTCAGATGCAATGTCGTACCTAGAGCCTGCTGCAAACTATGCCAGAAGTGTGAAGTGAATTGTGGATCACGATCTGATACGATCTATTTCGGCACACCATGAAATCTGAACACTTCTCTGACATATATCTCTGCCATCTGATCATGTCGGTACGTCATTCGGTACGGAATAAAGCATGCTGATTTGGTCAATCTATCAATCACGACCCAAATTGAATCACAACTTCGGGATGATCGTGGTAACTTCGTAACAAAATCCATGGAAATGTGGTCCCATTTCCATTCCGGAATAGATAAACTCTGAAGTAAACCTCCGGGTTTCTTCCTCTCGGCCTTTACCTGTTGGCAGTTCAGGCACCTAGATACAAATTCTGCAATGTCTGATTTCATCTTTTTCCACCAAAACTGTATCTTTAGGTCGTTGTACATCTTTCTGCCACCAGGATGAATACTAAACCGACTACTGTGCTCTTCTGATAAAATCTGTTGTTTCAAATCGGAAACATCTGGCACTACAAGACGGTTATTCACATACAAAACATGATCATGTACCTGATACTCTGACTGATGTCCTGCTCTAACCATTGCAATCGACTTTTGAACATTCTGATCATTTTTATGTGCTTCTTTAATGCGAACAATCAAATCTGGTTCCACTTGAATCGTGGCAAGTCGCAATGGTCTACTATCTGTATCAAATGCTAATCTAGACAAACAACAATATTCAATCAAATTCGAAACACTTATTGTCGAAAAGGATAGAGCACATACCTTTCGACTCAAGGCATCCGCTGCTGCATTAGACTTTCTTGGATAGTATTTGATTTCACAATCGAAATCCTTCAACAAATCGAGCCATCTACGCTGTCTCATATTCAACTCTGACTGTGAAAACAGGTATTTCAGGCTTTTGTGATCAGAGTAGATTTCAAACTTCTCGCCATAAAGATATTGTCGCCATATCTTCAGTGCAAACACAATGGCCGCCAATTCAAGATCATAAATTGGGTACCGAGTCTCGTGAGGTTTCAACTGTCCCGAGGCATATGCAATCACATGTCCTCGCTACATAAGAATACATCCTAGCCCTCTGTGAGATGCATCACAATATACAAAGAAATCACCAGTACCTGAAGGGATAGTCAACACTGGAGCACCGGTTAATCTTTTCTTCAACTCTAGGACGCTAGATTCACACGCCTCTGACCACACAAACGGAGCGTTCTTCTGAATTAGCTGCGTAATCGGCTTTGAAATACTGAAAAAATCTCTGATAAATCGCCGATAATAGCCTGCTAGACCCATGAAACTACGTATTTCTGGCACTGATGTCGGTCTAGGCCAACTGATTACAGCCTCAACTTTGTTAGGGTCAACAGAAATACCCTCTCCCGATACAATATGCCCTAGAAACACAACTTTCTTCAGCCAGAACTCACACTTCGACAATTTTTCTGCTCTAAACGTTCTCAACACTGTCCTCAAATGATTCGCATGATCACTCCTATTCTTTGAATATATCAGAATGTCATCAATGAATATAATCACAAATTCGTCAAGGTACTTCTGGAAGATACGGTTCATCTGGCCCATAAAGACATTTGGAGCATTTGTTAAACCAAATGGCATGACAATAAATTCATAATGTCCATACCTAGTTCTAAATATTGTCTTCGGTATATCAAAATCTCGGACCGTCAGCTGGTGATACCCAGATCTCAGATCGATCTTGGACTATACAGAAGAACCCTGTAACTGATCAAACAAATCATCAATGCGAGGCAATGGGTACTTGTTCTTTACTGTTGCTTTATTCAGTTGTCGATAATCGATACAAAGTCTCATCGAACCATCCTTCTTTCGAACAAACAGTACCGGAGCACCCCAAGGAGACACACTCGGTCTAATGTAACCCTTGGTCAATAAATCTTCGAGCTGTTCCTTCAATTCTTTCAATTCAATGGGTGCCATTCTATAAGGAGCTCGAGATATAGGAACGGTACCTGGTAGGAGATCAGTACTGAAATCTACCTCTCGGACTGGAGGTAACCCTGGAATCTCCTCTGGGAATACATCCGCAAATTCGCATACCACCGGCAGAACTGCCAATGCTGGGCTCGATTTCAATAGATCTACTGAATATACAAGGAACCCCTCTACTCCTTTCTGCAACAATCGACTCATAGACAACACAGATATCAAGGGAATCCAAGCTCTGGAACCCTTACCGTAGAATTTCCACTCATCAGCCATCTCTGGTCTGAATCTGACAATCTTCTGGAAACAATCTACAGTGGCTCTGTGCTTGGTTAACATATCGATACCGACAACACAATCAAAATCAGACAATCCAAGCACAACACAGTCTAACTCAATCTCGTTACCCTCAAACTGTAGCATGCAATGTCTAACAGATGTCACTGATATCAAACCACTCCCCAAAGGAGAAAAAATAGACACTACGGCAGATAATGACACGACAGGCAAAGCATGCGTCAATGCAAAGCGCTCAGAAATGAATGTATGAGATGCACCCGTATCTATCAATACATAAGCAGGATAACTGCATAGAAAACAGTTACCTGCTATCACATCGTCTGGTGCATCTTGGGCCTGCTCTTCTGTCAGTGCAAATACTCGAGCCTGCTGTCTGGGAGGTTGGCTCACAATCTGGCTCCCTCCTGGCCTCGACTGAGATGGTGCAGGTGGCGGCTGGAAGGAATGGACAGATGATGCTTGCCTCTTAGGCTGAGATACTGATGCAAATGATCCTGCACACTGTGATCGCTGTGACCCTCTCTGTGGACAGACTCTGGCAAAATGTTCTTGCTGTTTGCAGACATTGCATCGCCAAACCACTCCCTGACACTGATTTGTAGGATGTCTGCCTCCACAAGTTCTGCAATAAACTCCTGTATAATCTGAACTCTGGCAAGGACCCCTCTGTCTCGGACCACTGGAACTGGATGAACTGCTGCCCGATTTCTTGAATTGCTTCCTTCTGGCTTTTAACTAGTCTTTCTTACCATTACTGCTACCACAGCTCTCGAATTTAGGAGGAGGGGGTGAAAGCTGTGTAGTAGGCTGTGGAGGTTTCGGAGTCTGTACCATATACGATGCTCCTCGCTGCTTTATCAATCCAGCTTCAGCACCTTTCGCCCGGTTCAAAGCATCAACAAAGTTGTTCGGTCTGCCGGTATTCACTAGGGTAAATATATCGGGATTCAAGCCGTTGATAAACTGATCTGCAATGGCCTCGTCATTCCCTGCCATGTGAGGAGCAAATCGGAGCAATGTCGAAAACTTTACCACATATTCTTCGATGTTCAGCTGTCCCTGTCTCAGATTGGCAAACTCAGCACATTTATCCTTTTTGTAAGACACGGGAAAGAAGCTTTGATAGAACTCTGCTTTAAAAACTTTCTACGTGATCTCGGTGCCACGATGCTCCAATGCTCTTTATGTGGTAAACCACCAATTCTTCGCGACTTCATGCAGTTAATGGCCAATTAACTTCACTCGTCGTTCATCGGTATAATCAAGGGACTCAAATAACATCTCGATGTCATCTAACCAGCTTTCGTACTCAATAGCGCTCTCAGTACCTTTAAGTGTCGGCGGTTTAAAGGATTGAAACCGTTTCAGTAGTGTCTCCATCGGTGTCGCAGTAACATCCATCGGATCATTAGAAGTACTGCCCTTTTCTGGTACCGGACGCACAGGCACTGCTGCTCTTTGAGGAGGCATATCTGATTCTCAAACGAATTAGTACACAATCTATACAATCTGTTTCAGTCATTCTCTGATCATATACCTCTGTTCCAGAATCGGTTCTGATTCATTTTATTCTTAATACATGTCGCAATCAATCAGATAAACAGGTAAACATGTATTACTACAAGAAACATGCTTTCACATATAACATATGTAAATCAACATACAATTAATAGTATGCTAGCATCATCAAAGCAAGGAAGATGACTCGATCTACCCCTGCCCATTTACTTCTAGTTCAGTCTAAGGATCTATCGCTCTGATACCACCTGTTGTGGGGACCCTGGTACTAACTCAATTGTCTTTGGGATTAATTGGATCTTTGCTAGAAAATGTGGGTCAAAATTTTGCTTTTAATATCAAAAATAATTGTAAATAAATCATACATCAACGTTATCTCCATTTTATTTCAACAAACGACGGTACATGTCTTGTTCCATTAAAGTCATACAAAATAGCGTTTACAACAAACTACATAACAAATGTAAAACTACCAGTTCATTCCTCACGCCCGAAATCACCACGCTATCCAATCTCAGTCACGCTCTACTTGACCCTGATCCTGTTTCACCTGTTGTCATGCACACATACAGACACAAAAATAGCCGGATACTCCGGTGTGAACAAATCCCAGTATAAAACATGTATACATGCATGTCATGCAATTAAATACCAATCATAACACATTAATCAGTAATTATGACACATTAGTAAATACAGATAAAACTCTTCGACTCTTACTCGTTAACTCGACTCATATCTAAGTCTAGGGATCCCGGTGTGAATAAAACGTAACAATCTCCCACCTACTCTCCCAATCGGGGTGACGGTACGTCTTATTCCCGGTATCAGAGCGGTGGTTTTGTATAGGGTTTCACTACTACTGACCGCGAGAAGCTCACGAAGCCACGCCTTTGGTCTGTAAGTTTTTCAGTTCAGCATTTTGTTCAGCATTTTAGTTAAAGCATGAATTAGTTTGTCAGCATGCTTCCAGATTTTCAGTATTTCAGAGTTCATTTAAAATAAATTATGAAATTATGCATGTTAGTTACGTATGGGTTATGTTGGAACAGTATGCCCCCTAGACGCATTTTAGAGCGCAACAGAGAGGAGGAGCCTCGCCGAGAAGACAGGGAGGAGCGTAGACCAGAGGGAGACCTACCACCTCCTCCACCGCCCCCACCGGACATGAGTGCCCAGATGTTAGCTGGGATGGCACAATTCTTCGCACAGTTTTCGGGGGGCAATGCCGCAGCCGTAGCCGCAGCCGCAGCCAGGCCGACAGGGCCCAAGGCTGTGTATGAGCGATTCATGAAGATGCGCCCGAAGGAATTCTCTGGGGCATCTGACCCCATGGTTGCCGAGGGATGGATCAAATCCCTCAAGGTTATCTTCGATTTTATGGAGCTGGGGGACGCAGACCGAGTCCGATGTGCCACCTACCTGTTCACTGGAGACACCCGCTTATGGTGGGAAGGAGCTTCGGTAGCCCTGACATTGGCTACACTTTCTTGGACCCGCTTTACGGAGGTTTTCTACTCCAAGTATTTTGCTGAGGAGGTTCGCACCAGGCTGACCACCGAGTTCATGAGCCTGAGACAGGGGGATATGTCGGTTACGGAGTTTATCCGTAAGTTCGAGAGGGGCTGTCACTTTGTGCCCCTGATAGCGAATGATGCCAGAGCCAAGCTGATGCACTTCCTGGTGGGTTTACGGCCGATCTTGCGCCGGGATGTTAGGGTATCTGACCCTGCTACTTATGAGGTTGCCGTCTCCAAGGCCTTAGCCGCAGAGCAGGATCTGCGGGATATCGAGAGGGATCGCCAGGGCAAGCGCCCAGTCCAGGCACCGCACCGCCCTCCTCCTCATCAGCATCAGCAGCAGAATAAGAGGCCTTTTCATGGACCGCCCAGGAACAGAGGCCAGCAGCAGCAGCAGCGGGGACGCCCAGCCCCGAGGACTCAGGAGCACCCAGTCTGTCCCAGGTGCTCACGTCGCCATCCTGGAGCATGTATGGCTGGCTCAGGAAAGTGTTTTAAGTGTGGCAGTCCAGACCACATGTTGCTGCAGTGCCCTCAGAGGAATCTGCCTACCCAAGGCAGAGTTTTTGCTCTCCATGCCGCGGAAGCCAACCCGGAGACTATGTTGTTGACAGGTACCTTTAAACTTTAAGTTATTATTTGAATTTCCGCGTTTTGGGAATCGGGATTTAGATTTTGAATTTAGAACTGTTATAGGATTGCATGCTCTACTCAGATTTATTTCGGGGAAATTAAGCTAGAGGAACCTTTACCTTTGCATGTCTATAAGTTTAGATCTTGTAGTGGAATTCAACTTAGAGCTCCGCTCTTTCAGGGAGAATTTTTATATCTGGTTCCGCTACCAAGGCCTTGATAGATTCAGGGGCCACTCACTCGTTTATTTCGGAGGTCTTTGCTAACTTCCTCAAGATCCAGACCATTGGGCTAGATACAGCCTTTTCAGTAGTATTGCCGTCAGGCGAGGAGATGGCAGCTACCAATGTTATCCGAGATATAGACCTTGAGTTGCACGGTAATCTTGTTTATGCGGATCTGATTGTGCTACCGATGCCGGAATTTGACATCATCCTAGGGATGGACTGGCTATTGAGGAACAGAGTGTTGATAGACTTCCAGCGGAGATCTGTTCTTGTCCGACCGCCTGGAATGGAACAGTTCTTATTTGAGCCGGACAGGTACTTTCCCTTACCGCGCATTATTCCTTATGTTCAGGCTAGGAAACTCATGCATAGAGGGTGTCGGGCATTTCTAGCGACCTTTTTATCTGTCCCCGAGGAACCCAGCCAGTCAGCCTCAGATGTTCCGATTGTCAGAGATTTCTTAGACGTTTTTCCCGAAGACGTCTCTGGTATGCCACCCGAGAGAGAGGTGGAGTTTTCCATTGAGCTTATGCCAGGTACGGCTCCGATATCCAAAGCGCCGTACCGACTAGCACCGACAGAGATGGCAGAGCTTAAGAAGCAGATTCAGGAACTTCTCGACAAGGAGTTCATTCGCCCGAGCTTTTCTCCATGGGGCGCGCCAGTCTTATTCGTGAAAAAGAAGGATGGCTCGATGAGGCTTTGCATTGACTACCGGGAGTTGAACAGGGTTACAGTGAAGAATAAATACCCACTGCCGAGGATTGAGGATCTGTTTGACCAGTTGCAGGGAGCTTCGATTTTCTCCAAGATAGATCTGCGTTCCGGTTATCACCAGTTGAGGGTGAGAGATGCTGATGTCTCGAAGACAGCTTTCAGGACTCGTTATGGTCACTACGAGTTCCTAGTGATGCCGTTCGGTCTGACGAATGCGCCAGCGATCTTCATGGATCTAATGAATCGCGTATTTCAGCCGTACCTCGACCAGTTTGTGATAGTGTTCATAGATGACATTCTCGTCTACTCCAAGAGTCGGGAGGAGCACAGCAGGCATCTGACCACAGTGTTGCAGACATTGCAGAAACATAAACTATTCGCAAAGTTCAGTAAGTGCGAATTCTGGTTAGAGAAGGTGGCGTTCTTGGGCCACATTGTTTCTAGCAGTGGCATTGAGGTAGACCCGGCGAAAGTTGTAGCAGTCAGAGATTGGGTTGTGCCTCAGAATGCATCCGAGATCCGCAGTTTCCTTGGGCTAGCAGGATATTACAGGAAGTTCATTCAGGGATTCTCATCCATTGCCGTTCCACTCACAGCACTGACAAAGAAAAATGTGAAGTTTGTGTGGAGCGAGGAGTGTCAGAAGAGCTTCGATACTTTGAAGCAAGCTCTTATTTCAGCACCAGTTTTGGCCATGCCATCAGGGCCCGGCGAGTTTGTCCTGTATACCGATGCTTCGAAGCTTGGTTTAGGTGCAGTTTTGATGCAGCATGGGAGAGTGATAGCGTATGCTTCTCGACAGCTGAAAATCCACGAGAAGAATTACCCTACCCATGATCTAGAGTTAGCGGCTGTAGTTTTTGCTTTGAAGATTTGGAGGCACTATCTGTATGGAGAGAAGTGTCAGATCTTTACCGACCACAAAAGCCTCAAGTATTTCTTTACGCAGAAGGAGCTGAACATGCGTCAGAGGCGTTGGTTGGAGCTTGTGAAAGACTACGATTGTGACATTAGCTACCACCCGGGTAAAGCTAATGTAGTTGCGGATGCTTTGAGCAGGAAAGTCGCAGTGATGGCTCACTTGACGATTCAGAAACCTCTTCAGATCGAGATGCAGAGGTTTGATCTTGAGACTTACCCTCGAGGTAGAGTTCCTCGTCTATCTACCTTGACCATTCAGTCTTCCCTTTTGGACCGTATTCGCAGTGGTCAGACCGCAGATGAGCAGTTGGCACAGTGGAAGAAGAGAGATGAAGCCAAGGGCAGTGTTTTGTATTCAGTCAGCGACGGTATTGTGAGATACCGAGATAGGATATGGGTTCCTAGCAGTGATTCTATCCGAGCAGACATCTTATCAGAGGCCCATACGTCCCCGTACTCCATTCACCCTGGGAGTACGAAGATGTACAAAGATCTGCAGTTATTGTATTGGTGGCCAGGGATGAAGAAGGACATCAGGCGTTTTGTATCCGAGTGCCTGACTTGCCAGTTAGTGAAGGCCGAGCATCAGAGACCAGCAGGTTTGCTCAAGCCTCTTCCTATTCCCGAGTGGAAGTGGGAGAACATTACCATGGACTTTGTGACCGGATTGCCGAGGTCAGCCAGAGGATCGAATGCTATCTGGGTGATTGTAGATCGTCTTACCAAATCAGCGCACTTCTTGCCTATTAAGACGACTTTCACCATGGTTCAGTATGCAGAGCTGTATATCCGAGAGATAGTCCGACTCCACGGTATTCCAGTTTCTATCGTATCCGACAGAGATCCCAGATTCACTTCCTCGTTTTGGAAGAGTTTGCATTCGACTATGGGTACGAAGTTGCTGTTTAGCACAGCTTTCCATCCGCAGACAGATGGACAGTCGGAGCGAGTTATTCAGATCTTAGAGGATCTTCTCCGTGCTTGCGTCATTGATTTCTCTGGGAGTTGGGAGTCGAACTTACCATTGGTAGAGTTCACCTATAACAACAGTTTCCAGTCGTCTATAGGTATGGCTCCGTATGAGGCGCTGTATGGCCGCAAGTGTAGATCTCCTGTTCATTGGGATGAAGTAGGAGAGAGAGCAGAGTTGGGTCCAGAGATTGTTCAGCAGGCAGCAGATGTAGTAGTCAAGATCCGTGATAGAATGAGGACTGCTCAGAGTCGACAGAAGAGTTATGCCGATCAGCGGAGGAGAGAGTTAGAGTTTGCAGTGGGCGATCATGTCTTCGTGAAAGTGGCACCTATGAAGGGTGTCATGAGATTTGGCAAGAAAGGGAAGCTCAGTCCGAGATTCATTGGACCGTTTGAGATCCTTGACAGAGTTGGGACGCTTGCTTATCGTGTGGCTCTTCCGCCAAATCTGGCCGGAGTACACAATGTCTTTCACGTCTCCATGCTGAGGAAGTATATGGCAAATCCTTCGCATGTGCTGAATTTCGAGCCGTTGCAGCTTACTCCGAACTTATCTTATGAGGAGAGACCCGTGCAGATCCTAGACAGACAAGAGAAGAAACTTCGGAACAAGCTCGTTAAGCGAGTCAAAGTCAAATGGCTCAACCATTCAGAGGAGGAAGCTACGTGGGAGTCTGAGCAGGAGATGAGAAGTCGATACCCTGAGTTTTTCGGTAAGTTCTAATTTCGAGGACGAAATTTCTTTTAAGGGGGGAAGGATTGTAGAACCCGTAAATCAGTAGACGTATAAGCCATGCATAATTCTAGATTTTTAAATTTAATTGACTTCATTGCATGATTATTTTAAATGCATTTATTTGAAGTTAATTATTCATTATTTCAGTTCAGTAGTTTGATTTTTAGCATTTCAGTTATTTCAGTGAGGCCGGACCGGAGTCGAAGTTTTGAGGTAGAATTTAAGATTCGAGAAATATTTCCAGAAGTTAATTTAGCTAGCAAGTAAGTTCATTTAAGTTAGTAAGGGAGGTTCGAGGATTTAATTTAATTATTTGAGGTGATTAAGAAATGAGCTCATTTAAGTTATTAAATTAAGGGGTTAGCTCACTAAATTATTTAAAGGATTAGTAAGGCTTTCAAGGATTATTAGTTGACTAGATAACCAACACTTCCCACTCATTTTATTAGCATGATTTCGGCCCCATGGATTTATTAAGCAATTCATTCCAACTCATCAACTTTGACCAATTCTTTGCATGTAATTAGTAGGATAATTCTAGGATTTTTGAGAGCACAATTTAATTAAATAAATGGACATATTCTAGACTAGAAAATAAGAAAAATCGGCCACTACCTCCTAGAAGCATCCACCAACTCATTTGATATCAAACCATAATTCAAAATTCAAAAATGAGAAGACTTGGTCTTGATTCTTTCCTTATATCTTGCACCCACTTCCCTCACCCTCCTAACCATCATTCCCCCTCCCTTAGTCACGAAATTCAGAGTGTTTTTGAGAGAGGAAAACCGTGGGAATTCAGTAGGAAGCAAGGGAAGAAAAATCGAGAGCAAGAAAGGTAAACAAGAGAAGCGCTCCACCTCCTCCGCGCCGCGTCGTCGTCGTTTCGTTCGTTTTCTTTCGAAACGAAACCAGGCATGTCTAGATTTCTTTCAAACCTCAATCAAGTCATATTATCATTTATTTTTCAGTACATGATCATGTTTATTCAAGCAAAAATCGAGATCCATGTCAAAACTTTTGAAAACAACACATGCAGAATTTTTGATATTTCTTAGCAAGCTTCACGTTTTTCTTGGTTTGTGAGTTTCAGGTGATTGGTTCGACTCCAGGCTCCCAAGGCGACTCCTAGACACGTAATAGGATGCATTAGGACCATTTTGGTCCATTCAAACCAGCCCCATGCTTGCTGGAAATTCAGAATGACAGCAAGTTCCCATAGGCGCAGATTTGTGTTCGAAAATTTCAGTTTTTGTGTCAAGGGGTTGGATCTGATCTTGGCTGCCCTAAGGGCTCTTAGCCATGGTTGGATCACTCCCCTAGCATGTCTAAGACGTGATTAAGTTGCCCTTTTGGTGGCTTGGTCCAGGGCTCATCGGTTTTTAAATAATCAACAAGAACAGCCCCTTTCCCCATTCGGCCCCTTCCATTTTTCAGCATATGGTTTCGTTTCTTTTGTTGCTTGGTATGGATCTTGGTTGGCCTATGGCCCTTAGCCACGGTTCATATCATGCTCCTAGATGTCTAGATTGTGCCATGGTCAATCAAATGGCCATTGGAATGACACGAGACATCGATCATAGCATAAACACTACACACGCATGCACGTTGCTCTCGGTTGGACCCTTCGGTTGAGTTTTGGTATGATGCGGATTGTGGCTGGCCTAGGGCCCTTAGCCATGGTTCAAATCATTCCTTGGGATGTTGGTAAGAGTCTCTGGTTGGTGGTTCACGCCCCTAATGGCCGATAGTCTCGAAACCAACGCAAGTCTTGTAGTTGCGCAGCTGCTGGAAATTACAGCAAGTTGCTGTGTCATTTAGAAGGCTCGTTTGAGTTCTTGGTTGGCTTTTAGCCCATGACCTTGGACTGGACAGTGCCTCATTGAGTTGGGAAGGTCATGTTTTCGACCGTTCGTCATTCGGATCATTTTCGAGGTCGTACGAGAATTTACGGTGCGATGTGCCAAATTGACTCTCGAAAGAGCGTTTCGTGTTTTGGCCTCCATTCCACCTAGATTTCGACCCTATCATTTTAGGAACATTATTTTATGATTTTTCAGCGTATTTTAATCATGACTATACGTCGGTTCAGTGTCGGTTCAGGTTGGCTCGGAGTCATGATTAAATGCGAAGTCATTAGGCGTCATAGTCGCATATTTTGAACGTAAATTACATAGTTGGTCAAGTTTAAGCTATTGCATATTTTCATAGCACAGTTAGGTTGCAGCGAGCCTGGGGACGATCCAATCCAATCCAGTTGGTAAAATTACGGGACATTTTCATTATGCCAGTTAATTATTTTACGTGCATTAAATAGAAAATGATTATTTTGAGATTTATGCGATATGGCTTGTGGTTCATTCACTATGTGGGAGTGTTATTTTATACGGTCGCCAGTGACCGATCAGTTCAGTATGGTACCACACGGTCGCCAGTGACCGACAAGCTCAGTTCAGTTTCAGCCTCCCCGGTAGCCAGTTACCGATCAGTTCAGCTTAGTGCAGTGGCCACAGGCGTAAAACATAAACTCAACAGAAAATTTTATCAGTTATTTCAGTACAGGCTCCAAGGAGCAGACATTTTTACTGTTATTATCAGTTCATTTATGCACGTATTATAATTGCTCAGTACAGATTATTTTCAGTATGCCTCAGACAGGATATGTTAACTCATGCAGATTTTAAATTCAGATTTTTACTCGTTAGATGCGATTTATGCATGCTGAGTCTTTAGGCTCACTAGACTTGATTGTTGTAGGTACTGATGAGGCCAGAGCCGAGGGCGGGGACCAGTGAGCCAGCTTGGGTCGGCAGTAGTGGCACCCGAGGACCTCAGAAAAGTCATGTCAGAAAAGTCAAGACACATATACCAAAGAACGCATTCAAAGCTGCAACGATCACATGTGATGAGTCTTGACGTACGGTCTCAATGCCTCTATATATACACGCTCAAGTTCATTAGCAAAGAAATAAGAGCACATACAAGAGTGTGTGAAGATAAAAAGAGAGGGCACACATATTGCATATCAGCTTATAAGAAGCAATTAGCTCAGAGAGGACACTTCATCGTGTTATCAGCTTAGTTTAGAGGCATATTTCCTTCAGTTTGTGAGAACAGTTTCGGGTAGTTTTCAGAGATCAGTTCTCAAACACACCACCGCTCAAATACAGTCTTGCACAAAGAAAATAAACTTGTGTATGTAGTCTTTCTCACATAGACGTTAAAGAAGTGTTGGCTGGAAGGTGCTGCCTTCAGTCTAAGTCCAGGAATTCATTTAGCCAGTAGCGTAAGTCCTAGCTGAGTGAGTTTGTACAAAGACTTGTATAAATCAAAGTCTTCTAGTGAATCCTATCCGAGGGGATAGAAGAGGTGACGTAGGAGCAGTTGAAGTCTCCGAACAACCATAAACATATCTTGTGTATTTTTCTGATTAACAGTTGTTTTTAAACTGTTTGGATCAGTTGGAGTATTCATCAGTTCAGTTGTCACCATAACTGAATTAATGAATGCAAAAACTAATCTACCTTTTTTCAGTTATTCAATTACACAGGATATACAAAATATATCAGTGTTTCTTAACGAAGGATTATTTCGAGTGTTTTTCGCTTGGTTTTAACTCCAAAGTCGATCTAATTTATCGATGTATAATTTATTAGAACACGAGCTATTGCAGCTCTTGGAGAATATTTTTTTTAAGCACCTCTAAGTGCCTAGCAAACGATCCTTCAATTGGTATCAGAGCTAGCTGTTTTAAGAAGAACATTTGAAAACTGATATTTTAAAATATGTTTTTAAAATGGATTTCAAAATCCACTTAAATATTTTATGGGTTTGTTATGAGGAGAGAGAATGTTCTTGGCTCAGCAACTAACATTGTAGCCACTTCTCTCGATTCATTAACTTTGTTGTTTTAAGTAGTTTGCAGGGCTTTGAGTTCAGCTGACAGCAGTTCAACTAAACTGCTCAAAGGACAAAATTTCAGTTGTCAGTCTATCAGTCCAATTGATCAACAGACGAAACCTAACTACCAGCTGAAACTGATGAGTTAAGTTAAACTTAACCATCAGAAGTGCCGCCGCTTCATTGCCATATCAGATCAAATATAGATGATCAATGCGGTTCAGCATCAGTTGAGTCCAGTTTGAGTCAGCTCGACCAGTTAGCCAGCACAGAGATCAAGTCCAAAAAGCAAACTAACTGATCTTCTGGCAAAAGAAACGTGAAATCCTCGCAGCATTCAAGGCGACCAGTTGTTAGTATATTCAGTTCTATTATGTGTAAACTAACTGATGTTTGATGTTATTTAAAGTCTGCCAGTGGAGTGGCAATTTCCCTTACACTTGTTGATGTGCGCAAAAGTATAATACAAGGGACGCTTATTTGATTAAATAAACATCTTGTTCATCCAGTTAGACTTTACATAACTGAATTGCTATCTTAAGATTTGTTGTCCAAAGTGCTTGATTGATACTGAAACTTCATTAATCGCGTAAATGATTATAATTTTGAAGGGGAGTTTTTAATTCAGTTTCTGAGGGGGAGTTTGTTTAGAATTATCTCTCGAACTGAAAAACTATTTTCAAATTATTTCATTCAGTTGTAGGGGGAGCGTCTCTTTCTGATACTCCTCGAACCAAAGAACTGAAAAACCTTTTTTAAAAAAGTTGTTTTCTTTTTGTTTCTCACAAAAGGGGAGAATCATTTTTTTAATTGCTCAAGTTTTGTGATCATCAAAAAAGGGGAGATTGTTGGAACATTTCATGTTCGCAATCTTGATTTTGATGTTAACAAAACTTGTTATTTTGTTTCTAATAATTTACCTAAGTGCGCAGGAAGCTGGAACTGATCAGGCTTCGAACTGATCAGTTAAACGAGTCAAAACTGAAGCCATCGAGATGCAAACTGAAAACATCAACTGATCGACTAAACTGATTCAGCTCAACTGATATCTCAAAGAACGGTTCAACTGATTGTCCAGCTGATAGGTAGTTCAGTAGAAGACCTTCAGAAGCCCGGCCAGCTGATGAAGAACTCAACTGATGAAGAACCCAGCTGACCAGTTCAACTGAAAGAGTAAAATCAGTTCAACTGACGAGTCAACTGATTTCACCAGCCCAACTGAAGATCAGTTCAGATGACCAGTTAGGGACCATTCAGTTACAGATCAAGATAAGCGTATCTACAGTGGACTCCAGCTACGCACAAAGATAAAAATACATGTACAATCAAAGGTACAATAATGGACGTTGCAGCAAAGATTAAAGCTGAGAGATTCCTGAAGGCATGTAAGAAAAGTCAAGACACATATACCAAAGAAACAATTCAAAGCTGCAACGATCACATGTGATGAGTCTTGAAGTACGATCTAAATGCCTCTATATATACACACTCAAGACCATCAGCAAAGAAGTAAGAGTACATACTAGAGTGTGTGAAGATAAAAAGAGAGGGCACGCATATTGCATACCAGCTTACAAGAAGCAATCAGTCCAGAGGGAACACTTCATCGTGTTATTAGCTTAGTTTAGAAGCATATTTCCCTCAGTGTGTGAGAACACTTTTGGGTAGTTTTCAGAGATCAGTTCTCACACACACACACCACCACTCAAATACAGTCTTGAACAAAGATAATAAACTTGTGTATGTAGTCTTTCTCACATAGACGTTAAAGAAGTGTTGACTGAAAGGTGCTGCCTTCAGTCTAATTCTAGGAGTTCAGTTAGGCAGTAGCTTAAGTCCTAGATGAGTGGGTTTGTACAAAGAGTTGTATAAATCAAAGTCTTCTAGTGAATCCTACCCGAGGGGGTAGAAGGGGTGACGTCGGAGCAGTTGAAGTCTCCGAACATCCATAAACATATCTTGTGTATTTTTCTGATTAACAGTTGTTTTTAAACTGTTTGGATTAGTTGGAGTATTCATCAGTTCAGTTGTCACCATAACTGAACTGATGAATGCAAAAACTAATATACCCTTTTTTCAGTTATTCAATTACACATGATATACAAAATATATCAGTGTTTATTAACGAAGGATTATTTCGAGTGTTTTCCTCCTGGTTTAAACTCCAAACTCGATCTAATTCATCGGTGTATACATTCTTAGAACACGAGCTATTGCAACTCTTGGAGAATATTTTGTTTGAAGCACCTCTAGGTGCCCAGCAAACGATCCTTCAATACCATGAGTTCACAACCTCTTGTGATTCAGAATAACATATATTTTTATATGGGCTTACCATAATTAGTCACATTCTTTTCATCAACCCCTTGATAAAAATGTCAGAACTCAAGTCTGACTGCACCCATTGGATTATGGCAAGAGCGTCTAGTAGCATCATCTTATGATCCCCTAGGTATCACTTATAGTGTCTACAAAAACCTTAAGTTATGGTTAACATACAGTACAGTTCCTTCAACTCATATATCCCGGTCGAATCAACAATCATTGGTATATCGAGAGTTGCATATGAATTCGATAATAATTTGATGTATTTTTGAGTAATAATAGTGACATGATATGTGCAACTGAGAAAATCCGTTTCCAAAATTCATGTCTTAATTTGGTTAGAGATTCATTGCCTAATTAACTCTTTAAATCACATATGATATCTTCACTTGTAGGCAAATGATGAATCTCCAACTACAATGCATTTGCTAGTACGTATTTCGAAACTACACCCAACATGCCACCTGATGACCCTCAATGGAGTCGGTAAACGGATTAAAGTGCATGCTAATACATAGATCATCTATGTTGCCCCTAGTCAAAAGACTAATGATATACAACCATAACTATGTACTATTCCACTTAATAAATGATAACCACTTGGACAGTCCGATGGAGAGTTGTTCAGGGAATCATCAAATGATCACTCATCTATATGAATGGACATCTTCATGCCTTTACCAATGAAACACGACGTTTACATCACAGATATTAATCTCAAGCTCAAACAACCTTGATCCTAATTTTAAGCGGCTGATTCGACTAGGGACCTGTTTAGAATATATGATACACTTCCTAATGAGTTTCACCATCTTACGATGAGAGGTAGACATCATGGTTCCTGTTATATATTCAAGGAGTTTATATATGCAGCTTGCATGTGTATACAGATAAAGTAGATAACATAATTGAATAAACTGTAAAATATTATTAAAATAAGATTGTTTTTACATTAGAGTCAATAAATCTCAAGTCAAAAATTCACTCACTGAACACCTACTATAAAACTTTGTTTCTTTTCCAGATGATCATATATTTAGATAAAGTCGTGAAATTTTTAAGGGGAATTAAGTCATCTGTATGCCTATCAATTTCTTTCACTCGTGTTAATTAGATTCCAAATATTCGTATACCTTCTTGCTGCCACCCGTGGCACAATCCTCTCCCCATAAGTGGATGTTCTATATGCATTAATGCTCTCCATTTACATTGAAAGAAATATTTTATTCCTTTATTATTTTGTTAAATTGATATTATCAATTTAAGATTTTGTCTTTCTAGATTTTCAAATCTTGCTTGATTTAATTTTAAATGATAATATCTTGGTTTACTTATTTCTTGATTATGAGATATTGCTTGGTTTATATCTTAATATTATATGATTTGTTATTAATATGATTTTTATCTCCAAGATATTTTATCCATGTTTAAAATAGTGTTATCTCTAATGAAAATATTATTTCTATATTTTCTTGGACTATTTTATGGAATGCTTTTTAGGTCAAGCATTGGTTATATATATATAGATGAAAAACTTCACGGCCGCAGGAGTCTAAAGGAGAGAGTTGGAGAGAAGAGAGTCTTTTTCGTTTGAAGCTTCTCGAGTCTTTTGGTGTGACTCTTTCTTGAGGTCGGCAGAGGGGCGCATACATAGAAGAAAAATACAAAAGCCGAACCTATATTTTGAGGAGACGTTTTTGTGTGATCGGGTGATCACTTTACAGCGTATAAGAGCTGTTGGATTTTTCTGAACACACAGAGAGTTCAGATATTGAAGATTTTCGTGTTGAAGATTTTGTGTGATTGATTCACGTATACCGTGTTGCTGATTGGTGTTGACAACACTCAAGAACAACACTGACGCAGAGTGTTGGTCGAAGAGTGGTTGTGTTTGTTTTAAGCAATACGTTTTTATTTTATGCATCTAGTTTTTATGTGGTTTATTTTGATGCATTTTTAATTCATTGGAGTGTCAAAGAATTTGGTTTTGTTTTCTCACTAGTATTGTTTTGGTGTAAACGATTTACATAATTTTTCTAGTGAATTTTTTTGCCATGAGGCATCGCACAAGTATTCGTACTTGTGCATAATTTAAATCTGATATTAATTTATTAAAGTTATATTTGTGTGTTAATACTTAATTTCTGCTGCATGTTGTGTGCTCGTGTTAACAACACCAGAGCACAACACTAACTTCTGATACACACATTATAATATTTTAATTTATTTCCTGTACGTTTATGAGCAACGTTCCTTTCAAGTGGTATCAGAGCCAACGCTTGATACACTAAGTGATTGATTCTGGTTTATTGTTGTTTTTGTTTGCAGGAAATTTTACAGAATCCCAATGGACGTACTGTCTACAAACACTGCTGTTTTGAAGGAAAAATGCTAGCTGCAAGTCAACCCGCACGGTGTTGCCTCTGGTGTTGCAACACCGGGCTGCAACACCACTTCAAAATCCTTGTGTTTCAATGCTAAATCTCACAATGACTCAGGTAATCATGAAATACAGGATACTGATTCTGATGAACTCACCTTTGAAAGTGTGCAGGCTATGTATGAAGAACTATACGGAGATTGGATCAAAAGAAATAAAATAAATTCTATGCTCTCAAAGGAAAATACTGAGTTAAAGAGTAGCATGTCTCGACTGGATGTCTTGTTGAGTAAGAAGGACCTCGAACTGTGCAAAGTCAAGGATGATCTTGAGAAGGCCACAAAGACTATTGCTAAATTTAGCTCAAGTTCATCAAAACTTGACTCAATGCTAACTATGGAAAAGGACAACAGAACTGGTCTTGGATATGTTGAAAGCACATATGAACATGGTGAAACTTCCAACTCTAAATCAAAATCAACCGTGTTTGTAAAGGCAAGTGAAGACTGCTCTGTCCCCTTAATAGTGAAACCTACCATGAAGACTCTGCCAATCTCAAAGCAAGCCTCGGAACAATTGCTGAAACAAAACAGAGCTTCCTCTTCTCATTTGAAAGTTGACCCGCCAGTGAAGATGCCACAAACCAAGAAGCCAGTGTCAACTTCTAAATCAAAGCAAAGAAAGCGACATTTTATTTGCCACTACTGTCATAGGCCAGGTCACATCAAACCTTTCTGTTTTAAACTGAGGAATGACTATATTAACTGGCATGCAAATCTGGTGTTGCCCACTGTGTTGCCCAACACCAGGCGCAACACAATAGTCAAGAAACCTCCTGTGAAGAAAGTTTGGGTACCAAAAGCTGTTATTCATTGCAATGTCATTTATACTTCTTTAAAAACTAACATTGCAGGTGCATGGTACTTTGACAGTTGGTTCTCACACCACATGACCGGATCTAAAGAACACCTCACGGATTATGTTGAAGTAAAAAGTGGGCGTGTAACCTATGGTGGTGGTGCCAAAGGAAGAATTGTAGGCAAAGGAACTCTGAATGTTGACGGACTTCCTGAACTTCATAATGTTCTACATGTTGAAGGACTTAACTCAAACTTAATAAGCATAAGTCAACTTTGTGACAATAATTTACATGTTAAGTTCAGTAAAAATAATTGTGAAGTTTTTAATGATGTCAATGTTTGTGTAATGTCAGGTACTCGTTCTACTGACAATCACTATCAAATGGGAGAAGGTGATAGTTGCCTAAGTGCCAAGGTGAGTGATTTAGACCTATGGTATCGAAAACTGGGACATGTGAGCTTCAAGACTTTGAAGAATCCGTGTAAGTTTGATGCTGTGAGAGGTATGCCAAATTAAGTTCAGGTAACTCATATGTCTGTGGACCGTATCAGAAAGGTAAACAAACTCGTGTTGCGAACCCGGTGTTGCAACACTTTGGGACAACACGGTGCCTTGAACTCTTGTATTTGGATCTAATGGGTCCAATGGAAGTTGAAAGCTTGGGTGGTAAAAAATATTTGTTTGTTTGTGTTGATGATTTTTCGCATTTTACTTGGGTAAGATTTCTTAGAGAAAAATCTGATACTTTTGATGCTTTTAAGAAATTGCATGCAAGGATAACAAATCTGTATGATATGAGGGTGGTTAAAATAAGAACCGATCATGGTGATGAGTTCGAAAATTCTCATTTTATTTCTTTGTGCCATAAGAAAGGTATCACTCATGAATATTCATCTCCGAAGACCCCTCAAAAAATCGGCATAGCTGAAAGGAAAAATCGAACCTTTCAAGAAATGGCTCGGGTCATGCTTAGTTCTAAGAATGTGTCAAAATATTTTTCGGCCGAAGCTTTAAATACGGCATGTCACATTTCCAACCGTGTTTATTTAAGGAGTGGTTCTACAATGACCTCATATGAGATTATCATGGGAAGAAAACCAAACTTTAAATATTTTCATATTTTTGGATGTGTAGGTTATGTGTTGAATGATAGAGATCATCTAGCTAAATTTGATTCCAAAAGTGATAAATGTCTTTTTTTTGGATACTCTACTAATGGTCGTGCTTATCGTGTATTTAATCTAAGAAATAGGACTACAATGGAATCAATTAACGTTGTGTTTGATGATCTTGCAGATCTGATAGTTAAAACACCAAAGGATGGTGTAGAAGAATTGCTGGATATAAGTGAGGCACTGACAAGAAACAGTGTTGAGTCTGATGTTGAGACCAGTGAAGAAACACCAAGCACAACACCGCCTCTGAACCAACCAGAAACTGTGGATAATGATAATGATGATAATGATGATGTGGTGATCAATTGTGAAAAAGAAATTCCCAGCAAGATTCAGAAGAATCATCCATCATCACAAATTATTGGTGAATTACATGATGATGTGCAAACAAGAAAGAAAGAAAAGGTGGACTACCACAAAATGGTTGGTTTAATCTGCATGAGCTCCATGTTTTCTCAGGTAAGTCACTCGTGTTTTGTTTCTCAAATTGAACCCAAGAATATTAATGATGCAATAAAAGATGAATTATGGGTCAATGCAATCCATGAAGAACTTAAACAATTTGTGCGCAATGATGTATGGGATTTAGTGCCTAGACTTTTAAATATCAATGTTATTGGAACAAAATGGATTTTCAAGAATAAAATAGATGAATTTGGTAACATTGTTCGGAACAAAGCTCAGTTGGTAGCTCAAGGGTATACAGGTTGAGGGGGTGAGTTTTGATGAAACCTTCACTCCCGTAGCCCGAATTGAGTCAGTCCGACTGATGCTTGCCATAGCATGTCGTATGCACATCAAATTGTATCAAATTGATGTAAAAAGTGCTTTCTTGAATGGAATTCTGAATGAGGAGACCTATGTTATTCAACCTAAAGGATTTGAAGATCCCCACCACTTGGACCATGTCTATAAATTGAAGAAAGCTTTGTATGGACTGAAACAGGCTTCAAGGGCATGGTATGGTAGGTTGTCCTAATATTTGATAAACCTGGGCTTCAAACGAGGTGAGGTTGACAAAATCCTTTTCATTCAAAAACTGAAATATGATATTTTTATCTGTCAAGTATATGTAGATGATATTATGTTTGGTTCTTCATCTGAAATACTTGTGAATAACTTTGTGGATTGCATGTCATCACATTTCGAAATGAGCATGGTAGGGGAACTAAATTTCTTTCTTTGATTACAAGTTAAGTAATTTCATGATGGTATATTGTGACAACTCAAGTGTTATAGACATTTCTAAGAATTCTATTCAACACTCTCGAACAAAACACATAGACATAAGACATCACTTTATTCGAGATTTGGTTGAAAAAGGCATAATTCGACTGAAATTTGTTAGGACTGAGAATCAACTGGCTGATATATTCACGAAACCTTTGGACTTTTAGAGATTTTTCAATCTTCGGAAGTCTCTCAGCATGAGCATACAATAATCACACACACATATTGTCATTGGTGTTTCCAACACCGGTGACAACACCATTTTTTCATGTATATTTTTAGGATGTTAGGCATATTGTATAATCATAACCATCCTATTTATTTGTATAATGTCTGAACAGTGAAGGCAATTTCTGAAAAGTACTCTCTGAGTGTTCATACTTCCAATCAAATGTTGAGAAATAAATTATGCTCAATCCAAGGCATCAAGTAGTTGAGGATATTCCTGGAAATCTTGATCTTGTCTAATGTGAAAAAGTGACTTGGAAAATGTGAGCATAAGGAGAAAAACAGAAAAGAGGTAAATAAAAAAAATTGTTTAGAAGAAAATGGAAAAAGCTACCTAGAGGAGTACATTGAAGACCGTTCTTCTAGTGTGGGAGCTACCACTTCTAATTAAAAATAGTAATAGAAAAAACTATCTAGGGGAGTTCATTGAAGAGCGTTCTTCTAGTGTGGGAGCTACCATTTCTGAATCAAAATAAAATTTTATGGAAGTTTGAATAAAACTCAGTGGTGTTGCCAGGATGTGTTGCCAACACCAAGTTCTGACACAACACAATTTATACACCGCTGACATTTCGATAATTCATCATATTGGAGGCATATTTAGGACATGCATATTGATGTTTGTTTCGTGAATTCATCATGTGCAGTGACATATCAGTATCTGACCTATGACAGTTGATAAAATTCTTAATTACCTAGATTTTGAATTTATGTGACTACTTGTGTCAGTGTTTTATAATCGACATGGGTTTCACTGGATGTTCTTTTCAAATCGTCATAACACGAGTTTGAATCAATTTTACTTTTTGATTTTGGGATAGAACCGTAATTAGTGTTTTGGGTAAATTTCGGAAATATTATCTTTACCATGTGGATTTTTTTTGGAGCTGAAGAATTGAATCGGTGTATTTTTTTGTTAGAGTAAGAGCATATATGTTTTGTTACAGTTGAATATCTGATAATTACTGTGAGGCCCGGGGCCGAAGATGGCGGGGAGTGATTGCCGGTGCCATCAGTTGCACGGACAATGAGCGGCTCCTGGCAGGCTTCTAGGTGGAGGGAACATGAATGAACCGACCCACACGGGAATGAGAGGGATTCTGAGATTGTTCAATGTAATGGACTGCACACTTGAAGAGGGCTTAAAAGATTTGATTTGTACTACTCATATCACGAAGGTGCATCTTCTTTTCGGTAGCTCATCACATAAGAACTCCTAAGTTAAGCGTGCTTGATTTGGGGCAATTTTGGGATGGGTGACCTCTTGGGAAGTTTCCCAGGGTGCGTGTGAGTGATGACATAAGCACGCTGGAAAGATCCGTCTTGATACAGTGAGAACAGTCGTCAAATCTGGGGCGTTACAATTACTCTTGCTTCTTCTCATTTACCCTTGCAATCTTTCCTTACTCTCGTGATTTCTCTTGTGCGTCTTTGTGTATAACTCCTGATATACCTCTATAATTTTCTCTCATATTCTACAAGTGGCTGAAGATATTGCTGATGTTGAGTCTGATGTTGTCAACAGCGCTGACAACATTGGCTCTTGTGATTATGATGTCAAGGACTATCTGCTATGATTGTCAAGTTCTCCCCGAGTATCATCAATGAATTCTACAATACCCCCGCAAATGAAGAAAATGAAATCACGAAAGACATCAATGCTATCCCTGATGTACTCTTTTTCTTTCTTCTTCCTGATCTTTGGGATACTGGAGTTATAGGGGTTTCTCACAGAAGATGATGAGACTCTTTTTGATGTGAGCAAAACCCTTAAGATCGCTTCGCCTTATTTCAATGGTAACAGGAAACTGGACCTATCTTGGTCAGCTACTGGTGTTGCCACTGGTGTTGAAAACACGACGTCCTCGTCCACTTCCACTTCCAATGGATTGGCATGCTCTATGCTTCTTACTTAAAGGACCAAATTGAGTTTGGTCTTCAGCAGACTCAAAAGGCCAAAGAACTCATTGCTTATTAAGGAGAACAGGTGGCTGAGTAGAGGGTGCTTTTAGAAGTTGGCTTACATTCTGGCCAAAAAGAGGGAGTAGGAGAACCAAAAATGACACAGACTATGGATGGTGCTAAAGCATCTCGAGGTTCTGGATGGTGCTGAAGTATCTCGAGTTGCTGAGACTGATGAGCTTACGGACACAGAAGAAGATAAAGGATGAATACTTATGCTCTGTTTGTAATACTATTTTTGGGTTGCTCTTATATCTGGTTGCGTGATTATTGAAATTTTCTTTCGTATGTCTTCTTATGTTTTCAGATGTCCTAACGATGGTGTTGTCAACACTGTCAACAACACCAATGCTCTAACATGTTTAATTCAGGGGGAGATGACCTTTGACTCAGGGGAAGACACATTCTAATGCAGGGGGAGCTTAACTGACTGCGATGCTTACCAAGATTATCATTTTTGGATGTTTTGTCCAGAAAGGCAAAAAAGGGAAGATTGAAAGGAATATTTTATTCCTTTATTATTTTGTTAAACTGATATTTTCAATTTAAGATTTTGCCTTTCTACATTTTCAAATCTTGCTTGATTTAATTTTAAATGATAATATCTCGGTTTACTTATTTCTTGATTATGAGATATTGCTTGATTTATATCTAAATATTATATGATTTGTTTTTAATATGATTTTTATCTCCAAGATATTTTATCCATGTTTAAAATAGTGTTATCTCTAATGAAGATCTTATTTCTATATTTTCTTGGACTATTTTATGGAATGCTTTTTAGGTCAAGCATTGGTGATATATAGATGAAAAACTTCACGGCCACAGGAGAAGTCTAGAGGAGAGAGTTGGAGAGAAGAGAGTCTTTTTCGTTTGAAGCTTCTCGTGTGAGTCTTTTGGTGTGACTCTTTCGTGAGGTCGGCAGAGGAGCGCATACATAGAAGAAAAATACAAAAGCCGAACATTTATTTTGAGGATACGTTTTTGTGTGATCGTGTGATCACTTTACAGCGTATGAGAGCTGCTGGATTTTTCTGAACACACAGAGAGTTCAGATATTGAAGATTTTCGTGTTGAAGATTTTGTGTGATTGATTCACATATACCATGTTGCTGATTGGTGTTGACAACACTCAAGAACAACACTGACGCAGAGTGTTGGTCGAAGAATGGTTGTGTTTGTTTTAAGCAATACGTTTTTATTTTATGCATCTAGTTTTTGTGTGGTTTATTTTGATGCATTTTTAATCCCTTGGAGTGTCAAGGAATTTGGTTTTGTTTTCTCATTAGTATTGTTTTGGTGTAAACGATTTACATAATTTTTCTAGTGAATTTTTTTGCCATTAGGCATCGCACAAGTATTCGTACTTGTGCATAATTTAAATCTGATATTAATTTATTAAAGTTATATTTGTGTGTTAATACTTAATTTCCGCTGCATGTTGTGTGCTCGTGTTAACAACACCAGAGCACAACACTAACTTCTGATACACACATTATAATATTTTAATTTATTTCCTGTACGTTTATGAGCAACGTTCCTTTCATACATGATTACATGTTTTCTTTATTTGGTACAGGTATTTGGTTGATTGCCTAAAGTGTATATATTCTAACTGAATTATGAGGAGCATTAATCATTCTCCAGGTTAGATGTTAAATCCATTTGTATGATAAAAAATTGTTAAACATCCAAGTTGAAACTTGAGACTAACCTATTCCCATCTGTATAATAGTAATTTCCACTTCATTTTTTTTTTCTGTGGATACCGAATTAACAATATGTGATTTTTTTTTGAGAGAAACATACTCAATCTATTATAGAAATATGATCAGAATGAGTACATATCGGGGTGTGAATGGCATCCACAAAGTTTGGTGCCTCATCCCAAAGACAAGGATTAGCATAATACAGTGCATTCTTAGCTAAAGTATGAGATAACTCATTCGCTATTCGTCGCACAAACCGCACTGTGTGATCAGGCTTGTCCATCATAAGCAGCTTACAACGAGCAATAATAGAAGCAAATTCAGACAAGTATTCTCCTGTGCATCCAACTGCATCAACCACGCATTTCGAGTCTAATTCAAGTACCACCTTCTGATAGCCCATAGTATGCACCCAACTAATAGCTTCCACCAGCCCCATAGCCTCCCCTTCTTTTACAAGCAATTTCCCATAGTAGACAGATGATCGAAACCCAATAAAAGCACCAGAGTCATCCCGCAGGACCATTCCCAATCCCGTAACATCTGCACCATTCGGAAAAGCCGCATCAATATTGCATTTGACAAACGATTCAATAGGTGGATGCCACAACACACATTCAGTTCTGTTAGGAGATTTCCCATCATCAGGTTTCCTTCGAGACTTCACTGCCATCCACTCATATAAATCATTCATGGCTGTATACACTGTATCCGAGGCAGGAAGGTTGCAAGAATTCCACAACTTATTGTTCCTTTGCTTCCAAATGGCCCATTTAACCGTAGCAAACGTAGCAATGATCGGTTCTTGTAGCTTATCCAACATTTTAAAAAGACATTCCCCTACAGATTCAGATTCTGAAGCTGTGGAGTAAACCACTCCATGTAATCCAGCTTTATTCCAACAATTTTCAGCAAAAGGATAGCTGACTAAGGAATGCCAAGTATTTTCAATTCCCGATCCACAGAGGACGCAATTCTGAGAGACGAGGACACCCCTTCTTCCAAGGTTATATCTTGTAGGCAAGCAATCACGTCCCAACCTCCATAAAAAACTCCTGATTTTCGGGGGCACCCGAAGACGCCATAGACATTGCCAGTTTCTTCTTATTGGGCAGTGCCTACCATCTTCACAATCCATCGCTACACGATATCCAGATTTTACCGAATACAACCCGTTCTTAGTAAAATGCCAAATTCGAGAATCAGGACCAGAGCTTTCAATTGATGGTATACTTTTGATGGCACCAACATCCTGCTCACTGAACATTTCTTCAAGTAGCTCATTATCCCAAAGTGCACACCCGGAATCATCAACTCATTAACCCGCAAGTCCTGAAATCCCTCCCTTGGCAGTGATCGAATTTGAAAGTTTTCAGAACTCCATATCCAAGGGTCCTTCCATACTTGTATTGAACGGCCATCCCCAATCTTCCATCGAACACCTTTGTTTAGCAATATTTGGGAACTCCAGACGCTACGCCAAGTGAAACTTGGGTTATGCCCCAATCGGGCATTTAGAAAATCCCCATGTGGATAATATTTAGCTTTGAGTAACTTGCAAACTAATGCGTCTGGGTTGGAGAGTAGTTTCCAACCTTGCTTCCCGAGCATCGCCATGTTGAAATTAAAGAAATTCCGGAAACCCAATCCTCCATCTTCCTTCCACTCGCATAGCATATCCCATTTCATCCAATTCAAACTTTTCTCCCCTGCTTTCTTGGACCCCCACCAGAAGGAATTCAACATTTTTTGTAGTTCTTCTCCAATAGAGACTGGGAGTAGAAACACACTCATGCAGTAAACTGGTATTGCTTGCGCCGCGGCCTTAATAAGAATTTCTTTTCCCGCTTTTGAGATAGCTTTCCCACTCCACCCTTGGACTCGCTTCCACATTCGACCGCGAAGATAGTTAAATATGGCACGCTTGTTTCTACCAATCAAACTCGGTAGGCCTAAATACCGCCCAGTGTTAAGTGGTTGCCACACCTCAAAAATATTTGAGATTTGATCCCCGAGCCTCATCGATACATTATTGCTCATAAGAATTCCGGTTGGAAAAATTCACAGCTAGACCCGCCGCCTTCTAATAATCATATATTAAACTTTTCACCACACGACATTCATCAGTTGTAGCCTTACAAAATAGAATACTGTCATCTGCGAACAACAAATGAGAGATAACAGGGGCACCTCTACAGATTTGAACCCCATGTACTGATCCATTCCTCACAGCATGGCGAATCAGCGTCGTTAGACCTTCAGAGCATAAGATGAACAAATACGGAGATAGTGGATCTCCCTGGCGCAGTCCTCTCCCCGGAGTTATCGGCCCAACAACAGCATCATTTACAATAATGTTGTAACTAACCGAAGATACACATAGCATAATCCACTGTCTATGAAAACCCATCTTGAGTAAGAGTTTCGCCAGAAAGTCCCAGTTTACTCTATCATAAGCCTTACTTATATCAATCTTAAGAGCTACTTCACCTTTTTTTCCGTGATTCTTCCTTTTCATGTAGTGGATGGCTTCAAAAGCCACGAGTGCATTATCCAGAACAGAACGTCCTGCCACAAAAGCTAATTGCTCAGGTGATATAATTTGGGGCAGGATCTTCTTCAACCTATTAGCCAAGACCTTTGCAAGGATACGATAAATCACATTGCATAAAGAGATTGGTCGCATGTCTTTCATAGTCTGTGGGCTATCGACTTTAGGAATCAGAATCACATTAGTTTCATTTAAACCAGATGGAAAACCACAATATCGTAGCCATTCGACACATGAATTAAAAACATCGGTACCTACTAAATTCCAGAAACGTTGATAAAACCCTGGGTTAAAACCATCTGGACCCGGAGATTTATCAGGATGCATATCACGTACAGCCTTCGTAAATTCCTCTTTTGTGAACGGGCTGATAAGAGAGTCATTATCATCAGTCAAAATGCTTCTTATCACACAATCAAGTACTGGCTCAAGGGCACTTCCATCTGCCTTAAAAAGTGAGGCAAAATATTGTTGGGCAATATGACAGATATCAGTTTGCTCATAGCACCAGTGTCCATCCTCAGACATCAGCCTGGTAATTTTATTTGTGTTCCGTCTCGATGAGGCAGTAGCGTGGAAGAAACGGGTATTCATATCACCATCCTTCAACCAAAAGTTCTTGGCTCTTTGTTTCCAATGTTGTTCCTCCTGAACCAGAATCTTGGCATATTGTTCCCTTACTTCCTTCAGCGAGGTATTTGATATCTCATCCCTTCTTTCAAGTAAAACTTTGATTTGCCTCTTACAGTATTCCTTGTCCTTGCGCAACTGAGCTTCTTTATCTTCTTTGCACGTTTGAGGGGAAGAGGAAGACGCACATCTAGTAAGACACGGATTCGCAAGTAAGAATTCCAAATGGAGGCATTTCTAGCATCAAATTCCATGAAACTTTCAATAAATCACCCATCATTTTACCGACTCTTTCAGTCATAAGACCAACCGGGAGATCATGTATTCGCACCCAAAATGGAACATGGAACAGTGGCACAGTAGATGGTATGTCACCCGTTGCAAGTTTTCCGAGAATTAAAAGATTATTATCAAACGACCACGGCCCACCCTCAATAATCCTTCGTGCATCAGCTTCATGGTAGAATTGGAACAAAAATAGATTTGATCCAAGGTCTTTAACAGACAATCCTTTGCTAGGTCGCCATATGTTCGCCATATGGGCTTTCATTGCCCTGAAATTTACCAATCGATCCATCAGAAATCTCCCTACTAGGGCTAACTTCACACAGGCCTCCACACTTGCATTGGATTCGCCTTCACAGTCAAACAATTCCTCTTCTTCGAAAGAGAGTGATAGGTCATGTAATTGGTTCTCGATGCCCGCCATAGTGTTTCAGTGAGATGCAAGATGGATATTTAACAAGGATAGATACGCCCAAGTGAGAGGAAGACAATAAACAAAGAGCAGAAAACTAACCCACCATCAACGAGGGGAAGAAAAGCTCCCATTAGAGAGAGAAATACGACAAATATCTTTTCATCCAATATGTGATTTTTAAGTCACACGCGATGTGTATGTAAATATATTTTGCATCAAATTTATAACTCTAGGAGGATCATAGAAAAGTTGGTTGTTGTATAACTTTATTTTGAAAGTAAATATCTTCTAAATAAAGGTTTTTGTACAATCATATATTTGACATTACGATGCCTCTCCACACCGAGGTATCCCTACTCATCTTTTCGTGTATGTCAGGACTCGTTATATCGGTTTTGTTAAGTGGATATCATAATATTGGATATGTTTTTTTAAAAAAAAAAATTACAGTGAGGGCTGGAATGTTTATAGATATTATGTAGGATCAATCTCACATCTCTTATTTCGTGTAGAAGTGGCCCGGTAGGACTGAAAACAAATATTAGCAAAGTTGAGAAGGCAAATGGTCTCATGGATTTATATCCGTAAGACGGGTCAAACCAATCTATATGGAAAATAATATTTTTGACATTAGAAATAATATTTTTTATCGATCTAGCCGGGTTGAAAATTATTCTTATGAAATTGATCTCTAACAGGTTCCATAAGAGTTTTTGATTCCGGAGTTTGGCCAAAAATTGAGGGTGCTTTTATCAGTTTATGGTTGTTTTCTAAAAATTTTATCAAATTACCGTGATTTTTAAAAGTTCATCAAACTACGTGAAATTGGACAACAATTTTTTTAAAATAAATTGTAAATAAATGCCCACTGTTAAAAGTAAAAATTTAACGTAAAAAGTAAAAATCTCAAACTCTCAAAATTTACCAAACTACACATTTTATAAAATTTTCTCTCTACTCAATTGTGATTTTATTTACACATTGAGAGACCTACTTATAGAATTTATTTGGAAATAATCTAAAAATAAATACATCATCACACACTAATTTTAAATATTAACAACTCTTATTTTCAACATTCAAATATTACAACTCATATTTTTCAACACTCTCCCTTGTGATGATAATCATGATACAATGATTGTCTTCATTACGTGTTTATACCGCCTCGTTAAAAACCTTACTAGGAAAAACTCATTGGGATAAAAAAACATAGTAAGGGAAAAAAGTGCAGTCACGTAAACTCCCCATCATGTTAACACGAACGATTCTTCATAAATTTTGTAGATTGCGCATCCCAATGTTATGTATATGTTTTCTGAATATTGTCGTAGGAAGTGCCTCTGTGAAGAGATCTGATGAATTTTTACTTGATTGAATGTAACGAATATCAATATCTTTATTTTTTACAAGCTCTTGTGTGAATGCGAAGTACTTAGGGGGAATATGTTTAGTTCTGTCGCTTTTTATGTATCCTTCTTTCATTTGAGCAACACATGCAACATTATTTTCATATAGTGTCACAGTCTTCTTGTCTAATGATAATCTGCATGAGATTTGGATATGTTCGGTCATTGATTTTAGCCATACACATTCACGGCTTGCTTCATGTAGTGCAATAATCTCGGCGTGATTTGATGAAGTTGTTACAAGTGTTTGTTTCTGTGAACGCCAAGAAATTACAGTGCCTACACGAGTAAATACATATCCTGTTTTGGAACGTGCCTTGTGTGGATCAGATAAATACCCAGCATCAGCATAACCAATTATGCTTTGATTGGTATCTTTTGAATACAAAAGTCCCAAGTCTGTCGATCATCGTAGATAACGTAATATATGTTTAATTCCATTCCAGTGTCTTTTTGATTGTATATGAGCTAAATCTTGCCAATAAATTTACAGCAAAATATATATCAGGTCTTAAGCAATTTACAAGATACATAAGGGCACCAATAGCACTTAGATATGGTAGTTCTGGACCAAGAATAACTTCATCATCTTCACATAGACGGAATGGATCCTTTTTTATGTTTAATGATCTAACAACCATTGGAGTACTTAAAGGATTTGATTTATCCATATTAAAACGTTTAAGGACATTTTCTATATCATTTGACTGGTGAACAAGTATTCCACATTTTCTATGTTCAATTTGCAAACCAAGACAATACTTTGTTTTTTCAAGGTCCTTCATTTCAAATTCTTCCTTCAAATACGACACAACTTCTTGAATTTCCTTATTCATTCCAATGATATTTAAATCATCAACATATAAAGCAATAATTACGAATCCGGATGTTGTTTTCTTAATGAAAACACAAGGGCATATTGAATTGTTTAAATATCCCTTTTTCATTAAGTGTTCACTTAGCCGATTATATCACATTCGGCTAGATTGCTTTAACCCATTTAATCATCTTTGCAATTTCACAAAATAACATTATCTGGGTTTTGATTTTTGTGCTTCAGGCATCTTAAATCTTTCAGGGATGTTCATATATATATATATATATATATATATATATATACATTACTATCAAGTGATCCATATAAGTAAGCTGTGACAACATCCATATGACGCATTTCTAAATTTTCAGATACCGCCAAACTAATCAAATACCAAAACGTAATTGCATCCATAACAGGAGAATACATTTCTTCAAAATCAATTACAGGCTTTTGAGAAAAACCTTGTGCAACAAGCCGAGCTTTATATCTTACTATTTCATTTTTCTCATTTCGCTTTCGAATAAAGACCTATTTGTACCCAACAGGTTTTACACCTTCAGGTGTAAGGACTATAGTCCCAAAAAATTACGTTTATTTAGCGAATCCAATTCAACCTGGATGACGTCTTTTCATTTTATACAGTCCTGTCGATTTTTACTTTCACCAAATGATTTTGGCTCATGATCTTCATTGTCATTTATGATGTCAAATGTCACATTGTAAGAAAATATCTCATCAATTTCTTTTATATCTTTTCGGTTTCATATTTTTCCAGTATTAATATAATTGATAGAGATTTCACGATTCTCGTCAGTTTGTGGTTCTGACGGAACATTTTTATCATCATGTATTTCTGGTGGAATATCATTCTCTATTTTGTGATCATCGTGTTTATCTATGTTTTTTCTTATTCGAGGATTTTTATCCTTGGAACCGATTGGCCTTCCACGCTTCAAGTGTTTAATGACATCATGAGTGTCTTCAATTTGTTTATTTGGAATTTCAATTTGAGCAGGGGCATTTACAACATGTAAATATGATTTAGTTACCCCTTTTGTGTCTGCAAATGCATCTGGTATCTGATTTGCTATTCTTTGCAAGTGCAAAATTTGTTGTACATCTTTTTCACATTGTTTAGTTCTTGGATCCAGATGTAACAATGATGATGTATACCATGTAATTTTTTTTTCGATATTTTTCTTTTCTCCTCCTTACATTGGGAAGATTTCCTCATTAAATAACAATCAGAAAAACGTGCAGTAAACACGTCGTATGTCTAAGGTTCAAGATATCGAATTATTGATTGGCTATCATAACCAATATAAATTCCGATCTTTCTTTGAGGTCCCATTTTTTTCGTTGAGGTGGTGCAATAGGCACATATACCATACATCCAAAAATTCTCAGATGAGAAATATCTGGTTCTTTACCAAATGCAAGCTGCAATGGGGAGTATTTATTATATGCATTTGTCTGATGCGAATTAATGCAGTAACATGTAAAATTGCATGACCTAGAAATAGGAAGTTTTGTTTTCAAAATCATTGGTCTAGCAATCAGTTGTAGACGTTTAATCAATGATTCAGCTAATCCATTTTATGTATGTACATGAGCCACTGGATGCTCAACAGTGATTCCCATTGACATATAATAATCATTGAAAGTATGGGAAGTAAATTCACCAGCATTATCAAGTCTAATTTTCTTGATTGTATGATCGAGAAATCGATTCCTCAATTTTATTATTTGAGCAAGTAATCTTGCAAATACCACATTGTGGGTTGATGATAAACATACATGTGACCATCTGCTGGAGGCATTGATCATTACCATAAAATGTCTAAATGGTCCACATGGTGGATGAATTGGCCCACAAATATCACCCTGAATACGTTCGAGAAACATAGGTGATTCTTTTTGGATTTTAGTTGGTGATGGTGTAACGTACCGTACTTTTAACTATTTTAAAATTTGCAGAAAAATTAAAATTTTCTTAAATACAAAATAAACATTCAAATTTCCATTAAAATAACTTGCTCATCTAAAAATATTTGCAATAAAACAACCACAATCAAGTTTGCCAAAAGTAATAATCGTTTAAACATCATAAAAATCAGAATATTAAAATTGTCATGCATTAAATCTTAAAAAATTGGCGGTCCTCGGGTTTAGCCTCATGCGCAGTCCATGCCAGCTCATTGGTCCCCACCCTTCGTCTCCTCAAAGTCATCCTCACCTGTATCGATCAAGTCTAGTGAGTCTAAAGGCTCAACATGTATAAACTAGAAATAACAAGTAATACGTAATAAAATCACATGCATCTTTAAAATAGAGCGTACATACTTTAAACTTTAACGTAATAGCATAAACATACTTGAAATTTGAACGTAGTAACATAAATATAGACGTGCCATCATCATAAAACTTTCTTTAAACATAATTGCATCATACATACTTGAGCATACATAACATCATTTTGCGTAGATATATGTTTCAAAGCAAGTGAACCATACATAAATGTTCCTGATCAGACCAAACATCAGTACTGGGCTGACAGGGAAAATCCACTGCAACATACATGAGATCCCCGGTCATACTTTACCGATTGGATTGGTCCTTGGTCATACTTTACCGCTTTCCAATCCTGATCTAAATCCGGTCATACTTTATCGGGGTGGAGTGGTCCTCGGCCACTTTCACCGACTTTCAAACCCGTTCATAATTTGATCACAAGACATTTAGCATACCTCAAAAATATAAAAATATTTTATTTTGCTCGTTGAACATACTTACTTGACGTTGAGGGATTTGTTGGATCTCGCTTGGGGCCACTGCTGCACATACTAACATGAGTTCAAACTCTTATCTTAACCATGCTTATCGTACCCAACACAGAAATAATTAAATAGCTTATGACTTTTTAGACCCATCGGGACTTGACCGTGTTTTTGTTCATCATACTAAACCATGACCTGAAACCACGAATCAAAACTTGAGGTGAAGTCTAAGTGATTCCCCAAAATGAAGTACACGGACCCCGTGCCCGGGTCCGGCTCTGGGTCCGTGTAGGCTATGTAAAAACGTATCCGAAGAGAAGTAAGGGCACGGACCCTGTGTTAGGGTCCGTCTGGGGGTCCATGTAGCCATTGTAGGTTAACACTACGATAGAAAACAAAGGGACGGACCTCGTGCCAGGGTCCATGTACGGGTCCGTCTAGCCTCTGCAAAAAAATCAATCCTGCGGAAATTCTTACACGATGATATTTCTCCCAACTCAAAATGAATGGATTAAGAATCGATACCTCGAGACCCACCCTAGGACGCTATGGTATTGACCCCAACTCGTACTAACAATCCAACCGACCCCAATATCGACAAGCACAACAAAAACGACACAACCCGACATTCGACACCGTATCAATTCCTACGACTCCTAGTACCTCCCAAGCCATTCTCGTCTCGAAACGAAACGTCATATGGTGCCTAAGCACATCCCACAACATGTATAAACGTAGTAGTACTGACTCGGAGATGCCCAACGAAGCCTGCAATAGTAAAACATCAAGAACGCATTTTCAGAAAAACGCATTTTGAGCAGTCCCACAAAAACAATCATAACTCACTCATTTTGTATTAAAATATTTCGAATTTTATATCAAATTGAAGGTCTCAAAAAGTTCTACGTTTCATACGTTGAAAGTTTTTCCAGAAAATCGATCGAAAAATCTCAGTAATTGAAATGACAGCAAATTTTGAGTTTTAGATCTAAAAACGTTTCCAAAAATCGATCCAACGAATTCCTGCTCAAACTTTGTACATCATACATGGATTTTCACGCATAATAAACAACAACACGAATAATATGACAAGATTGATGCAAGAATAATAGATTATACATGCCTTTAATCGTTAAAGTTACCGAAACGACGACACCGAAGCGGGAAGGATGCGATGATTGATCCGGGACGAACGTGGAACAATAATTCTTGCAACGAAATCAACGAAAACTTGCTGGAAAAAAATTCAGAGTAAAGGCGGCTACTCTTGCACTAGGAACCCTAGGTTTTTGCTCTCAAAAATTTCTGAATTGGTGGAATAAAATGTGTGTGTGATATCATGTAAGTATGTGTGTTAAAGTGTGTGTGCGTGTGTTTGGTAGTAATTAGGGAATAAAAATTGCTTAATTAAAAATTAACCATTAATTAAATGTTAATAAAAAACTAACTTTACTAAAAATCCCTTAATTAAAATAAAAATGCACATGTACTAAATATTTAAAAGTTTAAAATCATAAAAATCATCTAATAAATAAATTAGGCTTTTAAAATGCTAAAAATTAAATAATCTTTTAAAATACCCCAACCCTAACTTAAAATAAATTACCACGTTTTAAAATTGTCAAAATCGTCGTCGGTCTCTTCTCCTCGATCCCGCATCGAATAATCGCCTGAAACATGAAACTCAAGAAAACATTTAACGTGTATCACACAAACATAAATAATTTAAAATAATGCAAAAAAAAATTAAATAGATCATGCATCGCTATGAATCATTTTAAACTTAAATAAACAATTTGACAATTTAATAAATGCATGGGTTTTACGTGTACTGAATTTGGTCTTTACAGTTCCTCCCCCACTTATATAAATTTCGTCCTCGAAATTAAATCTTACCAAACAGTTCCGGATAGAGACTTCTCATATCTGCTTCTGTTTCCAAAGTGGCCTCCTCTACAGATTGATTTAGCCACCGGATTTTGACCAGTTTGGTTACTCTGTTCCGAATTCTCCGTTCCTGTCGTTCTAGGATTTGGACAGGTCTTTCCTTATACGACAGATCTGGAGCAAGCTGCAACGGATCATAGCTCAAAACATGCGAAGGATTCACTAGGTACTTCCTCAGCATCGAGATGTGGAACACATTGTGTGCTCCGATCGGATTCGGCGGTAGGGCTACACGATAAACTAGTGTCCCAAATCTGTCAAGAATCTCAAATGGTCCAATAAATCTCGGACAGAGCTTGCCTCTCTTCCCAAATCTCATAACGCCCTTCATGAGTGCTATCTTCACGAAAACGTGATCACCTACGGCAAACTCTAGAGCTCTCTTCCTCTTGTCAGCATAACTCTTTTGACTACTCTGGGCGGTCTTCATCCTATCTCGAATATTGACCACCACATTTGCAGTCTGCTGAACAATCTCTGGACCAAGTTCTGATCGCTCACCGACTTTATCCCAGTGAATCGGTGATCTGCACTTCCTTCCATACAGTGCCTCGTAGGGAGCCATACGTATAGATGATTGGAAATTGTTGTTGTATGTAAACTCCACGAGAGGTAGCTTCGATTCCCAATTCCCATGGAAATCAATCACACAGGCTCTCAACAAATCCTCCAAAATCTGAATTACTCGCTCAGACTGCCATATGTCTGAGGGTGGAAAGCTGTACTGAATAGAACCTTCGTCCCCATGGCTGCATATAAACTCTTCCAAAAGGACGATGTAAACCTCGGGTCCCTGTCAGACACAATAGAAACTGGGATCCCGTGCAATCGGACTATCTCCTTGATATAAAGCTCAGCATACTGCGTCATGGAGAAAGTCGCCTTCACTGGCAAGAAGTGCGCTGACTTAGTAAGTCGATCCACTATAACCCAAATAGCATTGGATCTTCTGACTGACCTCGGCAAACCAACAACGAAATCTATGGTGATATTCTCCCATTTCCACTCGGGGATAGGGAGTGGCTTGAGCATTCGTGCTGCATCTGATGCTCTGCCTTCACTCTTCATACCTGGCCACCAATACATGATATGAAAATCCTTGTACATCTTAGTACCTCCTGGGTGGATGGAACACGGAGATGTATGTGCCTCTGTCAGAATATCCTCTTTGATCGAATCAACACTAGGCACCCACATTCTACCTTTGTACCTCACAATACTATCGGACAATATATAGAGCACACTGCCCTTGGCTTCATCCTTCAGTCGCCATTTCTGCAACTGATCATCTGAAGACTGACCTCGACGGATTTGGTCAAACAAAGAAGACTTGACTGTCAGATTAGACAACTTAGGAGCTCTGCCCTTAGGATAAAATTCTAACCCAAATCTCTGAATATCTGGCTGAAGAGATCTCTGCACAGACAACAGTGCTACGACTGCAACTTTTCTGCTCAAGGCGTCTGCCAGAACATTAGCTTTCCCCGGATGGTAGCTAATCTCACAATCGTAGTATTTTACCAACTCCAACCACCGTCGTCGTCTCATATTCAATTCTTTCTGCGTGAAGAAATATTTGAGACTCTTGTGATCAGTGAATATCTGGCATTTCTTGCCGTACAAATAATTTCTCCATATCTTCAATGCAAAGACAACAAGAGCTAATTCAAGATCATGAGTCAGATAATTCTTCTCATGCACTTTCAACTATCTAGAGGCATAAGCTATAACCCGACCATGCTGCATCAAAACTGCGCCTAGACCGAGCTTAGATGCATCGGTGTATAGCACAAAATTGCCTTGCCCTACTGGCATGGCTAACACTGGCACTGTGATAAGAGCTTGCTTCAAAGTATCAAAGTTCTTCTAGCACTCTTCACTCCAAATGAATTTAGCATTCTTCTTAGTCAATGAAGTGAGTGGCACTGCTATCGAAGAAAATCCCTGAATAAATTTCCTGTAGTAGCTTGCTAGGCCTAGGAAACTGCGGATTTCTGAAGCATTCTTCGGTTCAACCCATTCCTTAACTGCTGCTATCTTAGCTGGATCCACCTCAATGTCACTGCTAGAAGTTACATGACCCAAAAACGCTACCTTCTCCAACCAGAATTCACACTTACTAAATTTTGCAAACAACTTGCGACTCTGCAAGACCTGAAAAACAGTACCCAAATGCTGACGGTGCTCCTCATGGCTCTTCGAGTAAATGAGAATGTCGTCAATGAACACTATGACGAACTGATCTAGGTAAGGCTGAAACACTCGGTTCATGAGGTCCATAAATATTGCTGGAGCATTCATCAGTCCAAACAGCATCAATAAAAACTCGTAATGCCCATATGTGGTTCTGAAGGTTGTCTTATGAACATCTGCATCCTTTACCTTCAGCTGATGATACCCTGATCAAAGATCTATCTTATAGAACATTGTAGCTCCCTGCAACTGATCGGACAAGTCCTCTATCCTAGAAAGTCGGTATTTATTCTTTATCGTTACCTTGTTCAACTCTCGGTAATCGATACACATCCTCATGCTCCCATCTTTCTTCTTCACAAAGAGCACTGGTGCGTCCCATGGTGAGAAACTAGGGCGGATGAATTCTTTGTCTAGAAGCTCCTGGATCTGCTGTTTGAGTTCTAACATCTCCGCTGGAGCTAATCAGTACAGTGCCTTAGAGATTGTTACGGTGCCTGGCATAAGATCAATGACGAACTCCACATCTCTCTCTGGCGGAAGGCCTGTGACGTCATCTGGAAAGACGTCAAGAAAATCTCTGACTACTGGTACATCAGATATAGACGGAGTTGGTACGTTAGGCGCTGAAACAATGATGGCCAAGAAAGCCTGACAGTCCTTATGAATAAGCCTCCGTGCCTACATGCAAGAGATCATGCGAAGGAAACTCCTCCATCTATCTGGCTCAAAGTGAAACTGCTCCATTCCCAAAGGTCTTACCAACACTTACCTTTTCTGGAAATCAATAAGAACTCTGTTCTTCGTCAGCCAGTCCATTCCCAAGATAATATCAAATTTTGGCATCGGCAACACGATTAGATCGGCAAACACTAGGTGGCCTTGCAGCTTGAGATCGATCTCTCTGACCACGCTAGTAGCTAATAACTCTTCCCCTGATGGGACTGTCACTGAATAGCTCACGTCAAGTCCAATAGACTTGACGTCTAGATGATTAGCGAACATCTCCGAAATAAAAGTGAGTGGCCCCTGAGTCTATCAAGGCCTTCGTGGCTACTCTCTTTATGAAAATATTTCCTGAGAGACGTTAGCACAACACACAAAATTTATATCCAAAAATTCTAACCTTAACCTCAAACATAGTAGAAATTTATATCCCAAGTTACCAAAATATTAACTAGCCCACTAATAAACCCAAATAAAATTCAAAACATGCATAGAAAGAATAATGCGGTGCTGAATTAAATTAGTTACCAGTCAACAGGGTCGTGTCTGGGTTCGCCTCCTCTGTCTGCATGGCGAACACTCTACCCTGGGTCGGCTGCCTCCACTATGGGCAGTCCTTCAACATATGATCGTTGGCTCCGCATTTAAAGCACTTGACCGATCCATATAAACACTGTCCCGGATGCTGGCGGTTGCACTTCGGGCACACTGGGTACTCAACGGGTCTCTGAGGAGCCTTCTGTTGAGGAATAGGACCCTTGCTTTTCGGCGTTCCCTGAAATGGCCTCGTCCCCTACTGCACCTGAAAAGGCCTCTTAAACTGGGTTCGCTACTGCTGCTGCTGCTGAGGTGCCTGATAGGGCTTCTTGCCCTACCTATCACTCTCGATATCCCTTTGGTCATGCTCTGCCGCCAAGGCTCTAGATACGGTAATAGCATAGGTAGTAGGACCAGCAACTCAAACATCACGGCGCAAGATCGGCCGCAACCCATCCATAAAATGTCTCAGCTTCTCCCGGGCATCATTTGAAATCAGGGGCACAAAGTGACACCCCCTCTCAAACTTCCTGACGAAGTCTGCCACACTGCTGTCTCCCTGTCGCAGCGACATGAACTCCCTGGTTAGTCTTGATCGTACTTCCTCAGTGAAGTACTTGGAGTAAAAGACCTCTTTAAACCCATCCCATGACAGAGTTTGCAGATTCACCGACATGGACGCGCTCTCCCACCATAGCCTGGCGTCCCCTGTCAACAAAAAGGTGGCACATCTAACTCTGTCTGCATCCTGCAGCTCCATGAAGCGAAAATCACCTCGATGGACTTAATCCATCCTTAAGCTATCATCGGGTCAGTAGTCTTCAAGAACTCCTTAGGATCCATCCTCCTAAACCTTTCGTACACAGCCTCTGGTCTGGGCCTCGCCCCTGTGTCCACTGCATCCTGATTCCCCGTAAACTGTGCGAAAAATTGAGTCATTCCTGCAAGCATTTGTGCCTGCATATCAGGAGGTGGGCGAGAGGGAGTGACTCTCTCTTCATCTCGAGCCTCTCTGTCCCCCTCCCTTGCTTCACGGTTAACCATACGTCTAGGAGGCATACTGTTCCAAATTTACCCAACACGTAAACCAAACATGCATGAATATACTACCAATGTCATAAGATGCACAAAATTTTGAATTTAAATATGCACATGCTGAAATCATGATTGGATGCTCAATACATGAAATAATTTAACACTTTAAAACTTACAGACTTGAGTTGTGACTTCGTTAGCTTCTCGCAACTGGCAGTAGGCGTAACCCTTTACAAGAACACCGCTCTGATACCTACTGTAACGTACCGTACTTTTAACTATTTTAAAATTTGCGGAAAAATTAAAATTTTCTTAAATACAAAATAAACTTTCAAATTTCCATTAAAATAACTTGATCGTCTAAAAACATTTGCAATAAAACAACCACAACCAAGTTTGCCAAAAGTGATAATCGTTTAAACATCATAAACCACTTCATAAAAATCAGAGTATTAAAATTGTCATGCATCAAATCTTAAAACATTGGCGGTCCTCGGGTTTTGCCTCATGCGCAGTCCAAGCCAGCTCATTGGTCTCCACCCCTCGTCTCCTCAAAGTCATTCTCACCTGCAACGATCAAGTCTAGTGACTTTAAAGGCTCAACATGTATAAACTAGAAATAACAAGTAATACGTAATAAAACCACATGTATCTTTAAAATAGAGCGTACATACTTGAAACTTGAACGTAATAGCATAAACATACTTGAAACTTGAACGTAGTAGAATAAATATAGACGTGCCATCATCATAAAACTTTCTTTAAACATACTTGCATCATATATACTTGAGCATATATAACATCATTTTGCGTAGAGATATGTTTCAAAGCAAGTGACCCATACATAAATGTTCCTGATCAGACTAAACCACAGTACTGGGCTGACAGGAAAAATCCACTGCCACATACATGAGATCCCCGGTCATACTTTATCGGATGGATTGGTCCCTGGTCATACTTTACCGCTTTTCAATCCTGATCTAAACCCGATCATACTTTACCGGGGTGGAGAGGTCCTCGGCCACGTTCACCGACTTCCAAACCCGTTCATAATTTGGTCACAAGACATTTAGCATACCTCAAAAACAAAAAAATATTTTCTTTTGCACGTCGAACATACTTACTTGGCGTTGAGGGATTCGTTGGATCTCGCTTGGGGTCACGCTGCACATACTAACATGAGTTCAAACGCTTATCTTAACCATACTAATCGTACCCAACACCGAAATAATTAAATAACTTATGAATTTCTAGACACCTCGGGACTTGACCGTGTTTTTGTTCATCATACTAAACAATGACCTGAAACCCCGAATTAAAACTTGAGGTGAAGTCTAAGTTATTCCCCAAAATGAAGTACACGAACCCCGTGCCCGGGTCCGGCTCTAGGTCCGTGTAGGCGTTGTAAAAACGTATCTGAAGAGAATTAAGGGCACGGACCCCGTGTTAGGGTCCGTCTGTGGGCCGTGTAGCCACTGTAGGTTAACACTACCATAGAAAACAAAGGGACGGACCCCATGCCAGGGTCCGTGTACGAGTCCGTCTAGCATCTGCAAAAAAATCAAACCTTCGGAAATTCTTACACGATGCTATTTCTCCCAACTCAAAATGAATGGATTAAGAATCGATACCTCGAGACCCACCCTAGGACGCTATGGTCTTGACCCCAACCCGTACTAACAATCCAACCGACCCCAATATCGACAAGCACAACAAAAACGACACAACCCGACATTCGACACAGTATCAATTCCTACGACTCCTAATACCTCCCAAGCCATTCCCGTCTCGAAACGAAACGTCATATGGTGCCTAAACAAATCCCACAACATGTATAAACACAGTAGTACTGGCCCGGCGATGCCCAACGAAGCCTGCAACAATAAAACTTCAAGAACACATCAAGAACGCATTTTCAGAAAAAATGCAGTTTGAGCAGTCCCACGAAAACAATCATAACTCACTCATTTCGTATTAAAATATTTTGCATTTTATATCAAATCGAAGGTATTGAAAAGTTCTACGTTTCATACGTTGAAAGTTTTTCTAGAAAGTCGACTAAAAAAGCGCAGTAATTGAAATGACAGCAAATTTCGAGTTTTTGATCTGAAAACGTTTCCAAAAATCGATCCAACGAATTCATGCTCAAACTTTGTACATCAAACATGGATTTTCACGCATAATATACAACAACACGAATAATATGATAAGATTGTTGCAAGAATAATAGAATATACTTGCCTTTAATCTTTAAAATTACCGAAACGACGACACCGAAGCGGGAAGGATGAGAGGATTGATCCGGGACGAACGTGGAACGATTTTATTGCAACGAATTCAACGAAAACTTGCTGGAAAAAAAACGGCTGCTCTTACACTAGGAACCCTAGGTTTTTGCTCTAAAAAATTTTTGAATTGGTGGAATAAAATATGTGTGTGTGATATCGTGTAAGTATGTGTGCTAAAATTTGTGTGCGTGTATTAGGTAGTAATCAGAGAATAAAATTGCTTAATTAAAAAGAAACCACTAATTAAATGTTAATCAAACACTAACTATACTAAAAATCCCTTAATTAAAATAAAAATGCACATGTACTAAATATTTAAAAGTTTAAAATCATAAAAATCACCTAATAAATAAATTAGGCTTTTAAAATGCTAAAAAAATTAAATAAATCTTTTAAAATGCCCCAACCCTAACTTAAAATAAATTATGTTTAAAATTGCCAAAATCGTCGCCGGTCTCTTTTTCTCGATCCCGCATCGAATAATCGCGTGAAACATGAAACTCAAGAAAACATTTAACGTATATCACATAAACATAAATAATTTAAAATAATACAAATTAAATAGATCATGCATCGCTATAAATCATTTTAACCTTAAATAAACAATTTGACAATTTAATAAATGCATGGATTTTACGTGTACTGAATTTGGGCTCTACAGATGGTCTTATAATAAGTTTTCCAAGAGAACATGCTTTGCATAGAAACTTATTATTTTGAAAGAACTTCTGGTCTTTCAGCGGATGACCATGTGTATTTTCCATAATTCTTCGCATCAGTGTTGAACCAGGATGCCCTAATCGATCATGCCAATTGATCAATATTGAAGAATTATTAACTACCATGTTTGATTCAATTGGACTTATATATGTATAATGCAATTCAGTAGGGAGCATTGGTAGTTTTTCAACTACGTATTTCTTTCCTAATTTATATGTGGTAAGACATATATATTTCTCATTTCCTACATTTATTGTCTGAGTATCATACCCATGAAAATATATATCATTTAAACTCAACAAATTTCTTTTCGATTGTGGTGAATACAAAGCATCATTTATCAAAAATTTTGTACCATTAGGTAACAAAAAATGTGCTTTACCACAACCTTTTATCAAGTCTACATGACCTGATATTGTATTAATCATTGTTTTTGTTGGTTTTAGTTCCAAAAAGTATCTTTTATCTAAGAAAATAGTGTGCGTTGTACCACTATCAAGTATACAAACTTCCCTGGGATTAGTTCTTTGTTTAGCTTTGTTCATAGAATTTTCCATATTTGAACTTAAAAAAAAATATGCAATGAAAAAATTATTAACAATACATATGTAATTTATTGAAAATTATAACACATATCATAATTGTACAATAAAACATTATCATATCAGTACATGAAAAATAAATTATTTTACATTTACATTCCACCAATATATTGTTTATTTTCAGAGAAATCGTTGAGAAAATCTGTAGCATCAATATTTTTCATTTCTATTCCACCAGCATATTGATCATTTTCAGATAAATCATTCAGAAAATCTGCAGCATCAAAATGAGTTGAATCACTCAAACTGTCACTGTGTTCGATGAAGTTGGTCTCTTTTTCTTTCATTTTTATCGATTCTTTATAGATATTGCAAAGGTGCTCGGGGGCTCGACAAATACGAGACCAATGTCCTGGAGTGCCGCATCTAAAACAAGAACATTCAAATTGTTTTGAGTGATTTTCATTATCACTCATGTTCTCATGATGCATTTTCAGTGAGTGGTTAGTGACGCCCTTTTGAGATTAGTTATAAAAATAACTATCTCGATTTTTTTCAAAACCACGGCCGCGACCACGACCACGACCAATTCTACGTCCACGTCCACGACCATGACCTCGACCTCGACCAAAACCTTGTCTCTGAATTTGATTTTGGTTTCCAGGTTTAAATTAATTTTTACTTACAGCATTTACTTCTGGAAATGTTGTTGATCCAGAGGTTCGGAACTGATGATTTCTCATTAGCAGCTCGTTGTTCTTTTCCGCCATAAGAAGAAATGCGATAAGTTCAGAATATCTCGCAAATCCACGCACTCTATATTGTTGCTGCAGAGTTATATTTGATGCGTGAAACGTGGAAAAAGTTTTTTCAAGCATTTTCGATTCCGTAACTTCATGTCCACAAAATTTTAATTGTGAGATTATTCGATACATCGTCGAATTGTAATCATTTAATTTCTTAAAATCTTGGAATCTCAACATATTCCATTCATCACGAGCGGTCGGAAGTATAACTTCACTTATATGTTCAAATCTTTTAATTCTTTCCACCGAGCCATGTGATCTTTTTAGATAAGATATTCACATTTTAAACCTTCATCAAGATATCGACGCAAAAATATTATAGCTTTTGCTTTTTCTTGTAATGAAGATATACCATTTTTTTAATGGTCTCCTTAGACCCAATGACTCAAGATGCATTTCTACATCGAGAGTCCATGACATATAATTTTTTCCTATAATGTCGAGCGCAAAAAATTCGAGCTTTGCCAAGTTTGACATGATGGTACTATAAAAATAACAATGCATTTTATTAGTTAAGTTCTATTAATATGATAATAAAAAGTAACGGATAAATTACAAGTACAAACATTCTTAAAAAAAAAGAAAAAATGCGATGCAGATATTCTGCGATAAATACAAGACTAGTGAGTATAATAACAAAAATAATTATACAAAATAACCTTGAAAGAGCCATCTTCTTTTTTTTCGAAAATTTTGATGAAAAAAATTTTTAGAGAGGAAGAATAAGTTTGGAGTGATTGAATGTGTTTGTGAAGTCATATTTATAGGGTAAAGCCTAGCCGTTTATGACCGTTACAAATTCTTAAAATATAAATGTATGTACATGTAAATTTTATGGTAATAATATGATGTATATAATGTTAATCATGTTTAAATAATTATTTATATCATATCACAATATTATAATAAGGTGTCAGGTATTTCTTTTATATAATATTGTGACATTATACAAGTATATATATAATTATTATACAACACGATAAAAATATATAAACAGTGAAATAATCACATCACATTATTATAATGAGTTTTCACAGACTCCTTTTATATAATAACATGATATTATTCAAATATATATATACAATAAATAAATAGTAACACAATAAAATTATATAAGCATATAATAATATAATCACATCACGTTATTACAATGAGGTGTCATAGGCTCCTTTTATAATAACATGATATTATATATTAAATATATATACAATAAAAATAAATAATCTGTAAAGTAAATACTTTTACTTTTTAATATTGTTACCTTTTTCTTGTGTTTTGGAGCTTGGAAAAGTATGGAGAATTGAAACTTAGAGTATCGTGCTGATAACGTGTTAAAAGTAAAAATTTACGGTAAAAATTAAAAATCTCAAACTCTCAAAATTTACCAACCTACACACTTTATAAAATTTTCTCTCTACTCAATTGTGCTTTTTTTCACACATTGAGAGACCTATTTATAGAATTTTTTTGGAAATAATCCAAAAATAAATACATCATTACATACATCATCACACACTAATTTTAAATATTTACAACTCTTATTTTCAATAGCAACAAAAGGTATCAGAGAAATTACTTAAGCCGGTTCGTGATGAAGCAACATGAAACAGAAACTTTGCGAGATTTCATCCAGCGTTTCAACAATACAGCGCTGGAGATATCAGCGACTATCGCTGATATTATGATCAGTGCCTTTACCCAAGGATTGAGAGGAGGAGAATTCTTCAAATCACTAGTCAAGAAACCTCCGTTGAGCTATGATGATCTTTTAGCTCAGGCAGAAAAGTACGTGAATCTGGAGGATGCACAACGACACAATAGGATGGAGTAGCGACCTGGAGGAAGTAGGGTTGAGGGAGCAGAGGGAGGAGGTAGGAAGAGAGGTGCAGGTGAGGGAGAAGAGGATAAAGCTAGAGGTAAAGGACAATTCTCATCTCACGTTCCTTTGAATAGGAATCAAGATAAGGTGATAGAGGTGAGGAGTTTGAAATTAAACTTTACATACTTGGGCTATGCCTAGTAGAGGAGAAGAAGTGAGTATAATAAAAATTAAATTTTACCTACTTGGGCAATGCCCAATAGAGGAGAATATGAAAATTAAATTTTTCCTACTTCGACTGAGCCTAGTAGAGGAGAAGAGGTGAGGAGATTGAAAGTTAAATTTTACCTACTGGGGCCGAGCCTAGTAGAGGAAAAGAGGTGGGAGAATGAAAATTAAATTTTACCTACTTGGGCTATGCCTAATAGAGGAGAAGAGTTGGGGAGAATAAAATTAATTTTTATCGACTTGGAGTATGCCTAGTAGAGGAGAATAGGTAAGGAGATTAAAAATTAAATTTTAACTACTTGAATTATGCCTAATAGATGAGAAGAGTTGGGTAGAATGAAAAATTAAATTTTACCTACTTGGGCTGAGCCTAGTAGAGGAGAAGAGGTGAGGAGACTGAAAACTTAATTTTACCTACTCGGGTTGAGCTTAGTAGAGGAGAAGAGTTGGGAGAATGAAAATTAAAATTTACCTACTTGGACTATGCCTAGTAAAGGAGAAGTGGTGAGGAGATTAAAAATTAAATTTTACCTGTTTGAGCTATGCCTAATAGAGAAGAAGAGTTGGGGAGAATGAAATTTAAATTTTACCTGCTTGGGCTATCCTTACTAGAGGAGAAGAAGTGAGAAGAATAAAAAGTAAATTTTACCTACTTGGGCTGAGCTTAGTAGAGGAGAATAAGTGAAGAGAATGAAAATTAAATTTTACCTGCTACGGATGAGCCTAATAGAGGAGAAGAGGTTTATCAATGAAAATTAAATTTTACTTACTTGGGCTATGCCTAGTAGAGGAGAAGAGGTGGGGAGATTCAAAATTAAATTTTACCTACTTGGGCTATGCCTAGCAGAGAAGAAGAGTTGAGAAGAATGAAAATTAAATTTTACCTACTTGGGCTATGCCTAGTAAAAGATAAGAGGTGAGGAGATTAAAAATTAAAATTTACCTATTTGGCTATGCCTAGTAGAGGAGAAGAGGTGGGGATAATGAAAATTAAATTTTACCTACTTGAGCTATGCCTAGTAGAGGAGAAGAGTTGAGGTGATGAAATTGAAATTTATATTTTTCCTACCATGGCTCGGCAATGATAGAGGATTTTGAAGTGAGGAAGGTGAGTGTTAATAATTTTAGTACTAAGGCTGAAGCCTAGTTGTGAAGCCTGGGCCGAAGAGGGTGAGGGTGATCACCGGTGCTATAAGGTTACACGGATAATGAGCGTCTCCTGGCAGGCTTTTAAGCGAAGGAAACATGAATAAACCGATCTTACACCAGAAGGAGAGGGATTCCAAAATGTTCAGGTATGAAACTGTGTAGTTGAGGAGTGTTTAAAAGATTTGATAGGTACTACTCATATAAAGAATGTGCATCTTCTTTTCGGTAGCTCATCACATAAGAACTTCAATGTTAAACGTGCTGGACTTGGGGAAATTTTAGGATGGCTACGGGGCGTTACACTAGTAGAGGAGCTCGAGGTGGTGAGAGTGAGGAACTTAAAGTATGGAGTGTGATGGTTTATAATTTTCCTACTAAGGCTGAAGCCTAGTAGAGGAGATTGAGGTTGTGAGGGTGAAAAGCTTGAAATATGGAGGGTTAAGGTTCATAAGATTCATAATTTTCATACTAGGGTTGGAGCTTAGTAAAAGAGCTTGAGGTGGTGAGGATGAAGTTTAGAGCCTAGTAGATGAGCTTGAGATGGTGAGGGTGAAGTTTGGACCCTAGGTAGAGGAGCTTGAAGTGGGGAGAGCGAGGTGCTCGAAGTATGGAGGTTGAGTGAAGTACTCGTTTCTCTTACCTAAAGCCTAGTAGAGGACCTTGAAGATGAGGGCGAGATGGGCGAAGGCGAGGCAAGGACGAGGGGCTTGCAGAGGCTTCGTGAGGGCGAGGGCGAGGGCGAGGGCAAGGGAGAGGGAGAGGCTGCGGGTGAGGGGCGGGGAGGCTAGCCTGTGAGGGAGAAGGCGAGGCGCTGAGAGAGGGGCGAGGAGGCAAGGCTGTGGGGTGCTGGACCGAGGGGCAAGAAGGTGAGGCTGCGGAAATGGGCGAGGGCTAGGCGAGGCTGTGAGGGAGAAGGCGAGGCTACAGCGATAGGTGAGACTAAGGCGAGAGTATGCGGCAGTGGACGAGAGGAAAGAAGAGAGGAGAGGTGAGGTTGCGGGCGATGCTTGAAAAGGAGGCTATGGGCGAGGCGAGGGTGATGACGAGGGTGAGGCGAGGGGCTGTCAGGGCGAGGTGAGAAGCGATGGTGGCTAGGTGAGGTGATTCGATGAATAGGTGGTGGGTGGGGAAGGGGAGAGAGGCATTATCTATAAATAAGAATAAGATGGTTAGTCACAAGATCACTTGAAAACATCAGCAGATAACACAAGTTAAAGTTGCAGCAAATGGACGCAACAAACAGTTCACAACAACCAGACCTTGCTGACGAATTTAAGCGTTCAATAGAAGCAGCTTGAAAGAAAAAGATAGAAGACCTTGTATTTGAAAAGATATTGTCAACCTGGAAAAAGATCTTGGATCTTCAGTCCTTCCGAGAAGATGGAGTGAATGCCACTCGGAAACGATTGGCAACTGAAAATTAGTATAAGTGACGTCTCATCGTCGCTCATATATCAGACATCTTCACTGACGAAGGTGTCTAATTCATGATGCTTCTCAAGGAGAAAAGGGTTTTGGAAAGGAATGCCTTTTCAGAAGAATTCTTGAAGACTGCCACCGGTAGGTTATCCACGTGGATGTCCTTCTGGCTAGATGCAGTAGAGAGAGAAATGAATCGTGTAATAGCAGAACGTTATTATCAATAAAATTGATATTTTTATTCATCGTTGTTTATTGCTTTACTGCTTTACTATTCTGCATTCAAGCTGGTACTAACTGAATAACAAGAATGTGTTCAACTGATAATAACTAATTATCAACAAGAAAATATTCAAGTTGAATGATATTAAGACAAATCAATTAAGCCAAGAATATTGCGAAAGTATGAAAACTTAGTCTCGGGAAGTGGCTTGGTAAAGATTTCAGCTGCTTGTTGTTCATTTGATATGTACTCCAGCCTGATTTCCTTCTATAGAGCATGATCTCTGATGAAGTGATGTATGACAACAATGTGTTTGGTCCTGGAATGAAGAATTGGATTGTATGTAATCGCAATTGTGCTTGTATTTTCATAGAAGATTGGTGATTCTTCTGCAACGACTCCATAATCTTTCAGTTGTTGCTGAATCCAGAGCAATTGAGCGCAGCAGATTCCGGCAGCTAGATATTCTGCGTCAGTGGTGGAAGTTGCTATGGATGTTTGCTCCTTGCGGAACCATGAAATCATTCTGTCTCCTAGAAACTGACATAATCCACTTGTGCTTTTACGGTCAAGCTTACATCCTGCATAATCTATATCTGAATAGCCAACTCTATTGAAAGATGAGTCCTTAGCATACCATAAGCCAACTTTGTGTGCCTTTAAGGTATTTTAAAATTCTTTTGGCAGCTGCAAAATGCGATTGCTTAGTATCTGCCTGAAATCTAGCACACATGCAAATAACAAATACAATATCAGGACGGCTAGCAGTTAGGTATAATAAAGAACCTATTAAACCTATTTAGAGTGCCTTCTCAAATGATATTCTCCCTTCATCTTTATCTAATTTAATCGATGAGTTCATGGGAGTATTTGCAGCTGAACATGTCCCCATGCCAAATTTCTTGAGCAGTTCCTTCGTGTATTTTATCTGACTGATAAAAGTACCAATTTCCAATTGCTTTACTTGCAGACCAAGGAAAAATGTCAGTTCACCCATCATACTCATCTCGAATTTTTTCTGTATTAACTTGGAAAATTTCTCACACAATTTGGGGTTTTTTGACCCAAAAATAATATCATCAACATATATTTGCACAAGTAAAATATGTTTATTCTTTGAAAATTTGAACAAAGTCTTATTAACTGATCCAATAGTGAAATCATGATCAATTAAATTTTTTGATAAAATCTCATACCAAGCTCTGGGAGCTTGTTTAAGACCATACAACGTTTTGTTCAAGTGATAAACATGATTAGGAAGAAAGTAATTAACAAAACCTGGTGGTACTTCTTCCTGCAACTGACCATCCAGGAATGCACTCTTGACATCCATTTGGTAGAATTTGAAGTTTTTAAATGAGGCATAGGCAAGGAATATTTTGATTGCTTCCAGTCGTGCAACTGGTGCATATGTCTTGTCGTAATCAATTTCTTCTTCTTTCCTATATCCTTGTGCTACAACCTCGCTTTGTTGAGCACAACTGAACCATCTTTGTTCTATTTGTTCCTGTATACCCACTTTGTACCTATAATGTTTTTAGAAACTTTTCTTGGAACTAAAGTCCAGATATTGCTATGAGTAAACTGATTTAGCTCTTCTTGCATAGTACTTATCCAGTTAGGATCAGCAAGAGTTTCATCAGTTTTCTTTGGTTCCAGTTGGGAAACAAATGCTGAATGAACAAATAAATTAAACATTTGTTTTCTATTTCTTACCGGATCAGATGGATTACCTATCACCAATTCTTGTGGATGTGATTTCTTCCATCTGTAATTGGGATTAGTTAGATCAATTTCAGCAACTGGTTCAGTTTGTAACTGAACATCAGTTTCAGTTGCAACGGCTTCAGTTGGTATTTGAATATTTTTACGTTGTTCTACCGAGTGTTAGGAAAGTTTCCCATTCAATTATTTGATCCACTATCTCTGGTTCAGGTGTTTGAAGGATATGTCGATTGACGAGAACTTCTTCTTCACTATCATCATCAAAACTGATTTCTGTAAAGCGATCAGTTAGCTCAAATGGATCAATTAGCTTATCAATTAGTGCAGATTCATCAAATACAACATGAATTGACTCTTCTACATTCAAAGTACATTTGTTAAACACTCTATAAGCTTTACTAACTGATGAGTAGCCCAGAAATGTTATCTCTGCAGATTTAGCATCAAACGTTTTCAAATGATTTTTACCATTATTATGGATAAAATATCTGAACCCAAATATTCAAAAGTAAGAAACCATGCTTTTCTTTCCATGCCAGAGTTCATACGATATCTTCAAATGATTTTTTATTAATCATTGATCTGTTCTGAGCATAACATGCAGTGTTTACTGCTTCTGCCCAAAATCTTTGAGAGATACCGGAATCAGCCAGCATTGTTCTAGCTGCTTCTGTAAGCGTACGATTTCTTCTTTCAGCTACACCATATTGCTTAAGTGTTCTAGCTGCTGAGAACTTATGCTTAATTCCATTATTTTCTAAAAATGAGAGCTTTTTATTGACAAATTCAGTCTCTCAATAAGATCTTATTCTGTCAATTCCAACTGATTTTTCATTTAATAATCTTTTGAAAATATTAATCAGTTGTGCAGAAGTTTGGTATTTTGATTTAAGAAATATAACCCAAGTAAATCTTGAAAAATCATCAACAATTACCAAGGTGTATTTCATTCTTCCTAAACTCATGACTGATATAGGACCAAAAAGATCAATATGCAACAATTCTAAGCATCTGGTGGAAGATTTACTACTTTTGTTTTTGAAAGATGATCTTACTTGTTTACCAAACTGACATGCCGATCAAATTTTATCTTTTGAAAAATCTATTTTAGGCAGGCCGGTTACAAGATCATGGTTAATCAGACGAGCAATGGACTTGAAATTCAAGTGGTTCAACCTTTTATGCCACAACCAATTTTTAGAAGATTTTGAAGCTATAAAACATACTGGTGCATTAGGTTGATTAGTCCAACTCACCTTGTAGGTGTTTCCACAACGATTGCCAGTTATAATGATATCATCAGTTGAGTTCTTAACTATGCACGTGTGTTTGTTGAAATGAATTGAAAAATTATTGTCGCAAAACTGACTGATGCTAATCAGGTTACATTTCAAATTATCAACTAGTAAGACATCATTAATAATAATGTTACCATGGATAAGCTTACCCTTACCCACAGTTTTATCTTTAGAGTTGTCTCCAAAACTGATGTTTGGACCAGAAAATTTGATCAGTTGGGATAGCAAATCAGCATCCCTTGTCATGTATCGCGAGCGTCAACTGTCCAAGTACCAAGTTGATTCTTTTGTTGTACCTGTTACCTGCAATCACACATAATAAATGATTTTGGTACCTACATCTATTTGGGTCCTAAACTGATTAGTCTTTTAGGAACCCAGACTTGGATCAGTCTAACTGACTTTCCAGTTGATGTGTTCCAAATGGTTCTTCTTGACTTGTGTGTGTGGTGTGTGGTGTGTGGATGAAACGGTATGATTTTTATCCTTTTTCAATTCATTGTTCGACCGATGTCTCTTCTGAAATGGCTTATAGTTGTAATAATTTTAATAGTCATTCCTAGAGTGCTGACGTTTGTAGCTGAACCATTTAGGTAACCAGCTTTGTGAATCAGTTGGACTCTCAGGGCTATATCCAATTCCAAACCGTTTAGCTTTGTTCTTATGTTCAATCGGTTGGACAATGGGTTTACTTGGTTCAAAGATTTCTTGTACCACGATTGATTTCAAAAATTTAATGTATTTCCCTTTGTGCACATTCAAATTTGGCCTGGTATCACTTGCAGAGGTTTCATCAATGATATTAAATCTCAAACCAGTTTTATCAGCAACTGATTTTTGTAAACTCTGCAGTTCAGTCAGAGTGACTGACGACTTGTTTCATGCTTGAATCAGATTAGTTTGTATTGAAATTTCAGTTTTTAATTGCTGAATCAAGGATTGGTTCTCGGTCATTCCAGCTTTTTTGCTTTGCAATCTCCCTTCTCAAACTCAACAATTCAACTGACTCATCAGTTTCAGTTTTGTTGTCTTTGGGATCAATTTGCTCAGCTTTGGTTTTTTCAAAAGAGCGAGCAATTTTGTGATATTCATTTACCATGTCATGCAGTGTGGAAATGAGTTCTTTACATGTAAAATCAGTAGAGCTGAAGTCAAATACATGTTCACTTGTTGACTCCAATTCTGCATCATCTGCAATTAAGCATTAACTGCTCGAGCTCTCAGCCTCTGACTCTTCACTGTCAGTCTCTGCGCCCATTTTGATTTTCTTTCTTCAAATAGTAGGACTTCATGCTTCTTCTTGAATGATCTTTTATCATTCTTATCTTTTCTTTTGCATTCAACTGATTTCTTCCCTTTTTCAGTTGAATGTCTACTGTCCTTCTTTGGTTTAGGACAGTCAGCAATAAAGTGTCCTAGCTTGCCACAATTATATCAAGAATTTGGTTCTTCCTTAGAGTTGTTTTTTCTGATATTGCCTTTGGAATGAACCATGGTTTCTTCTCATGAATTTACCAAATTTCTTCACAAATAATGACATGGCGTCATTATTCAGCTGATCTGCTATTTTCTCAACTGAACCAGTTGGTTCCAATTTGATAGCACTAAGGGAAGTTGTGATTTGTAGTGTAGAAGATTCTCCTTCTCTTGTTTGCAGTTCAAACTCATAGGCTTTGAGATCATTAAACAAATCATGTAGTTCAATCTTATCCAGGTCCTTTGACTCTCTCATAGCCATAGTCTTGATGTCCCATTCTTTGGGGAGACCTCTAACTACCTTCAGTGCAACTTCTTTGTTTGAATATACTTTTTCAAATGCATTCAGATCATTTATAATGCCGCTGAATCTTTCATCGTACTCAGTCATTGACTCTACAGTCTTCATTTTAATGTTGTAAAACTTCTGAACATCAACTGAGAGTTTATTTTATTTTGTCTGCTCATTGCCCTCGCATAGCTGAATCAACTTCTCCTAGATCTCTTTTGTTGTTCTGCACATCTTTATCTTGCTGAAAGTAATCTTGTCCAGAGTCTTGTATTGAATGACTTTAGCCACGTTGTCCAAATTGGCTTTTCTTTTATATTTTGATGTCAACCCTTCATGTGGTTTCCCTATGTGATGGGGAGCTCCTTCAGTTATGGCTGCTTTTTATTCCTTTAATATCTTCATTGGTCCATCAGTTATGACGTACCACATATCATCTTCTTGTGCAGCTAAATGAGTTTGCATACTTATCTTCCAATCATCAAATTCTTCTCTGAAAAACATTGGAATTTTGTTGAAGGACGACATGGTAATCAGATTGTATAGATAGAAAGTATCCAAAAACAAAATTGATTCAAACTGTGATACCACTTGTTAGGATCGGTTTTGTGAGTGAAAGTGTTTAGAAGGGGTGGGTTGAATAAATACTTGACAATTTTCCAATCTTTTCGAAAGAGTGAACCGGTTTGGTGAAATATTGAACGCGATAATATTGTTGTCAATGTTGATCAGTTAACTTTAAAGTGCGGAAACAAACTAAAAAACAGATTGAATATTTGAAAATAAGGAACACAAAGATTTGTGGATGTTCGGAGACTTCAAATGCTCCTACGTCACCTTTTCTATCTCAATGATAGGATATTTACTAAAAGACTTTGATTAATTACAAAAACTGTAATAACCCACTTCAGTTTGGACTTAACACTGTCAAACTGAAACTCTTAGTATCTTTACAACTTTTATCAATACGCAACTGATATATTTACAATGAACAACTGATCTAAAAAGACCGAATAAAATAACAATGAGTGCTTATGTTGGTGCTCAAAATGTAGCCTTAACGCTATGAATAAATTTGATAAGTGTTAGCTTCTTGTAACTGATCTTTAAAAACTTTTTTAACTCAAGAATGAATGTACGCCCTAAATCCTTTTCTCAGCTGATCTTCTCGGCCATTTATAGGCTTTTCTTCCCAACGGTAATATTGAATGCGTTCAAATAATTATATCTATTAATTTTCCTTAGTAGACACATCATCATTCTTTTGACAATCGTACATTGTGACGTTCTGATATGCGGCGTTCCCACTACAAGTTGCAGTCTGTTCTTGTACAAATTTTCGCTTGATAGATACTCTCTTTACTTGATGATGTGTCAAGCTGATTTATCAGCTGAATTTCATAACCGATTCATGAACAGACTGTGTAACTGATCAGTCTTAATTGATTGTCCAGTTAACTACACAGTTTCAGTTAGCTTTTATCAGTTCAGTTCTTTAAGTCAACCTGATTTATCAGCTGACTTTCAAAGCCGATTGATGAAATGACTGTGTAACTGATCAGTCTTAACTGATTGTCCAGTTAATTACACAGTTTTAGTTAGTTTTTATCAGTTCAGTTCCTTAAGTCAAGATGATTTATCAACTGACTTTCATAGGCGATTGATGAACTGACTGTGTAACTGATCAGTCTTAACTGATTGTCCAGTTAACTACACAGCTTCAGTTAGCTTTTATTAGTTTCTGTTGAGTTGATCAGTTCTATAGTCTTTAACCGCTCAATTTGTCAAACTTCCAAAATTCTAATTGCAACATATGTCAAGTCGTCAAACTCTAGCCAGTCGTTAAAAAAAATCTAATAAGAACCATGCAAAAATCATGACAACCATCAAGATAATAAAATGAAAGAGTATGAAAATATCCACAATCTCTCCTAACTCCTAAACAATATGTGCGGAAAATATGATCATCGGGTTAGCGTGCGCACATCCAGCCTCGCCTACTCAGTCTTCGGTGCCTCCAGTCTCCACAAAAACCTGCTCACCTGCATCAGTCAAACCTAGTGAGTCTAAAGACTCGACACACCTGTAACTTTATAGCATGTACATATACATAGCACGCAATAAAAAAAAGTACCATAATAATATATTTTTCATGATCTTAAAAAAATATGTAAGCGTAATCATGACCTGTCAAAGCCTAAACATTTTCACAACATATCTCATCATATCAAAATATACGTGTTCGTTTTTTTAATTTGAATTTTGTTCATTAGTTGTGACTTTCGTATCATCGTATTAGGTGATGGATCCATCTATGTATAACCGCGGTACCTGGCGGCGGCGACATCAGCGACAATATTACCCATCCACTGAACCTTGACCTTACATATCATCGTATTATCGTATCACAACCAACTCTCATGTTTCAAAACATGTCATCATATTCATCACTTAATAAAATCATGTATATACGTAAATTTTTCTTAAAATCAAGCATGCACATATTTTTCATATTTACATAAAAAGTCATATTCGTGATAACATAAGCATTTAAAACATGTCAAATCATGTTTAGGGCGCTGCCAGGACTAAAAACTCGACCTGGGTGCAAAATGACCATTTTGCTCCTGGAAACCCTAATTGACCATTTTGACCCTAGACCTCTAAATTTCGACCCGAAGCCAACCAACCACCTCAAAACTTATTTATAAGCAATTCTTAGACGTAAAATCGAGCCCATTTCAAAACTTATATGATTCGTTTTTAAATTTGGATCGGGGTCCCGGTTTTAACCCGTATCGACCCGAAACTTAATCAAAATTTTCCCAACTCAAACAATGACTTGAACCTACACTACAAACCACTAAACCACTCGTTTCAGACCCCTTAGGAATTATGAACCAAGCCTAAAATTTGCTGAAAATTTCCAGTGCACAAACCACGAAACCCTAGTTGCGTCTATACCCCGATTCCTCGACTCTAGCCCAAACCAACGAGGACCAGCCCTGAAACAATCCTTCCTGGACCGAACTAACCCAAGATCATAGCCCCATGCACGTTGTAAGATGCAAACATCCGCTTGCCACCAATATCGCCCCAACTGAGACCAACCTCTACACCCCACGCTCGATCGGCCTCCTCACTAATTTCAGCCATGTTCGAGCCATCCTAGGCCATCGCTCAAACCCACCAGGGTCTGGTACAAGGCTAGGGATGGCCTTTGCACAGCCGGCGCACCAAAAACATATGATATAGCCATACCCGAACCCAAACCACCACAAGTACCGATCGGCCCTCACAAAATCTCACCCTCAGCCAATTGCAGCACCTTTACACCTATTTACTTGAAGTGAAAATCCCTCTAACCACAAGCCATATCATCCGCTTGCATCAATATCAAGAAAGACGTGAGTTATGAGTCAAATGATGCATATTTCATGTCAAACCTTTGCGAAAGTGACACCACATGATAAATCAAAAGATTTCTCATGCAAATACATATATGTAAGCATGTAAATGGTGTAAATGATAAGAAAAAGAGATACATGGCGTACCTTAGCGTTTAACCACTCGAAAACTTGGAAATCCTTGAGTAGAACGCCCACCGAGAGGCGGGGAAGAATTTTTCTCGATAACTTGAGGGAAAACTGAGATGGATGCTGAATAATTTTCAAAAAACTGAGGTTGATGCTATGGGAAGGGCGGCCGAGAGGTAGGTTAGGGTTAGAGTGTGGAGTGTTTAAATGGTATACTTAAGCACTAATGAGCCCTTAATTAAAAACTATAGGGATTAAAAGGGTTTTTAAGCCCATCAAGTAATAAAATAAACCCATCGAGCTCAATAACACTCCCGAAAAATATTTTGTTTTGGTACGTTTTTGAAAATATTGTCCGAAATCTCAAAAAGTCCTCTAACTCGCTAAATTTTGTGTACCGGTTACAAATATAACCCGGCGGGTAAAAATACCTATCATGCATTAAAATGCATAAAAATTGTTAAACAAACAATATTTTAAATAAAAACCCTAGATTGCATGCATTCAAGTTACGTAGTTCGAATTTCCTGGACCTTGCAATTCCCCCCTAAACATAATTTCGTCCTCAAAATTTAAAACATTCCGAATAACTCTGAGTAGCGACTCCTCATCTCGGCCCTCCTTCTCCCAAGTAGCCTCCTCTTGGAATGATTCAGCCATTTGACTTTTACCATGTGGATCACCTTGTTCAGGAGCCTCCTCTCCTGCCTGTCCAAAATCTGAGTGTGTCTTTCCTTGAATGACAGGTGCAGCGTCAGCTGCAGTGGCTCATAGTTCAAAACATGCGAAGGATTCAACATGTACTTATGCAACATAGAGACGTGGAACACATTATGAACTCCCTCCATATTCGGCGGTAATGCAACTCTGTATGTGAGCATCCCAACTCTGTCTAGTATCTCAAACGATCCTTTGAATCTAGGACCGAGCTTGCCCTTCTTCCCAAATCTCATCACACCCTTCATCGGTGCGACTTTCATGAACACATGATCCCCTACTGGAAACTCAAGATCCTTGCGCCGCTGATTTGTATAACTCTTCTGTGGGCTCTGCGCGGTCTTCATCTTGTCCCGAATCTTGACCACTAATTCTGCAGTCTGTCTGACAATATCTGGCCCCAAATCGGTGCTCTATCCTACCTCATACCAATACACTGCAAACCTACACTTCCTCCCGTAAATTGCCTCGTATGGAGCCATGCCGATAGATGACAGGTAGCTGTTGTTGTACGTGAACTCCACGAAAGGTAACTTCGGTTCCCAGCTGCCCTTGAATTCGATCACACAAGCTCTAAATAGGTCCTCCAAGATCTGAATCACTCTCTCTGTCTATCCGTCGGTCTGAGGGTCGAAGGTAGTACTGAATAGCAGCTTAGTACCCAATGCATGATGCAGACACTTCCACAACGCAGACGTGTACCTCAGATCCATGTCTGACACGATGGACACTGGAATCCCATGCAGTCTGACTATCTCTGATATGCAACTCTGGGTACTGAGTCATGGTGAAAGTCTTCCTGATCGGTAGAAAGTGTGCTGACTTGGTGAGCTGATCAACTATCACCCAAATGACATTATATCCTCCAGTATTCCTCGGTAATCCCATCACAAAGTTCATGGTAATGTTCTCCTATTTCCACTCGGGAATAGAGAGTGGTATCAGCTTCCCGGCAGGTCTCTGATGCTCGACCTTAACTTGGTGACATGTCAAAATACTCGGAGACGAAACGCAGAATATCTCAATTCATGCCCGGCCAACAATAAAGACACTGAAGATCCTTATACTTCTATGTATTCCCTGAATGGATGGAGTACGGGGTGCTGTTGGCCTCACTAAAGATATCTGCTCTCAGGGAATCACTGCTAGGAACCACAGTCGGTCACGATATCTGACTATGCCATCCATAATTGTATACAACCTCCGGCCTTTAGTCTCATCCCTCTGTCTCCACCTCTGTAACTGCTCGTAAGAAGTCTGTCCTGCATGGATCCGGTCCCTCAGTGTCGACTGTACTTTCAGGGTAGAAAGACTAGGGGCACTGCCCCTGGCATAAACTGCAAACTCAAACCGCTGAATCTCTTTCTGCAACGGTCTCTGTACTAACAATTGGGTGATCACCGCATTCTTCCTGCTCAGGGCATCTGCAACTATATTAGCCTTACCCGGATAGTAGCTAATGTCACAGTCATAATTCTTCACTAGCTCTAGCTGAAACGTCCTGCCCTTTTTATTGCTTTAAAAGTACTAGAATTTTTTTTTTAACACTCAATTTTCGGCCATGTACCTTTCTCACATGAAAATATTTTTATAAAATATTTTACCCTTTAAAATTAAACATTAACCAGCTATCATTTTAAAAACCAAGTGCAATAGTGATAAAATGAAATCGTCGCATATTTTACCAAACCTAAAAAGCAATAATTTGAAAAGAATAGCCCATACTAAACCTCTCAAAAATCTCTCAAATGCATAAATAAATAATCTTAAAAATCTTTTATCATAAAGCATGAGTCAAAAGTCAGAATGCGGAAAAAGTAGAAGCGCTGGTCCTCGGGTTGTGTGCGCCTTCAGTCCAGTCAAATCACTCATCAAGTCCTCCCTCAATACCACCTGCATCCATCACACCTAGTGACTCTAAAGACTCAACACACCATAATCTTTATAACGAGTAATACGTAATACAGTCAACATATAACGGTGAAAAATACTTGTACTTAAAATATCGTTTTCATGAAGATGCATAAACATAAACATTTTCGTAAACATTTTCATGATGCATAAAATTTTAAACATAAACATTTTCATGACATGCAAACATGAATTTCCTTTTCCTCAACATGACATGACATAAAACCTTAAACATAATCATGAACACTTCCTTTTTTTTTCTTTTGTTGAATTTAGATCGTTAATTGTGACTTTCCTGACATGACATGACATGACGATGGATCCATCTACGTGAAACCTCAGTACTGGGCGGCGGGGGACACCAGCAACACTCTCACCGGTCAACTGGGCCCTGGCCTATCATGATCGAATAGAAATACGCTCGTCGGGGTTCCCTCGGGGGCCTTTTCCCATAAATGAGTTCCCTCTGGGGCTTTTTCCCCTCACGACATTCACATTCTTACCGTTACCACATGACCGTTACCACATATTCGCAATGATGGAAACACAATCGTCGGGCTCCCACTAGGACCATAACCCTCACGACGTCGCCAACATTAACGAATTAGTCACAATCACTTCACATCCTTCAACATTTTATATTCACATCGCTTAGAAAAATCATGAGTAATATTTACATTTTTCATTTTTGAAATAAAGCATGCAACATGTATTTTAAATGTCTTCTTAAATCATAAAAATCATTTAGACATTCAAAAATCATATTTTAATCATGAACAATTCATAAACATTTAAAAATAATCGTAATTTCATAAAAACAGCATTTAGGGCACTGCCATGACGATTGCTAATTTAAAGGTGTGAAAAGTCCGTTTTACCCCTTGACGTAAAATTTCTCATTTTTGATATTTTCTTAATTTCATTGACTCTAACATGACCCAAATAATTATTTAAGCTTACAAGAATTTTTCCACATATTTATTTGGCTTAAATCTATGTATTTTAATTTAATCTTTAATTAAGTGTATTAACACGTTTTAATCACGAATTAAACCAAACTTTAACATAAAATTCCCAAATTTAAAACTTAGCCTTTTTATTATTTATTCTACTATTCCATGTCATGAGCCACCCCCGTGGACCCATGGAATCAATTTTGGCTTAATTAGTCTCGTTTTTGACCCTTCGACGAACACACCGAGCCATCTCCTAATTTATTCGAGCCACGCCCGAGCCACCTTGAACCAAAACCTAGCCAACCCACCTAGGGACCCTACTGTGCAATACCAGCCCAAAAAACCCGGCCCTGGCCCGCTCAAAAGCCAGCTGGAAACTCACCCAAAATCTGCATGTGTGTGTGCGTGAGACTCATGTGCTTCTAGGACTCCTAGCCAACCTAGGACACCTCCAGCCGTGAACCACTTGAACTCTCATGACCCTAACCTTCCCTGGACCACGCCCAGCCCCTGCCCAGACCAACTCAAGCCCCCAGACCCGAGCAGCGAACCCCTGCATCTTGACAGCACCTCACGCCCAAGCTTTCTGTCATGCACTTTCCTCTCGTTCCTTGGACCAGCAGCCAACCCATCCGTCCCAGCCCCTGGCCCGACCCATGCCCATCATCCCAGGACCCTAAGGACCTTGCCTGGTTCGCCCCAAAGCCCCTGGCCAAGCCCTCTCTCCTCCCTGCGTGAGCTGAGACCTGCGCTGTTCTACTGCATGCTCTCGGGTGGAGTTCTCCTTGGAACGGACTCCTCCCCATCCCATGGTCTCGAGTCCTAGCGTGGCTAGGACTCTTCACTCGACTCATACCTGACCCTAGCTAGCCCTGGCCCCAGCCGAAACAAGCCATGCTAAGCCTTGCCCCAAAAATGGGCCACACTTCCCCATAACAGAAAATTGGTTCCAGTTTGTTTGTTCCTTGTTTGCTGCGATTTTGGTGTTTAAGGTGAGGGTGCTAGGACTCTAAATCATGCATAAACACCAGTTGTTCCCACCTAAGTTCATGGCAGCCCCACTAACGTAATCAATTTATGAATTTTACATCAAAATCCCAAGTTTCCCAAGGTGTACATGCAATAATATTCCGAAAATTCTGAAAAGTAAACCCATGTTGTAATGCCCGGAAAATTTAATCCTAGTAATCTGTAATTATTGATTTATAATTTGATATGATTATGAAAGGATTAACCGAGACACGATTTGAAGTTACGTGTGAAAATGTATGTGCGAGGACAGTACCATCGGCGCACATGCGCGACATGAGACGCGCACATGCGCGAATTGGACAGAAGGTCTCGCGCATATGCGCGACAGGAAGGCACGCATATGCGCGAGCTGTGTGAAGGTTCGATCACAACTCCAGAGAGTCTCGCGCATATGCGCGGAAGGTGTCGCGCATATGCGCGAGCTGCCGAGAAGAAATGTGCGAAGACCAGAAGGTCTCACGCATATGCGCCGATTTAGGTCGCGCATATGCGCGAGACGTGTTGCGTGAAGGGTGCGCCATTTGCCTAGCTGCATGTACGTTGATGTATATATATATATATACAATGCAATTCCCTTCGTTCCTTCAGAAGAAAATCGAGAAAGTGGCAGGGGAAAGTTGTGAAAAATCCTTACGCCTTTTGTGAAAAATCCGTCCGTCTGATTTTGAATCTGACTGCAGTACTGTGTTCATATCAACGCAGGCTACAACTGGACGTAAGTTTTACTACGTTTTGATATGATTTGAAATTATGATATTGTCAGAATTGAATGGAATTCATATATGATGTTCTTGACATGTTAGACATCATAGAATCGAAGTCAGATTAAGAAACGGACTGATTATGGAATTGTTATGATTTTCTGAAGTTAATTGACTGAGATATGATATCAGATTTTATTGGTATCGATTATTAGTTGAGAGAATTATTATCTGGTGATGTTATATTGACCGGGATATCGAGATTGTGCGGTTATACCGTTGATTTTGAATTATTGATCAGATTGGAGTTGGTTTGAGCGGTATATTAATATGATATTATTGATATTGCCATTGCCAGATTGAGGGATTGACAGAGTTTGAATTCCAGACCGAAACTACGAACGAAAGGTATAAGTCAATGTGGTACCGGGAGAACGACTCAAGTAGGATATACTTGAGTTTCCTCAAATCACATACTTTACTTTATTGCATTGATATTGCATTGATTTGATTGATGTACTTGTTCTCTTGATTTATAGATAGCAGGTATTAAACTAGTAATCTTATGACAGAAGTGCCTGATAGTGGCGGGATCGCCACGGGCACATTGCACGATGTCATAAGATAGTGTATTGGCGATAGTGCCAAAGTCTGTCACCGGATGATTGGCTATCGATGTGGATAGAATTTGGGTTTCTTCTATTACTGTTGATCGATGTCGTATCGGTGTGGATAGAATTGGAAGCTTCTTCTATTACTGGTGATCGATATTATATCGGTGTGGATAGAATTAGAGTTCCTTCTATTACTGGTGATCGATACCATATCGGTGTGGATAGAATCAGACCATTTTCTATTTCTGGTGATCGATACCTTATCGACGTGGATAGAACTGGAGTCTTTTCTATTACTGTTGGTCAATATAGGAATGCCAACTTCTGGAAAACCGGGATCCCTAGACTATGATTGAGTCTAGTCTAAATTGTGTAGCTACGAGTATTGTCGACAGTTTGATAGTAGTTATGTTTCAGATTTTGATACATATTGTTGTTACCTGTTACATGCTTTATATTTGTTTATATGATTGCATGTTTCGTTGATTTATACTGGGATTATATTCTCACCGGAATTATCCGGCTGTTGTCTTGTCTGTATGTGTACATGAAAACAGGTGGGACAGGTTCAGGGTCACGGAGATAAAAAGAGAGATCGTTATCAGAGTGGCGGCTCCGGACTTGGATTAGAGATAGGGTTGGACACTTGATTATAGCTGTTAAACCTTAATTAAATAAATGTATGTGGTACAGAATTGGTACTTTTATATACTGAGATGTATATATGTTTTTATGTCACTACGTTCCGCATTATTTTAAAAAAAAAAAATTTAGACCCTATTTATTATAATTGATTAATTAGTCCCAATGATGATTAAGAACATGATTAGCGTCCGGGTCCCTACACATGTTATTCATGTATACAATAATTAAAACAATAATATGATATGATGGATGAGAAAAGGAGATGTATGGCGTGCCTTTGCATAATTTACGCTCGAACAATCGTTGACGACGAAGAACGGGACGCGAACCTTGGCTTGATTTTGCTTGCAACTTTCGAAAACCCTTTCCAAATTCTCCTAGGATGATATGATGTGTGCCGTGTGTGTGTAGGGTGGGGAGAGTTCCTAGATTATGGAATAGGGTGGCCGATTATTTTTTGTGGAAAAAGTGTAGGGTTTTGAGATTAGTTCATGCTTTAAATACTAATTTGCTTTGCTAATTAGGCTAGGCCTATTAAACCTTAAGTTAGGCCCATTAGTCTAATTAGGACATTAGTAAAAATATTAACAAGGTTTTTCTTTAATTAAATATATGAATTTATTAGCCGGGTTGCCAAGAAGTTCGTGTTTTTGTTGAAAAACCAACACTGATAAAATTTACGTCCCGGCTTATAAAATAACTTCAAAACCCTTTATTTTAAAAAATACTAAAAGCATCAATCATATTTTAAATAATTAAAAATAATTATTTAATAAAAATATTTTACATTTTTCAGCCATCGGTCCCCGTTCCTCGATCGTTACTTGAATATCCCTTAAAAATACATTTTAATGCAACCATCTCGAAAATATATTTTAAACATGCAATATGCACAACATAATTAATTAACGCAATTAAAACATTTAATTAAAATACATGAGCATTTAATAATTCAAATAATGTTGTTCGTGTGGACCTTTAAATTTCCGGGGCGTTACAATCTTCCCCCCTTTAATTGAATTTCGTCCTCGAAATTCGTTTATTCTTAATAACCCAAATTTTAGACTTAGTTCTAATATCCCAAAAATCCACGCTTCCACTGCGCTACTTTGATAAATCTTAAATTCTAAATGTCCTTACGTCTCCTTGATCCCAATTAAAATTTTCCTTCTAATTCCTTAATTTGCAACTCGCAACTTAAAAAGACACATAATGACTTAGTGTTGTTACTAATATAACCTCGAATTTCAACTTATCTTAAAATTCCCAATATAGAGAGACGAATAACTAAACTTATCGTATATTGTTTTTCTTATTTTATACCCAAAACTTTCATCAACTTATCAAATTTCAATCTTAAAATCACAAACGCATCCGCTAACTCTTAAATTTTCAAGCCTAATATCGATTCATCCTTAAAACCCTTGATTAAAATTTCTTATAATATTAAAACCAAGATATCCCAAGGTTCTACATATTCTTAAAAGTTTAAATCATCAAAATTCTTACCATATAACCCATTAAATTCGCACTTATTGCTAAACTAGTCTCCAAATTCCTTAATATTTGCAAAATAAATTCTTAATTTCCTCAAAAATATCCTAATTGATCCTTAATTTCGAAAATCCTACGATTAACCCATGAATTTTTTTGGCATTCTGAATTTCCTTTTTACAGGTTTCCCATAACATAATTTCGATAATTTTAAACTTATTTACCCAAAAATCAATTCCTATACTCAATCTTGACCTTGCATCAAACTTACAATCCCAAATTATACTTTTCTATAATCCCAAAGTCGTTGCAAATCCTCGAATCATTATTCCTTACGTCTAATTCCCAAAATTAATTCAACTAGTAACCATGAATCATAAATATTTTCTTAGAAAATCTACGTGTCCCATAAAACATTCATAATATTCACGATTAACTTATAGCCCAAAGAGTAGAACGTCAATACTAAAATCCAAAAATCAACATCGTCCAATTCCACCACGAAGAGAACATGCATTGAAATCAAATAAATTTTTTTTTATTTCATGTCGTATCACGTATAAAAAATTTTAAAGCAAATAAAACATATAAAATCATAATGCTATTAAACATGTGACGTGAACACATAATTCATATAATTATGCAGGTAGCATCATAAAATCATATAAAGCATGTAAACTTACAAATTTGAGACTTGACGACTGATCTTTCCGGCGCTGATGGTGGCACAACCCTTTACAGAACCATTGCTCTGATACCAACTGAAACGTCCTGCCCTTTTTATTGCTTTAAAAGTACTAGAATTTTTTTTTTTTAACACTCAATTTTCAGCCATGTACCTTTCTCACATGAAAATATTTTTATAAAATATAAAATATTTTCCCATTTAAAATTAAACATTAACCAGCTAGCATTTCAAAAACTAAGTGCAATAGTGATAAAATGAAATTGTCGCATATTTTACCAAACCTAAAAAGCAATAATTTGAAAAGAATAGCACATACTAAACCTCTCAAAAATCTCTCAAATGCATAAATAAATAATCTTAAAAATCTTTAATCATAAAGCATGAGTCAAAAGTCATAATGCGGAAAAAGTAGAAGCGCTGGTCCTCGGGTTGTGTGCGCCTTCAGTCCAGTCAAATCACTCATCAAGTCCTCCCTCAATACCACCTGCATCCATCACACCTAGTGAGTCTAAAGACACAACACACCATAATCTTTATAACGAGTAATACGTAATACAGTCAACATATAACGGTGAAAAATACTTGTACTTAAAATATCGTTTTCATGAAGATGCATAAACATAAACATTTTCGTAAACATTTTCATGATGCATAAAACTTTAAACATAAACATTTTCATGACATGCAAACATGAATTTCCTTTTCCTCAACATGACATGACATAAAACCTTAAACATAATCATGAACATTTCCATTTTTTTTCTTTTGTTGAATTCAGATCGATAATTGTGACTTTCCTGACATGACGATGGATCCATCTACGTGAAACCTCAGTACTGGGCGGCGGGGGACACAAGCAACACTCTCACCGGTCAACTGGGCCCTGGCCTATCATGATCGAATAGAAATATGCTCGTCGGGATTCCCTCGGGGGCCTTTTCCCATAAATGGGTTCTCTTTGGGGCTTTTTCCCCTCACGACATTCCCATTCTTACCGTTACCACATATTCGCAATGATGGAAACACGATCGTCGGGCTCCCACTAGGACCATAACCCTCACGACGTCGCCAACATTAACGAATTAGTCACAATCACTTCACATCCTTCAACATTTTATATTCACATCGCTTAGAAAAATCATGAGTAATATTTACATTTTTCATTTTTGAAACCAAGCATACAACACGTATTTTAAATGTCTTCTTACATCATAAAAATCATTTAGACATTCAAAACTCATATTTTAATCATGAACAATTCATAAACATTTAAAAATAATCGTAATTTCATAAAAATAGCATTTAGTGCACTGCCATGACGATTACTAATTTATAGGGGTGAAAAGACCGTTTTACCCCTAGACGTAAAATTTCTCATTTTTGATATTTTCTTAATTTCATTGACTCTAACATGACCCAAATAATTATTTAAGCTTACATGAATTTTCCCATAATTTTATTTGGCTTAAATCTATAACTTTTAATTTAATCTTTAATTAAGTGTATTAACACGTTTTAATCCCGAATTAAACCAAACCTTAACATAAAATTCCCAAATTTAAAACTTAGACTTCTAATAATTATTTAAGCTTAACCCTAATTTTTCATAATTTTATAAGGCATAAAACTAGGTGTTTCAATTAGTTATTTAATTAGCATTTCATGTGGCGATTAAATCTCGAATAAATCCAAAACTCGTTATTTTAATCTCATATTTTTAACATAGCCTTTTTATTATTTATTCTACCATTCCATGTCATGAGCCACCCCCGTGGACCCATGGAATCAATTTTGGCTTAATTAGTCTCGTTTTTTGACCCTTCGACGAACACACCGAGCCATCTCCTAATTTTCTCGTGCCACGCCCTAGCCACCTTGAACCAAAACCTAGCCAACCCATCTAGGGACCCTACTGTGCAAGACCAGCCCAAAAAACCCGGCCCTGGCCCGCTCAAAAGCCAGCTGGAAACTCACCCAAAATCTGCATGTGTGTGTGCGTGAGACTCATGTGCTTCTAGGACTCCTAGCCAACCTAGGACACCTCCAGCCGTGAACCACTTGGCCTCTCATGACCCTAACCTTCCCTGGACCACGTCCAGCCCCTGCCCAGACCAACTCAAGCCCCCAGACCCGAGCAGCGAACCCCTGCATCTTGACAGCACCTCACGCCCAAGCTTTCTGTCATGCACTTTCCTCTCGTTCCTTGGACCAGCAGCCAACCCATCCGTCCCAGCCCCTAGCCCGAACCGTGCCCATCATCCTAGGACCCTAAGGACCTAGCCTGGTTCGCCCCAAAGCCTCTGGCCAAGCCCTCTCTCCTCCCTGCGTGAGCTGAGACCTGCGCTGTTCTACTGCATGCTCTCGGGTGGAGTTCTCCTTGGAACGGGCTCCTCCCCAGCCCATGGTCTCGAGTCCTAGCATGGCTAGGACTCTTCACTCGACTCATACCTGACCCTAGCTAGCCCTGGCCCCAGCCGAAACAAGCCATGCTAAGCCTTGCCCCAAAAATGGGCCACACTTCCCCGTAACAGAAAATTGGTTCCAGTTTGTTTGTTCCTTGTTTGCTGCGATTTTGGTGTTTAAGGTGAGGGTGCTAGGACTCTAAATCATGCATAAACACCAGTTGTTCCCACCTAAGTTCATGGCAGCCCCACTAACGTAATCAATTTATGAATTTTACATCAAAATCCCAAGGTGTACATGCAATAATATTCCGAAAATTCTGAAAAGTAAACCCATGTTCTTCATGTATACAATAATTAAAACAATAATATGATATGATGGATGAGAAAAGGAGAAGTATGGCGTGCCTTTGCGTAATTTACGCTCGAACAATCGTTGACGACGAAGAACGGGACGCGAACCTTGGCTTGATTTTGCTTGCAACTTTCGAAAACCCTTTCCAAATTCTCCTAGGATGATATGATGTGTGCCGTGTGTGTGTAGGGTGGGGAGAGTTCCTAGATTATGGAATAGGGTGGCCGATTATTTTTTGTGGAAAAAGTGTAGGGTTTTGAGATTAGTTCATGCTTTAAATACTAATTTGATTTGCTAATTATGCTAGGCCTATTAAGCCTTAAGTTAGGCCTATTAGCCGGGTTGCCAAGAAGTTCGGGTTTTTGTTGAAAAACCAACACCGATAAATTTACGTCCCGGCGTATAAAATAACTTCAAAACCCTTTATTTTAAAAAATACTAAAAGCATCAATCATATTTTAAATAAATAAAAATAATTATTTAATAAAAATATTTTACATTTTTCAGCCCTCGGTCCCGTTCCTCGATCGTCACTTGAATATCCCTTAAAAAATACATTTTAATGCAACCATCTCGAAAATATATTTTAAACATGCAATATACACAACATAATTAATTAACGCAATTAAAAAATTTAATTAAAATACATGAGCATTTAATAATTCAAATACATGTGGTTCGTGTGGACCTTTAAATTTCCGGGGCTTTACAATCTTCCCCCCTTTAATAATTGAATTTCGTCCTCGAAATTCGTTTATTCTTAATAACCCAAATTTTAGGCTTAGTTCTAGTATCCCAAAAATCCACGCTTCCACTGCGCTACTTTGATAAATCTTAAATTCTAAATGTCCTTACGTCTCCTTGATCCCAATTAAAATTTTCCTTCAAATTCCTTAATTTGCAACTCGCAAGTTAAAAAGACCCATAATGACTTAGTGTTGTTACTAATATAACCTCGAATTTCAACTTTTCTTAAAATTCCCAATATAGAGAGACGAATAACTAAACTTATCGTATATTGTTTTTCTTATTTTATACCCAAAACTTTCATCAACTTATCAAATTTCAATCTTAAAATCCCAAACGCATCCGCTAACTCTTAAATTTCCAAGCCTAATATCGATTCATCCTTAAAACCCTTGATTAAAATTTCTTATAATACTAAAACCAAGATATCTCAAGGTTCTAAATATTTTTAAAAGTTTAAATCATCAAAATTCTTACCATATAACCCATTCAATTCGCACTTATTGCTAAACTAGTCTCCAAATTCCTTAATATTTGCAAAATAAATTCTTAATTTCCTCAAAAATATCCTAATTGATCCTTAATTTCGAAAATCCTACGATTAACCCATGAATTATTTTGGCATTCTTAATTTCATTTTTACAGGTTTCTCATAACATAATTTCGATAATTTTAAACTTATTTACCCAAAAATCAATTCCTATTCCCAATCTTGACCTTGCATCAAACTTACAATCCCAAATTATACTTTTCTATAATCCCAAAGTCGTTGCAAATCCTCGAATCATTATTCCTTACGTCTAATTCCCAAAAATTAATTCAACTAGTAACCATGAATCATAAATATTTTCTTAGAAAATCTACGTGTCCCATAAAACATTCATAATATTCATGATTAACTTATAGCCCAAAGAGTAGAACGTCAATACTAAAACCCAAAAATCAACATCGTCCAATTCCACCACGAAGCCAACATGCATTGAAATCAAATAAATTTTTTTTTATTTCATGTCGTATCACGTATAAAAAATTTTAAAGCAAATAAAACATATAAAATCATAATGCTATTAAACATGTGACGTGAACACTTAATTCATATAATTATGCAGGTAGCATATTAAAATCATATAAAGCATGTAAACTTACAAATTTGAGGCTTGACGACTGATCTTTTCCGCGCTGATGGTGGCACAACCCTTTACAGAACCATTGCTCTGATACCAACTGAAACATCCTGCCCTTTTTATTGCTTTAAAAGTACTAGAATTTTTTTTTAACACTCAATTTTCGGCCATGTACCTTTCTCACATGAAAATATTTTACCCTTTAAAATTAAACATTAACCAGCTAGCATTTTAAAAACCAAGTGCAATAGTGATAAAATGAAATTGTCGCATATTTTACCAAACCTAAAAAGCAATAATTTGAAAAGAATAGCCCATACTAAACCTTTCAAAAATCTCTCAAATGCATAAATAAATAATCTTAAAAATCTTTAATCATAAAGCATGAGTCAAAAGTCATAATGCGGAAAAAGTAGAAGCGCTGGTCCTCGGGTTGTGTGCGCCTTCAGTCCAGTCAAATCACTCATCAAGTCCTCCCTCAATACCACCTGCATCCATCACACCTAGTGAGTCTAAAGACACAACACACCATAATCTTTATAACGAGTAATACGTAATACAGTCAACATATAACGGTGAAAAATACTTGTACTTAAAATATCGTTTTCATGAAGATGCATAAACATAAACATTTTCGTAAACATTTTCATGATGCATAAAACTTTAAACATAAACATTTTCATGACATGCAAACATGAATTTCCTTTTCCTCAACATGACATGACATAAAACCTTAAACATAATCATGAACATTTCCCTTTTTTTTCCTTTGTTGAATTCAGATCGATAATTGTGACTTTCCTGACATGACATGACATGACGATGGATCCATCTACGTGAAACCTCAGTACTGGGCGGCGGGGGACACAAGCAACACTCTCACCGGTCAACTGGGCCCTGGCCTATCATGATCGAATAGAAATATGCTCGTCGGGGTTCCCTCGGGGGCCTTTTCCCATAAATGGGTTCTCTTTGGGGCTTTTTCCCCTCACGACATTCCCATTCTTACCGTTACCACATATTCGCAATGATGGAAACACGATCGTCGGGCTCCCACTAGGACCATAACCCTCACGACGTCGCCAACATTAACGAATTAGTCACAATCACTTCACATCCTTCAACATTTTATATTCACATCACTTAGAAAAATCATGAGTAATATTTACATTTTTCATTTTTGAAACCAAGCATGCAACATATATTTTAAATGTCTTCTTAAATAATAAAAATCATTTAGACATTCAAAAATCATATTTTAATCATGAACAATTCATAAACATTTAAAAATAATCGTAATTTCATAAAAACAGCATTTAGGGCACTGCCATGACGATTACTAATTTCTAGGTGTGAAAAGACCGTTTTACCCCTAGACGTAAAATTTCTCATTTTTGATATTTTCTTAATTTCATTGACTCTAACATGACCCAAATAATTATTTAAGCTTACATGAATTTTTCCATAATTTTATTTGGCTTAAATCTATGACTTTTAATTTAATCTTTAATTAAGTGTATTAACACGTTTTAATCCTGAATTAAACCAAACCTTAACATAAAATTCCCAAATTAAAAACTTAAACTTCTAATAATTATTTAAGCTTAACCCTAATTTTTCATAATTTTATAAGACATAAAACTAGGTGTTTCAATTAGTTATTTAATTAGCGTTTCTTGTGGCGATTAAATCCCGAAAAAATCCAAAACTCGTTATTTCGATCCCAAATTTTTAACCTAGCCTTTTTATTATTTATTTTACCATTCCATGTCATGAGACACCCCCGTGGACCCATAGAATCAATTTTGGCGTAATTAGTCTCGTTTTTGACCCTTCGACGAACACACCGAGCCATCTCCTAATTTACTCGAGCCACGCCCGAGCCACCTTGAACCAAAACCTAGCCAACCCACCTAGGGACCCTACTGTGGAATACCAGCCCAAAAAACCCGGCCCTGGCCCGCTCAAAAGCCTGCTGGAAACTCACCCAAAATCTGCATGTGTGTTTGCGTGAGACTCATGTGCTTCTAGGACTCCTAGCCAACCTAGGACACCTCCAGCCGTGAAACACTTGGCATCTCATGACCCTAACCTTCCCTGGACCACGCCCAGCCCCTGCCCAGACCAACCCAAGCCCCCAGACTCGAGCAGCGAACCCCTGCATCTTGACAGCACCTCACGCCCAAGCTTTCTGTCATGCACTTTCCTCTCGTTCCTTGGACCAGCAGCCAACCCATCCGTCCCAGCCCCTGGCCCGACCCGTTCCCATCATCCTAGGACCCTAAGGACCTAGCCTGGTTCGCACCAAAGCCCCTGGCCAAGCCCTCTCTCCTCCCTGCGTGAGCTGAGACCTGCGCTGTTCTACTGCATGCTCTCGGGAGGAGTTCTCCTTGGAACGGACTCCTTCCCAGCCCATGGTCTCGAGTCCTAGCGTGGCTAGGACTCTTCACTCGACTCATACCTGACCCTAGCTAGCCCTGGCCCCAGCCGAAACAAGCCATGCTAAGCCTTGCCCCAAAAATGGGCCACACTTCCCCATAACAGAAAATTGGTTCCAGTTTGTTTGTTCCTTGTTTGCTGCGTGTTTAAGGTGAGGGTGCTAGGACTCTAAATCATGCATAAACACCAGTTGTTCCCACCTAAGTTCATGGCATCCCCACTAACGTAATTAATTTATGAATTTTACATCAAAATCCCAAGTTTCCCAAGTTGTACATGCAATAATATTCCGAAAATTCTGAAAAGTAAACCCATGTTCTTCATGTATACAATAATTAAAACAATAATATGATATGATGGATGAGAAAAGGAGATGTATGGCGTGCCTTTGCGTAATTTACGCTCGAACAATCGTTGACGACGAAGAACGGGACGCGAACCTTGGCTTGATTTTGCTTGCAACTTTCGAAAACCCTTTCCAAATTCTCCTAGGATGATATGATGTGTGCCGTGTGTGTGTAGGGTGGGGAGAGTTGCTAGATTATGGAATAGGGTGGCCGATTATTTTTTGTGGAAAAAGTGTAGGGTTTTGAGATTAGTTCATGCTTTAAATACTAATTTGCTTTGCTAATTAGGCTAGGCCTATTAAGCCTTAAGTTAGGCCCATTAGTCTAATTAGGACATTAGTAAAAATATTAACAAGGTTTTTCTTTAATTAAATATATGAATTTATTAGCCGGGTTGCCAAGAAGTTCGTGTTTTTGTTGAAAAACCAACACCGATAAAATTTACGCCCCGGCGTATAAAATAACTTCAAAACCCTTTATTTTAAAAAATACTAAAAGCATCAATCATATTTTAAATAATTAAAAATAATTATTTAATAAAAATATTTTACATTTTTCAGCCCTCGGTCCCCGTTCCTCGATCGTCACTTGAATATCCCTTAAAAAATACATTTTAATGCAACCATCTCGAAAATATATTTTAAACATGCAATATGCACAACATAATTAATTAACGCAATTAAAACATTTAATTAAAATACATGAGCATTTAATAATTCAAATACATGTGGTTCGTGTGGACCTTTAAATTTCCGGGGCGTTACAATAGCCACCTCCGTTGTCTCATGTTCATCTCTTTCTGTGTGAAGAAGTACTTCAGGCTCTTGTGATCAGTGAAAATCTTGCACTTCTCCCCATGCAGATAATGCCTCCAAATCTTTAGGGAAAATACCACTGCAGGTAGCTTGAGGTCATGAGTCAGATAATTCTTCTCATGGACCTTCAACTGTATGGAAGCATAGGCTATAACTCTGTCATGCTGCATCAGAACCGTGCCTAAACCGAGTTTCAAAGCATCTATATAAACCATAAACTCTCCTTGCCCTGATGATATAGCTAGAACTGGTGTTGTGGTCAACGCCTGCTTCAGCCTGTCAAAACTCTCCTGGCATACTGATTCCACATGAATTTTGCAATCTTCCTCGTCAGGATGGTCATAGCACCACAATAGAAGAGAAACCCTGAATGAACTTCCGGTGGTACCTAGCGAGACCCAAGAAATTGCGGATCTCCGTCATACTCTTAGGCACTGGCCAATCTCGGACTGCCTCAATCTTGCTGGGATCGACCTCCACTCCATCTCAAGATACAATGTTGCCCAAGAATGCAACTCTGTCTAGCCAAAAATCGTACTTATTGAACTTGGAATACAGCTGTCGGTCCAGTAAAGTTTGCATTACGGTCCTCAAATGTTGACTGTGCTCCTCTCTGCTCTTTGAATAGATCAGGATGTCGTCTATGAAAACTATGACGAGATCCAAATACGGCTGAAACACACGATCCATAAGATCCATGAAGATCGCTAGAGCGTTCGTCAAACAGAAGGGCATCAACATAGACTCATAGTGCCCATATCGTATCCTGAATGTTGTCTTACGCATGTTAGATTCTCTCACTTTCAGCTAATGGTATCGTGATCGGAGGTCTATCTTCGAGAATACTGATGCTCTCTGAAGCTGATCAAATAGATCCTCGATCCTAGGCAGTGGATACTTGTTCTTGACCGTGACCCTGTTCATTTCTCTGTAATCAATGGAGAGCCGTATGCTGCCATATTTCTTCTTAACAAACAGTACCGGTGCGCACCATGGAGAAACACTAGAGCGAATGAAACCCTTATCTAGCAAGTCATGTATCTGATCCTTCAGTTCATTCATCTCTGCAGGTGCTAGACGATAGGGTGCGTTATAAATCGGCACAGTACCTGGCATAAACTCGATAGAAAAGTCCACCTCTCTGTCCGGTGGAATGCTTGAAACATCGTCTGGGAAAACACTGGGGAAGTCCCTGACAACTTCAACCTCCTCTAGCCTCTGATTGATGGGCTTTGTCACTGTCACGATACTGGCCAAAAAAGCCCGGCAGCCTCTCCTCATGAGCTTCCGCGCACAGATGCAAGAAATGATGTGAGGCATCTGCTGATGTCTGGCTGCCTGAAATATAAACGGTTTACTGCTGGGTGGTCGGACAGATACTGACCTCCGTCAGAAATCTATGACAGCTCCGTTCATAGAAATCCATTCAATACCCACAATAATATCGAATTCCGACAATGGCAGCACAATCAAATCTGCCTGCATCGCATTCTCTGTAACCGAAGCTCCAATTTCTTCACTATCTGTGATGTAAACATCTGATCTCCGGATGGAAATGAAACTATGAATTCCATTTCCATAGCCTCTAGTATGATTCCTAGTCGCTTGAAAAAAGATTCGGATATAAACGAATGTGTAGCTCCGGAGTCTAACAATGCATACGTGGCTACACCTGAAATATATATCCTTCCTACGACAAAACATACCATCAAATCTGATCGCGTTAAACTTAAAAAATTTTCTATCAGTAATTATCCCAAAATCCACAAAATATTACTGATTTACTACTAGCACCCACACAAAAATATCGAACTTTTACTTCAAAATTTCAGAAATTACAAATTGGCCCTTAAAGTTTCAAATTCTATAAACTTTGGCCCTACGATTTTTGAAAATTGCATTTTTGTCCCCAAAAATTTTAAAATTTAGCTCATTAGGACCTTAAAATTCTCGAAAATTAAGAATTTGACCCTAAAAATTCGAAAAGTTCGAAAGCAGCCCTTAAAATTTTGGTTATTGCTATTTGGTCCTTAAAACCCTTAATCAATTCAATTTGATCCTTAAGTTCAACTATTTAGAACATGCAACCTAATTTATTCTAGGTTCTTAATCCCAAAATAATTCCACAACAATCATACAACCCATGCAATCAAGGCGCTAAATTAAAATTCTTAAGCATAAAAGTGACCGATGATCAGTGTAGAGTCTGGCTCCGCCTCAGCCTCCTCCGCATGCATCACATACGCCCTGCCAGTAGTGGAGCCCTTGTTCTTAGGGCAGTCTGCCGCCTTGTGTCCCTCTTCTTTGCATACAAAGCATCTGAAGGTCCCCTACATGCATTTGTCGTAGTGGAACTTGTTGCAATGGTTGCACTGCTGACCATCCTCCGTCTTAGGAGCCCCTGGTGCCTGTGGTGTTCGCTGCTGTCCGGGCCTCTTCAACTGTCCCTGGGGATTCTGTTGCCCCTGATGCCTCTGCAGCCCTATGAACTGCTTCTTCTGTGGCTGTGAGCTAGACTGGGCCTACTGTCTCTTCCGCTACATCTCCACATCAATGTCCCTCAGGGCCTGCTCCGCCTGAAAAGCACAAGCGGTGACCTCATTATAGCTCGTCGGTCTCATCAGCATAACATCCCGACGCAAGGTGGGCCTCAGGCCATCCATGAAATGCCTCAGCTTCTGAGCGACATCTCTCGCATTAAGGGGCACAAAGTGACAGCTCCTTTCAAACTTCTTGATAAATTCGGCCACAGTCGAGTCCTCCTGTCGGAGACAAATGAACTCCCTCGTCAGGCGGCCCCTGAAATCCGCTGGAAATTATTTATTGTAGAACATCTCCTTAAACTGAATCCAAGTCAGGGTAGTCAATTCCACCCCATGACCAGCTCCCTCCCACCAAAGGGATGCGTCATCTCTCAACTTGTATGTGGCGCACCTGACCTGGTCACTATCCCTCATCTCTAAGTACTGTAAATGTAGCTCCAAAGATCGAATCCAACCCTCCACCAAGAAAGGTTCGGTGGTACCCCCGAACACTTTGCCGTTGGAATTGATCATATATGTCTGTCTGTGGTCGGGGAGCCTGCTGTGCCCGCTCCATAAGTCTAGCAATACCCTCAAGGACTCGGGTAGCTGCATCTCCTGGTGGTGGGGTGGTGGTGGAGGGCCCCTACCGCTTCCAGGAATATCATCCTACTGGTTAGTGCTGGCGCGTGTCTGGGAGCATAGTATCTGAAGATAGTGCAAATTCTAAACGTAACTCATCATGAAATTTAATCTAGGTTTCAAAACATTTAATCTTTATACCATCTAAGCAGTTAAACATGTACTGAAAATCGCTGTAAAACATGTATCATGTAATCATGCAGGTGCAGTAAACTATTTAAAACATTTAAAACACACAAACTAACAGACTTGAGGCTTGAAAACTGAGCTGCAGAAGCTGGCGGTGGCACAACCCTACTCAGGACCCTTGCTCTGATATCAACTGTAATGTCTACTACTTAAAATGTTACTAGAATTTTTTTTATGTTAGCTAATTCTCGAAAATATATTTATATGCACGCATGCAATATCAACTGTAAATCACACATTTTAAAATAAGAGGGTTCCAATACTGTAGTTAATATGCCAAGTCGTCAAACTCTAGCCAGTCGTTAAAAATAATTCAAATGAGAACCATGCAAAACTCCTGACAACCATCAACATAATAAAATGAAAGAGTTTGAAAATATCTGCGATCTCTCCTAACTCCTAAACATGATGTGCAGAAAATATGGTCCTCGGGTTAGCGTTCGCATATCCAACCCCGCCTACTCAGTCTTCGGCGCCTCCAGTCTCCTCAACAACCTGCTCATCGGCATCAGTCACACCTAGTGAGTCTAAAGACTCAACACACCTGTAACGTCACAACATGTACATATACATAGCACTCAACAGTGAAAAGTACCGTAATAAAAATAAGTTTCATGATCTTAAAAAAGATGTAAGCGTAATCATGACCTGTCAAAGGATAAGCATTTTCATAACATATCTCATCATATCAACATATACGTGTTCGTTTTCTTAATTTGAAATCCGTTCGTATTAGGCGATGGATCCATCTACATTTAACCGCGGTACCTGGAGACAGGGACATTAGCGACAAAATTACACACCCACTGAGCCTTGCTGTAACGCCCCAAAAATCAGTACACGTAGAGCACATGCATGCAAATGATTTAAATTACATATTTATTTCATTTAATTGATCTTAAAATGATTAAATGATTTATTATACATGCTTAAATGTTTAAATTCCATGATTTCATGAAATTGAAGAATTTTACCCGAATACTTGATAATAGACTGGGGAAAGGAGACCGGGAACGACCAAGATAAATATTTTTCAATAAATATTTTCAAGGCCTATTAATATGATTAAATGTTTCTAAAAATAGTATAGTTCAAATTATTTTACGAGACAAGCTCGATTTTATCCGGGAAGCCGGTTTTTGGCAAACGAGAGACCTTTAAAAGATCAAAATTATTATTTTTGAAAACTAATTTTTATAAACTTTTATTTTTCAACTAAATAGGTGTTATTGGTCCTAATTTACCTAGAATTAGTAGGCCCAATTACTCCTAAACTCAAAGGCCCAAAACCTAAGCCCATTAACATGAAAATTAAAATCTATAAAAAACGATTTCTTTGGGCTGGTTAGATGGGCTAGGTGCGATCAGTACGGGTCCAAGGGGTCAAGGGCAGGTTAGGACCATGATGGGTCGAGGTGGCTCGAGGAAATCGGGGGATGGCTCGACATAAACAAGCTAGGGTAAGGTTTATGGAAATATTTGGTTCAGACCATGGCTCACAGGTTGTGGTTCATGGCTCACAGGGCTATTTTAGGAATGAAAAGTCTATGTTTAAAGTTTGAGAATTTAATATTAAGTATTGAAGTAATTCAGGATTAAAATGCTTCATGGTTTAGCCATTAAGTTATTAAATCGAAATGCTCGGGTTTACGTCTAAGAAAAATATTAGAAGACAAATTTGAGTTTAAAAAATTATTTGGGATAGTCTCGAGTCAATAAGAGTAAGAAATAGTGAAAATCGATGAATTTTAAGTCTAGGGGCAAAACGATCAATTTACACCTGGGTAGTACGAAAAGGGTTGGCAGTGTCATAACGCTCATAACGATCATAACGCATGCTAAATGAGATTTTAAAATTTTTATGATGAAAATACAAGATTTTATGATTTATGGTAAAGATGTGCAATTTTAATTGTTAAAATGCTATTTTTTTCAAATGTGGAGATGATATGATATTTTATGATTAAAAATTAAAGGAAAAATATTTTGAAGGATGTGAATTGACTGTGACATAAAGAATATGATATAGGATTTTTAGGAATATCGTGAGGGAAAAGGCCCCAGAGGGAGCCCGTTTACGGGAAAAGGCCCTAGAGGGAGCCTAACGATCGTATTTCCATTTTTCGTCGGTGCCTAGTGCTCGTCCCCATGTGTAGTGGTGTGCTAAGTCTGATCAGTCCACCAAAGGATAAAGGCTATTCATTTTCAGTGATCAAACTTCACCCAAAAGGATAAATGACTGACAGCTTTACGATTTTACGATTTACGATCTATTTATGAGTACAAGCTTATTTTGAATAAAAAGATTATTTAAGGCATGTGCCTATATATGTATTATTTTCTACTCATGTTTAGAATGTGCTGAGTCATTAGACTCGCTAGGTTTGAATGTTGCAGGTGATGATGATATTGATGGAGGTTTTGACGCTTGAGTGGATCGAGTCCGACAGTACACTCCCTAGGGACATTTATTTTCCGCATTAGTTTGATAGTCAAAGTTTTAAAAGATTTTTTTTAACGATTTATTTGACATTTTTATGCTTTATTTTGAAGTAGGATGATCATGTTAAATGATGGAGTTGAATTTTGTTAATTGACGATTTAAGGATTTTTATGCATTTGAGATTTTAAATAATAAATTATTTTGATTTATGAAAATGTTAAGTGATTTTAATTATTAATTTTCGAAATAATGTTTAAAGAAAAAAAGAAAAAAATTTAGTAGGATTTTAAAGTTAAAAAGTAGAGGACGTTTCAGTTGGTATCAGAGCGAAGGATCACAAAAGGGTTGTGTTACTGCCACTCCGAGAAGCTCAAGAAGTCACGCCTCAAGTCTGTGAGTTTTACTGCTTTAAGATATATATGTTGAACTTTAAATGCTTATAAAATACATAAATTAAGAAGCTAGACGTGATTTTAATTTAAATGAAAGTTGGTTAAGTGATTTGGACGATGCTTATAGTTATTCCTCCAAGACGTGATGAGAATATGGTTTTGCGTATCTTGAGTTTTTTCATTACCTAAGATTAAGTTGAGGCGAATTGAACTTGGTGATTTAGAACTGCATGTTTCGAACTTTGTACTGAAGGAGATTTAGAACTTGATAGTTACGGGTTGATTTAGGAATCGTGAACTTAGGGACTAGATTATAATAATTTGAGGGACTTAATTGCAAGTTTTGGAAATATTGAGGGTGATTTTGCTATAATTCAAAAATCTAGAGGGCTTAGTGTATGAATCCGAAAACTTGGATGGCTAAAATGCGAAAACTTCGGGGCTACGTTGGAGAATTCAAGAATTTTTGGGTCTTAATTGCATATTTTAAGAGAATTATGGGGTCATTTTAGCAATTTTCGAAATCTATAGGAACCGTTTTGCATTACATTCGATAATTTAAGGAGTTAAGAATTTGATAAGTTAGGCTTAATCGAATAATCCGAGAGCTTTGGGAGTTAGGTTGCAATTTACTGAAAAATAAAAAGAGTCTATTTGAATGTAGTCAGCAAGTAAATTACCAATTAAGGCTACCAAGGAATTGCGATTGATAAAATTAGACAGATATGTAAGTATGAGGATGTCCTATGAGGAACGAGAAATATGAGTATTAGCAATTTTGATGAGAAAGTAAGATTCATCAAATTAATAATTTTTGGGTATCACAGTGGATTATAGAGAATTATGATTGTATTATATGTGTTATAAGTTTATGACATGAAGAACAAATGATATAAATAATATAAATAAGATTTAATCAACACTATTATTATTTTTGGTTTTATCGTAAGATACAAATACCTTTGGGTTCAACAATTGCTATTGTATCAAGAAGTTTGGGAGTTTTGTGCTGTAGATTCTAGAATTTAGGTAAGATAATTGAGAGGAGAAAATCAGTAAATGGAATTCGGTATATTTGGATATTAGAAAAAAAAACAATTAAAGTAATGTTATGAAGGAGTAGTATTGCGATTTTGATTGTTGCACTCCCAAGAGCAGGTTGTCAACAAGTAGTATAATTCGGTGAGTCCGAATATCGTATCTACAGGGAAGCTAAGGTAATTACAAGTCTACTACAATGTCTTTTTGTTTTTATTAATGGTTTGAATATTTAATTGGTAATTTTTAATTATTCAAATTTTAATTTAAGTAGTTGAGATTAAAGGATCCATTCTTGGTATTTTAATAAAGTTAACATTAATGAACATTATTGAAATCCACTTAATAAAATGGTTCAAATATATATTAAATAATCATATTTTTATTATGTTATATATTATTATCTTATAAATATATAATATATACCAAAACTTGTAAATGTTGTCAAGTATTTATTGTGCTATATATATATTTGTAAACACTAAATCAAGGTTCCCACTTTAAATGGTTGGTAAAACCAAACAAACATTTAAATGGTACCAAGAAATTAATATTATGATATTAATATATAATAAATCTAGGTATCCACTTTAAATGGTTGGTAATACCAAACTAACATTTAAATGGTTCCAAGAAATTAATATTATGATATAATCATATAATAAATCAAGGCATCCACTTAAATGGTTAGTAAAACCAAATAAACATTTAAATGATACCAAGAAATTAATATTATGATATAATCATATAATAAATCAAGGCATCCACTTTAAATGGTTGGTAACACCAAACTAACATTTAAATGGTTCCAAGAATTTAGTGTAACATATAGCAACAATAAATGAAAACTACCACTTATAAGTAGGGTATAATAATACTTAAAGAAATAAATATAACATAAACAATAAATAATGATTAAATAATATAAAACATAGATTCTTACCTTATAATAACCTTATTATCATGCCAAGAGTTTCACCTTTTCATCTCAACTTTGGGAAGTTAGCTACTCATTATTCAAAGTGTAAAACTTTGAATATGAATTTAACATGCTAATTATATTTAAATGAAGAAATAAAGGAAAAACAAAGAGAGAAATATTATGAACTCAAAGGTTTGTTCATAAAATGAGGGATATCTCAATACATTACAATGCACCCGTATTTATAGCCAAATTTGGGGAGACAACCACAAATAAAATATTATTTTTTACACATAAGTCTTCATTGGTGTTCCAAAAAATTAATATTTTAATACACATCACTTTTGAAAATCTTCCAATCAGAATTTTCTTCTCCACATAAAATAAAACATGTAGATATCTGAGTTGGTTTAATTGTGGTATTTTTTTTAACCATTTGACCAAGTAATTTGAGAGATATGGTCAAAATACTAGAGCATGGTAAAACTGCCACTTCTTTGGAAACTTTAATTGTTGCTTAATTTGATCCCACTTATGAGAAGATTTTTATCTCATGCTTGCCACCAATATTGTAGATATTAACATCAACTTTCTACAGGTCCAAGAATCATCTTAATCACATTTGCAACGCCAAGTTTATTTTTGTTTTATCGAACCTGTAAAAAATAGTAAAAACTTATAATTACACAACAACTTATATTTTATACAATTTATTATAAAACATATAATATTTAAACATTTAATAAAACAAAAACTATATATTTATATTATAAAACATTTAATTAATATACAATTTTTTATCTTTATCAAGTAGAGAAATACAAACTAAATAATCTCTGTTCGTATAAATTTTTGTAAGCTTCGGTTTATAAGATTTGAGAAAAACATTATTTGGGGACTATATGAGGTGCGAAATTTGGGGAAGTAAGTTAAAAAGATATAATTTCATTTTTGGGTTGACAATGAGATTACTATGATTTCTAAGATCCAGAAACCTCTGCTTTTGAACTTTGTCACTAAACCTTATAGGGATGGATTCATTTGAGTAAATATTTAAAGTTATTAAGAAACAACTTGTAGTGTCATAAAATATTTATTTGGGATTAGAAAATTAGGAACCTAAGTTCTGAATTGGTGATAAGAGTACAGTGGTTACTAAGGGACAATTATTTTGGGATCAATTGGAAATATGTATTGGGATTATATAGTAAGTCCTATTACGTAATTAATTTATGATTTTATAGATGCTAAGTTATATGGACTATGAGATTTACGGTAATCGATGGAACTGAAGCCTTATGGATGAATTTTTGAGTCCAATATAGGAAAAAAATTTCTGGGTCAACGATTAACCTTGTGAATATTAAGTTTGAGTTCTAAGAATGTGAAACACGTAAATTGGGATATGTAGGACCTTGAATTATCCTGACTATAATAAGACTTGCATTTACACGGTACTAAGAGTAAAAATTAAACTGGAAGGTGACTAAAGGTTTTCTTCCATATGACATTAAAATTTTTTAAGTGTAAGTACATAGGACATTATCTGGAATTCCGAGGTTTCATGTAAGTGTTCAATTGGATAGTGGGATTAGAATTAAATCACGATGTGAAATGGTGATTCGGTAGGATTGAATCGTTTAAGTACTTGGAATGTTTGGGATTAAAAAAAAAAACAAATTGGTTATAGGGTTAAGGACAATATGTTTGAGATGTAAATGAATGGGGTTTTAGTAAGTACCAATCATTAATGTGTTTTATATTCATTATTACTATAAGATGACTATGGATCGACACTTGGTTGGGCAATAAGAATATATTTGGGGGAAATTAAATTATACGATCAGGGCGACGCAAAGTAAAGTCAACCAATTAATTACTCTTTGGGAAGATAAAGTAACTTAAGGTAACTTAGGAAGTGTATTTGTTAGGGGATGACGGGATGTAGAGTTAGTGAAATCTTTGAGTTCCTTGAGATCAAAAAATTTGGCCTAAATATATAAAATGAAAGATGTCATATCAGAGTACGCGGTGAAAGCGTGATATAGTGCAAAATTTAAGCCAAGCGGTTTAAGTATGAAGTGAATGAGCAAGCCTAAGCTTTTAGAAAATCAAGACTAGGCAAATTTCGAGGACAAAATTTTATTTAAGGGAGAGAGATTTGTAACGCTCGAAAAATCAGTACACGTAAACCACAAGCATGCAAATAATTTAAATTGCATATTTATTTCATTTAATTGATCTTAAAATGCATATATGATATATTATACATGCTTAAATGTTTAAAGTCCATGATTTCATGAAATTGAAGGATTTTACCCGAATACTTTATAATAGGCTGGGGAAAGCAGACCGAGGACGACCAAGATAAATATTTTTCAATAAATATTTTCAAGGCCTATTAATATAATTAAATTTTTCTAAAAATGGAAGAGTTCAACTTATTTTACAAGACGAGCTTGATTTTATCCGGGAAGCCGGTTTTGGGTGAACGATGGACTTTTAAAAGATCAAAATTATTATTTTTAAAAACTAATTTTTATAAACTTTTATTTTTCAACTAAATAGATGTTATATTGCCTAATTTACCTAGGATTAGTAGGCTCAATTGCTCCTAAACTCAAAGGACCAAAACCTAAGCCCATTAACATGCAAATTAAAATCTATAAAAAATATGATTGCTAGGTCTTTTAGAGAAGTAGGCAGCAAAAAACACACACACACAACACACACACAATTTTCGAAAATTCTGAGGGAAGAAAACTAGGAGTCTTCGTCGGCCATCCGATCTTCTTCGCGCCCCACGCCAACGATCGTGTGTTCGAGCGTTCTAGAATGCAAATGCACGTTTCTAAACTTCCTTGACACAACATTCAAATCATATTGTGCATGTTTTAGGTATTTTTTCATAAACAATATTTGATTTCAAATTTCTTAACATTTTGACGATTATTTTCAAATTTTTGATGATTTTACACTTGTTTGAAATACGTTATGATTCCCAAGAACACGTGCCATTAGAGTATGATTAAGGGACTAGAATAAAGACGTTAGGTAAGGAACGAGGGCTGGAACCTTGCATGGAAAAGGGAGGATGGACCTAGGGTTGCTAGGGTTTTCTTGTGGCATAGTGGTCGGCCAAGGAGGGACAGCGCTAGGGCATGGGCCAGGTGTAACGTACCGTATTTTGAACTATTTGAGATTTTGCGGAAAAATAATTTTTTTTAAATAAATAGTAATTCTTCAAATTGCGATAAATATAAACTGCTCGTCCAAAATATTTGCAATAAAAGCGATTACAAATATAGTTTGAAAAATAACTGGTTTAAACAACGTAAAACAATCTCGTGAAAATCGGATTGTTTGAATCAACATGCATAATTTTATTAAAAACGTAGGCGATCCTCGGGTTTAGCCTCCACGCAGTCCGAGCCGGCTCATTGTTCCCCACCCTCGTCTGCTCATACTCATCTTTCTCTGCATCAATCAAGTCTAGTGAGTCTAAAGACTCAACATGTATAAACTGGAAAAAACATTCAATACATAATAAAACCACATGCATTTTAAAGTAGAACGTACATACTTAAACTTGAACGTAATTACATAAACATAGACGCGCCATCATATCGTAAAACTCTACATAAACATACTTGCATCATATATACTTGGACATACATAACATCATCATTTTGCGTATATATATGTTTAAAAGCAAGTGACCCATACATAAATGTGCCTGATCAGACTAAATCACAGCACTGGGCTGGCAGGGATGTCCACTACCACATAAATGAGATCCCCGGTCATGCTTTACCGGGTGAATTTGTCCCTGGTCATGCTTTACCGCTTTCCAATCCTGATCTAAACCCGATCATGCTTTACCGGGGTGGAGAGGTCACCGGCCACGTTCACCGCCTTCCAAACCAGTTCATAATTGGTCACAAGACATTTACCATAACTCAAAAATAAAACATTTTACTTTTGCACGTCGAACCAGCTTATTGCTAGTCCCTAGCAATTTAAGCGTTAATAGCAACACAAAACATATTGATTAATTTAAATAGAAATGTAATCAGAACTATCCAAGTGTTTAAATTAAATTTGAAAACTGTCAAAGTAATATCAAGATCATTATAATTATAATTTATGAAATAATATGAACCGATCAATTCAAAGCTTATTTTCAGGTAGTTAAATGTACACGGCCTTCAGAAATTCCTACTAAGAGTCTCAACTCCATATCCTCACAAGTTAATAAGTGTTTCAATTTATGGGAATGATTTCTCTCATGGAGTTGAAATACAAATAAATGCTCAGGAAAATGGTTTACATAATGCAGACAGACAAACGAGCCAAACTAATCAAAAAATAGGAAATCTATTGATTTAAAATCCATTTGTTCTTATTATATATTTTTTTCCTGATTTTTTATTTTTTTTACATCATGGAATCAGACTAAGTTTATGCTTCTTGACCACATATTAATTTAATTTGTACAATGTATTTCTCTCTTTTTTTATTTTTTTTAATTTGTATTTTTATGAGAGATAAATGGGTCGCAGCATTTAACTTAAAAATTACATAGATCTTCAACATCTTTCTTTTTTTTTCTTTTTTTTTCAGGAAATATCAAATTTTTTTCAAAATAAGAACACAAGATCTAAACAATAGATAGCCTCTCTGATGATCGATAAAGGCTCGCAAGCTGTTTTCTCAATCCTCTCCACTCACTCACAAAATATGTGTGTGTTTAAAAATTTTTGGTACTCTTATCAGGTATATCTTGGGCCATATACTTTAATAACTGATTTTATCACAATGGTTAATCATTCAAAAAGATTTCATAAATCATATTTTTATAGTAATCAAAATATTAAAATCGACTTTTATTTTTTTTTCAAATAAAAATTTAAACATCCTTAGATAGATTATTACAATTTCTAATCTAAACCTTTCAAACATGTAATGTATGATATTTTTGCAAAAATTACTAAGATACAAACAATAAACATTTTTTAATTTTAAAATAATTTTTTTAAAATTTTTTTTTTAGTTTGTTCTCTCCCCAATCAGAATATGACATTGTCCCTAATGTCAAAATAACTATTAATAAAGAGTACATAATGAAAGAGATATCACCTGGAATTTTATTGAAGATAACAAACTGAAACAAACGCAAACCAATCTACGATTTTTGAATCAATGATCCAACTTTCTTTTCTTACTGCTTGATTGCGACCAATTGATATTTTTTATCATCGGATCAGGCTTATGAACAAAAGCTTCCAATTATCAATTAATTGGTCGGCAGTCGAAGCACAGATGAGCATCCGTCGTGAATTTTCTGAAATGAAATTCTGTTCTACAGCTTTATCAAGAAATGTCAACAAACTGTCATAATAATTATTGATATTCAACAAGCCCACAATTTTATTATGGATATTAAGTTGTGTCCAAGAAACAGTGTGAAAAATTTCTTCTAATGTACCAAAACCACCTGGTAGTGCGATAAAAGCATCAGAATTTTCAATCATTTTGGTGATTCTTTCATACATAGAAGAAACTTTTAATTCCTCCCCAATCGTAACACCTGTAATAATTCCTTCAGCTAAAGCTGTAGGAATAATACCTAAAACCTGACTACCTCCAAGATGAGCAGATGTTGAAACAGATCCCATTAACCCAATATTACTTCCCCCATATACCAAGTGAATTTTTCTCTCAGCCAATATCTTTCCAAGTTTATTCGCTTCTTCTACAAATACTTCATTTTTTCCAAAACTTGACCCACAAAATACACAAATATTTTCAATGTTTGTGCAGAGGATCCAACCATGTTTTTAATTTCTTTTTGGTCTGCGAAAATAGAGAGAAAGATGAGAGATTTTATGGGGGTAATATGTTATCATGACAAAACTATGGGTCATAGATGTAAGCAGAATAAACAGTAAAAATAATAATGACACACATGCATATAAACAGTAGTGTGATTGTGGCTCACAATTTTCCTCTGGTTTTACGTCCAGAAACGGCTTCAACGCCTTCTATGAGTCGAGGATATGCTTCCCATCCAATTTTCTTATAAATTGGCAAACATGGTCTTTTTTAGTCTGATTCCCAAGACTATGACGCTCATCTTGAAATTGTTTCCATAAACGGAGAAGTTCAATATGCAGATGTCCACTAGAATGCGTCTCAAGAGTCAATAAGATGTTATCTATAGACTCCTTACTCAGCCCATTCTTAATAAAACCAATTTTATCTTCTCTGTTATCGGAAACACATCCCAAAGATCTGCATCGTTTGTCACAAGTCCATCTTGCACACTTATGACAAACCTCTAACCTTTTGGCCCTTCGTTTTTTCGCATAAGTGCTTTTTTCCTAATCCAGACAAATACCGAATGAGCAATGATTGTGAAACTTCTCCTCCTAATTGGACCTTAGCTTCTATTACAAGACGAATATCTTCTGGAATTCCTTTTTTGCATTAACAATCTCAATCTTTCACACCTACCTGCATAAATTTTTCTTAGAACATTTTCAGAAACATAAAGAAAATATTTACAAATTTTTGAGAGATTTTCATCCATTTTGAAAAGAAAAGAAATGATTTTTTTTTTGTATTAGCAATTGTGGGAAACTGATTTAACCGACTACGAGAGTCACGGAGTACCGTTATCCGCCATTTAACCGAAAAAATAAAAAAATTAAGGAAACCTGAAATAAAAACAAACAAAATTAAATGCAACATAAAAATTTAAGGATTAGAAAGGGAAATAAACTCTTCCTGAAAGATTTCATATTCCAAAAATGGTTTAAGCCTTTGTCCATTTACTTTAAAAACATCACCATTTTTAGGATTTTCAATATCCTTAGCTCCATAAGGATACACATGCTTTACAACATATGGGCCTGTCCATCTTGATCGTAATTTTCCTTGGAATATGTGAAGTCGAGAATTATAAAGCAAAACTTTTTTACCAATCTCAAAAGATTTTCTAAGAATTGTTTTATCATGAAATGATTTGATTTTTGCTTTATAAATCCTTGAATTCTCATATGCATCATTTCTGAGTTCATCAAGTTCATTAAGTTGCAATTTGCGCAATTTGTTGCAATCATCCATGCTTGAATTAAAAGTTTTGATCGTCCAATAAGCTTTATGTTCCAATTCCACAGGCAAATGGCAATGTTTTCCGTAAACCAACCTATAGGGAGACATATTCAATGATGTTTTAAAAGCTGTTCGATATGCCCAAAGTGCATCATTAAGTCGCAGAGACCAATCTTTTCTATTTGAGTTAACAGTTTTTTCCAAAATTTTCTTTATCTCCCTATTAGCTAATTCAACTTGTCCATTTGTTTGAGGATGATAAGGAGTAGTTTCTTTGTGAGTAATATCATATTTTTTCTTTAATGAAGCAAATAGTTTATTAACAAAGTGAGTTCCCCCATCACTTATCATGGCTCGAGGAATTCCAAATCTACTAAAAATATTTTCTTTCAAGAATTTGATGACTATTTTATGATCATTAGTTCGACATAGAATTGCCTATATCCATTTGGAAACATAATCAACTGCAACTAAAATATATAAATATCCAAACGACGGTGAAAAAGGTCCTATAAAATCAATTCCCCAATAGTCAAATATTTCAATTTCAATGATAGGATTCAAAGGCATCATGTTTCTTTTTGAAATCGCACCCAATTTTTGACAATTTTCACAGATCTTGCAGATTTCGTGGGTGTCTTTAAACAAATTGGGTCAATAAAATCAACACTGCAAGATTTTTGCAGCCGTTTTCTTTGAAGAAAAATGTCCTCCGCATGCTTCTGAATGACAAAATTTAATGACACTACTTATCTCATTGTTGGGTATGCAACGTCGAAAAATTTGATATGGACAATACTTGAACATAAACGGATCATCCCAATAAAAGTTTTTTACCTCATTCAAAAATTTTCTTTTATCTTGGGAACTCCATTGCGGTGGCATTTTCCCTGTCACAAGAAAATTTACTATGTTAGCAAACCAAGGTGTAGTAGTAACTGAAAATAGATGTTCATCAGGAAAATTATTGTTAATTGGTGTCATTTCAAAAGATGATCCTGTTACTAGTCTCGATAAATGATCGGCTATGACATTCTCGGTTCCTTTTTTATCTTTGATCACAATGTCAAATTCTTGGAGCAACAAAATCCATCGTATCAGTCGTGGCTTTGCATCCTGTTTGGTCAACAAATATATAATAGCAGAATGTTCAGTAAACACAATAGTCGTTGATCCAATCAAATAAGAACGAAATTTATCTAATGCAAATATTACAGCAAGTAGTTCTTTTTCAGTTGTGGAGTAATTCATTTGAGCATTGTTTAAAGTTCTACTTGCATAATATATCACGTAAGGCTTACCGTTTCTTCTTTGACCCAGTACTGCACCTACTGCATAATCACTCGCACCGCACATGATTTCAAATGGTAAAGACCAATCAGGAGGTTGCATGATAGGAGCTGATGTTAAATGTCGAATGATTTTATCAAAAGCATTTTGAAAGTCTTGAGTCCACTCAAATGCAGTGTCTTTTGTTAAGAGGTTACAAATGGGTTTAGAGATTGAACTAAAGTCCTTTATAAACCTCCTATAAAATCCAGCATGTCCCAAAAATGAGCGAATTTCTTTAATGATTTTTGGAGGGGATAAATTGGCAATGACATCAACTTTGGCTTTATCAACTTCAATTCCATGAGATGACACGACATGTCCCAAAATAATCCCAGAAGTAATCATGTAATGACATTTTTCCCAATTTAAAATAAGATCTTTTTCCTCGCATCTTTTTAAAAATTTTTCCAAATTTTCAAGACATTTATCAAATGTATTCCCAAAAACAGTTAAATCATCCGTGAAAATCTCCAAACAATTTTCAACCATGTCGCTAAAAATGCTTAGCATACATATTTGAAATGTTGCTGGGGCATTGCATAATCCAAATGGCATCCTTCTAAATGCAAATGTTCCAAAAGGACATGTGAATGTAGTTTTATCTTGATCTTCGAGTGCAATGAGAATTTGTTAATAACCTGAATATCCATCAAGAAAACAATAGTATGGATGACCTGCTACTTTTTCTAAAATTTGATCCAAAAATGGTAATGGAAAATGATCTTTTCTATTGGCGTCATTTAATTTTCTATAATCAATACACATCCGCCAACTAGTGGGGACTCGACTTGTTAACAATTCACCTTTTTCATTTTTTATCACTGTGATGTCAGATTTTTTTGGAACTACTTGTGTTGGGCTTACCCACTTACTATCAGAAATAGGGTAGATAATCCCAACATCAAATAGTTTGAGAACTTCAGTTTTCATGCCGTTGAGATCTTTTAGTGTCCAACCAATTGCATTTTTATGTCTTTTAAGCATATCAACTAATTTACCTTCTTGATCACTTGCTAGTTTGGAAGAAATTACCAACGGATATGTTTCATCTTCTCCAAGAAATGCATACTTCAATTCTTCTGGCAAGGGTTTTAACTCCAATATGGGTGGTTCGTCTTTGTTATCATATTTTGCATCAAATTCTTTCTCTGATCCTGGTAACGAGTGATACCTGATAAAATCATCAAGATCAATTTCAATATTTTCTTTAACAGTTTCAATTGAACAAATATCTAATTGATCACGAGTACTCCCTTCTTGAATGTTTTCTTCCACAAGAGTTTCAATAAGATTTTCATCTTCACTTTCATCTCCTTTGTCATGTGGTTGCTTACAAAGATTAAAAACATTGAGCTCCAAGTTCATGTTACCAAATGACAACTTCATTATTCCATTCCTGCCATTTATAAGAGCATTAGAAGTTGCTAAAAATGGACGACCCAGAATTACAGGAATTGCATTACAAGCTTCGATAGGTTGTGTATCTAAAACTATGAAATCGACAGGATATACAGAGTTATCAACTTGGACCAACACGTCTTCTACCATACTTCTTGGCACTTTAACAGATCTATCGGCAAGTAAAAGTGTTACCGAAGTAGATTTTAACTCACCTAGATTAAGTTCTTGATAAACTGAATATGGAAGTAAATTCACACTAGCTCCAAGATCAAGCAAGGCTTTTTTAATCTTTCGTTCTCCAATAATACATGAAATAGTAGGACAACCAGTGTCTTTGTATTTCAAAGTATTATTATTTTGAATGATTGCACTTACTTGTTCGACTAAAAATGCTTTCTTTATCACATTCAATTTTCTTTTCACATTGCACAAGTCTTTCAAATATTTGGCATATGATGGTACCTGTTTTATTGCATCTAATAAAGGAATATTAACTTTTACTTGTTTAAAAATATCATATATATCAGAATTCAAATTTGATTTTTTTGTATTTTTCAATGCATGAGGGAATGGTGGTGACACTGTCTGTTGAACCTCTTCTTCGCAAGTTATGGGTTCCACATCCTTACCCTTTGGAGTTGATTTATCATCATCTTCACAAGGTTCAGGAGTTGATTTTTCCACAACCTTACCACTTCGAAGGGTAATAACAGATTTTACCTGATCCATCGGTTGAGTTTCAGAAGTTCCAGTTTGTGAATGATGATCCTTGGGATTAGTCTGTGGTTGTGAAGGAAATTTACCTTTTTCATGAACATTAAGTGCAGATGCAAATTTAGCAAGAGTATCTTTCAAATCTGTCATGGTTTGAGCAGTTTGAGTATTGATAGACTCTTGCTTTGCAATGAAAGAATTCACTAAATCTTCCAAATTTCTTTTAGGTGGAGGAACATAAGGTGCATAATTTTGAAAATTTTGTTGAGTTTGAAAATGTGGTTGCGAAAATTGTGCAGCATTATCATTCCTCCAACTAAAATTTGGATGATTTCGCCAACCTGGATTGTAATTTTGAGAAAATTGTTCAAAATTTGTCCTTTTGAAATTGTTCAAAACATTGACTTGTTCATGGAGACATTCTTTAAAAGAGGGCAAAGTGGGACAATCTTTTGTAGAATGATCACTTGTATCACAGATGTGACACGCAATTTCTTGAATAGCTTTTAATTGACCATTTTTTTTTCAATTCAAGTGCCTCAACTTTTCTTGCCAAAGTGGTAAATCTGGCTTGGAGATAATGTTCATCTTTGAGGGTGTACATACCTCCACCAGATGTGGGAGATTGAATTTTGTTTGATGGTTCGATTGTACCTATAGTGTCTCAATTTTGAGCATTTTCAGCTAATGAATCGAGATACTCAATTGCCTTATTTGGATCTTTATCTTCAAATGTTCCATTAAACATAAATTCAACCATTTGCCTATCTTTAGGTGTTAAGCCTTCATAAAATTGAGAAACAACTCTCCAAATTTCAAACCATGATGTGGACAAAGATTAAGCAATTCTTTGTATCTATCCTAACACTGATAAAAAGTTTCTCCTTGTTTTTCAGTGAAAGAGATTATTTGCCTTTTTAAAGAATTTGTTCTGTGAGATGGAAAAAACTTTTTCAAAAATTGTTGTTGCAATTCATCCCAAGTTCGAATGGATCCCGATCTAAGATTTTGTAGCCAAGTTTTAGCTTTATCTTTTAAAGAAAAAGGAAAAAGCTTAAGTCGAATGATGTTCATGCTACAATTTAGATCATTATATGTGTTGCACACTTCTTCAAACTCTCGTAAATGCATGTATGGATTTTCAGAATCTAAGCCATGAAAATTGGGTAAAAGTTGGATAATACCAGGCTTAAAATTGAAATGAAATACATCAGGGGGAAAAACTAGACATGAAGGTGCACTAGTACGAGTAGGATTCATGTGATCTCTAAGTGTTCTTTGTCTATATGTGGAGATTGAATTTCATCTTTATTTTCTTGGATGGGTTCTTCCGCCATGTTTTGTAAAAATAAAGGGTTATTTCGAATGAGTCGACCACTAAGTGTACGTGACCAAATGCTCATGCAAATGCAAATGCAAATGCAAAAGAATAAAAACACACAAAAGCAATAAAAATTCAAATAAAGAAAATTAAAAAAAATTAAATAGACTTGAAATTAAAATATACTTCCACGGCAACGGCGCCAAAAACTTGTTGCGACTTTGATTGTTGCACTCCCAAGAGCAGGTTGTCAACAAGTAGTATAATTCGGTGAGTCCGAATATCGTATCCACATGGAAGCTAAGGTAATTAATTACAAGTCCACTACAATGTCTTTTTGTTTTTGTTTTTTTTAATGGTTTGAATCTTTAATTGGTAATTTTTAATTGTTCAAATTTTAATTTAAGTAGTTGAGATTAAAGGATCCACTCTTGGTATTTTAATAAAGTTAACATTAATGAACATTATTGAAATCCACTTAATAAAATGGTTCCAATATATATTAAATTATCATATTTTTATTATGTTATATATTATTATTTTATAAATATATAATATATACCAAAACTAGTAAATGTTGTCAAGTATTTATTGTGCTATATATATATTTGTAAACACTAAATCAAGGTTCCCACTTTAAATGGTTGGTAAAACCAAACAAACATTTAAATGGTACCAAGAAATTAATATTATGATATGAATATATAATAAATCAAGGCATCCACTTTAAATGGTTGGTAATATCAAACTAACATTTAAATGGTTTCCAGAAATTAATATTATGATATAATTATATAATAAATCAAGGCATCCACTTTAAATGGTTGGTAAAACGAAACAAATATTTAAATGATACCAAGAAATTAATATTATGATATAATCATATAATAAATCAAGGCATCCACTTTAAATGGTTGGTAACACCAAACTAACATTTAAATGGTTCCAAGAATTTAGTGTAACATATAGCAACAATAAATGAAAACTCCCACTTATAAGTAGGGTATAATAATACTTAAAGAAATAAATATAACATAAACAATGAATAATGATTAAATATTATAAAACATAGATTCTTACCTTTTAATAACCTTATTATCATGCCAAGAGTTTCACATTTTCATCTCAACTTTGGGAAGTTAGCTACTCATTATTCAAAGTGTAAAACTTTGAATATGAATTTAACATGCTAATTATATTTAAATGAAGAAATAAAGGAAAAACAAAGAGAGAAATATTATGAACTCAAAGGTTTGTTCGTAAAATGAGGGATATCTCAATACCTTACAATGCACCCGTATTTATAGCCAAATTTGGGGAGACAACCACAAATAAAATATTATTTTTTACACATAAGTCTTCATTGGTGTTCCAAAAAATTAATATTTTAATACACATCACTTTTGAAAATCTTCCAATCTGAATTTTCTTCTCCACATAAAATAAAACATGTAGATATCTGAGTTGTTTTAATTGTGGTATTTTTTTTAACCATTTGACCAAGTAATTTGAGAGATATGGTCAAAATACTAGAGCATGGTAAAACTGCCACTTCTTTGGTAACTTTAATTGTTGCTTAATTTGATCCCACTTGTGAGAAGATTTTTATCTCATGCTTGCCACCAATATTGTAGATATTAACATCAACTTTCTACAGGTCCAAGAATCATCTTAATCACATTTGCAACGCCAAGTTTATTCTTGTTTTATCGAACCTGTAAAAAATAGTAAAAACTTATAATTACACAACAACTTATATTTTATACAATTTATTATAAAACATATAATGTGGGGACCAGGACGCTAATCATCTTCTTAATCATCTTTGGGAGTTAATTATAAATTCAGATAAACAGGGTCTAAAAATTTTTGTGCGGAACGTAATGGAATTTACTAATATACATCTCAGTATAGAAGTACAATAATGTACAATAATCATGAAACTAGACTAAGGTTCAACTACTAGATTCCAAGTGTTAAAACCATATCTACAATAAGTCCGGAATCACCACTCTAATCTGTCTCCTCTCATCGTCTTCTTGACCCCGATCCTGTCCCACCTGTTGTCATGCACACATACAAACAAGACAGCAGCCAGATAACTCCGGTGAGAATAAATCCCAGTATAAATAATGTACACATGCAGTTAACTGAATTAACATAAAAGCATGAATTATATCTTATCACATGTAGCATAATCAAACAACATGTATTAATACCAATCTGTAAATAATATCTGAATCGTAATCTACGAACATAAATCAATACAGCTATGTAATCAAGTTCTTGTCTCGATATCTAAGACTCGACTCATCTCCCATTCTAATCTAGGGATCCCGGTGAATAAGAACGTAACAAGTCTCCCACCTACTACTACCAGTTGCGGTGGCGGTACGTTCTTATTTCTGGACTTTGGTCTAGCTGTATCGAATAATCTACAATAAGAACAATGTCTGTATCTTAAGCATATCGATACACCAAACGTCCAGTGCCTTGGCGTATCTACCAAGACTAAGCCTAGTCTGACAATGTGCAATGGGTCAGTGACTATACTGTCAAAATCTAACCCCTCTGTCAGTGACTCTCACTCAATAGCTCTCTGCTTTCTACTTCTAATTCAATAGAATAAACATAATCATTAAAATACAAAGGTATAAAAACAATACAATACAAGTATGTGGTTTAGGGAAACTCGAGTTAAATCTAACTCAAGTTGATCTCCCAATTAACATCCATTTATACCTTTCTCTTCTTGGTCTGATGAAGACGAAGTCTCGTATTCCAATCTGTCCATACCCAGTCTGGCAATGACAATCGCATAAATACAATATCAGTATATAAATTGATTCAAAACCTGTTTTGATCAATACTCAAATCAATATATAATCTGATCCATATTTGAACAAGGTACAATCTAATTCATATCAACGATATCACGATACAATCGAAATCATTACTGAATCTGATCAATCTAAATCAACTGATGTTTCGACGGCATAACAATACAGTTTCGATATCCCCGTCAATCTCAACATCACAGATATAATATCAGAATTCATAATCAGTATCAGTACATTTCATAATCTCAATATCTTTACAATTAAGATCAGTAACTACACAACTCTGATATAAAATCCCAATCAATATCTTTTGAAATTCATAACAATTGTATAAACAGTCTATTCTTTAATCTGACTTCAATTATACAATGTCTACTGTAGCAGAAACACCATATCTGATTCATATACAATTCTGACAATATCATAAATTCAAATCATGTCTAAACGTAACAAAACTTACGTCCAGTTGTAGCCTGCGTTGATAGGAACTCGGTGCTGAAGTCGGATTTAAAATCGGACGGATGGATTTTGCGTAACACTCAAATTCTCACCCGAAAGGAATTGGAGCTTCTTCCCTCGTTTTTCTTCCGACTTCTGAAGAAAATTTGCATGCTTATATATATATATGTACATACCATGCATGCAGCAAGGCAAGTGGCGTCATGCATGTTCTGCACGTATGCGCCGGTAGTTCGAACCAGCATTCTGTCAGCTCGCGCATATGCGCCATCTACGTCGCGCATATGCGCCAAACATTCTGCCCATCCCGCGCATGTGCGCCATCTACGTCGCGCATATGCGCGAAAGGTTCTGCCTTCCTTGCGCATGTGCGCCCAACACGTCGCGCATGTGCGCGAGGACTTCTCCTTACATCTCATGTCAAATCTTCTTTCGGCTCTCCCGGTCTGATCCGTTCCGTTTATAATCATCTCGATTAATAAATAAATCATTTCAGATTAATCTCAGATTACAGTAATAAAATCTCGGGCCTTACATATAATATTTAAACATTTAATAAAACAAAAATTATATATTATATTATAAAACATTTAATTAATATACAATTTTTTATCTTTATCAAGTAGAGAAATACAAACTAAGAATATCTCAGTTCGTATAAATTTTTGTAAGCTTCGGTTTATAAGATTTGAGAAAAACATTATTTGGGGACTATCTTAGGTGTGAAATTTGGGGAAGTAAGTTAAAAAGATATAATTTCATTTTTGGGTTGACAATGAGATTGCTATGATTTCTAAGGTCCAGAAACCTCTGTTTTTGAACTTTGTCACTAAACCTTATAAGGATGGATTCATTTGAGTAAATATTTAAAGTTATTAAGAAACAACTTGTAATGTCATAAAATATTTATTTGGGATTAGAAAATTAGGAACCTAAGTTCTGAATTGGTGATAAGAGTATAGTGGTTACTAAGGGACAATTATTTTGGGATCAATTGGAAATATGTATTGGGATTATATAGTAAGTCCTATTAGGTAATTAATTTATGATTTTATAGATGCTAAGTTATATGGACTATGAGATTTACGGTAATCGATGGAGCTGAAGCCTTATGGATGAATTTTTGAGTCCAATATAGGAAAAAAAATTTCTGGGTCAACGATTAACCTTGTGAATATTAAGTTTGAGTTCTAAGAATGTGAAACACGTAAATTGGGATATGTAGGACCTTGACTTATCCTGACTACAATAAGACTTGCATTTACACGGTACTAAGAGTAAAAATTAAACTGGAAGGTGACTAAAGGTTTTCTTCCATATGACATTAAAATTTTTTAAGTGTAAGTACATAGGACATTATCTGGAATTCCGAGGTTTCATGTAAGTGTTCAATTGGATAGTGGGATTAGAATTAAATCACGATGTGGAATGGTGATTCGGTAGGATTGAATCGTTTAAGTACTTGGAATGTTTGGGATTAAAAAAAAAAATTGGTTATAGGGTTAAGGACAATATGTTTGAGATATAAATGAATGGGGTTTAAGTAAGTACCAATCATTAATGTATTTTATATTCATGGATACTATAAGATGACTATGAATCGAAACTTGGTTGGGCAATAAGAATATATTTGGGGGAAATTAAATTATACGATCAGGGCGACACAAAGTAAAGTCAACCAATTAATTACTCTTTGGGAAGATAAAGTAACTTAAGGTAACTTAGGAAGTGTATTTGTTAGGGGATGACGGGATGTAGAGTTAGTGAAATCTTTGAGTTCCTTGAGATCAAAAAATTTGGCCTAAATATATAAAATGGAAGATGTCATATCAGAGTACGCGGTGAAGGCGTGATATAGTGAAAAATTTAAGCCAAGCGGTTTAAGTATGAAGTGAATGAGCAAGCCTAAGCTTTTAGAAAATCAAGACTAGGCAAATTTCGAGGAAAAAATTTTATTTAAGGGGGAGAGATTTGTAACGCCCGAAAAATCAGCACACGTAAACCACAAATATGCAAATGATTTAAATTGCATATTTATTTCATTTAATTGATCTTAAAATGCTTAAATGATATATTATACATGCTTAAATGTTTAAAGTCCACGATTTCATGAAATTGAAGGATTTTACCCAAATACTTTATAATAGGCTCGGGAAAGCAGACCGAGGACGACCAAGATAAATATTTTTCAATAAATATTTTCAAGGCCTATTAATATAATTAAATTTTTCTAAAAATGGAAGAGTTCAAATTATTTTACAAGACGAGCTTGATTTTATCCGGGAAGCCGGTTTTGGGTGAACGATGGACTTTTAAAAGACAAAATTATTATTTTTAAAAACTAATTTTTATAAACTTTTATTTTTCAACTAAATAGATGTTATATTGCCTAATTTACCTAGGATTAGTAGGCCAAATTGCTCCTAAACTCAAAGGCCCAAAACCTAAGCCCATTAACATGCAAATTAAAATCTATAAAAAAGAGGATTGCTAGGTCTTTTTGAGAAGTAGGCAGCCAAAAACACACACACACAACACACACACAATTTTCGAAAATTCCGAGGGAAGAAAACTAGGAGTCTTCGTCGGCCATTTGATCTTCTTCTCGCCCCACGCCAACGATCGTGTGTTCGAGCGTTCTAGAATGCAAATGCACGTTTCTAAACTTCCTTGACACAACATTCAAATCGTATTGTACATGTTGTAGGTATTTTTTCATAAACAATATTTGAGTTCAAATTTCTTAACGTTTTGACGATTATTTTCAAATTTTTGATGATTTTACACTTGTTTGAAATACGTTATGATTCCCAAGAACACTTGCCATTAGAGTATGATTAAGGGACTAGAATAAAGACGTTAGGTAAGGAACGAGGGCTGGAACCTTGCATGGAAAAGGGAGGATGGACCTAGGGTTGCTAGGGTTTTCTTGTGGCATAGTGGTCGGCCAAGGAGGGACAGCGCTAGGGCATGGACCAGGTGTAACGTACCGTATTTTGAACTACTTGGGATTTTGCGGAAAAATAATTTTTTTTAAATAAATATTAATTCTTCAAATTGCAATAAATATAAACTGCTCGTCCAAAATATTTGCAATAAAAGCGATTACAAATATAGTTTGAAAAATAATTGGTTTAAACAACGTAAAACAATCTCGTGAAAATCGGATTGTTTGAATCAACATGCATAAATTTATTAAAAACGTAGGCGGTCCTCGGGTTTAGCCTCCACGCAGTCCGAGCCGGCTCATTGGTCCCCACCCTCGTCTGCTCATACTCATCCTTCCCTGCATCAATCAAGTCTAGTGAGTCTAAAGACTCAACATGTATAAACTTGAAAAAACATGCAATACATAATAAAACCACATGCATTTTAAAGTAGAACGTACATACTTAAACTTGAACGTACTTACATAAACATAGACGCGCCATCATATCGTAAAACTCTACATAAACATACTTGCATCATATATACTTGGACATACATAACATCATCATTTTGTGTATATATATGTTTAAAAACAAGTGACCCATACATAAATGTGCCTGATCAGACTAAACCACAGTACTGGGCTGGCAGAAATGTCCACTACCACATAAATGAGATCCCCGGTCATGCTTTACCGGGTGGATTTGTTCCTGGTCATGCTTTACCGCTTTCCAATCCTGATCTAAACCAGATCATGCTTTACCGGGGTGGAGAGGTCACCGGCCACGTTCACCACCTTCCAAACCCGTTCATATTTGGTCACAAGACATTTACCATAACTCAAAAATAAAACATTTTACTTTTGCACGCCGAACATACTTACATGGCGTTGAGGGATTCATTGGATCCCGCTTGGGCTACTGCTGCACAAACTAACACAATATCAAGTCTTTAATTTTCATAACTTAGATGTACTACTCGTACTCTACCCCGAAGTAATTAAATGACTTATGACGTTCTAGAGCACTCGGGACTTCACCTCGTTTAATCACACTGAGCCATGACATCGACCCCTGAAACAAACCCTAAAATGATGTGTGAACATTTCCCAAACCATAGAAGACATGAGCCAAAAGAAGTGGTTTAAAAATCATGGACAAGCGCCTAGGCGCTGGGCCTTGATGCGTTGTGGCAGCGCCTAGCCTAAGCACTATGCTCTAATGCCTTTGCGCTAGAAAGGCCATAGCCCTAGCGCTGCGGTGCCACCAGGCAGTGCCGTGGCGCTTAGGCATGTGAATGCCGGGCGCTGCGGCACTCTCCAAGAGCGCTGCTGTGCTAGCTCTGTGCAAACATGACTCTAAAAGAAAAAACTTGATGCAAACTCTAAGACACGCTCTATCGACTCGAGCCAATGCAACGAGACTTGTCCTAGGACGCTATGGCAATGATTTAAACTCACACGAATGTCCCAAAACAACGACGTACAATGCACAATGCAACACAATCCCATAAACACGAATTTTGACACAAATTGCTTCCTACGACTTCTACTGCAACCAAGTGCCTAAGGACACGAAACAAATCACCAATTATCATCCAAATATCATAACAAAAATACCTAAATATATCAGCGATCACCCGGCAGTTCCCAACCAAGCCTGCATCAAACAATTCTCAAGAATTCGTCAAGAACACATTTTCATAAAATCGCAGTTTGAGCAGTCACACGAGAAAAATCATAACTCACTCGTTTCTTGTCCAAACATTAAAAATTTACTGTCAAATCAAAGATATCAAAAAGTACTACGTTTTATATGTTGAAAATGTTTCCAGAAAATTAACCAAAATTTTACACTACACAAAATGACAGCAACATATGGTTTTTGAGATCTAAAAACTTTTAAGAATCGTTTAAAAAACATAATCGCTCAAACTTTACACAGCATACATGAATTTTTACGCATAAACAACATCAAAACATATAATATGACAAGATTTATGTGGAAACGAAATTTTATACATGCATTTGATGATTATACTCACGAACCGACGATTATCGAAGCGGAGAGATGCGATGGCCGATCTGGGACGAATTGCGGTGCGATTTTCTTGAAGAAACAGACATGTGCTTGCTGAAATAATCAAAGAGGAGGGTGGCTGCTGGGGAGAACAACAAGAACCCTAGCCTTAAACTAAAAAATGAAATGAAACAAGTGTGTGTGTGCAATGGCCGAGTGCGTGTGTGTATATGCGTGTGTGCATGTGTTTTCTTTTAAATTAGGGGGAATTATCGCTTAATTAGCTAATTATCATGCTAACTTAAATATTAACCCAATTAACAAGTCAATCAAAATGCTAAACCAACATTAACTTTACAAAAATTCCCTAGTTTAAATAAAATACACAAGTGACAAATCTTTAAAAGTTTAAAATCTTAAAATCACCTAATAAATTAAATTATGCTTTAAAATGCTTAAAAACTTAATAAATCGATTAAAATGACACTTTCATGATTTGAAATAAAATACCACATTTTACAAATCCACAAATCGTCGCCGGCCTCATTTCCACGATCCCACATCGAATAATCGCCTGAAACATGAAACTGCAGAAAACATTTTAACGTGCATCACATAAATATAAATAATTTAGAATAATATCATTTCATAAATCATGCATCGCTAAAATCATTTTAAACTTAAATAAATAATTTAACAATTTAAATAAATGCATGGATTTTACGTGTACTGATTTTGGGCTCTACAATTCCTCCCCCCACTTAAATAAATTTCGTCATCGAAATTAAGTCTTACCAAACAGTTCCGGGTAGCGATTCCTTATGTCTGCTTCGGCCTCTCAAGTGGCTTCCTCCACTGATTGATTCAGCCGCCGGACTTTGACCAACTTGGTCACTTTGTTCCGAAGTCTCCGTTCCTGTCTGTGTAGGATTTGGATACTTCTTTCCTCATACAACATATCTGGAGCCAACTGCAACGTTTCACAACTCAAGACATGCGAGAGATTTGCTATATACTTCCTAAGCATTGAAACGTTGAATACATTGTGTACACCGGCCAGATTTGGCGGTAGAGCTACACGATAAGCAAGTGTCCCAACTCCTCCAAGAATTTCGAACGGTCCAATAAATCTCGGACTAAGCTTGCCTCTCTTTCCAAACCTCATAACACCCTTCGTAGGTGTTATCTTCACGAATACGTGATCTCCTACGGCAAACTCAATATCCTTCTTCTCTTGTTAGCATAATTTTTTTTGACGACTCTGTGCGGTATTCATCCTGTCTCAGATCTTGACCACCACATCTGCAGTTTGCTGAACAATCTCTTGAACAAGTTCTGATCTCTCACCGACCTCATCCCAATGAATCGGTGATATGCACATCCTTCCATACAGTGCCTCATAGGGAGCCATACCTATAGATGATTGGAAACTGTTGTCATAGGTAAACTCCACTAGAGATAGCTTTGATTCCCAATTCTCATGGAAATTGATCACCCAAGCTCGCAGAAAATCTTTTAAAATCTGAATCACTCGCTCAGATTGGCCATCTCTCTGAGGGTTGAATGTCGTACTGAATAGCAACTTCGTCCCCATGGCTGCATGTAAACTCTTCCAAAAGGACGATGTGAATCTCGGGTCCCTGTCCGACACAATAAAAACTGGGATACCGTGCAACCGAACTATCTCCGTGATATAGAGCTCTGTATATTGAGTCATGGAGAAAATCTTCTTCACCGGCAAGAAGTGTTCTGACTTAGTAAGTCGATCCACTATAACCCAAATGGCATTGAATCCTATGACTAAACTCGGCAAATCAACAACAAAATCCATGGTGATATTCTCCTATTTCCACTCGGGGGTTAGGAGTGGCTTAGGCATTTTTGCTGGTCTCTGATGTTCTGCTTTCACTTGCTGACAAGTGAGACATTCAGATACAAAGCAGCAGAGGTCTCGCTTCATACCTGGCGACAAATACAAAATCTGCAAATCCTTGTACATCTTGGTACCTCATGGATGAACGGAATACAGAGATGCATGTTCCTTTGTCAGAATATCCTCTCTGATCGAATCAACACTAGGCACCCACATCCTTCCTCTGTATCTCACAAAACCATCAGACACTGTGTAGAGTACACTGGCCTTGGCTTCATCCTTCAGCCTCCATTTTTGTAGCTGCTCATCTGAAAGCTGATCTCTACGGATTCCGTCTATCAAAGAAGACAGGACTGTCAGATTAGACAGGTTCGGAGCTCTGCCCTTAGGATAAACTTCTAGACCAAAATTCTGAATCTCTGACTAAAGAGATCTCTGCACTGACAGCTGTGCTACGACTGCAACTTTTATGCTCAAAGCATCTGCCACAACATTAGCTTTCCCTAGATGGTAGCTAGTTTCACAATCGTAGTTTTTACTAACTCTAACCACCGTCTTTGTCTCATGTTAAGTTTTTTCTGCGTAAAGAAATACTTGAGACTCTTGTGATTGCTGAATATCTTGCATTTCTGCGTGAAGAAATATCTTGAGTTAGTATGCATATGTACAAATAATGTCTCCATATCTTTAACGCAAAGACAACGAGAGCTAACTCAAGATCATGAGTCGGGTAGTTCTTCTCATGCACTTTTAACTATCTGGAGGCATAAGCTATAATTTGACCATGCTGCATCAAAACTGCGCATAAACCGAGCTTAGAAGCATCGGTGTACAACACAAAATTTCCTTTCCCTGATGGCATGGCCAAGACTAGAGCTGTAATAAGAGCTTGCTTCAAAGTATCAAAGCTCTTTTGACATCCTTCACTCCATACAAATTTAGCATTCTTCTTAGTCAATGATGTGAGTGGCACTGCAATCGAAGAAACACCCCTAAATAAACTTTCTGCAGTAGCCTGCCAAGCCTAGAAAATTGCGGATCTCTAATGTACTCTTCGGCTCAATCCATTCCTTAAATGCTGCCACTTTAGCTGGATTCACCTCAATGCCGCTGCTAGATATTATATGACCCAAAAACACTAATTTCTCCAACCAGAATTCACACTTGCTGAATTTTGCGAACAACTTGCGACTCTGCAAGACCTTCAAAACTGTCCCCAAATGCTGACTGTGCTCCTCATGGCTCTTCGAGTAGATAAGAATGTCGTCAATGAACACTATGACGAACTGATCTAGATAGGGCTGAAATACTCGATTCATCGAGTCCATAAAAATTGCTGGAGCATTCGTCAGTCCAAACGGCATTACTAAGAATTCGTAATGCCCATATCTAGTTCTGAAGGCTGTCTTGTGAACATCTGCTTCTTTTACTTTCAGCTGATGATACCCTGATCGTAGGTCTATATTAGAGAACATTGTAGCTCCCTGCAACTGATCGAACAAAACCTCGATCCCTGGTAGTGGGTATTTGTTCTTGAACGTTACCTTGTTCAGTTCTCGATAATCAATACACAACCTCATGCTTCCATCTTTCTTCTTTACAAAGAGCACTGGTGCGCCCCATGGTGAGAAACTAGGGCGGATGAATTCTATATCTAGGAGCTCCTGTTTTTCTGTTTGAGCTCTAACATCTCAGTTGGAGCTAAACGGTACAGTGCCTTAGAGATTGGCACGGTGCTTGGCACAAGGTCAATGGCAAACTCCACTTCTCTCTCTAATGGAAGGCCTGTGACGTCATCAAGAAAAAGGTCAGGAAAATAAAGTAGATATCGACGGAGTGGGTACGTCAGGTGCGGAAATAATGCTGGCTAAGAAAGCCTGACACCCCTTGTGAATAAGTCTCCATGCCTGCATGCAAGAGATCATGCGAGGAAAACTCCTCCATATATCCGGCTCAAAGAGAAACCGCTCTATGCCCAATGGTCTTACCAACATTGACCTTTTCTGAAATTAAATCAAAATTATGTTCTTCGTTAGCCAGTCCATTCCCAAGATAATATCAAACTCTGGAATTGGCAACACAATCAGGTCGACGTAAACCAATTGGCCGTGTAGTACAAGATCTATATCTCTAACCACTCTAGTAGCTGATAACTCTTCCCCTGATGGGATTATCACGGAGTAGCTCACGTCGAGTCCAATGGACTTGACACCTAAATGATTGGCGAACGTCTCTGAGATAAAATAGTGAGTGGCCCCGGAATCTATCAAGGCCTTCGTGGATACTCTCTTTATAAAAATATTTCCTGAGAGTCGTTAGTACAACACACAAAACTTATATCCAAAAATACTAATCTTAACCTCAAGCATAGTAGAAAATATTTAACCCAAGTCACCAAAAATGAAAAACAACACTAAAAATTCCAAAACAATTTCAAAACATGGATAGAAAAAAAATAATGAAGTGCTGAATTAAATAGGTCAGCAGTCAACAGGGTCGTGTCTGGGTCCGCCTCTTCTGCCTGCATGGCAAACACTCTCCCCTGGGTAGGCTGCCTCCACTGCGGGCAGTCCTTCAGCATATGATCGCTGGTCCGCACTTGAAGCATTTGCCCAATCCCCATAAACATTGTCCCGCATGCTGGCGGTGGCACTTCGGGCACAGTGGGTGCTCACCGGGCCTCTAGGGATCCTTCTTCTGCAGAATAGAGCCCTTGCCTTTCGGCAGTCCTTGAAACGGTCTCTTCCCCTGCTGTCCCTCAAAAGGCCTCTTAAACTGAGCATGCTGCTGTTGTTGCTGAGGTGTCTGATAGGGCCTCTTGCCCTGCCTGTCTTTCTCAATGTCTCTCTGATCCTGTTCTGCCGCCAAGGCTCTCGACACGGCAACAACATAAGTAGTAGGACCAGCAACTCTCACATAACGGCGCAAGATCGGCCGTAACCCATCAATAAAATCCTTCAGCTTCTCCCGAGTATCATTCGCAATCAGGGGCACAAAGTGACACTCCTTCTAAAACTTCCTGACAAATTCTGCCACGCTGATGTCCCCCTGTCGCAACGTCATGAACTGCCTGGTCAAGCGGGAGCGTACTTCCTCAGTCAAACACTTGGAGTAAAAGACCTCCTTGAAACCATTCCAAGTCAGTGTTTGCAAGTTCACTGACATAGATGCCCTCCCCCACCACAGTCTGGCGTCTCCTGTCAGCAGGAAAGTGGCGCACCTGACCCTGTCTGCATCCTGCAGCTCCATGAAAGAAAAAATTACCTCGATGGATTTAATCCATCCCTCAGCTATCATCGGGTCAGTAGTCCCCGAGAACTCCTTTGGGTCCATCCTCCTGAACCTCTCATAAACCGATTCTGGTCTGAGGCTCGCCCCTGTTTCCACTGCAGCGTTGTTCCCCGCAAACTGTGTGAAGAACTGAGTCATCCTTGCAAGCATCTAAGCCTGCATATCTGGCGTTGGACGAGGAGGAGTGCCCCCTTCCCCATCCTGAGGCTCTTTATCCTCACCACCTACTCCACGTACAATCCTACGTCTGGGAGACATACTGTTCCAAAATTTACCCAATACGTAAACTCAACATGCATGAACATAATATCAATATCATAAGATGCACGTAATTTGAACTTAAACATGTACATGCTGAAATCATGACTTGATGCTTACTACATGAAAGAATTTTAAAACTTTAACTTACAAACTTAAGGTGTGACTTTGTGAGCTTCTCGCAACTGACAGTAGGCGTAACCATTTACAAGAACCTGGCTCTGATACCAAATGTAACGTACCGTATTTTGAACTACTTTAAATTTTGCGGAAATATAAAATTTTCTTAAATAAATAGTAATTTTTCAAATTGCGATAAAGATAAACTGCTCGTCCAAAATATTTGCAATAAAAACGTTTACAAATATAGTTTGCAAAATAAATGATTTAAACAACGTAAAGCAATCTCGTGAAAATCAGAGTATTTGAATCAACATGCATCAATTACTTAAAAACGTAGGCGGTACTCGGGTTTAGCCTCCACGCGGTCCGAGCCGTCTCATTGGTCCCCACCCCTCGTCTCCTCATACTCATCCTCACCTGCATCGATCAAGTCTAGTGAGTCTAAAGACTCAACATGTATAAACTGGAAATAACAAGTAATACATAATAAAATCACATACATTTTAAAGTAGATCGTACATACTTAAACTTGAACGTACTTACATAAACATAGACGCGCCATCATATCGTAAAACTTTTCATAAACATATGTTGCGTGTTTTCTTGATTGCTCACAAGCGCACGACGTCAAGTTAGAGTAAAATGTATTTTTGAGTACAAGTGTCGATCCCACGAGGAATGTGTATATAAATGTATATTAGTACTTGTGATTAAAATAGTCTCGACTTTATTTAGAATAATCAATTGAAAATGGATTTAAATGTAACACCAATTTATAGCAATTAACAATGGAATAAAAGATCTAGATGTCCGATTTCACGCAACTGTCCACCATGTGTAATTTCTTGTAGCTATGTTATAAAAATCCTTCTTATTCATTAGCCAAAAATCCTATAATTAGCTACTCCCTCTCCCAAGTGTTAAATTGACTGTAATTATCTAAAAATGGATTGCGACGTTCCCATCAACAATCTACAAATAAATAACACTTCAAGCACTAGATTCTCTATGGACTTCGATAGCATTATAGGTCCTCCCGAACTCTATAAATACCATTGATGTATTTTTCTCATTTCTTGTTTATAATTTACTCTTTCGAGTGATAAATTATAAACATATAAATCATTCAAATTATGGCCAATAAATTGAAAGCATTAAGATTAGAACAATACAAATGAACAACATGAAGAACATAAATAGCTTAGTTTATAGATTCTAACACATGGTTTCTAGTTTTGTTCCATCTTTCCTCTAGAAATAAAAATTAGTTCATAATAACACAAGCAAAACAACAAAACATTGTTTTAAAACAAGACATATCAACTGAAAAATAAAAGAAAGAAGAACTTAGAACAAGAGTTTGAAGTGCTGATTTCGTCCCCGGAGTTGTGCAAAAGGTTTCCCAAGAACTTGATGAACTTGAGTCTTCAATCTTATAGCAGCAGCCTCCACTCTTCCCTAGGCTCCCCAATACCCTATATGGTAAGTAAATGATGTCTTTTTATAGTCCCAGACAAGCCTCAATTCGCAGCACACAAAAATCTTGGACTTCCATGCGCAGCACACCAAAATACAGATTTTTCGGATTCTGCCTTGCAAGGAGCGCGGGTGCGGTCAAGAAGTCATCGCGGGAGATGTGTTGGTTCTGGTGTGCGCGCGCAGGTGCGGTATGGATTTAGCGCGGTACGGTGTTACACCGTGGAGGCGGTGTAAATATTAGCGCGGGTGCGATATAGCCTCTGTATTTTTTTTATCTTTTGCACTTTCTAATTCAAAACTTTAATACTCCAAACTCTTATTCTAAGCTTCCAAACTACAACAACAAAAACAACAACAAATCACATAAAACCTGCTCAGGAATCACAAAATTCCAAGTTAAAAACAAGTAATAAAAGTGCAATAAATTGCACTTATCAAACTCCCCCAAACTTAGGATTTTGCTAGTACCGAGCAAAATAAAACAACACAAACAAACAAGTCATGAAATATTTTTAAAAAAACTTGGCCTCAAGATAATTTAACTACTCTTCATGCATTCACAAGTCACATCAATCCAACCAATTTTTCATCCGGATATAATCATGCAATCGGTTAATTTTCTTAACTTCTAATCTCTTCAACTCATGTTTCAAAACATTCTCCATCGATTTCAAATTTTACAAACACAATCAAGAGGTCTTTTTCGATAAAAATTGGGTTCAAAGCAATATTCATTCAAGAAAGGAGTACCCAATAAATATTTAATGCAATGAGGTATGTGTAAAGTTGATCAAGATTCGTACTCAATGTATGTGTTTATCGATTGTCCATAGGCTTGATCCTCCCAATCCCTCTCCACTAGTATATGGACAACTATGACTTGGTCAATAGGATTTGGAATGCTTGTAATGTTAGGCCTTGGCTCATGGCTACAAATGAAGATTTGGAATTCAAATAAGGGAGTAAGTTGAATTTTTATCTCTTTTGCAAACTCCACTTTTTTCTTTTATCTCCATTTTTTATTCATTTCATCTCTCTTTTTTTTCTTTTTTTTTTCCAACTTCTTCAATCAAACATCATTCATTTTTTTTCTTTTCTTTTGTAGGGGAATTTCAATTTCTTTAATCCTTCGAATTCTTACTCCCTTGAGAAGGTAGGAAATTAATGTATAAGATATTCAAAAGGATGGTAAATGTGGGATATTTGAAACGATATCGAAGGAGGTCTTTTATTATTTTGTTAATTGACGATTTAGGGATTTTTATGCACTTGATATTTTAAATGGTAAATTATTTTGATTTATGAAAATTTTAAGTGATTTTAATTATTAATTTTCAAAATAATGTTTAAAGAAAAAAAATAAAAAATTTAGTAGGATTTTAAAGTTAAAAAGTAGAGGACGCTTGACCTTACATGTCATCGTATTATCGTATCATCGTATTAGTCACAAACAACTCTCATCATTCAAAACATGCCATCATATTCATCACCTAATAAAATTATGCATATATGTAAATTTTTCTTAAAATCAAGCATGCAACGTATTTTTCATATTTACATAAAAAGTTATATTTGTGATAACATAAGCATTTAAAACATGTCAAATCGTGTTTAGGGCGCTGCCAGGACTAAAAAATCGACCCAGGTACAAAATGACCATTTTGCCCCTGGACCTCTACATTTCGACCCGAAGCCAACAAAACTCCTCAAAACTTATTTATAAGCAATTCTTATACGTAAACTCCGGCCCGTTTCAAAACTTATACGATTCGTTTTAAAACTTGGACTTGAGTCCCGGTTTTAACCCGTATCAACTCAAAACTTAACCAAAATTTTCCTAACTCAAACCGTGACTTGAACCTACACTACCAGCCCCTAAACAACTCGTTTCAGACCCCTTAGGACCTAAGAACCAATCCTGAAAGTTGCTGGAAATTTCCAGCGCACAAACAACGAAACCCTAGTTGCATCTTTACCTGGATTCCTCGACTCTAACCCAAACCAACGAGGACCAGCCCTGAACCAATCCTTCATTCTGGACCGACCTAATCCAAGCTCACAGCCCCATGCACGCTGCAAGACGCAAACATCCGCTAGCCACCAATATCACCCAAATCGAGACCAACCTCTACACCCCACGCTCGATCGGCCTCCTTACTAAGTCCAACCATGTTTGAGCCATCACAGGCCATGGCTTAGACCCACCAGGGTCTGGTCCAAGGCTAGGGACGGCCCTTGCACAGCCGGCGCACCACAAACTCATGATCTAGCCATACCTAAACCCAAAATATCACAAGTACCGATCGGCCCTCACAAATTCTCATCCTCAGCCGACTCCAGAACCTTGACACCTATTTCCTTGACATGAACAGCCATCTAACCACCAGCCATAGCAGCCCCTTGTATCAATATCAATAAAGACGTGAGTTATGAGTCAAATGATGCATATTTCATGTCAAACCTTTGCAAAAGTGACACCACATGATAAATCAAAAGATTCCTCATTCAAATACATATATTTCAACACGTAAATGGTGTAAATGATGAGAAAAAGAGATACATGGCGTTCCTTAGCATTTAACCACTTGGAAATCCTTGCGTAGAACGCGCACCGGAAAGGAGAGGAATAATTTTTCTTGAAAACTTGAGGGAAAGCCGAGATAGCTGCTGGATAATTTTTGAAAAATTGATGTTGCTGCTATGGGGAGGGCGGCCGAGAGGTAGTTAAGGTTAGAATTAGAGTGTGGAGTGTTTATATGGTATCCTTAAGCAATAATGGGCCCTTAAATAAAAATTAAAGGGATTAAAAGGGTTTTGGGCCCATCAAGCAATAAAATATACCATCGAGCCCAATAAAATTCCCGAAAAGTATTTTGTTTTGGTACATTTTTGAAAATATTGTCCGAACCCTCAAAAAGTCCCTCGACTCGCAAATATGACCAGGCAGGTAAAAATATCCAACCAAGAACCATTTTTGAAAATCTCACCTAAATACACCATATGTTAAATAATTATTTAATAAAAATATTTTTCCTAATTATCCCCGACCTCCGTTCCTCGTTCTAGCGCGACATGAAACTTAAAGTCCTAATGCATGAAATCTTAACAAACAATTAAATTAACACCTATCCATGCAATAATCATGCATTAAATAAATAAAAATCATTAAACACATATTTTAAATAGAAACCCTAGATTGCATGCAGTTAAGTTATGTAGTTTGAATTTCCTGTACCTTACAAAATAGGTTACACGACACAATAAAAAACAAAAACAAAAAATAGTTCAATGGTGATCTCATGTCTTTTATTCATGCCTCAACGAATCGTTAAAATACTTCCCGTCAATCATAGCACAACATAAATTATCAGACACATCTTGAAGTTAACATACTAAATTTTTGCATTAAAAGTGAGCGCTCGTGTGTGTGTTATGTTGTTTCTGGTAGAATATAATTCAAGTAGATTCTTTCTCAAAATTTGCAAGTAACTCAATCTACATATTAATGCAAGCATCCCTCTTTCACTCCAACATCATTACTGTAATGCCCGAGAATTTAATCCAACTAATCTGTAATTATTGATTTATAATTTGATATGATTATGAGAGGATTAATCGGGACACGATTTGATTCAGCATGAAAAGATGTATGTGCGAGGACAGTGCCTTCAGCGCACATGCGCGACGTGATGCGCGCACATGCGCAAAACGGGCAGAAGACCTCGCTCATATGCGCGAAGTGAAGGCGCGCATATGCGCGAGCTGTACGATGGGACTCCAGAGAACCTCGCGCATATGCGCGACGTGTATCCGCGCACATGCGCGAGTCGCGCACATGCGCGAGGGTACCTGAGAGTTGAGTAAAATGAACAAAGGCCTCGCGCATATGCGCCGAGTAAGGGCGCGCATATGCGCGAGGTGCTGTGCAGAGGACGCGGCGAGACATATGGTCTCGCGCATATGCGCCACGTGATGTCGCGCATATGCGCGAGATGTGTTTTGCAAAGATGAAGCCACTTGCCCCGTACATTCATGCTATATATATATATGTATATCACACTTTTGAATTCCTTCAGATGAACAAACAGGAATCGAGAAAAGCTTCAGAAAAGTAGAGAAAAATCTTTACGCCTTTTTGTGAGAAATCCGTCCGTTAGATTTTGAATCCGACTTCAGTACTGTGTTCCTACCGACGCAGGCTATAACTGGACGTAAGTTTTACTGAGTTCTATCATCACTTGAAAATATGATGTTGTAGGAATTTGATATGATTCATATATGATGTTCTTGACATGTTAGACATCGTAGAATCGAAGTCAGATTGAGAAACAGACTGATTATGGAATTGTTATGAGTTTCTGATTGTATTGATTTGAAATCGGATAGATTTGGATTAGAATGAATTACAGATTGTATCGGATATGAGTTATGATTTGTAATTGATGTCTGTTGATTTGGTATTGACGGGGGTACTGAAATTGTGCTGTTATGCTTTTGATTTGACTTAAATCCAGATTAAACAGATTCAGTGTTGAATTGAGAATAGAACATTGATATTATGATTCTCGATATGTCGTTTCAGATTTACAGAGACAGTCTTGAGTTCAGAACTGATATTGCTTCAGACCATGACTACAAACGAAAGGTATAAGTCAATGTGGTACCGGGAGATCGACTCGAGTATAGTATGATATACTCGAGTTTCCCTAAATCACATACTTCTTATTATTATGTTCATTGATTTGACTTGATATGCTTGTTCTATGAATGTATAGAAAGCAGGTATTAGTTGAGTGATCTTGTGACAGAAGTGCCTGATAGTGGTGGGATCGCCACGGGAACATTGCACGATGTCACAAGATAGGAAATTGGTGAAAACGCCAAAGTCTGTGACGGTTAGGTCAAGACACTGGATGTTTGGTTATATCGATGTGGATAGAATTGGAGTTTCTTCTATTACTGGTGATCGATACCATATCGATGTGGATAGAATTGGAGTTTCTTCTATTACTGGTGATCGATATGGAATGCCAACGTCTGAAAACCGGGATCCCTAGACTAGGATTGAGTCTAGTCTGAAACGTGGAGTCACGAGTCTGATTGGCGATTTTATATTGATTATGTTTCTGATTTTGTTACATGTTACTGATATTTGTTACATGTTTTACATGCTTTTACATTGTTGATATAACTGCATGTTTTGTTGATTTATACTGGGATTTATTTCTCACCGGAGTTATCCGGCTGTTGTCGTGTTTGTATGTGTGCATAACAACAGGTGGGACAGGTTCAGGGTCGAGGAGATGAAGAGAGATCGTGATTAGAGTGGAGACTGCGGACTTTGATCTGAGATAGGGTTTGGAATACTTGATATGTAGTTATTAAACCTTAGCTCGAATGATTGTATATAGTACCAGACTTGTACTTTTAATATACTGATATGTATATTTGCATGTATTCCAATACGTTCCGCAATTTTTTTAAAAAAATTTAGACCCAATTTATTATGATTAATTAAATTGTCCTAATGATGATTAAGAACTTGCTTAGCGTCCGGGTCCCACAACAGGTGGTATCAGAGCGATAGATCCTTTAGATTGAGATAGGAGCTAGGGAGCGGGGTAGAATGTGTGTTATTTCCTGCTTTTGATTGCTATCATGATTTACTGCTGTATAATGCATGTTTATCTGTTTATCTGACTTGATTTGAAAACATGTGTTATTGAGAATGAATCAGCACCGATTCTGGATCAGCAGTAAGATGATCGGAGGAGGACTGAAACATATTTGTGTATTTGGTTGCTAACCCTTTTGATTATTAGATATGCCTCCGAGAAGAATACCAGAACAGGGTAGTACTTCGAATCCTCCAATGGACGTTACAGCCACTCCTATGGAGACATTATTGAAAAGGTTTCAGTCGTTCCATCTACCAACTCTGAAGGGTACTGAGAATTCAGTGGATTGCGGGAGTTGGCTAGATGATATAGAGATGCTATTTGAGTCCTTGGACTATACTGATGAGAGGAGAGTGAAACTGATAGGGCACCAGTTGCATGATGTGGCAAAGAACTGGTGGATTACCATAAAGCGGGCCTTGGAACATCGAGGTACGACTATCACCTGTAATGTCTTTAGAACTGAATTCTATCAGAGATTCTTTCCAGTGTCGTACAGGAAGGATAAGGGAGCGGAGTTTGCAAACTTGAGACAGGGCCAGCTAAACATTGAGGAATATGTGACTAAATTTTCTACTCTGTTGCGATTTGCTCCACATGTGGCCGAGAATGAAGAAGCTTTTGCGGATCAGTTTATCAATGGTTTGAATCCCGAGTATTTTACATTGGTGAACACAGGGCGACCGAATAATTTTACTGATGCCCTGAACCGAGCCAAGGGAGCCGAAGCCGGTCTGATAAGACAGAGAGGAGCTTCGTTTGTGCCACAAGCACCGAAACCACAGCAACCACCTCCTCGGTTTGAAAGTGGCAGCAGTAGTGGCGGAAAGAAGGATTTCTTGAAAGCTAGAGGGAAGCAATTCAAGAAGTCAGGAAGTAGTTCTTCTAGCTCTGGGAGTCCTCGACAGAGCCAGAGTTATACAGGATCCTATTGCAGCACCTGTGGAGGTAAGCATTCCACTGAGCAGTGCCGAGGATTATTCGGCAGTTGCCGTATTTGTAGGCAACGGGGACATTTTGCCAGAGTATGCCCACAGAGAGACTCTCAGAGAACACAGGGTGCCGAATCATCTGGATCAGCGGCACAGACTGACCGACGATCAGCCGCTGTTCATTCTTTCCAGTCAGCACCGTCTACTCAGTCACAGCAGAGGCCAGGAGGAAGCCAGACAGTGAGCCAGCCTCCGAGACAGCACGCCAGAGTGTTCGCTTTGACTGAGGAGCAGGCACAGGAGTCACCTGACGATGTTGTTGCAGGTGACTGTTTTATTTCTGGTTATCCTGCATATGTATTGATAGATACTGGTGCATCACATACATTTATATCTGTGCGATTTGCTTTGATGCATTCTTTGCCTTTTGAATCATTGTCTGCTGTAGTGTCTGTCTCTTCTCCTTTGGGGACAGGTTTGATATCACTGAAGTCCGTTAGATCGTGTATACTGCAGTATCATGGGCATGAAATTGAGTTAGACTGTATTGTGCTTGGGTTGTCTGATTTTGACTGTATTATCGGTATAGATATGTTGACCAAGTACAGAGCTATTGTTGATTGTTTCCACAAGATTGTGAGATTCTGACCTGAGATGGCTGATGAGTGGAAATTCTATGGTAAGGGTTCTCGATCTAGAATTCCTTTGATATCGTATTGTCTATGACTCGATTGTTACAGAAAGGAGCGGAAGGATTCCTTGTCTATTCAGTTGATTTACTGAAATCGAGTCCATCATTGGAGGATTTGCCAGTGGTGTGTGAGTTTGCTGATGTCTTTCCAGATAAGATTCCTGGTTTGCCTCCGATTCGAGAGATTGACTTCACCATTGAGTTGATGCCAGGTACAGTTCCGATATCTAGACGAATGGCACAGATTGAGTTGAAAGAATTGAAAGAACAGTTGGAGGATTTACTGGCCAAGGGGTATATCAGACCGAGTGTGTCTCCTTGGGGTGCTCCAGTACTGTTTGTTCGAAAGAAAGATGGTTCAATGAGACTCTGTATCGATTACCGGCAACTGAACAAAGCAACGATAAAGAATAAATATCCCTTACCTCGCATTCATGATTTGTTTGATCAGTTGCAGGGTTCATCTGTATATTCCAAGATCGATTTGAGATCTGGATACCATCAGCTGAGAGTCAGGGATTCTGATATCTCGAAGACTGCATTTAGAACCAGGTATGGACACTATGAATTTATTGTCATGCCATTTGGTTTGACGAATGCACCGGCGGTATTTATGGGGTTGATGAACCGCATATTTCAGAGATATCTGGATGATTTTGTTATCATATTCATTGATGATATCTTGATTTTTTCAAAGAATATGATTGAGCATGCTAATCATCTGAGAATTGTGTTGAAAATTTTGAGGGCTGAGAAGTTAAATGCTAAACTGTCGAAATCTGAGTTCTGGTTGAGACAGGTAGTATTTCTGGTGCATATTATATCCGGAGACGGTATATCAGTTGATCCCAGTAAGGTTGAGGCGGTGATTTCTTGGCCGAGGCCGACATCAATGCCCGAGATTCGCAGTTTTATGGGTTTGGCAGGATATTATCGTCGATTCATCAAAGATTTTTCTAGTATTGCAAAACCGATTACACAGTTGACTCAGAAGAATGCTCCATTTGTTTGGTCTGAGGAATGTGAGACCAGTTTTCTTGAATTAAAGAAAAGACTGACCAGTGCACCGATTTTGATGATTCCATCAGGTACAGGTGATTTTGTGGTTTATTGTGATGCATCTCATCGAGGATTGGGTTGTATATTGTTGCAGGGAGGGCATGTTATTGCTTATGCCTTGAGACAGATGAAACCACATGAGACTCGTTACCCAATTCATGATCTTGAATTGGCGGCCATTGTCTTCGCTTTGAAGATATGGCGACATTATCTGTACGGTGAAAAATTTGAGATATATTCTGATCACAAGAGCCTAAAGTATCTGTTTTCACAGTCCGAGCTGAATATGAGGCAACGAAGATGGCTCGATTTATTGAAGTATTTCGATTGTGAAATCAAATATTACCCAGGAAAGTCCAATGCATCAGCTGATGCACTGAGTCGAAAGGTATGTTCCTTATCCTTATCGACGATAGGTTTCTCGAATTTTATAGGAGACTGCTGTTTGTCTGGAATAGCTTTTGAAACAGATTGTCAGTCTCTGAGATTATGTACGATTCGAGCTGAACCAGAATTGATAGTAAGAATAAAAGAGGCACAGAAAGTTGATCAGAACGTACAAAATTCGATTGCTATGGTCAGAGCTGGACATCAATCGGAGTATCAGGTTCGTGACGGTACTTTGTATGTGAATAATCGTATTGTTGTGCCAAATGTTTCAGAATTGAGACATTGAATACTGACAGAAGCGCACAACAGTCGTTTTAGCATTAATCCTGGTGGCAGGAAAATGTCTAATGATTTGAAGACACAGTATTGATGGAAACATATGAAATTTGATGTTACTGAATTTGTAGCCAAGTGTCTGAATTGCCAACAGGTGAAAGCTGAGAGGAAGAAATCAGGAGGATTGTTACAGAGTTTGTCCATTCCTGAATGGAAATGGGATCACATTTCAAAGGATTTTGTGACACAGTTACCACGTTCCTCCAGAGGTTGTGATGCGATTTGGGTCGTGATTGATCGATTGACCTAATCTGCATGTTTTATTCCATACAAAATGACATACAGATATGACCAGATGGCCGATATTTATGTCCGAGAAGTGGTTAGATTGCACGGAGTGCCGAAGTCGATTGTTTCAGACCGTGATTCTCGGTTTACTTCGCACTTCTGGCAGAGTTTGCAGCAGGCTCTAGGTACGAAGTTACATCTGAGTACCGCATATCACCCCCAGACTGACGGACAGTGAGAACGGACGATTCAGACATTGGAGGATATGCTGAGAGCGGTAGTGCTTGACTTTAGCACTAACTGGCAAGATGCATTGCCTCTTTGCGAGTTTTCATGCAACAATAGCTATCAGACGAGTATTGAAATGGCTCCATTCGAGGCGTTGTACGGAAAGAAATGCAGATCCCCTCTTTATTGGGATGATATCTATGAAGTTCCGGAGATTGGACCTGATATGATCAGAGATATGACGGAAAAAGTGAAACTGATTCAGAAGAAAATGAAGGCAGCTCAGGACCGACAAGCCAAATATGCCAACATAAGACGACTACCGTTGGTATTTGAGACTGGAGATCGAGTATTTTTGAAGATTTCACCTTTCAGAGGAGTTGTCAGGTTTGGCAAGAAAGGGAAATTGTCTCCACGATACGTTGGTCCATATGAAATTCTCGAGAAGATAGGAGATCGTGCCTATCGACTCGCATTACCGCCTTCATTATCAGGGATACATAACGTCTTCCATGTATCTATGCTGCAGAAGTATCTCCCCGATGATTCTCATATTATTCAGCCAAACGAGACCGAGCTGGATGAGACATTGAGTTATGTCGAGAAACCGATTCAAATTATCGATCATAAAGAAAAACATCTCAGAACAAAGACAATTCCGCTTGTGAAAGTTCAATGGGCTCGTCATGGCATTGAAGAAGCTACTTGGGAGACTGAATCAGACATGAGACAGGAATTCCCAGCATTGTTTCACTGATGTAAGTTTCTATTCCGTCTCTATTACATTCCTTCTTATTGATATGATTGATTGCCTGTTATTTCGGGGACGAAATCATATCTTAGGAGGGGAGAAATGTAATACCCGAGAATTTAATCCTAGTATTCTGTAATTATTGATTTATAATTTGATATGATTATGAGAGGATTAATCGGGACACGATTTGATTCAGCATGAAAAGATGTATGTGCGAGGACAGTGCCTTTAGTGCCGAGACATATGGCCGAGGTGCTGTGCAGAGGACGCGCCGAGACATATGGTCTCGCGCATATGCGCCACGTGATGTCGCGCATATGCGCGAGACGTGTTTTGCAAAGATGAAGCCACTTGCCCCGTACATGTATGCTATATATATATATGTATATCACACTTTTGAATTCCTTCAGATGAACAAACAGGAATCGAGAAAAGCTTCAGAAAAGTAGTGAAAAATCTTTACGCCTTTTTGTGAGAAATCCGTCCGTTAGATTTTGAATCCGACTTCAGTACTGTGTTCCTACCGACGCAGGCTACAACTGGACGTAAGTTTTTCTGAGTTCTATCATCACTTGAAAATATGATATTGTAGGAATTTGATATGATTCATATATGATGTTCTTGACATGTTAGACATCGTAGAATCGAAGTCAGATTGAGAAACAGACTGATTATGGAATTGTTATGAGTTTCTGATTATATGGATTTGAAATCGGACAGATTTGGTTTATGAATGAATTACAGATTGTATCGGATATGAGTTATGATTTGTAATTGATGTCTGTTGATTTGGTATTGACGTGGATACTGAAATTGTGCCGTTATGCTGTTGATTTGACTTAAATCCAGATTAAACAGATTCAGTGTTGAATTGAGAATAGAACATTGATATTATGATTCTCGATATGTCGTTTCAGATTTACAGAGACAGTTTTGAGTTCAGAACTGATATTGCTTCAGACCAAGACTACAAACGAAAGGTATAAGTCAATGTGGTACCGAGAGATCGACTCGAGTATAATATGATATACTTGAGTTTCCCTAAATCACAAACTTCTTATTATTATGTTCATTGATTTGACTGGATATGCTTGTTCTATGAATGTATAGAAAGCAGGTATTAGTCGAGTGATCTTGTGACAGAAGTGCCTGATAGTGGTGGGATCGCCACGGGCACATTGCACGATGTCACAAGATAGGAAATTGGTGAAAACGCCAGTGTCTGTGACGGTTAGGTCAAGACACTGGATGTTTGATTATATCGATGTGGATAGAATTGGAGTTTCTTCTATTACGTGTGATCGATACCATATCGATGTGGATAGAATTGGAGTTTCTTCTATTACTGGTGATCGATATGGAATGCCAACGTCTGGAAACCGGGATCCCTAGACAAGGATTGAGTCTAGTCTGAAACGTGGAGTCACGAGTCTGATTGGCGATTTTATATTGATTATGTTTCTGATTTTGTTACATGTTACTGATATTTGTTACATGTTTTACATGCTTTTACATTGTTGATATAACTGCATGTTTCGTTGATTTATACTGGGATTTATTTCTCACCGGAGTTATCCGGCTGTTGTCGTGTTTGTATGTATGACAACAGGTGGAACAGGTTCAGGGTCAAGGAGATGAAGAGAGATCGTGATTAGAGTGGAGACTGCGGACTTTGATCTGAGATAGGGTTTGGAATACTTGATATGTAGTTATTAAACCTTAGCTCGAATGATTGTATATAGTACCAGACTTGTACTTTTAATATACTGATATGTATATTTGCATGTATTCCATTACGTTCCGCAATTTTTTTTTAAAAAAATTTTGACCCTATTTATTATGATTAATTAAATTGTCCTAATGATGATTAAGAACTTGATTAGCGTCCGGGTCCCCACAACAAGTGGTATCAGAGCGATAGATCATTTAGTTTGAGATAGGAGCTAGGGAGCGGGGTAGAATGTGTGTTCTTTCGTGCTTTTGATTGCTAGCATGATTTACTGCTGTATAATGCATGTTTATCTATTTATCTGACTTGATTTGAAAATATGAGTTATTGAGAATGAATCAGCACCGATTCTGGATCAGCAGTAAGATGATCGGAGGAGGACTGAAACATATTTGTGTATTTGGTTGCTAACCCTTTTGATTATTATATATGTCTCCGAGAAGAATACCAGAACAGGGTAGTACTTCGAATCCTCCAATGGACGTTATAGCCACTCCTATGGAGACATTATTGAAAAGGTTTCAGTCGTTCCATCCACCAACTCTGAAGGGTACTGATAATTCAGTGGATTGCGAGAGTTGGCTAGATGATATAGAGATGCTGTTTGAGTCCTTGGACTTTACTGAAGAGAGGAGAGTGAAACTGATAGGGCACCAGTTGCATGATGTGGCAAAGAACTGGTGGATTACCACAAAGCGGGCCTTGTAACATCGAGGTACGACTATCACCTGGAATGTCTTTAGAACTAAATTCTATCAGAGATTCTTTCCAGTGTCGTACAGGAAGGATAAGGGAGCGGAGTTTGCAAACTTGAGACAGGGCCAGCTAAATATTGAGGAATATGTGACTAAATTTTCTACTCTCTTGCGATTTGCTCCACATGTGGCCGAGAATGAAGAAAAGCTATTGCGGATCAGTTTATCAATGGTTTGAATCCCAAGATTTTTACATTGGTGAATACAGGGTGACCGAATAATTTTACTGATGCCCTGAACCGAGCCAAGGGAGCCGAAGCCGGTCTGATAAGACAGAGAGGAGCTTCGTTTGTGCCACAAGCACCGAAACCACATCAACCACCTCCTCGTTTTGAAAGTGGTAGCAGTAGTGGCGGAAAGAAGGATTTCTTGAAATCTAGAGGGAAGCAATTCAAGAAGTCAGGAAGTAGTTCTTCTAGCTCTGGGTGTGAGGCCCGGGGCCGAAGAGGGCGGGGGGTGATCGCCGGTGCCATCAGTTGCACGGATAATGAGCGGCTCCTGGCAGGCTTCTAGGTGGAGGGAACATGAATGAACGGACCCACACGGGAATGAGAGGGAGTCCGAGACTGTTCAATGTAATGGACTGTACAGTTGAAGAGGGCTTAAAAGATTTGATTGGTACTACTCATATCACGAAGGTGCATCTTCTTTTCGGTAGCTCATCACACATGAACTCGAAAGTTAAGCGTGCTTGACTTGGGGCAATTTTGGGATGGGTGACCTCCTGGGAAGTTTCCCGAGGTGCGTGCGAGTGAGGACATAAGCACGCTGAAAAGACTCGTTTTGATACAGTGAGGACAGTCGACGAATCTGGGAAGGTACACTGGGAGTCTTCGACAGAACCAGAGTTATACAGGACCCTATTGCAGCACCTGTGGAGGTAAGCATTCCACTGAGCAGTGTCGAGGAGTATTCGGCAGTTGCCGTATTTGTAGGCAACGGGGACATTTTTCCAGAGTATGCCCACAGAGAGACTCTCAGAGAACACAGGGTGCCGAATCATCTGGATCAGCGGCACAGACTGACCGACGATCAGCCGCTGTTCATTCTTTCCAGTCAGCACCGTCTACTCAGTCACAGCAGAGGCCAGGAGGGAGGAAGCCAGACAGTGAGCCAGCCTCCGAGATAGCAGGCCAGAGTGTTCGCTTTGACTGAGGAGTAGGCACAGGAGGCACCTGACGATGTTGTTGCGGGTGACTGTTTTATTTCTGGTTATCCTGCATATGTATTGATAGATACTGGTGCATCACATACATTTATATCTGTGCGATTTGCTTTGATGCATTTTTTGCCTTTTGAGTCATTGTCTGCTGTAGTGTCTGTCTCTTCTCCTTTGGGGACAGGTTTGATATCACTGAAGTCCGTTAGATCGTGTATACTGCAGTATCATGGGCATGAAATTGAGTTAGACTGTATTGTTCTTGGGTTGTCTGATTTTGACTGTATTATCGGTATAGATAAGTTGACCAAGTACAGAGCTATTGTCGATTGTTTCCACAAGATTGTGAGATTCTGACCTGAGATGGCTGATGAGTGGAAATTCTATGGTAAGGGTTCTCGATCTAGAATTCCTTTGATATCCGTATTGTCTATGACTCGATTGTTACAGAAAGGAGCGGAAGGATTCCTTGTCTATTCAGTTGATTTACTGAAATCGAGTCCATCATTGGAGGATTTGCCAGTGGTGTGTGAGTTTGCTGATGTCTTTCCAGATGAGATTCCTGGTTTGCCTCCGATTCGAGAGATAGACTTCCCCATTGAGTTGATGCCAGGTACAGTTCCGATATCTAGAGCACCATACCGAATGGCACAGATTGAGTTGAAAGAATTGAAAGAACAGTTGGAGGATTTACTGGCCAAGGGGTATATCAGACCGAGTGTGTCTCCTTGGGGTGCTCCAGTACTGTTTGTTCGAAAGAAAGATGGTTCAATGAGACTCTGTATCAATTACCGGCAACTGAACAAAGCAACGATAAAGAATAAATATCCCTTACCTCGCATTGATGATTTGTTTGATCAGCTGCAGGGTTCATCTGTATATTCCAAGATCGATCTGAGATCTGGATACCATCAGCTGAGAGTCAGGGATTCTGATATCTCGAAGACTGCATTTAAAACCAGGTATGGACACTATGAATTTATTGTCATGCCATTTGGTTTGAAGAATGCACCGGCGGTATTTATGGGGTTGATGAACCGCATATTTCAGAGATATCTGGATGATTTTGTTATCATATTCATTGATGATATCTTGATTTATTCAAAGAATATGATTGAGCATGCTAATCATCTGAGAATTGTGTTGAAAATTTTGAGGGCTGAGAAGTTATATGCTAAACTGTCGAAATGCGAGTTCTGGTTGAGACAGGTAGTATTTCTGGTGCATATTATATCCGAAGACGGTATATCAGTTGATCCCAGTAAGTTTGAGGCAGTGATTTCTTGGCCGAGACCGACATCAGTGCCCGAGATTCGCAGTTTTCTGGGTTTGACAGGATATTATCGTCGATTCATCTAAGATTTTTCTAGTATTGCCAAATCGATTACACAGTTGACTCAGAAGAATGCTCCATTTGTCTGGTCTGAGGAATGTGAGACCAGTTTTCTTGAATTAAAGAAAAGATTGACCAGTGCACCGATTTTGACGATTCCATCAGGTACAGGTGATTTTGTGGTTTATTGTGATGCATCTCATAGAGGATTGGGTTGTATACTGATGCGGCGAGGGCATGTTATTGCTTATACCTTGAGACAACTGAAACCACATGAGACTCGTTACCCAATTCATGATCTTGAATTGGCGGCCATTGTCTTTGCTTTGAAGATATGGCGACATTATCTGTACGGTGAAAAATTTGAGATATATTCTGATCACAAGAGCCTAAAGTATCTGTTTTCAGAGTCCGAGCTGAATATGAGGCAACGAAGATGGCTCGATTTATTGAAGTATTTCGATTGTGAAATCAAATATTACCCAGGAAAGTCCAATGCATCAGCTGATGCACTGAGTCGAAAGGTATGTTCCTTATCCTTATCGACGATAGGTGTCTCGAATTTTATAGGAGACTGCTGTTTGTCTGGAATAGCTTTTGAAACAGATTGTCAGTCTCTGAGATTATGTACGATTCGAGCTGAACCAGAATTGATAGTAAGAATAAAAGAGGCACAGAAAGTTGATCAGAACGTACAGAATTCGATTGCTATGGTCAGAGCTAGATATCAATCGGAGTATCAGGTTCGTGACGGTACTTTGTATGTGAATAATCGTATTGTTGTGCCAAATGTTTCAGAATTGAGACATCGAATACTGACAGAAGCGCACAACAGTCATTTTAGCATTCATCCTGGTGGCAGGAAAATGTATAATGATTTGAAGACACAGTATTGGTGGAAACAGATGAAATTTGATGTTACTGAATTTGTAGCCAAGTGTCTGAATTGCCAACAGGTGAAAGCTGAGAGGAAGAAACCAGGAGGATTGTTACAGAGTTTGTCCATTCCTGAATAAAAATGGGATCACATTTCCATGGATTTTGTGACATAGTTACCACGTTCCTCCAGAGGTTGTGAATGTACGACGGATCATGAAACTCCCGACTTATTATAGACTAGCCGTCGCTGACTCTAGATCAACGATTTGGGTCGTGATTGATCGATTGACCAAATCTGCATGTTTTATTCCATACAAAATGACATATAGATATGACCAGATGGCCGATATTTATGTCCGAGAAGTGGTTAGATTGCATGGAGTGCCGAAGTCGATTGTTTAAGACCGTGATCCTCGGTTTACTTCGCACTTCTGGCAGATTTTGCAGCAGGCTCTAGGTACGAAGTTACATCAGAGTACTGCATATCACTCCCAGACTGACGGACAGTCAGAACGGACGATTCAGACATTGGAGGATATGCTGAGAGCGGTAGTGCTTGACTTTAGCACTAACTGGCAAGATGCATTGCCTCTTTGCGAGTTTTCATGCAACAATAGCTATCAGACGAGTATTGAAATGGCTCCATTCGAGGCGTTGTACGGAAAGAAATGCAGATCCCCTCTTTATTGGGATGATATCTGTGAAGTTCAGGAGATTGGACCTGATATGATCAGAGATATGACGGGAAAAGTGAAACTGATTCAGAAGAAAATGAAGGCAGCTCAGGACCGACAAGCCAAATATGCCAACATAAGACGACGATCGTTGGTATTTGAGACTGGAGATCGAGTATTTTTTGAAGATTTCACCTTTCAGAGGAGTTGTCAGGTTTGGCAAGAAAGGGAAATTGTCTCCACGATACGTTGGTCCATATGAAATTCTCGAGAAGATAGGAGATCGTGCCTATCGACTCGCATTACCGCCTTCATTATCAGGGATACATAACGTCTTCCATGTATCTATGCTGCGGAAGTATCTCCCCGATGATTCTCATATTATTCAGCCAGACGAGACCGAGGTAGATGAGACATTGAGTTATGTCGAGAAACAGATTCAGATTATCGATCGTAAAGAAAAACAGCTCAGAACAAAGACAATTCCGCTTGTGAAAGTTCAATGGACTCGTCATGGCATTGAAGAAGCTACTTGGGAGGCTGAATCAGACATGAGACAGGAATTCCCAGCATTGTTTCACTGATGTAAGTTTCTATTCCATCTCTATTACATTCTTTCTTATTGATATGATTGATTGCCTGTGATTTCGGGGACGAAATCATATCTTAGGAGGGGAGAAATGTAAAGCCCGAGAATTTAATCCTAGTAATCTGTAATTATTGATTTATAATTTGATATGATTATGAGAGGATTAATCGGGACACGATTTGATTCAGCATGAAAAGATGTATGTGCGAGGACAGTGCCTTTCGCGCACATGCGCGACGTGATGCGCGCACATGTGCAAAACGGGCAGAAGACCTCGCGCATATGCGCGAAGTGAAGGCGCACATATGCGCGAGCTGTATGATGGAACTGCAGAGAACCTCGCGCATATGCGCGACATGTATCCGCGCACATGCGCGAGGGTACCCGAGAGTTGAGTATAATGAACAAAGGCCTCGCGCATATGCGCCGAGCAAGGGCGCGCATATGCGCGAGGTGCTGTGCAGAGGACGCGCCGAGACATATGGTCTCGCGCATATGCGCCACGTGTTGTCGCGCATATGCGCGAGACGTGTTTTGCAAAGATAAAGCCACTTGCCCCGTACATGCATGCTATATATATATATATATGTATATCACACTTTTGAATTCCTTCAGATGAACAAACATGAATCGAGAAAAACATCAGAAAAGTAGTGAAAAATCTTTACGCCTTTTTGTGAGAAATCCGTCCGTTAAAATTTGAATCCGACTTCAGTACTGTGTTCCTACCGACGCAGGTTACAACTGGACGTAAGTTTTACTTAGTTCTATCATCACTTGAAAATATGATGTTGTAGGAATTTGATATGATTCATATATGATGTTCTTGACATGTTAGACATCGTAGAATCGAAGTCAGATTGAGAAACAGACTGATTATGGAATTGTTATGAGTTTCTGATTATATGGATTTGAAATCGGACAGATTTGGATTATGAATGAATTACAGATTGTATCGGATATGAGTTATGATTTGTAATTGATGTCTGTTGATTTGGTATTGACGTGGATACTGAAATTGTGCCGTTATGCTGTTGATTTGACTTAAATCCAGATTAAACAGATTCAGTGTTGAATTGAGAATAGAACATTGATATTATGATTCTCGATATGTCGTTTCAGATTTACAGAGACAGTCTTGAGTTCATAACTGATATTGCTTCAGACCAAGACTACAAACGAAAGGTATAAGTCAATGTGGTACCGGGAGATCGACTCGAGTATAGTATGATATACTTGAGTTTTTCTAAATCACATACTTCTTATTATTATGTTCATTGATTTGACTTGATATGCTTGTTCTATGAATGTATAGAAAGCAGGTATTAGTTGAGTGATCTTGTGACAGAAGTGCCTGATAGTGGTGGGATCGCCACGGGAACATTGCACGATGTCACAAGATAGGAAATTGGTGAAAACGCCAAAGTCTGTGACGGTTAGGTCAAGACACTGGATGTTTGGTTATATCGATGTGGATAGAATTGGAGTTTCTTCTATTAGTGGTGATCGATACCATATCGATGTGGATAAAATTGGAGTTTCTTCTATTACTGGTGATCGATATGGAATGCCAACGTCTGGAAACCGGGATCCCTAGACTAGGATTGAGTCTAGTCTGAAACGTGGAGTCACGAGTCTGATTGGCGATTTTATATTGATTATGTTTCTGATTTTGTTACATGTTACTGATATTTGTTACATGTTTTACATGCTTTTACATTGTTGATATAACTGCATGTTTCGTTGATTTATACTGGGATTTATTTCTCACCTGAGTTATCCGGCTGTTGTCGTGTTTGTATGTGTGCATGACAACAGGTGAGACAGGTTCAGGGTCGAGGAGATGAAGAGAGATCGTGATTAGAGTGGAGACTGCGGACTTTTATCTGAGATAGGGTTTGGAATACTTGATATGTAGTTATTAAACCTTAGCTCGAATGATTGTATATAGTACCAGACTTGGACTTTTAATATACTGATATGTATTCCATTATGTTCCGCAATTTTAAAAAAAAAAATTTAGACCCTATTTATTATGATTAATTAAATTGTCATAATGATGATTAAGAACTTGATTAGCGTCCGGGTCCCACAATTACACTATTTACTGACCAGAAATCAAAAATCATTAGGACCATATGTGTAAATCATGACTTAAATAAGTGCTACCAAGGAACGTATATGATGATCAATAAAAAGAGAGTACATAGCTCATTTTAATTCATGCAATAGCAGATTTTGCATTTGCTATCATTCAACTCCATACATTCCCTCTTTTTTAGTCTAGGAATATGATATCATTCTTTTATTTGGTTTTTTATCATCTTACATCTCTTTTTTTCAAAAGTTTCTTTTTGCAAGAAACTTTTTTTTTCATAAATGCAATTTTTTCACTTATGTACTTCTTAGGATACAAGTATTCGACTTTTGATATAATTTTTTTCTAAAGATGCAATTTTGAGGCTCTATGTAAGGATAAGTTTCACATGTGATGGATCGTGTGCTGACACATGCGAGGGTACTTCAAACACAATATTCTCAATGAGCTGCAATAGCTCGTGTTCTAAGAATGTAAGCACCGATGAATTAGATCGAGTTTGGTTTTAAACCAAGCGGAAAATACTCGAAGTAATTCTTCGTTAAGAAAATTGATCGGTTTTATATCTTGTGCAACTGAATAATTAAAAATTACATGGGATCAGTTCAGGTTTATATCAGTTCGGTTATGGATAGAACTGAACTGATCAAATCACTTAAGAACAAAAACAATCAGCTAAACAGAAATACCGCAAGATATGTTCATGGATGTTCAGAGACTTCAAGTGCTCCTACGTCACCCCTTCTACCACCTCTGGTAGGATCCACTAGAATACTCTGATCAATTCAATAATCCAAGAAAAATTGCATAAGTAATTTTCATGTTGCTGGTAAGTAAATTTTTTCAATCGGGGTGGCGGTACGTCTTATTCCTAGACTTCGGCCCTGTCTGTATCGAGTATCTACAATCGGAGTCGATATTCTCCTATGCCTCGATACCACCAAACGTCTAGAAACTTGGCATATCTGCCAATGACTTTCCTATCTCAATGCTTGTATATAAATCAATATAAAGCATAACATAACAAGGTATAGAAATCTAGTATGTGATTTGTGGGAAACTCAAACCGGATCTGATTCGAGTTATGTCTCCCCTATCAAACATTGAATTAAACCTTTCTTGTTGTACAATATTTGTCGAGGTCAAAGTCTCGATGTCGAAGCTTTCCAAAAAAAATCTGAAATGACATATATAGCATGTACCATATCAATCTCCAATTCAAGGTAGGATCAATAGGAAATTTCAATAACTTTCGACGGCATAACGGCGTAGTCTCTATATACCGATAATACCAACACGAGAATTACATCATCAGCTCATAACCATCACAATATATACATCATAATCTCCAAATCGGCATATTCCCAATTCAACACATGCAGGAAAATCGTAATAATCACATACGGTAATATTTCTTCGATCCGGTTTCGAATATAATTTCACCATAATCATAAGAACACATGATGGTACTCAAAATCTGATTTCTCCAATATCATATAGCCAAATCAAACAAGAATATAACAAAACTTACATCCTTTTGTAGCTGGTACTACGAGGAGCACAAATATGAACTCGGATCGAAAATCGGATGGTTAGATGCTTCACAATCAAATCTCTAAGATGGAATGTAGTTTGGAGGATTGCTGAATGTTGTTCTCGGTCCTCAGTTGCTGAAAATGAAGGAAATCAAGACATTTCACATATATATTGCATGTCTAAAGGCAAGTGTCGTATTTTCCATTTAGCACGTCGCACCGTGGGTGCGCTCATTCTTTGACCGCGGGTGCGTTAAGCTTACTGATCCACACTCAAAATTTCAGAAGCGACGACCGCGGGTGCGCTATCTTTTATACCGCGGGTGGGGTCTGGTCTCTGTTCATTTACCGCAGGTGCAGTGGCTCTTCTGGCGTGGGTGCGGTACGCCTACTGTAAACCTTCAACATTTCATGATAACGACCGCGGGTGCACTGTCTTTTGAACCGCGGGTGCACTGTCTCTGCTGCCCCAACAATATACTTTGCAACTAAACTCAAATTGCCACGTCGCTTCTTCGTGTCTATTCTTCCATTCCCATATTCATAATACCTAGTAACTCAAATGTATTACACAAAATCTTGGGCGTCACATTTCTCCCCCTCTTAGATATGAGTTCGTCCTCGAACTCGCAGGCAATCAATAATTTCAAAGCATGTAAAAGAAGCAGTATAATCAAATGCTGAATAAATACTCACATCATGGAAATAACTCTAGATATCTCTGTCTCATTTCTGACTCTGTCTCCCAAGTTTCTTCTTCAGTGCCATGACGACTCCACTGGACTTTCACTAGCGGAATAGTCTTCGTTCTGAGTTGCTTAACTTTCCAATCAAGAATCTGAATTGGATGTTCAATATAACTCAAAGTGTCGTCAAGCTCGGCTTCCTCAGGCTGAATGACATGAGAAACATCAGACATATATTTACGCAGCATTGATACATGAAAGACATCATGTATCCCAGAAAGAGAAGGAGGAAGAGCAAGTCGATATGCACGATCACCAATCTTCTCAAGAATTTCGTACCGACCGATGTATCTAGGAGACAACTTTCCACGTTTGCCGAATCTGACAACGCCTTTGAATGGAGAAATCTTCAAAAATACTCTGTCTCCTTGCTCAAACACTAGCGGTCTACGTCTGATGTTCGCATATTTTGCTTGTCTATCTTGTGCTGTCTTCATTCTTTTCTGGATGATCTTCACTTTCTCTGTCATTTCACGAATCATATCAGGCCCCAATTCTGGTACCTCAGAGATGTCATCCCAATACAGCGGAGATCTGCACTTCTTTCCATATAACGCTTCAAACGGTGCCATCTCGATGCTCGACTGATAGCTGTTGTTGTACGAGAATTCACAAAGTGATAGTGAATCTTGCCAACTAGTGCCAAAGTCTAGCACTACAGCTCTCACCATATCCTCTAAGGTCTGGATAGTCCGCTCTGACTGTCCGTCTGTCTGAGGATGATATGCAGTGCTCAGGTGCAATGTCGTACCTAAAGCCTGCTGCAAACTTTGCCAAAAGTGTGAAGTGAATCGTGGATCACGATCTGATACGATCGACTTCGGCACACCATGCAATCTGATTACCTCTCTGACATATATCTCTGCCATCTGGTCATGTCGGTACGTCATTCTGTATGGAATAAAGCATGCGGATTTGGTCAATCTGTCAATAACAATCCAAATTGCATCATAACCCCGGGATGATCGTGGTAACCTCGTAACAAAATCCATGGAAATGTGATCCCATTTCCATTCAGGAACAGATAAACTCTGAAGTAAACCTCCGGCTTCTTTCTCTCGGCCTTCACCTGTTGGCAATTCAAGCACTTAGACACAAACTCTGCAATATCTGACTTCATCTGTTTCCACCAGAATTGTGTCTTCAGATCGTTGTACATCTTCCTGCCACCAGGATGAATACTGAACCGACTACAGTGCGCTTCTGACAATATCTGTTGTTTCAAATCTGAAACATCTGGCACTACAATACGGTTATTCACATACAAAACATGATTATGTACCTGATACTCTGATTATGCCCTGATCTGACCATCTCAACTGACTTCTGAATATTCTGATCAGTTCTTTGTGCTTCTTTAATTCTCAAAATCAAATCTTGCTCAACTTGAATCGTAGCAAGTCGTAGTGGTCTACTATCTGTATCAAATGCTAATCCAGACAAACAACAATCTTCAATCATATTCGAAACACCTATCGTCAACAAGGATAGGGAACATACCTTTTGACTCAAGGCGTCCGCTGCTGCATTTGACTTTCCTGGATAGTATTTGATCTCGCAAACAAAGTCCTTTAATAAATCAAGCCATCTACGCTGTCTCATGTTCAACTCTGACTGTGAAAACAGATATTTCAGGCTTTTATGATCAGAGTAGATTTCAAACTTCTCGCCATAAAGATAGTGTCGCCATATCTTCAGTGCAAATACAATGGCCGCCAATTCAAGATCATGAATTGGGTAACGAATCTCATGTGGTTTCAACTGTCTCGAGGCATATGCGAACACATGTCCTCGCTGCATAAGAACACATCCTAACCCTCTGTGAGATGTATCGCAATATACAATGAAATCACCAGTACCTGAAGGTATCGTCAATACTGGAGCACTGGTCAATCGTCTCTTCAACTCCAAGAAGCTAGACTCACAGGCTTCAGACCACACAAATGGCGTATTCTTCTGAGTCAGTTGAGTAATCGGCTTTGCAATACTGGAGAAATCTCTGATAAATCGACGATAATAGCCTGCTAGACCCATGAAACTGCGTATATCTGGCACTGATGTCGGTCTAGGCCAACTGATCACCGCATCAACCTTGCTAGGATCAATAGATATACCATCTCCAGATATGATATGTCACAAAAAGACAACCTGTCTCAGCCAAAACTCACATTTTGACAGTTTAGCATATAATTTCTCATTTCTCAGCGTCTGCAACACAATTCTTAAATGCTCGGCATGATCAGTCTCACTTCTCGAGTAAACCAAAATATCGTCAATAAAAACAATAACAAACTCATCTAGATACCTCTGAAAGATACGGTTCATCAGTCCCATAAACACCGCTGGAGCATTCGTTAAACCAAAAGACATGACAATAAATTCATAATGTCCATACCTGGTTCGGAACGCTGTCTTCGGTATATCAACATCTCGGACTCTCAGCTGATGATATCCAGACATCAAATCAATCTTGGAATAGACGGAGAATCCCTACAACTGATCAAATAAATCGTCGATATGAGGCAATGGATATTTGTTCTTTACCGTTGCCTTGTTCAGCTGCTGGTAATCAATACATAATCTCATCGAACCGTCTTTCTTTCGCACAAATAGCACTGGAGCGTCCCAAGGGGAAACACTCGATCTGATATACCCTTTGGCTAGAAGATCTTCTAGTTGTGTTTTCAGTTCTTTCAACTCAATCGGCGCCATTCTGTACGGAGCTCGAGATATAGGGACATTACCTGGTAGGAGATCAATACTGAAATCTACCTCTCGGGATGGAAGTAACCCTGGAATCTCGTCTGGGAATACATCAGAAAACTCGCAAACTACTGGCAGATCTGCCAATGCTGGGCTCGATTTCAGTAGATCTACTGAATATACAAGGAACCCCTCTGCTCCTTTCTGCAATAATCTAGTCATCGTCAAAACAGATACTAAGGGAATCCGAGATCTGGAACCCTTACCGTAGAATTTCCACTCATCAGCCATCTCTGGTCTGAATCTGACAATCTTTTGGAAACAATCTACAGTGGCTCTGTACTTGGTTAACATATCGATACCGACAATACAGTCAAAATCAGCTAGCTTAAGCACAATACAATCTAAATCAATCTCGTGACCCTCAAACTGTAGTATACAATGTCTAACTGAAGTCACAGATATAAGACCACTTCCCAACGGAGAAGAAATAGACACTATAGCAGATAATGACTCGACAGGCAATGAATGCAACAATGCAAAGCGCTCAGATATAAAAGTATGAGATGCACCCGTATCTATCAATACATATGCAGGATAACCGCAAAGGAAACAGTTACCTGCGATCAAATCATCTGGTGCATCTTGGGCCTGCTCTTCTGTCAGTGCAAACACTCGAGCCTGCTATCTGGGAGGTTGGCTCACTGTCTGGCTACCTCTAGCTCGGGGTTGAGTCTGTGTAGGAATGAGCTGAAAGGAATGAACATATGAAGCTTGACTCTCAGGCTGATCTATTGAACCAGATGCTCCTAAACTCTGAGCTTGCTGTACCCCTTTCTGTGGACAGACTCTAGCAAAGTGTCCTTGCTGTTTGAAGATATTGCAGCGACCCATCACACCCTGACACTGCTCTGTGGCATGTCGGCCTCCACAAGAACTGCAATACACACCTGTATACTCTGTACTCTGGCCAGGACCTCTCTGTCGCGATCCACTGGAGCTCGAAGAACTGCTCCCTGATCTCTTGAACTGTTTTCCCTTTGCTTTCAGCTGGTCTTTCCTCCCACTGCTGCTACCACCGCTCTCAAATTTGGGAGGGGGTTGAATAGAGGGCTGTGGCGGTCTAGGAGTCAGAGCGATATAGGAAGTGCTTCGTTGCCTAAGCAATCCAGCCTCTGCCCCCTTGGCACGGTTCAATGCATCAGCAAAGTTGTTCGGTCTACCAGTATTCACCAAGGTAAAGATATCCAGATTCAAGCCATTGATAAACTGATCTGCAATGGCCTCATCATTTTCTGCCACGTGAGGAGCAAATCGAAGCAATGTCGAAAACTTAGCAACATATTCTTCGATATTCAGTTGTCCCGGTCTCAAATTTGCAAATTCCGCACCGTTATCTTTTCGGTAGGACACGGGAAAGAAGCGTTGATAGAACTCTGCTTTAAAGACTTTCCAAGTGATTTCTATGCCACGATGCTCCAATGCTTTCTTCGTGGTAAGCCACCAGTTCTTTGCAACTTCTTGCAATTGATGCCCAATAAGTTTAACCCGTCGTTCGTCAGTGTAGTCAAGAGATTCAAATAACATCTCGATGTCATCGAGCCAACTTTCACACTCAACTGAATTTTCTGTGCCCTTCAGTGTCAGTGGTCGAAACGACTGAAACCTCTTTAGCAAAGTCTCCATCGGTGTAGCGGTTACATCCATCGGATCATTGGATGTACTGCCCTGTTCTGGTGCCCGACCTGCTGCTGGTTGCGGTACTCGTCGAGGAGGTATATCTGATTATCAGACGGATTAGTACACAATCTATACAATCTGTCTCAGTCCTCCTCTGATCATATACCTCTGATCCAGAATCGGTTCTGATTCAGTCTTTGCAATTACATGCTGTAATCAACTCAGATAACAATACAACATGTAATAGGGAAAGCAATAAATCATGCTGGCACAATAAAAGCAAGGAAGGAAATTCAATCTACCCCCGCTCATTCTCTTCTATTTCAGTCCACAGAACCTACTGCTCTAATACCACCAGTTGTGGGGACCCGGGCTCTAACTCAATTGTCTTTGGGATTAATTGGATCTTTGCTAGATAATATGGGTCAAAATTTTGCTTTTAATATCAAAACAATTGTATATAAATCATATACAAGCAACATCTTTATTTTATTTCAACAAAAGCAAGTACATGTCTTGTTTCCTTACATCATTATACAAACTAGTGTTTAGAACACATTATATATCAAATGTAAACACTCCTAGCTCATCTGCTACGCCCGGAATCTCAAGGCTATCTCAATCTCTCATCATTGTCTTGACCCTGATCCTGTCCCACCTGTTGTCATGCACACATACAGACACAACAACAGCCGGTACTCCGGTGAGAACAAATCCAAGTATAAAACATGTATCATGCATATCATGCAAGTAAATAAAAAATCATAACACATGAATCAGTATTTATGACACATTGGTGAATACAGATAAAACAATTCGACTCTTACTCTTTAACTCGACTCATATCTAGGTCTAGGGATCCCGGTGTGAATAAGACGTAACAAGTCTCCCACCAACTCTCCCAATCGTGGTGGCGGTACGTCTTATTCCTAGACTTCGGCCCTGTCTGTATCGAATATCTACAATCGGAGTCGATCTTCTCCTATGCCTCGATACCACCGAACGTCTAGAAACTTGGCATATCTGCCAATGACTCTCCTATCTCAATGCTTGTATATAAATCAATATAAATCATAACATAACAAGGTATAGAAATCTAGTATGTGATTTGTGGGAAACTCAAACCGGATCTGATTCGAGTTATGTCTCCCCAATCAAACATTGAATTATACCTTTCTTGTTGTAAAATCTTTGTCGAGGTCGAAGTCTTGATGTCGAAGCTTGCCAAAAAAATTCTGAAATGACAAATATAGCATGTACCATATCAATCTCCAATTCAAGGTAGGATCTATAGGCAATTTCAATAACTTTGGACAGCATAACGGCGTAGTCTCTATATACCGATAATACCAACACGAGAATTACATCATCAGCTCATAACCATCACAATCTATACATCATAATCTCCAAATCGGAATATTCCCAATTCAACACATGCTGGAAAATCGTAATAATCACATATGGTAACATTTCTTCGATCCGGTTTCGAATATAATTTCACCATAATCATAAGAACACATGATGGTACTCAAAATCTGATTTCTCCAATATCATATAGCCAAATCAAACAAGAATATAACAAAACTTACATCCTTTTGTAGCTGGTACTACGAGGAGCACAAATATGAACTCGGATCGAAAATCGGATGGTTAGATGCTTCACAATCAAATCTCTAAGATGGAATGAAGTTTGGAGGATTGGTGAATGTTGTTCTCGGTCCTCAGCTGCTGAAAATGAAGGAAATCAAGACACTTCACATATATATTGCATGTCTAAGGGCAAGTGTCGTATTTTCCATTAAGCACGTTGCACTGCGGGTGCGCTCATTCTTTGACCGCGGGTGCGCTAATCTTACTAATCCACACTCAAAATTTCAGAAACGACGACCGCGGGTGTGCTATCTTTTCTACCGCGGGTGCGGTCTGGTCTCTATTAATTTACCGCAGGTGCGGTGGCTTTTCTGGCGCGGGTGCGGTACGCCTACTGTGAACCTTCAACATTTCATGATAACGACCGCGGGTGCACTGTCTTTTGAACCGCGGGTGCACTGTCTCTGCTGCCCCAACAATATACTTTGCAACTAAACTCAAATTGCCACGTCGCTTCTTCGTGTCTGTTCTTCCATTCCCATATTCATTATACCTAGTAACTCAAATGTATTACACAAAATCTTGGGCGTTACATTATGCTTACGCACTTCTTGTTGTTCGAGTTTGGCCACTTTAACTGCACTGTTTTAAGTTTTTAAACATTTACGATTATTTCTATGTGTGATATTTTCAGTAGGGTTGCATGCATGCAAATTATTTAAAATATATTTACGAAAATGTGAGCCTTTAAAAAAATTTTCTACATTTTAAATTAGTAGATGTTTCAGTTGGTATCAGAGCAAGGGTTTTTTTTAGGGTTGTGCCACCGCCAGCTTCTGCAGCTCAGTCTTCAAGCCTCAAGTCTGTAAGTTTTAATGCTTTAAATGTTTTAAATGAATTACTGCTATCACCTGCATGCCTTCATGATATACGATTTACGAGGATTTTCAGTGCATGTTTAACTACTTTTATGATTAAAGAACTTGTTATTTTGAAAAAATTAGATTAATTACATGATGGGTTATTTTTATAAATTGGACTGTATTCAGATATGTCTTCCAGACGCGATCCTAGTGCAGATCATCAGGATGAGATTCTTGGAGGCGGCAGAGGCCCTCCGCCACCACCGGCGCCAGGAGATGCAGCTACCCGTGTACTAGAGGGTATGGCTAGGTTATTGGAGCAAGTAGAGCAGGCTCCCAGACCTCAGGCTGATGTTTATGAGCAGTTTAGGTGGCTCAACCAATAGGAGTTCGGGGGCACTACCAATCCATTCTTGGCAGAGGGATTGATTCAATCACTGAAGTTGCATTTCAAATACCCACAGATGAGAGATGACGACCGGGCCAGGTGTGCCATTTATATGTTGAGAGATGATGCATCCCTTTGGTGGGAGGGAACCACTCATACAGTAGAATTGGCTACTCTCAACTGGGAAAGGTTCAAGGAGATGTTCTATGGGAAGTACTTTCCAGCTGACATCAGGGGCCGCCTAAAGAGGGAGTTTATGAGTCTCCGTCAGGAGGACTCGTCTGTGGTGGAGTTTATCCGCAAATTTGATAGGGGCTATCATTTTGTGCCCATGATAGCTAGAGATGACGCCCAGAAGCTGAGACATTTCTTGGACGGACTGAGACCCACCATTTGCCGGATTTTATGCTTATGAGGCGGGCAGGTTATGATGAGTCCACTGCCTGCACTTTTCAGGCGGAGCAAGCTCTGCAGGACATAGACTTTGATATGCAGAGGAAGCGGCATCAGACTCAGTCCAGCTCCCAGCCGCAGAAGAAACAGTATACAGGGCCACCGAGGCAGCAGAGGAAACAGAAGCCCCAGGGACAGGTTAGGAAGACCCAGTAGCAGAGACCTCCTCTGGCGTCAGGGGTGCCTAAGCCAGATGACTGACAAGCATGCACACAGTGCAACAAGTTCCACATCGGCAGGTGTTTATGGAGGACCTATAGATGCTTCGTTTGTGGGCAGGAAGGTCATAAAGCAGCAGACTGCCTGAAGAACACGGGCCCCACTACTGGCCGAGCTTATGTGATGCATGCCGAGGAGACCGATGCAGATTCAGATTCGATGCTGATTACTGGAACCCTTATGTTTAAGTTTTTAATTTATCGCATGATTGCTTGGATTTTATGCTTGTTTGAGGATTAAATTATGAGATTGATAACTTATAAGGAATTAGGAAGCATGATCTACTTAGTTGGGATTAAGAACGTAATTGTTTAATTCGAGAATTTTAGGACCCAATTGTAGTAACCGGTATTTAAAGGGTGAATTTTGAATTTTTTGTAACTTGGGGAATTTGAAATATAAGTTTTCAATAATTTCACAATTCTTGAGGTTAAATTTCCAAAAAATTATGGTGTCATGTCGCAAATTTCGAAAATTTGAAGGACCAAAGTGTATTTTTCGAAAATTTGAGGGCTAAATTGCAATTTCGAAAATTTTGTAGTCAAATTCTTAAATTTTGATGAGTACTTGGGATTAATCATTGATTTTTTGAGGAATTTAGGATAACTGTCGATAAGAAATTTCTTAAGATTCAACATGATTAGATTTGATGGTATATTTTGTCGCAGGGAGGATATATATTTCAGGTATAGCCACGCATGCATTGCTAGATCCAGGGGCTACACATTCGTTTATATCTTAATCATTCGTCAAGCGAATTCGAATCATACCAGTGGTGATGGATTCAGGGTTCAGAGTATCGATTTCATCTGGGGATTAGATGTTCACTTCTCAGATAGTGAAGAGATTGGAGCTTCGGTTACAGAAATATACGGTGCTGACAGATTTGATAGTGCTATCGTTATCGGAGTTTGACATTATTCTGGTTATGGATTGGCTTTCGTTGAACGGAGTTGTCATAGACTTTCGACAGAGGTCAGTGTCTGTCCGATCGCCTAGTGGTAAGCCATTTACTTTTGAGGCAGCCAGACACCAGTAGTTGCCGCACGTCATTTCCTGCATGTGTGCGAGGAAGTTTATGAAGAGAAGCTGCCAGGAATTTTTGCCAGCATCGTATCAATGTTAGAACCAGTCAATCAGAGGCTTGAGGACGTGAATGTGGTCATTGAGTTCTCCAGTGTTTTCCCTCACGATGTTTCAGGAATCCCACCAGACAAAGAGGTGGACTTCTCTATTGAGCTCATGTCAGGTACAGTGTCGATCTCTAAGGCACCCTATCGTCTAACACCTGCAGAGATGAAAGAACTGAAAGACCAGATTCAAGATTTTCTAGATAAGGGTTTCATTTGCCGTAGCTTTTATCCATGGGACGCACCGGTACTGTTTGTCAAGAAGAAAGATGACAGTATGCAGCTTTTCATTGACTACCGAGAGCTGAACAGGGTCACAGTCAAGAACAAGTATCTGTTTCCGAGGTTCGAGGATTTGTTTGATAAGCTTCAGGGAGCATCAGTGTTCTCGAAGATAAACCTCCGATCCAGATACCATCTGCTGAAGGAGAGAGAGACTGACGTACATAAGACAGCTTTTCGGACGCGTTATTGACACTATGAGTTTATTGTGATGCCCTTCGGCTTGACGAACACGCCAGCGATCTTCATGGATCTCATGAATCGCGTGTTTCAGCCATACTTGGATCAGTTTGTCATAGTTTTCATTGATGATATCCTGATATATTCGAAGAGCAGAGAGGAGCATATCTAGCATCTGAGGACCGTACTGCAGACATTACAGGATAAACGGCTGTAAGCCAAGTTCAGTAAGTGTCTTGCTTGACAGAGTGGCATTCTTGGGCCACATTGTATCTCGAGATGGTATTGAGGTCGACCGCAGTAAGGTCGAAGCAGTCAGAGATTGGCCAGTGCCTAAGAGCGTGACAGAGATCCGTAGCTTCTTGGGATTGGCTCTTATATCCCGGTGCCTATGACCACTTTGACGAATAAGAATGCCAAGTTTTTATGGGGATCTGAGTGTCAGGAGAGCTTTGACAGGTTGAAGCTAGCTTTGACCACAGCACCAGTTCTAGCTATGCCATCAGGGCAGGGAGAGTTTGTGGCTTATACAGATGTTTCGAAGCTCGGTTTGGGCGCTGTTCTGATGCAGCATTACACGGTTATAGCCTACACGTCTGGACAGCTGAAGATTCAAGAAAAGAATTAACTGACTCAAGACCTCGAGCTTGCAGTAGTGGTGTTTTCTCTAAAGATTTGTAGACATTATCTGTATTGGGAGAAGTGCAAGATTTTCACCGATCATAAGAGCCTAAAATATACTTCACACAGAAAGAGCAGAACATGAGGGAGAGGAGATGGCTAAAGCTAGTGAAGGATTACGACTGTGACATTAGCTACCATCCGGGTAAAGCTAATGTGGTTGCAGACGCTCTGAGCAGGAAGCACGCACTGATTGCTCATTTTTCAGTACAGAGACCGCTGCAAGAGGAGATACAAAGATTTGAGCTTGCAGTTTATGCCAGGGGCGATGCCCCAAATCTTGCTACTCTGAGAGTACAGCCGACATTGACGGATAGAATTCGAGCAAGGCAGACTTCTGACAAGCAGTTACAGAAGTGGAGACAGAGGGACGAGGCTAAGGGCCAGAGGTTGTATACACTTGTGGACAGCATAGCCAGATATAAGGACCGTCTATGGGTTCCTGACAGTGATTTCCTGAGAGAAGATATCTGAAAGGAGATCAATTAAGGTGCCCAAATACGCAACAGAAGTTTCAAAATTTGTTTTTCAAGGGCAAAAACCGAGCACCCTAATCCTATAATGTGTATCAAATATGAAAACACCAAGATGTCATACATAGGGTGTTTAGAATTTTTACCTATCAATCACAAGGATTGATGTTATGGCTCCAACCAAGTTGTAAACAACTTGGCTCTTGAAAGGATGACAAATCTACAAGCTCTCCTTGCTTCAAAATTAGGCCCACCACTTGCAAGCTAGAACCTCTCTTATTTTGCACTAGAAAAATAAGAGGATTTTTCAATGAGAAGTGTAAGGATTCCTCAACTATTGAAGAAGCCAAAATGAAGGAGAGTAACACTTAAAATTTCGGCCATCTACTCTTGGAATTAAGGGAGGATGAGTTGTCTTTGTTGAGCAAAAAGCAAAAGCAAAAAGTTGCATGTGCATGCCATGTCATTAACTCAAAAGTTGCCTCCAACCCTTCACCTCCCAAGCATGCAATTCTATTTGGGCTTGTAACAATTACAAGGCCCATGGACTATTATATAAATGTTTCAAACATATTTGAGTCCATTTAAACTTTACTTGATATTACTCAAGTCCACTAGTTTAATAATTATTTCTAATTGGGATCTACAAGGCCCATTGTTGTTTAATTAATTAAACACTTGAATTAATTTAATTATTTGGACTCTACTAGGTCCACTAGTATTTAATTAATTCAACACTTGAATTAATTTAATTTAGTCCATAATAATGTTTAATAAAATCACAATTTTCTTATTTGTTTGGCCAACTTTTAATTTAGGAACACTTCCTCAAATTAAAGGTTACATTCTCCTTATAGAAGTCATACTTCTATTTTTATTTACGACTATAAACTCCTTTATAAGCCGTTCAACACATTGAACTATTTTTCTTCTCAACGGGATCTAGAAAGCTAGCACTTGTGTGGCCCTCAATGGTTAATTGATACAACTAGCCGTGGGTTCACATCTCCATGTGATTCGGACTAAACATGTCCTTATACGATGAGCATACCCCAATTTCTCTATTCTTAATTATCAACTCCTTGATAACAAGAACGTCAAAACTCAAGTCTGATAGTACCCAACCAATCATGTTAAATGCCTAGCAGCATCGCTTACATGATTCCCTAGGTATCAAATGATAGTGCCTGCAAGAACCATTCAATTATAGTTAGCGTACAGTACGGTCCCTTCATCTCATATATCCCGACCGATTCGACAACCATTGGTATATCGAGAGTTGTCAATGAGTCGATACTATGTGTCATGTCGTAGTTGCATCGATGGTGTAATCTATGAAAGCCCTTTCATAATTACCACCATAATCTGATCAGAGATTTCTTACTACATATTCATGACATCACATAGGATATCCATATCCGAAGGTAAGCGGTGAATCCCCGACTACAATGAATCCTATATGTTTCGACAAAACACCCAACCTTGCCACCTGATGACCCCATGAGAGTCGGTAAACAAGTCAAAGTGCAATGCTAGCATATAGAGTCTCAATGTTGTCTCGGGTCATAAGGACTAATGGTGTACAACCATAAACTAGGACGTTTCCACTCAATAAGTGAGAACCACTTGGAAAGTCCTTTATGGAGGGTTGTTCAGTGCACTCTACTAGGAGCACCTATCTGCATGCTCGGACATCACAATGTCCCCTACCAATGAAACATGGTACTCACATCGCATATACTAGTCTCGAACTCGAGCTGCCTATATCCTTCTTAGCGGCGGCTGAATCGACTAGGAACTGTTTAGAATATACAGCATTGCAAATATGAGTTTCATGATACTCATCATATGAGCATCTCATATTCTTTCTACTATTTCTATATTCAAGTACTTTATGCAACTAGCATGTGTATACAGATAAAGATGTGCCAAAACAATAATTTCAAATATAATTAAAATAAAGATTGTTTATACATAGAGTTTCATTGTGAACACTCAGTTAACACTTGGCTCGACGGGCACCTACTCTAACAATCTCCCACTTGCACTAGAGCCAACTAACCATAGTGGATCAGCAACATTATCTGCGGAGCCGACTTTGTCAATCGACACTTCTCCTCTTTCCACAATCTCTCGGAGGATGTGGTACTTTCTCAATACATGTTTGGACTTCTGATGACACCATGGCTCCTTTGCTTGAGCAATGGCTCCTATGTTGTCACAAAACACCGGGACAGGAGCAACTCCATTAGGAATGACGCCCAACTCTTGGACGAAATTCTTTATCCAAACAGCCTCCTTTGTTGCAGCTGATGCAGCAATGTATTCTGCCTCAGTGGTGGAATCCGGTGTACTGTCTTTCTTGGAACTCTTCCAAGAGACAGCAACACCATTGAGCATGAACACGAACCCAGAGGTTGACTTCGAGTCATCGATTTCGCTTTGGAAGCTACAGTAGGTATAGCCTTCCAATTTCAGTTCTCCATTCCCATAGACCAAGAACAACTTATTGGTCCTTCACAAATACATGAGGATGTCTTTCACAGCTTTCCAATGTGGAAGACCAGGGTTCGATTGATATCTACTCACTACACTTAGTGCGAAAGCCACGTCAGGACGTGTAGATATCATTCCATACATGATGCTACCAATTGTAGATGCATACGGAATGCGTGTCATCGCCGCTATCTTTGCATCAGTCTTGGGAGACATAGACTTGGATAGGGACACGCCATGACACATTGGTAGATGTCCTCTCTTGGACTCATCTATCGAGAACCGCTTCACGATGGTATTCATGTATGTGGACTCGGGGAGACCAAGCAATCTTCTTGATCTAACACTATATATCTGTATTCCCAATACAAAAGATGCTTCACCCAAGTCCTGCATCGAGAAATTACTCGCTAACCATATTTTTGTTGATTGAAACATTCCTACATCATTCCCAATGAGTAGAATGTCATTAACATAAAGCACCAGGAATGTCACAGCACTCCCACTGACCTTCTTATACACACAGGGTTCCTCAGGATTCTTAGTAAAACCAAACTCTTTGATTATACTATCGAATATAAGGTTCCAACTCCTAGATGTCTGCTTTAGATCATAAATAGATCTTTGAAGTTTGCATACCATATGCTCACTTCCGACAGATGTAAACCCTTCAGGTTGAGACATGTAAATCTCTTCCTTAATATCCCCATTAAGAAAGGTTGTCTTGACATCCATCTGTCATATCTCATAGTCATACCATGCAGCTATGGCTAACAATATCCTTATAGACTTGAATATTGCAACTGGAGAAAAGGTTTCCTTAAAGTAAACTCCTTGTCTTCGAGTATATCCTTTTGCTACCAATCGCGCCTTGAAGGTCAATACCTTCCCATCCGCCCCAAGTTTCCTCTTGTAAATCCATTTACACCCTAAGAGAACAATTCTCGCAGGTGGATCCACGAGATTCCACAATTGATTTGAATGCATGGAATTCATCTCAGATTCCATTGCTTAAGCCACTTGGATGAATCAGCATCAAATAACGCTTCCTTAAAGGTCCTTGGATCACATCCATGGTTAGGCTCATCATGGCCCTCTTCAAGAAGCACACCATACCTCATAGGTGGTATCGCGACTCTCTCGGATCTTCTAGAAGCTTGTATCTAATCTCTTGGCTCTTCGGGTGTGGGTTCTTCAATTGTGGGTGTCTCTCGAACCTCTTCGAGTTCTACCATCTCCCCTTTTCTATCCAATAGAAATTCCTTTTCCAAAAAAGTTTCATTCCTAGAAACAAACACCACCTTTGTTTCTTGGGGATGATAGAAATAATATCCAACTGAATTCCTTGGATATCCCACAAAGTAACATAAAATAGATCGACTATCCAATTTATCTCCCACTGCCTGCTTCACATAAGCAGGGCATCCCCATATTCTAAGATAAGAATATTTTGGAGGCTTACCCATCCATATCTCATATGGTTTCTTATCAATTGCCTTTGAATGGACATTGTTCAACAACAGTGCCGCTGTCTCAAGCGCATATCCCCAAAAGGATGGCGGCAACTCCTTGAACCCCATCATAGATCGAACCATGTCCATCAAAGTCCGGTTACGACGCTCCGAAACACCATTCAACTGTGGTGTAGAAGGCGGAGTCCACTGCGAGAGAATCTCATTCTCCCTAAGATACTCTTGGAACTTGGCACTCAAGTACTCACCACCTCGATCCGATCGAAGTGTCTTGATGCTTCGTCCCAACTGTTTCTCTACTTCACTTCTGAATTCTTTGAATCTTTCAAAGGCTTCAGACTTGTATTTCATTAAATACACATATCCATACCTCGAAAATTCATCGGTAGAGGTGATGAAGTAGGCATGTCCATGCTTAGTGGTGATGCTAAGCAGACCGCACACATCGGTATGGATCAAATCCAATAAACCTTTGGCTCGCTCCACGTGGACCTTAAAAGGAATTTTGGTCATATTTCCTTTTAGACAAGATTCACAAGTCGTGAGAGCATTAATATCAGACATATCAAACATGCTCACTCCCACTAGCTTGTTCATTCTTCTTAGGAAAGTATGTCCTAATCGAGCATGCCACAATTTTGCCGAATTTGGAGTATCATGTTTTCGCTTGTTTGTTGTTGTTATTGCTTGGACATTGTTTAGTGGAATATCTTTTAATTTTAAGGTGTAGAGATCGTTTTCAAGTTCTCCAGTACCAATTAAACATTCATTCTTGTAAATGTTGCAAACACGTTTGCTAAATAAACAAGAAAATCCATCTTTATCAAGCATAGAAATGGAAACAATGTTTTTCACCAATTCAGGTACAAACAAAACATCTCTTAAAATTAACTTAAAATCATTTTTCAAAAGCAAGTAAACATCTCCTATGGCCTTGGCAGCAACTCTTGCTCCATTGCCCATCCTCAAGAAGGTCTCATCTTCCCTAAGCCTCCTACTTCTTCCCATCACCTGCAAATCATTACATAGATGTGAGCCACATTCGGTATCCAATAACCAAGAAGTAGAGTTAATTGAAATGTTTACTTCAATATAGAACATACCGTTTCCAGAACTCTTCTGGGCAATATATTCCCTGCAGTTACGCCTCCAATGTCCAGGCTTCTTGCAGTGATGACAAATATCAACAGTCTTGTCAGCCTTCACTGGTATGGTTGCCACAGCGGAACTCGGAGTCTGCCTCTTCAAGGGCACATTCTTCTTGGGACGTTGGAAAGAATGCATCTTTCCCTTCCCATGTGGACCAGTCTTCCCACCAGATGAAGAACCCACATAAAGAACCGGCTTCTCTTTCTTGATGGTGGACTCAAAGGTCACAAGCATGTTCACCAACTCTTCAAGGGTCGGCTCCATCTTGTTCATATTGAAATTCACCACAAAAGGATCAAACGAGCTAGGCAGTGACAAGAGCAACACGTCGGTGGTCAACTCCGAAGGCAACATCAGATGCATGCCAACGAGCTTGTCCACGAGCCCAATCAACTTCAGGCCATGCTCATGGACCGAGGCCCATCTCGCATGCGCAAAGTGATCAGCTCCTTGACGGTAGCATGCCTAAGAGGCCGTGTTTGCTCACCAAAGAGCTCCTTGAGATGCAAATGAATGTCAGCAACACTCTTTGCATCCTCAAAACGCCTCTGCAGCTCATCATTCATAGAAGTCAGCATATAACACCTGGCTATCAAGTCATGGTCACACCATTCCTTGTAAGCCTGCAATTCCTCAGGAGTGCAGTCAGTCGGAGCCTCAACAGGGGGCGACTCAGTCAGTGTATATGCTATCCTTTCCGAATTCAAGACGATCTTCAGGTTTCCTAGCCAAGTGAGGTAATTAGGTCCGGTTAATATGTGTTTTTTGAGTATTGCAGATAGCGAATTGTGAATCGAAGACATTGTCAAAAATTGTACTGAAAAGCAAAACAGATAAATGTTAATGAATAATTTAAAATATTTAGTAAGATATAAAGTATGGACTTTTACTTTATAAATTTTCGCTCCCACTGTTTTGACATTTTTCACTACCCTCTAGTGAAAACGAAAACTCCTTTCCTCAGTAGGTATGCAAGGTCCAATTAGCGAATTATGATCCCAAATAATATCAGCCAATCACAATTCCTAAAAGGTAGTTTCCAATTGCATCACTTTGCAACCCTCTACGTAAACTTTTGTATCACGTTTGATTAGGATCCAATAATATGACGTCGTTCATCTTTACGTGTCGGGCCTTATCCATCGATGTTGAACCTTAATGGACGGTCGCCATGAGTTCACTCAATAATATGAGCCAAAATCATGGGAGTTTCACGTAGTTCACATTACCATGTCAATGGATATCACAGCATTCCGGCACCCAGGGCTCCCTCAATAATATGGGCCGAGCCCCGAGCACGGGTAGCGTTCATCATGAACCCATTGTCGATGGAAGACATGAAAATTATAAACAACTTTATAATTCTCTTTTTCGGACTTGATATTAATTTTGAATCTTATTCAAAATGAGGGTTTTTAATTTTTGAAAGGTCTCATCATTAATTTTATTTAAAAGCTCGCCATGTTTGATCGTATGTTTGCCGGATTCATGCAACTTTGTTATTATCGTAATAATAACGCACATACTCATTATTTATAACATATCATGCATATATTATAAACAGTAAACAAAACAAGGATGATCAATCGCCCCAATAATAATGGCCCGTGTGAGCTAAACACGGGCCTAGGTCCAATCCTAGGGAAATACAGGAGATACAAATGCAACTATGACATAAGCTTCCAATATTTACATGTTTTCGATCTTCATAATCATCAAGGCCGCCATCTTCCAATCTTGATCTTCCACTATACTAATATTTACAATTAAATATTCATGGCAAATAGGGATACATCTCATGGTGTGGGAACGGGCAATAAACCAAGCCCACTTTAAATTTGATAATTATTACAATCATTAAACACAAAATATCCTAGCATATACCTAGAAAATTGGGCTTGAGCTTTTGATCATCCTTCATGCATAATATCACATATCATACAACATCAATTAATTATCACAATAATTAATTGATCCAATATTATATATCTTGATCCAATCACTAACCGCCACGATTATAAACTAAATTAACAAAGTGTACAAACCCCTTTTGTCTAATTTCTAATTAACTTATTTATAACCGAATTTCTTGTAAATCACAATTTACTATAAATAATTAAATTCCACCTTTAATTATTTATTTTTTGAGATAATATGTACAACTTTTGTGGATTTAAACTTAAGGGCCCAAAAAATCATTTTTTATCAAAAACATTTTGGCCCATTTAAATTCACAAATTGTGTTAACCATCTAATAACCCAACAACTTCAAGGCCCATGACACTTTGATATTTCAAAACACTTTTGGAAACCCTAGTCGTCATCGCCGTTGCCGGAGCTCCGTCGCCGGATTCCGACCAACTTACCAAATTTTTTTTTTTATTATTTTTGATGGGGGGTTCGGGCAGCCTTTTCGGGCAGCCCCCTCAGGCAGCCCGAGCTTCCCGAAATGGGCAACAACATGCTGCCCGAAATTACCCCCAAAACCGGCCTCGATTTTTGTTTCAAAAATTATCTCATGCGGTTAGACATCGATCTCAATATAATATCATGTATATGCTACACAAAATAGTATCCTTAACTCATGATACCACTTGAAAGGGGATCGATTAAGGTGCCCAAATGAGCAACAGAAGTTTCAAAATTTGTTTTTCAAGGGAAAAAACCAAGCACCCTAATCATATAATGTGTAGCAAAGACGAAAATACCAAGATGTCATACATAGGGTGTTTAGAATTTTTACCTATCAATCACAAGGATTGATGTTATGGCTCCAACCAAGTTGTAAACAACTTGGCTCTTGAAAGGATGACAAATCTACAAGCTCTCATTGCTTCAAAATTAGGCCCACCACTTGCAAGCTAGAACCCCTCTTATTTTGCACTAGAAAAATAAGAGGATTTTCCAATGAGAAGTGTAAGGATTCCTCAACTATTGAAGAAGCCAAAATGAAGGAGAGTAACACTTAAAATTTCGGCCTTCTACTCTTGGAATGGATGGAGGATGAGTTGTCTTGGTTGTGCAAAAAGCAAAAGCAAAAAGTTGCATGTGCATGCCATGCCATTAACTCAAAAGTTGCCTCCAACCCTTCACCTTCCAAGTGTTGGGACCCGGACGCTAATCATGTTCTTAATCATCATTAGAAAAATTTAATTAATCATAATAAATAGGGTTTAAATTTTTTTAAAATTGCGGAACGTAATGGAATACATGCAAATATACATATCAGTATATTAAAAGTACAAGTCTGGTACTATATACAATCATTTGAGCTAAGGTTTAATAACTACATATCAAGTATTCCAAACCCTATCTCAGATCAAAGTTCGTAGTCTCCACTCTAATCACGATCTCTCTTCATCTCTTCGACCCTGAACCTGTCCCACCTGTTGTCATGCACACATACAAACACGACAACAGCCGGATAACTCCGGTGAGAAATAAATCCCAGTATAAATCAACGAAACATGCAGTTATATCAACAATGTAAAACATGTACCAAATATAAGTAACATGTAACAAAATCAGAAACATAATCAATATAAAATCGCCAATCAGACTCGTGACTCCACGTTTCAGACTAGACTCAATCCTAGTCTAGGGATCCCGGTTTCCAGACGTTGGCATTCCATATCGATCACCAGTAATAGAAGAAACTCTAATTCTATCCACATCGATATAGTATCGATCACCAGTAATAGAAGAATCCTCAATTCTATCCACATCGATATAGTATCGATCACCAGTAATAGAAGAAACTCAAATTCTATCCACATCGATTGCCAATCATCCGGTGACCTGTACATGATAGACTTTGGCACTTTCGCCAATTTACTATCTTGTGACATAGTGCAATGTGCACGTGGCGATCCCACCACTATCAGGCACTTCTGTCACAAGATCACTCGACTAATACCTGCTTTCTATACATTCATAGAACAAGCATATCAAGTCAAATCAATCAACATAGTAATAAGAAGTATGTGATTTAAGGAAACTCAAGTATATCATACTATACTCGAGTCGATCTCTCGGTACCACATTGACTTATACCTTTCGTCTGTAGTCTGAAGCAATATCAGTTCTGAACTCAAGACTGTCTCTGTAAATCTGAAACGACGTATCGAGAATCATAATATCAATATTCCATTCTCAATTCAATACTGAATCTGTTTAATCTGGATTTAAGTCAAATCAACGGCATAACGGCACAATCTCAGTATCCACGTCAATACCAAATCAACAGACATCAATTACAAATCATAACTCATATCCGATACAATCTGTAATTCATTCATAATCCAAATCTGTCCGATTTCAAATCAATATAATCAAAAACTCATAAAAATTCCATAATCAGTCTGTTTCTCAATCTGACTTCGATTCTACGATGTCTAACATGTCAAGAACATCATATATGAATCATATTTGATTCTGACAATCTCATAATTTCAAGACATCTCAAAACGTAACAAAACTTACGTCCAGTGGTAGTCTGCGTTGATAGGAACACGGTACTGAAGTCGGATTCTAATTCGGACGGACGGATTTCTCGTAAATCGAATTCTAAAATCAAAATCGTAAAGTTGGCCTCATTTTTCCCTTTTCCTTTTGTTTCATTCGAAGATTGAATTTCATATATATATATCAATTCGCATGTCAAGGCAATGTTGCAAATCTTCAATCTGCATGTCTCGCGCATATGCGCGACATCCACTGGCGCATATGCGCGAGACCTACTGGTCTCGGCCCTTGGCAGCTCGCTCATATGCGCGTCCATCTTCCGCGCATATGCGCGAGGCTCTCTCGACATCTCGCGCATGTGCGCGCTCCCCATCGCTCATGTGCGCCCACTTCTCTGGAGTTGACTTTGAACCCTTGCACAGCTCGTGCATATGCGCGCACACCCACCACGCATATGCGCGAGACCCTCTGCCCGTTTCGCGCATGTGCGCGTCTCATGTCGCGCATGTGCCCGAAAGGCACTGTCCTCGCACATACATCTTTTCATGCTGAATCAAATTGTGTCCCGATTAATCCTTTCATAATCATATCAAATTATAAATCAATAATTACAGATTACTAGGATTAAATTCTCGGGCATTACATTTCTCCCCCCCGCCCCCTTAAGATACGATTTCGTCCCCGAAATCACAGGCAATCAACCATATCAATAAGAAGGAATGTAATAAAAACTGAATAGGAACTTACATCAGTGAAACAATGCTTGAAATTCCTGTCTCATGTTTGATTCAGTCTCCCAAGTAGCTTCTTTAATGCCATGACGAGTCCATTGAACTTTCACAAGCGGAATTGTCTTTGTTCTGAGCTGTTTTTTTTACGATCGATAATCCGAATCGGTTTCTCGACATAACTCAATGTCTCATCCAGCTCGGTCTCGTCTGGCTGAATAATATGAGATTCATCGGGGAGATACTTCCGCAGCATAGATACATGGAAGACATCATGTATTCCTGATAATGAAGGCGGTAATGCGAGTCGATAGGCACGATCTCCTATCTTTTCGAGAATTTCATATGGACCAACGTATCGTGGAGACAACTTTCCTTTCTTACCAAATCTGACAACTCCTCGGAAAGGTGAAATCTTCAAAAATACTCGATCTCCATTCTCAAATACCAATGGTCTACGTCGAATGTTGGCATATTTTGCTTGTCGGTCCTGAGCTGCCTTCATTTTCTTCTGAATCATTTTCACTTTTTCCGTCATATCTCTGATCATATCAGGTCCAGTCTCCGGAACTTAAGAGATATCATCCCAATAAAGAGGGTATCGACACTTTTTTCCGTACAATGCTTCAAAAGGCGCCATCTCAATACTCGTTTGATAGCTGTTGTTGTACGAAAACTCACAGAGAGGCAATGCATCTTGCCAATTAGTGCTAAAATCAAGCACTACAGCTCTCAGCATATCTTCCAATGTCTGAATCGTCCGTGCTGACTGTCCGTCAGTCTGGAGGTGATATGCGGTACTCAGATGTAACTTCGTACCTAGAGCCTGCTGCAAACTCTGCCAGAAGTGCGAAGTAAACCGAGGATCACGGTCTGAAAACAATCGACTTCGGCACTCCGTGCAATCTAACCACTTCTCGGACATAAATATCGGCCATCTGGTCATATCTGTATGTCATTTTGTATTGAATAAAACATGCAGATTTGGTCAATCGATCAATCACGACCCAAATCGCATCACAACCTTTGGAGGATCTCGGTAACTGTGTCACAAAATCCATGGAAATGTGATCCCATTTCCATTCAGGAATGGACAAACTCTGTAACAATCCTCCTGGTTTCTTCCTCTCAGCTTTCACCTGTTGGCAATTCAGACACTTGGCTACAATTTCAGTAACATCAGATTTCATCTGTTTCCACCAATACTGTGTCTTCAAATTATTATACATTTTTCTGCCACCAGGATGAATGCTAAAACGACTGTTGTGCGCTTCTGTCAGTATTCGATGTCTCAATTCTGAAACATTTAGCACAACGATACGACTATTCACATACAAAGTACCGTCACGAACCTGATACTCCGATTGATGTCCAGCTCTGACCATAGCAATCGAATTCTGTACGTTCTGATCAACTTTCTGTGCCTCTTTGATTTTCAATATCAATTCTGGTTCAGCTCGAATTGCACATAATCTCAGAGGCTGACAATCTGTTTCAAAGGCTAATCCAAACAAACAACAATCTTCTATCAAATTGGAAACACCAATCGTCGAAAAGGATAAAGAACATACCTTTCGACTCAGTGCATCTGCTGCTGCATTAGATTTCCCCGGATAATACTTGATTTCACAATCAAAATCTTTCAGTAAATCTAGCCATCTTCGCTGCCTCATTTTCAATTCAGACTATGAAAACAGATATTTCAAGCTTTTGTGATCAGAATATATTTCAAATTTTTCACCGTACAGATAATGTCGCCATATCTTCAAAGCTAAGACAATGGCCGCCAATTCAAGATCATGAATTGGGTAACGAGTCTCATGTGGTTTCAGCTGTCTCGAGGCATAAGCAATAACATGCCCTCGCTGCATCAGTATACAACCCAATCCTCGATGAGATGCATCACAATAAACCACAAAATCACTAGTACCAGAGGGAATCGTCAAAATCGGTGCACTGGTCAGTCTTTTCTTTAATTCAAGAAAACTGGTCTCATATTCCTCAGACCAAACAAATGGAGTATATTTCTGAGTCAACTGTGTAATCGGTTTGGCAATACTAGAAAAATCTATGATGAATCGACGATAATATCCTGCCAAACCCATAAAACTGCGAATCTCGGGCACTGACGTCGGTCTCGGCCAAGAAATCACTGCCTCAACCTTACTGGGATCAACTGATATACCGTCTTCGGATATAATATGCCCCAGAAATACTACCTGTCTCAACCAAAACTCACATTTCGACAGTTTAGCATATAACTTTTCAGCCCTCAAAATTTTCAACACAATTTTCAGATGATTAGCATGCTCAATCATGTTCTTTGAATAAATCAAGATATCATCAATGAATATGATAACAAACTCATCAAGATATCTTTGAAAGACACAGTTCATCAACCCCATAAATACAGCCGGTGCATTCGTCAAACCAAATGACATGACAATAAATTCATAGTGTCCATACCTGGTTCTAAATGCAGTCTTCGAGATATAAAATTCCCTGACTCTCAGCTGATGGTATCCAGATCTCAGATCGATCTTGGAATATACGGATGAACCCTGCAACTGATCAAACAAATCATCAATGCGAGGCAAGGGATATTTATTCTTTACCATTGCTTTGTTCAGTTGCCGGTAATCGATACAGAGTCTCATTGAACCGTCTTTCTTTCGAACAAACAGTACTGGAGCGCCCAAAGGAGACACACTCGGTCTGATATACCCCTTGGCCAGTAAATCCTCCAACTGTTCTTTCAATTCTTTCAACTCCATCGGTGCCATTCTGTACGGAGCCCTCGAAATCGGAACTGTACCTGGCATCAACTCAATGGTGAAGTCTATCTCTCGAATCGGAGGCAAACCAGGAATCTCATCTGGAAAGACATCAGCAAACTCACACACCACTGGCAAATCCTCCAATGATGGACTCGATTTCAGTAAATCAACTGAATAGACAAGGAATCCTTCCGCTCCTTTCTGTAACAATCGAGTCATAGACAATACGGATATCAAAGGAATTCTAGATCGAGAACCCTTACCAAAGAATTTCCACTCATCAGCCATCTCAGGTCTGAATCTCACAATCTTGTGGAAACAATCGACAGTAGCTCTGTACTTGGTCAACATATCGATAACGATAATACAGTCAAAATCAGACAACCCAAGCACAATACAGTCTAACTCAATTTCATGCCCATCATACTACAGTATACACGATCTAACAGACTTCACTGATATCAAACCTGCCCCCAACGGAGAAGAGACAGACACTACAGCAGACAATGACTCAATAGGCAAAGAATGCATCAAAGCAAATCGCTCAGATATAAATGTATGTGATGCACCAGTATCTATCAATACATATGCAGGATAACCAGAAATAAAACAGTCACCTGCAACAACATCGTCAGGTGCCTCCGATGCCTGCTCCTCAGTCAAAGCGAACACTCTGGCCTGCTGTCTCGGAGGCTGGCTCACTGTTTGGCTTCCTCCTGGCCTCTGCTGTGACTGAGTAGACGGTGCTGACTGGAAAGAATGAACAGCGGCTGATCGTCGGTCAGTCTGTGCCGCTGATCCAGATGATTCGGCACCCTGTGTTCTCTGAGAGTCTCTCTGTGGGCATACTCTGGCAAAATGTCCCCGTTGCCTAGAAATACGGCAACTGCCAAATACTCCTCGGCACTGCTCAGTGGAATGCTTCCCTCCACAGGTGTTGCAATAGGGTCCTGTATAACTCTGGCTCTGTCGAGGACTCCCAGAGCTAGAAGAACTACTTCCTGACTTCTTGAATTGCTTCCCTCTAGCTTTCAAGAAATCCTTCTTTCCGCCACTACTGCTGCAACTTTCAAACCGAGGAGGTGGTTGTTGTGGTTTCGGTGCTTGTGGCACAAACGAAGCTCCTCTCTGTCTTATCAGACCGGCTTCGGCTCCCTTGGCTCGGTTCAGGGCATCAGTAAAATTATTCGGTCGCCCTGTGTTCACCAATGTAAAAATCTCGGGATTCAAACCATTGATAAACTGATCCGCAATAGCTTCTTCATTCTCGGCCACATGTGGAACAAATCGCAGCAAGGTAGAGAACTTAGTCACATATTCCTCAATATTTAGCTGGCCCTGTCTCAAATTAGCAAACTCGGCCCCCTTGTCCTTCCTGTACGACACTGGAAAGAATCTTTGATAAAATTCAGTTCTAAAGACATTCCAGGTAATAGTCGTACCTCGATGATCCAAGGCCTGCTTGGTTGTAATCCACCAGTTCTTTGCCACGTCATGCAACTGGTGCCCTATCAGTTTCACTCTCCTCTCATCAGTAAAGTCCAAGGACTCAAACAACATCTCAATATCGTCTAGCCAACTCTCGCAATCCATTGAATTCTCAGTACCCTTCAGAGTTGGTGGACGGAACGACTGAAACCTTTTCAATAATGTCTCCATAGGAGTGGCTGTAACGTCCATTGGAGGATTCAAAGTACTACCCTGTTCCGGTACTCTTCGGGGAGACATATCTGCTTATCAAAGAGGTTAGCAACAAAATACAACCAATCTGTTTCAGTCCTCCTCCGGTCATCTTACTGCTGATCCAGAATCGGTGCTGATTCATTCTCAATAACACATGTTTTCAAATCAAGTCAGATAAACAGATAAACATGAATTATAAAGCAGTAAATCATGCTAGCAATCAAAAGCAGGAAATAACACACATTCTACCCCGCTCCTTAGCTCCTATCTCAATCTAAATGATCTATCGCTCTGATACCACCTGTTGTGGGGACCCGGACGCTAATCATGTTCTTAATCATCATTAGGACAATTTAATTAATCATAATAAATAGGGTCTAAATTTTTTTTAAAATTACGGAACGTAATGGAATACATGCAAATATACATATCAGTATATTAAAAGTACAAGTCTGGTACTATATACAATCATTCGAACTAAGGTTTAATAAATACATATCAAGTATTCCAAACCCTATCTCAGATCAAAGTCTGTAGTCTCCACTCTAATCACGATCTCTCTTCATCTCCTCGACCCTGAACCTGTCCCACCTGTTGTCATGCACACATACAAACACGACAACAGCCGGATAACTCCGGTGAGAAATAAATCCCAGTATAAATCAACGAAACATGCAGTTATATCAACAATGTAAAACAAGTACCAAATATCAGTAACATGTAACAAAATCAGAAACATAATCAATATAAAATCGCCAATCAGACTCGTGACTTCACGTTTCAGACTAGACTAAATCCTAGTCTAGGGATCCCGATTTCCAGACGTTGGCATTCCATATCGATCACCAGTAATAGAAGAAACTCCAATTCTATCCACATCGATATGGTATCGATCACCAGTAATAGAAGAATCCTCAATTCTATCCACATCGATATATTATCGATCACCAGTAATAGAAGAAACGCCAATTCTATCCACATCGATATAGTATCGATCACCAGTAATAGAAGAAATTCCAATTTTATCCACATCGATTGCCAATCGTCCGGTGACCTGTACATGATAGACTTTGGCACTTTCGCCAATTTACTATCTTGTGACATCGTGCAATGTGCCCGTGGCGATCCCACCACTATCAGGCACTTCTGTCACAAGATCACTCGACTAATACCTGCTTTCTATACATTCATAAAACAAGCATATCAAGTCAAATAAATGAACATAGTAATAAGAAGTATGTGATTTAGGGAAACTCAAGTATATCATACTATACTCGAGTCGATCTCCCGGTACCACATTGACTTATACCTTTCGTCTGTAGTCTGAAGCAATATCCGTTCTGAACTCAAGACTGTCTCTATAAATCTGAAACGACATATCGAGAATTATAATATCAATATTCCATTCTCAATTCAACACTGAATCTGTTTAATCTGGATTTAAGTCAAATCAACGGCATAACGGCACATTCTCAGTATCCACGTCAATACCAAATCAACAGACATCAATTACAAATCAAAACTCATATCCGATACAATATGTAATTCATTCATAATCCAAATCTGTCCGATTTCAAATCAATATAATCAGAAACTCATAACAATTCCATAATCAGTCTGTTTCTCAATCTGACTTCGATTCTACGATGTCTAACATGTCAAGAACATCATATATGAATCATATTTGATTCTGACAATGTCATAATTTCAAGACATATCAAAACGTAACAAAACTTACGTCCAGTGGTAGCCTGCGTTGATAGAAACACAGTACTGAAGTCGGATTCTAATTCGGACGGACGGATTTCTCGTAAATCGAATTCTAAAATCAAAATCGTAAAGTTGGCCTCGTTTTTCCCTTTTCCTTTTGTTTCCTTCGAAGATTGAATTTCAGATATATATATATATATATATATATATATATATATATATATATATATATATATATATCAATTCGCATGTCAAGGCAACGTGGAAAAATCTTCAATCTGCATGTCTCGCGCATATGCGCGACATCCACTGGCGCATATGCGCGAGACCTACTGGTCTCGGCTCTTGGCAGCTCGCGCATATACGCGTCCATCTTCCGCGCATATACGCGAGGCTCTCTCGACATCTCGCGCATGTGCGCGCTCCCCGTCGCGCATGTGCGCCCACTTCTCTAGAGTTGACTTTGAACCCTCGCACAGCTCGCGCATATGCACGCACACCCACCGCGCATATGCGCGAGACCCTCTTCCCGTTTCGCGCATGTGCGCGAAAGGCACTGTCCTCGCACATACATCTTTTCACGCTGAATCAAATCGTGTCCCGATTAATCCTCTCATAATCATATCAAATTATAAATCAATAAAACAGATTACTAGGATTAAATTCTCGGGCATTACACCAAGCATCCAATTCTATTTGGGCTTGTAACAATTACAAGGTTCATGGAATTTTATTTAAATGTCTCAAATACATTTGAGTCCATTTAAATTTTAATTGATATTACTCAAGTCCACTAGTTTAATAATTATTTTTAATTGGGCTATACAAGGCCCATTGTTGTTTAATTAATTCATTACTTGAATTAATTTAATTATTTGCACTCTACTAGGTCCACTAGTGTTTAATTAATTCAACACTTGAATTAATTTAATTTAGTCCATAATAATGTTTATGAAAATCACAATTTTCAAATTTATTTTTTGTTTGGCCAACTTTTAATTTAGGAACACTTCTACAAATTAAAAGTTACATTCTCCTTATAGAAGTCATACTTCTATTTTTATTTACACTTATAAACTCCTTTATAAGCCGTTCAACACATTGAACTATTTTTCTTCTCAATGGGATCTAGAAAGCTAGCACTTGTGTGGCTCTCAATGGTTCATTGATACAACTAGCCGTGGGTTCACATCTCCATGTGATTCGGACTAAACATGTCCTTATACGAGCATACCCCAATTGCTCCATTCTTAATTATCAACTCCTTGATAACAAGAACGTCAGAACTCAAGTCTGATAGTACCCAACCAATCATGTTAAACGCCTAGCAGCATCGCTTACATGATTCCCTAGTTATCAAATGATAGTGCTTGAAAGAACAATTCAATTATGGTTAGCGTACAGTACGGTCCCTTCATCTCATATATTTTGACCGATTCGACAACCATTGGTATATCGAGAGTTGTCAATGAATCGATACTATGTGTCATGTAGTAGTTGCATCGATGGTGTAATCTATGAAACCCCTTTCATAATTACCACCATACTCTGATCAGATATTTCATACTACATATACATAAGATCACATAGGATATCCATACCCGAAGGTAAGCGGTGAATCCCCGATTACAATGCATCGACTCCTATATGTTTCGATAGAACACCCAACCTTGCCACCTGATGACCCCATGAGAGTCGGTAAACAAGTTAAAGTGCAATGCTAGCATATAGAGTCTCAATGTTGTCCCGGGTCATAAGGACTAATAGTGTACAACCATAAACTAGGACGTTTCCACTCGATAAGTGAGAACTACTTGGAAAGTGAAACGTCTGCTTATTCGTTTTTTTAGAACGTGCTATAAAATTTTCTTCTTAAAAAAATCTCACATAACATCCGACCGAACCATAAAATATTTTGGAACCATTTTAAAAGTAAAACAATAACTATTTTATCAACCAAAAAACATTATTTGAAAAGTATAACACATACTATAAACTCTCAAGAACCACTCATAAATAAATCATCGTAAAAATATCTTTAACCTAACTTAAAATCATAAATCATGTACTAGTGCGAAAACTAGCGTCGATCCTCGGGTTATGTGCACCTCCAGTCCAGTCAGATCAACCATCAAGACCTCCATTAACATATTATCATAATCACCTGCATCAATCACATCTAGTGAGTCTAAAGACTCAACACATCATATCCTTGATAACAAGTAATACGTAATACAGTTAACATATAACAGTGAAAAATACTTGTACTTAAAATATCATTTTCGTGAAGATGCATAAACTTAAAACATAACATTTTCGTAAACATTTTCATGATGCATAAACTTTAAATAAAAACATTTTCAAAAAACATAAACATATCACTTAAACATATACATATTCATATCCATATTCGTGTCCATATTCATATTCATATTCATGTTCATGTTCGTGTTTGTTGAATTCAGATCGTGATTGTGACTCGTATTATTGATCGTATTGCGCGATGGGTCCATCTAAACAAACCACAGTACTGGACGGCGGGAACACCAGCGACACTCTCACCGGTCAACTGGGCCTTGGCCAATGTATTAACATATTCGTATTCGTATTCGTATCCGTATCCAAGGAAACACGATCGTCGGGCTCCCACTGGAACCATAACCCTCACGATATTTATAACATATTTAATAGTCACAATCCCTTCACATCCTTCAACATGTCGTATTTCCATCACTTAATAAAAACATGCATATAATATCCATTTTATTTTGAAACCAAGCATGCAACATATCTTTTAAATGTCCAATTTAAATCATAAACATCATAGACATTTAAAAATCATAATTTAACATATAAAATTCCATAAACATCCATAATCATTGAAAATAATCATATTAGCACATAAAACAACATTCAGGACACTGCCATGACGTTTACTAATTTCTAGGTGTAAAAACACCTTTTTACCCCTAGATATATAATTTCTCGTTTTTGACATTTTCTTAATTTTATTGACACTAACATGTCTTAAATAATTATTTAAGCCTAAAAGAATTTTCTCATATTTTTATTTAGCTAAAATCGAGAACTTTTAAATTAATCTTTAAATAAGACGTATTAATGCGTTTTAATCCCGAATTGAAACAAAAATTAATATAAAATTCCCAAATTGAAAAATTAGACTTTTAATAATTATTTAAGCTTAAACCTAATTTTCCATTATTTTATTAGGCTTAAATCTAGGCGTTTCAATTAATTCGTTAATTAACGTTTCGTGCGGCGATAAAATCCCGGATAAATCTAAAACTCATTATTTTGATCCCAAACTTTAAACATAGCATTTTTATTATTTATTCTAACCTTCCAAGTCATGAGTCACACCCGTGGACCCATGGATTAAATTTTAGTTCTTAAAATCTCGTTTTTGACCCTTAATCGATAAACCCGAGCCATCTCCCGATTAACTTGAGCCACGCCCGAGCCACCTTGAGCCAAACCCTAGCCAACCCACCTAGTCACTCTTCTGACCAAGCCCAAGCCCCTGAACCTAGCCCAGGCTTGCACAAACCCTGCTGGAACCGAACACAAAATCTGTACATGGAAGGAACTCACGCCTATGATCTCCTAGCCCACTAGGACTCTTCCAGCCGAGCCACCACAAAACCACCATGACCTTAACCTTCCCTGGACCATGCCTAGACCAGCCCAGCCCCTAGAATCCAGCAGCAAAGCTCCTGAACAAAGGACAGCAACCTGCGCGACTTGGAGTACTACCCCACGCTCCTCATCTTTTTTTCGAGCCAGCAGTGACCCAAGCCCCTACAGCCCATGGCCCGACCCATGCCCATGACCCTTGGACCCTTATGAACCACCCAGCTCGCTCCCAGACCAAACTACAAGCCCCTCTTCTATACCGATCAGCTTCTGTGTGAATATGGGATGAGTCCCACTTCTGGTGGACTCCTTCCCCAAGCCTAGAACTCGAACCCTAGCCACCCTAGGACCCAACCCAGCCCTAGACTAAGACCCCACCTGACTCTGGATGAGACCTGGTCGAGCCCCACCAACCCATGCAAGAAACGAGTCATAGCATCTTGTACAAACCAACTCCACTCACGGTTCCTTCTTCTGATTTATTCCAGCTTCAATCTATCATGTTGCAACGTGTTTGTACATGTTTCTAGACCCTTAAACTTGTGTAAAACCCACCCATATTACTTCCTAATCATGGCAGTGAAAGGGATCGATTTTAGGTGTTCAAAACGCAACGGAAATTCAAAATTTATTCTCATGCAAGAAAACCGAACACCTCATGTACCAATGTGTAGCAAATACAAAAACACAAAATATGACATTCATAGTGTGTTTATAAAATATACCTATCAATCTTAAAAGATTTATGATGGCTCCAACTTAGTTGCCAAACAACTAAGCTCTTCAAAGGATGACAATCTACAAGCTTCCCCTTGTTCTTAAATCTTTTTTTCAAAATTTGGTCCACCACCAACAAGCTAGAACCACTCTAATTTTGCACTAGAAAAATTAGAGCATTTTTCATTGAGAAGTGTGTGCTTTCATCAACAATTGAAGAAGCAAAAATGGAGGAGAATAGGGCAAGAATTTTCGTCCATGGTGAGGGGAGGAGAGAGGGAGGAGTGTTTTTCTTGGTTTTGGAAAAAGTTAAAGCCAACAAGTTGCATGCCAAGCCTTGAACATTGAAAAAGTTGTCTCCCAACTCTTCACCTCCCCATGCACATTCTATTTGGGCTTGTAAAAATTACAAGGCCCATGGACTTTAATTTAATTGTCTCAAAAAAATTTGAGACCAATTAAACCTTACTTGATTTTACTCAAGCCCACTAGTTTAATAATTATTTCTAATTGGGCTCTACAAGGCCCAATGTTGTTTAATTAATCCAACACTTGAATCAATTTAATTATTTGGACTCTACTAGGTCCACTAGTGTTTAATTAATTCAACACTTGAATTAATTTAATTTAGTCCATAATAATGTATATGAAAATCACAATCTTCAAATACATTACTCGTTTGACCAACTTTTAATTTAGGAACACTTCCTCAAATTAAAAGTTACATTCTCCTTATAGAAGTCATACTTCTATTTTATTTACACTTATAAACTCCTTTATAAGCCGTTCAACACATTGAACTATTTTACTACTCAACGGGATCTAGAAAGTTACCACTTGTGTGACCCTCAATGGTTCATTGATACAACTAGCCGTGGGTTCACATCTCCATGTGATTAGGACTAAACATGTCCTTATTTGAGCATACCCCAATTGCTCCATTCTTACTTATCAACTCCTTGATAATAAGAACGTCAGAACTCAAGTCTGATAGTACCCAACCAATCATGTTAAACGCCTAGCAGCATCGCTTACATGATTCCCTAGGTATCAAATGATAGTGCCTGCAATAACCATTCAATTATGGTTAGCGTACAGTACGGTCCCTTCAACTCATATATCCAGACCGATTCGACAACCATTGGTATATCGAGAGTTGTCAATGAATAGATACTATGTGTCATGTAGTAGTTGCATCGATGGTGTAATCTATGAAACCCCTTTCATAATTACCACCATACTCTGATCAGATATTTCATACTACATATACATAAGATCACATAGGATATCCATGCCCGAAGGTAAGCGGTGAATCCCCGATTACAATGCATCGACTCCTATATGTTTCGACAGAACACCCAACCTTGCCACCTGATGACCCCTTGAGAGTCGGTAAACATGTCAAAGTGTAGTGCTAACACATAGAGTCTCAATGTTGTCTCGGGTCATAAGGACTAATGGTTTCAACCATAAACTAGGACGTTTCCACTCGATAAGTGAGAACCACTTGGAAAGTCCTTTTATGGAGGGTTGTTCAGTGCACTCTAACAGGAGCACCTATCTGCATGCTCGGACATCACAATGTCCCCTACCAATGAAACATGGTACTCACATCGCAGATACTAGTCTCGAACTCGAGCGGCCTATATCCTTCTTAGCGGCGGCCTAATCGACTAGAAACTGTTTAGAATATACAGTATTCCAAATATGAGTTTCATGATAATCATCATATGAGCATCTCATATTCTTTCTACTATTTGTATATTCAAGGGCTTTATCTATGCAACTAGCATGGGTATTCAGATAAAGATGTGCCAATAATAATTTCAAATATTATTAAAATAAAGATTGTTTATACATAGAGTTTCATTGTGAACACTCGTCCAACACTTGGCTCGATGTGCACCTACTCTAACAGGCATCCCCTTAGGTACATGAATTTCATGATTTATTGATCAAATTACATGTTTTCAAAACCACCTAATATGTATGTACGAAAATAATAAAGTGCAACTTGTTTTCATGCAATTTTCATAAACAAATACATAATATGGTGTGATGATGAGTAAAGAAAAGAATATGGCGTGCCTTTGCGTATTTAACGCATGATTAAACGTTGACGAATCGAAGAACGACGGAGAGAAGACGATGGCTTGAAACCCTTTGCAACTTTTGAACTTTTTTTCAAATTATTGTGTGTGTGCTGTCGTGTACTTGGGGAACAAAGGGGTGGGTATTTGTTGGGGAAGGGGGCCGAGAGTTTATGGGAGTGGGGAAGAGTTTGATCTTGTTTGAAAGTGTGTCGCCGTGAGTGGGGGAAGGAGTTTTAACATATTTTATATTAAATTATTCTACTAATAGGGCTTAAGCCTATTAAGCCTATAATTTAGGCCCATTAATCTTAATTAGGATTTAATTAGAATATTAAAATTGTTTTGGTAAAAATAGTTTGTGAATTAAATAGCGGGTTGTTAAAAAGTTCGTATTTTTGTTGAAAACCAACACCGATAAAATTTACGTCCCGGCGTATAAAGTCATCTCAAAACCCCATATTTTCAAAAATAAGAAAAACCCACAATCATATTTTAAATAATTAAAAAAATATTTAATAAAAATTTTTTACGTTTTTCAGCCATCGGTCTCCGTTCTTCGATCGCAACTTGAATAACTTTTAAAAATACATTTTAATGCAACCATGTAAAAAATATAATTTAAACATGTCAATATGCACAACATAATTAATTAATGCAATTAAAAAAATTAATTAAAATACACAAGAAATTTAATAATTGCATGCGTGTGGTTCGCTTAGACCTTTAAATTTTCGAGACGTTACAGAAAGTCCTTTATGGAGGGTTGTTCAGTGCACTCTACCAGGAGCACCTATCTGCATGCTCGGACATCACAATGTCCCCTACCAATGAAACATAGTACTCAAATCGCAGATAATAGTCTCGAACTCGAGCGGCCTATATCCTTCTTAGCGGCGGCTGAATCGACTAGGAACTGTTTAGAATATACAGTATTGCAAATATGAGTTTCATGATACTCATCATATGAGCATCTCATATTCTTTCTACTATTTGTATATTCAAGGACTTTATCTATGCAACTAGTATGGGTATACAGAAAAAGATGTGCCAAAACAGTAATTTCAAATATAATTAAAATAAAGATGTTTTATACATAGAGTTTCATTGTGAACACTCGGCCAACACTTGGCTCGACGGGAACCTACTCTAACAGGCATCCCCTTAGGTACATGAATTTCATGATTTATGGATCAAATTACATGTTTTCAAAACCACCTAATATGTATGTACGAAAATAATAAAGTGCAACTTGTTTTCATGCAATTTTCATAAACAAATACATAATATGGTGTGATGATGAGTAAAGAAAAGAATATGGCGTGCCTTTGCGTATTTAACGCATGATTAAACGTTGACGAATCGAAGAACGACGGAGAGAAGACGATGGCTTGAAACCCTTTGCAACTTTTGAACTTTTTTTCAAATTATTGTGTGTGTGCTGTCGTGTACTTGGGGAACAAAGGGGTGGGTATTTGTTGGGGAAGGGGGCCGAGAGTTTATGGGAGTGGGGAAGAGTTTGATCTTGTTTGAAAGTGTGTCGCCGTGAGTGGGGGAAGGAGTTTTAACATATTTTATATTAAATTATTCTACTAATAGGGCTTAAGCCTATTAAGCCTATAATTTAGGCCCATTAATCTTAATTAGGATTTAATTAGAATATTAAAATTGTTTTGGTAAAAATAGTTTGTGAATTAAATAGCGGGTTGTTAAAAAGTTCGTATTTTTGTTGAAAACCAACACCGATAAAATTTACGTCCCGGCGTATAAAGTCATCTCAAAACCCCATATTTTCAAAAATAAGAAAAACCCACAATCATATTTTAAATAATTAAAAAAATATTTAATAAAAATTTTTTACGTTTTTCAGCCATCGGTCTCCGTTCTTCGATCGCAACTTGAATAACTTTTAAAAATACATTTTAATGCAACCATGTAAAAAATATAATTTAAACATGTCAATATGCACAACATAATTAATTAATGCAATTAAAAAAATTAATTAAAATACACAAGAAATTTAATAATTGCATGCGTGTGGTTCGCTTAGACCTTTAAATTTTCGAGACGTTACAGAAAGTCCTTTATGGAGGGTTGTTCAGTGCACTCTACCAGGAGCACCTATCTGCATGCTCGGACATCACAATGTCCCCTACCAATGAAACATAGTACTCAAATCGCAGATAATAGTCTCGAACTCGAGCGGCCTATATCCTTCTTAGCGGCGGCTGAATCGACTAGGAACTGTTTAGAATATACAGTATTGCAAATATGAGTTTCATGATACTCATCATATGAGCATCTCATATTCTTTCTACTATTTGTATATTCAAGGACTTTATCTATGCAACTAGTATGGGTATACAGAAAAAGATGTGCCAAAACAGTAATTTCAAATATAATTAAAATAAAGATGTTTTATACATAGAGTTTCATTGTGAACACTCGGCCAACACTTGGCTCGACGGGAACCTACTCTAACAATATCTTGAGCGAGGCCCACAACACCCCGTACTACATCCATCCGTGGAGTACGAAAATGTATAAAGACCTTCAGACTCTTTATTGGCGGCCGAGCATGAAGCAAGATATTCTGCGATTCGTTTCCGAGTGTTTGACTTGTCAGTAGGTCAAGACAGAGCATCAGAGACCTCCAGAGAAGCTGAGACCACTCCCTATTCCCGAGTGGAAATGGGAGAACATCACCATAGACTTTGTGACAGGGCTTCCGAGGACTACTGGAGGATATAATGCCATATGGGTGATTGTTGATCGGCTCACTAAATCAGCTCATTTCCTACCGATAAGGAAGACTTTCACCATGACTAAGTACGCAGAGTTGTACATCAGAGAGATAGTCAGATTGCATGGGATTCCAATGTCCATTGTGTCAGATAGGGATCCGAGGTTCACGTCTACGTTTTGGAAGAGTCCCCATTAGGCATTGGGTCTAAGCTGCTATTCAGTACTGCCTTTCATCCTCAGACAGACGGACAGTCAGAGGTTATTAAGATTGTGGAGGACCTACTCCGAGCTTGCATTATCGACTTCCAGGGTAGCTGGGAGCCAAAGTTACCTCTTGTGGAGTTCTCATAAAACAACATTTATCAGGCATTGATTGGTATGGCTCCATACGAGGCACTATACGAGAGCAAGTGTAGGTCGCCAGTGTATTGGGACGAGGTAGGAGAGAGAGAGAGAATAGTTGGGTCCGGATATTGTCAGGCAGACAGCAGAGTTTGTGGGCACGATTCGAGACAGGATGAGGACTTCTCAAAGCCGTCAGAAAAGTTATGCAGACCAGAGGCGTCGAGATATTGTGTTCGCAGTAGGGGATCATGTGTTTGTGAAGATAGCACTGATGAAGAGCAAGCTCGGCCCTAGATTCATCGGACCATTCGAGATCCTAGAGAGAGTTGGGACACTTGCTTACAGAGTCACATTGCCGCCGAGTCTGGCGGGAGTTCATAATGTGTTCCACATCTCTATGCTGCGGAAGTACATGTCGAATCATTAACATGTGCTGAACTATGAGCCACTTCAGCTGACACCGCACATGTCATTCGAGGAGAGACCCACTCATATTTTAGACAGACGGGAGAGGAGGCTCCGGAACAAGGTGATCCATATGGTCAAAGTCAAGTGGCTAAATCATTTCAAGGAGAAGGATACTTGGAGAGGGAGACCGAGATAAGGAGTCCCTACCCGTAGTTATTTGGTATGTTCTAAATTTCGAGGACGAAATTTTATTTTAAGAGGGGGAGAGTTATAAGGTACATGAATTTAATTTACGTAACATGAATGCATGCAATCTAGGATTTTATTTAAATTATGTGTTTATTTATTTTTATGCATTTAATGCATGATAGGGTTCATTTCACGATAATTTTAAAAGTTCACGCATTTGGATTTTGATATGCATTTCGCACTCGATCGAGGAATGAAGACGGAGAATATCAAGAAAATTATTTTATTACATATTTAAATTTTATTAATTAATACGGGCTGTTTTAAGTGTATTTTTCAAGAAATAAGCTTTGTTGGTTATTTTTATCCGTCGGAACATATTTTTAATCGGTATGCAAATATTATCCAATCAAAGGACTTTTTGAGTGTTCGAGCAATATTTTCGAAAACTTAACAAAATGAAATATTTTTCGGGAGTGTGTTTGGGTTTGATGGGCCTATTTTAAACTTAGTGGGCTCAAGACCCTCTGTAAACTTTTTAAAATATAATTAGGGCGCATTAGCATTTTTGTTTACTATTTAATTACTACCCTAAGCACTCCCTAAACCTAATTTTCCCCTAGCAGCCGCCCACCCCTCCATCAGCCACTCTCTTCACAAAAATTTCAGCAGCAAGATGCAGCAAATTTCAACCATTGATAAATCCTTCAAGAAAACTTATCCTCGCCTCCCCGTTTCACGTCTCACGCACGTACCTTGAAGCTTTTGGTCATAAAATCGATAAGGCATGCTTGTATTTTTGTTTTCTCTTCATACACCTCATAAGAATGCTGAATTTAGTATATTTTTATGATAATTTTATTATCTACACCATGCTTACATTTTTGCAAAAAGCTTGACATGAAATTCGGTTCCTTTGCATGTTGCTCACGTTTTTCTTGAATGTTGTTGCAAGGCTATCTAGTGGTGTTGCTGAATGTTTTATGGTTGAGAGTAATTTTTTCACTAGGCTGGAATCGATGGAGTGCAGGTATATGGTGAAGGCCGAGAGTTAGTGTCCTAGGCGGCTAGGGTTTTGAGGAGTTTTGGTGCAAGGTGGGGTAGGCTCGGCTGAAAGGGGGCTGAACCAGACCAAGGTGCAATCCATGAGGGTCTAATTGAGGTCCAAGGAAGGCCTCATCACAGCTGGTCTCAAGTGGAAGTGGGATTCGGGTGAGGGTTGGTTCGGTTTGTGTGTTTGGGGGATTTACCGAGCGTGCGACCCGTGCTGCGTGCATGGGGCTAAGTGCATGAGGTGGTTCGGTCCAGGAGGGCCCTTCGGTGGTCTAAATGAGGTTGGTTAGTGGCTGTTCCACTTGGTCGTGAACTAGGTGTGAAATTATGGAGCTTGGTTTCATTAGAGTTCGGTCATGGCACTTGATGGAAATTCCAGCAGCATGTGGCCTAGTTTTCGTGGGTCATAGTATACTGGAATGTGAGGTTTAGGGGCTAGTATGATTTATTTTAGGCATGTTTTAAGTTTGGAATAATTTGGTCAAGTTTCGGGTCGATTCGGGTTAAAACCGGGACCCTGGTCCAAGTTTTAAACGAATCGGTTAAGTTTTATAACGGGCTCGAGTTTACGTCTAAAAAATACATTTAATTATGTTTTGGGATATTTTAAGGACTTTGGTAAGCTTCGGGTCGAAATTTAGAGGTCCAGGGGTAAAACGGTCATTTTGGGTTTCCAGGGGCAAAATGGTTATTTTGCACAAGTGGTGAGATTTTAGTCCTGGCAGTGCCCCGAGCACAAAGTTATCATGATTTTAAATGTTTTATGCATTACGATCATGATTTTTGTGAAATTAAGAAATATAAGTTGCAAGCTTGATTTTAATAAAAATTTATGCACGTGCATAATTTTGATAAATGATGTAAATGATGATGTTTTGTGTAGAACCCGTAACTTAGACTACGTATAAGCCATGCATAATTCTAGTACTTTAAAGTAAATTGATTTTATTGCATGAGTATTTAAAGTGCCTTTCTTTAAAGTTAATTATTTTATTTTAGTAGTTTAAATTTTATTCTTTCAGTTATTTCAGTGAGGCCGGACTGGAGTTGGAGTTTTGAAATAGAATTTAAGATTCAGAAAATATATCAAGAATTTATTTTAGCTATCAAGTAAGTTGATTTAAGTTAAAAAGGAGGTTTGAGGATTTATTTTAATTACTTGAGGTGAGTAGGAAATAAGTTCATTTAAGTTCCAATAATTAAGGGATTAATTCACTAAATTAATTAAAGGATTGGTGAGGCTTTTAACGGTTATAAATTTACTAGTTAGAAAATTATTCCCCTCCATTTATTAGTGAATTTTTCGGCCACTCCTTAGTGGAATAAGCAATTATATGCCAACTCACCTTTGACCCATTCTATGTTAGTCTAGCTTGCTAACCTTTTTAATTATTTATTCACCTTAATTAATTAATACTAGATCACTACCCTAGCCTTGATTATCAGGTATAATCGGCCACCTCACCCCCCAAAAAGCACCAACAAATTATTTGATAGCAACAAGAATTCAAATTTCAAAAATAGTAGACTTGGTCTTGCTTGTTTCCCTATATTTTGCACCCATCTCCCTCACCATCCTAACCACCATTTCTCCTCCCCATCACCGAAAATTAGAGAGCATTTCAGTGTTAAAAAAAACCGTGGGTTCCATAGCTTAAACAAGAGAGACAAATCGAGTAAGAAACAAGGTAGCACAAGCGCTTCACCTCCTCCGCGCCGAGTCGTCTTATTCTTTCATTTTTCATTCAAACGAAACCAGGCATGCATATATTCTTCCTTGACTCTTCAATCAAGTCCTATTATCATTATTTTTACATTTCATGATCATCATTTTCATGCAAAAACCGAAACACACCAACAATTTTCAGAAAATAAAACATGCAGATTTTTCGGTTCCATGACAAGCTTCACGGTTTTCGTTTGTTGTGATGTTTCAGGTGGATGGTTCGACTCCAGGCTCACTAGGCTACATCTAGACACATATTAGGGTGTGTCAAGACCATGAGGGTCCATTCAAACAAGCCTCATACATGATGGAAACCGAAATTACAGCAACTTTCCATTCTTGCCACTTGAGTCTTCGAAAAATTTTGTTTGCTGTCATAAGGGGAATGGATCTGATCATGGCTACCACAAGGCCCATAGCCATGATTAAATCACTTCCCTAGCATGTATAAAACGTGACTAAGTCTCCCTTTTGGAGGTTTGGTCTATGGTGAATCGGTTTTTTAAAAAAAAACAACACAAGAACAGCCCCTTCCCCTTCGGCCCTTCACTTGTTACAGCATGTGTCATCTCGGTTTTGGTGGTTGAGTGTGGATCTTGGTTGGCCTATGGCCCTTAGCCATGGTTCATACCATACCCCAAGATGTCTAGATCGTGCCATGGTCAATCCAATGGCCACTGGAACGAGACGAGACAGCAGACGAAGCACAACTCCACGCGCATGCAAGGCTGCCTCGGGTGTGACTTTCGGTTGAGTTATGGTGTGATGCAAATTGTGGCTGGCCTAGGGCCATTAGCCATGGTTCAAATCATTCTTTGGGATGTTGGTAAGAGTCTCTGGTCGGTGGTTCAAGCCCCAATGGCCGGTAGTCTCGAAAACGACACAGAGAAGCGAAGGCACAGTTGCTGGAATTTCTGGACAGCAACTTGCTGTGTCAGTTCGGAGGCTCGTTCGAGTTCTTGGTTGGCTTTTAGCCTATAGCCTTGGACTGGACAGTGCCTCATCGAGTTAGGAAGGTCATGTTTTTGGCCGTTCGTGATTCGGATCATTTTTGAGGTCGTACGAGAATTTACGGTGCGATGTGCCAAATTGACTCTCGAAAGAGCGTTTCATGTTTTGGCCTCCATTCACCTAGATTTCGACCCTCACTATTTTAGGAGCATTGTTTCATCATTTTAGGCGTATTTTAATCATGACTACTTGATGGTTCGGTGTTGGTTCGGGTTGGCATGGAGTCGTGATTAAATACGAAGTCGTAGGCGCACTTGTCTCAGTTTTTTGATTTAATTGCATAGTTTGGTCAAGTAAAAGCTATTGCATATTTTTCATGGCATATTTAGGTTGCAGAGAGCCTGGGAGCGATCCATTCCATCAGTAAAATTATTACAGGATATTTAATTTTGTGAATTAATTATATTACGTGCAAAATATTCATTTTTGAGATTTATACGATATGGCTTATGGTCACTTTACTATCATGATTAAACCCGGTCCACAATTACCGGTCCGGTCACCAGTTACCGGTCAGTTCAGTTGTTTCACCCAGTATACTGTGGCAGTAGTCTGATCAGACGTAAATCCGGTCACCAGTTACCGGTCCGGTCCCCAGTATCGGTCAGCTCAGTTCAGTTCAGTTCAGGGACCACATGCGTAGACCATAATCTCAACAGAAAATTATTACATGCTATTTCAGTACAGGGCTCCAAGGAGCAAACATTTTTACTATGATTTTTTAGTTCAGTATGCACGTATTATAATTGCTCATGACAAGTTATTTCAAGTATGCCTCATGACATGATATTTTTATCCCATGCAAATTTTACTATATTATTTACTCGTTATTTACGATATATGCATGTTGAGTCTTTAGACTCAGTAGACTTGATTGTTGTAGGTACTGATGATATCGGGATCGAGGACGGGGACCAGTGAGCTAGCTTGGGTCGGCAGTAGTGGCACCCGAGGACCTCAGTTTCAGCACTTGCCATTTTATTTTTGATGCTCAAATATTTTATCAGTTGTTGAATACTTTAACTTGTTATTTTGGCAAGTAATAATTTCTTCCGCTGGTATTTTGAACGTTAAACATTTTATCAGTTTTTGGTATGAATGAGGCACTCCATTTATTTTAAAAAAAAAATTTAAATTTCCCGCAAATTTTCAAAGTAAGGATTTTCAGGCCTCGACAGCTGGTATCAGAGCAATGGTTCTGTATGGGGTTGCACTACTACTGACCGCGAGAAGCTCACGAAGTCACGTCTTCGGTCTGTAAGTTTACATTTACGCATTTTATTTAAAGCATGAATTATTTTTTTACGGCATGATTTCATGAAGCATTTTATGTCCAGATTCATTTTATTTGTTCAGTATTTAAATTTAAATAAATTATGGAATTATGCATGTTAGTTACGTATGGGTTATGTATGGAACAGTATGCCCCCTAGACGCATTCTAGAGCGCACTAGAGATGAGGAGCCTCAGCAGGAGGACAGGGAGGAGCAGAGACAGGAGAGAGATCTACCACCTCCACCCCCACCGGACATGAATGCCCAGATGCTGGCTGGGATGACTCAGTTCTTCGCACAGTTTGCGGGGAACAATGTTGTGGCGACCAGGCCGACAGGGCCCGAGGTTGTATATGAGAAATTCATGAAGATGAGTCCAAAGGAGTTTTCAGGGACGTCGGACCCCATGATTGCCGAGGGCTGGATCAAGTCCCTCGAGGTTATCTTCGAGTTTATGGAACTTGGGGATGCAGATCGAGTTCGTTGTGCCTCTTATCTGTTCGGAGGAGATGCCCGCTTATGGTGGGAAGGAGCTTCAGTAGCCCTTAATTTGGCTACACTGTCTTGGGTGCGCTTCACAGAGGTATTCTACTCCAAATATTTAACTGAGGAAGTGCGTACCAGGTTGACTACTGAGTTCATGAGCCTGAGACAAGGAGATATGGCTGTTACGGAGTTCATCCGTAAGTTCGAGATGGGTTGTCATTTTGTACCCCTGATCGCGAATGATGCTAAAGCCAAGTTGATGCATTTCTTGGTGGGTCTACGACCGATCTTGTGCCGTGATGTTAGGGTATCTGACCCTACTTCTTATGAGGTCGCTGTCTCCAAAGCTCTAGCCGCAGAGCAGGATCAGCGTGATATAGAGAGAGACCGCCAGGGCAAGCGCCCAATCCAGGTACCACACCGCCCTCCTCCTCAGCAGCATCAGCACAAGCGGCCATATCACGGCCCGCCCAGAAACAGAGGAGGACCTCAGCAGCAGCAGCAGCAGCAGGGACGTGTCTTCCCGAGGACCTTTGAGCACCCAGTTTGTCCCAAGTGCTCACACCGTCATCCTGGAGCATGCATGTATGGCTCAGGGAAATGTTTTAAGTGTGGCAGCACAGACCACGTGCTGCGGCAGTGCCCCCGGAAGAATCTGCCTACCCAGGGCAGAGTTTTTGCTCTCCATGCTGCGGAGACGAACCCCGATACCATGTTGATGATAGGTACTTTACAGCTTTAAGTTTACATTTGCATTCCAATGTTTTGGGAATCAAGATTTAGATTTTGAACTTAGAATTGCGATAGGATTGCATGCTCTACTCAGTATTATTTGCGGGATTAAGATAGAAGAATTGTGACCTTTGCATGCCAATAAGTTCAGCTCTTGTGATTATTTGGGTTCAGCTTAGTGTTCCGAACTTTCAGGGAGAATTTTCATAGCTGGCTCAGCTACCAAAGCCCTGATAGATTCAAGGGCTACCCACTCATTTATTTCGGAGGTCTTTGCCAATTTCCTCAAAGTCAAGACCATCGGGCTAGATATAGCCTATTCAGTAGTGTTGCCTTCAGGCGAAGAAATGACAGCCACCAATGTGATATGAGACATAGATCTTGATCTCGATGGCAATCTTGTCTATGCGGATCTTATAGTGTTGCCGATGCCAGAGTTTGACATCATTCTAGGGATGGATTGGCTATTGCGGAATAGAGTTTTGATTGACTTCCAGCGGAGATCAGTTCTAGTCCGACCGCCTGGAATGACTCAGTTCTTATTCGAGCCGGACAGGTACTTTCCTTTACCATGTATTATTCCTTATGTCCAGGCTAGGAAGCTCATGCATAGAGGGTGTCGGGCATTTCTAGCAACCTTTGTATCTGTCCCCGAGGCGCCCAGTTAGTCAGCCTCAGATGTTCCGATTGTTAGAGACTTCTTAGACGTTTTTCCTGAGGACGTCTCTGGTATGCCACCTGAGAGGGAGGTGGAGTTTTCTATCGAGCTTATGCCAGGTACGGCTCCGATCTCAAAAGCACCGTATCGACTTGCACCGACAGAGATGGAAGAGCTTAAGAAGCAGATTCAGGAACTTCTTGACAAGGAGTTCATTCGCCCTAGCTTCTCACCTTGGGGCGCGCCAGTCTTGTTTGTTAAGAAGAAAATGGCACGATGAGGCTTTGTATTGACTATCGGGAGTTGAACAGGGTTACAGTGAAGAATAAATACCCACTTCCGAGGATTGAGGATCTGTTTGACCAGTTGCAGGGACCTTCGATTTTCTCCAAGATAGATCTGCGTTCCGGTTATCACCAATTGAGGGTGAGAGATGCTGATGTTTCAAAGACAACTTTCAGGACTCGTTATGGCCACTACGAGTTCCTTGTGATGCCGTTCGGTTTGACGAATGCGCCAGCGATCTTCATGGATCTCATGAATCGCGTATTTCAGCCGTACCTCGATCAGTTTGTGATAGTGTTCATAAACGAAATTCTCGTCTACTCCAAGAATTGGGAGGATCACAGCAGACATCTGACCTCAGTGTTGCAGACATTGCAGAAGCACAAATTATTCGCAAAGTTCAGTAAATGCGAATTCTGGTTAGAGAAGGTGGCGTTCTTAGGCCACATTGTTTCCAGCAGTGGCATTGAGGTAGACCCAGCGAAAGTTACAGCCGTCAGAGATTGGGTTGTGCCACAGAATGCATCAGAGATCCGCAGTTTTCTTGGCTTAGCAGGATATTATCGGAAGTTCATCAAGGGATTCTCCTCGATTGCAGTTCCACTCACAGCACTGACCAAGAAGAATGTGAAATTTGTTTGGAGCGAGGAGTGTCAGAAGAGCTTCGATACTTTGAAGCAAGCTCTTATCTCAGCACCAGTTTTGGCCGTGTCGTTAGGGTCCGGTGAGTTTGTTCTGTATACCGATGCTTCGAAGCTCGGTCTTGGCGCAGTGTTGATGCAGCATGGGAAGGTGATAGCATATGCTTCTAGACAGTTGAAGACTCATGAGAAGAACTACCCTATCCATGATCTAGAGTTGGCCGCAGTAGTTTTTGCCTTGAAGATTTGGAGGCATTATCTGTATGGAGAGAAGTGCCAGATCTTTACCGACCACAAGAGCCTCAAGTATTTCTTTACGCAGAAGGAGCTGAACATGCGTCAGAGGCGTTGGTTGGAGCTTGTGAAGGATTATGACTGTGACATTAGCTACCACCCGGGTAAAGCTAATGTAGTTGCGGATGCATTGAGCAGAAAAGTCGCAGTGATGGCTCATTTGACAGTTTCGAGACCTCTTCAGCTTGAGATGCAGAAGTTTGATCTCGAGACTTATCCTCAAGGTAGAGTTCCCCGTCTTTCTACCTTGACCATTCAGTCTTCCCTTTTGGACCGTATTCGCAGTGGTCAGGCAGCAGATGAGCAATTGGCAAAGTGGAAGCAGAGGGATGAGGCCAAGGGCAGTGTCTTGTATTCAGTTAGTGACGGTATTGTGAGATACCGAGACAGGATGTGGGTTCCTAGCAGTGATTCTATCCGAGCAGATATTCTAACAGAAGCCCACATGTCCCCGTACTCCATTCATCCAGGGAGTACGAAGATGTACCAAGATTTGCAGCTTTTGTATTGGTGGCCTGGGATGAAGAAAGACATCAGACGATTTGTATCTGAGTGTCTGACTTGCCAGCTAGTGAAGGCCGAGCATCAAAGACCAGCAGGTTTGCTCAAGCCTCTTCCCATTCCCGAGTGGAAGTGGGAGAATGTTACCATGGACTTTGTGACCGGATTGCCGAGGTCAGCCAGAGGATCGAATGCCATCTGGGTGATTGTAGATCGTCTTACCAAATCAGCGTACTTCTTACCTAATAAGATGACTTTCACCATGGTTCAGTATGCGGAGTTGTATATTCGGGAGATAGTCCAACTCCATGGTATTCCAGTTTCTATCGTATCTGACAGAGATCCCAGATTCACTTCCTCGTTTTGGAAGAGCTTGCATTCGACTATGGGTACGAAGTTGCTGTTTAGCACAGCTTTCCATCCGCAGACAGATGGGCAGTCAGAGCGAGTCATTCAGATTTTGGAGGATCTTCTCCGTGCTTGCGTCATTGATTTCTCTGGGAGTTGGGAGTCGAACTTACTATTGGTCGAGTTCACCTATAACAACAGCTTTCAGTCGTCTATAGGTATGGCTCCTTATGAAGCATTGTATGGCCGCAAGTGTAGATCTCCTATTTATTGGGATGAAGTAGGAGAGAGATCAGAGTTGGGTCCAGAGATTATTCAGCAGACTGTCGACGTAGTGGCCCGGATCCGTGATAGAATGAGGACTGCTCAGAGTCGACAGAAGATCTATGCAGATCAGAGGAGGAGAGATTTAGAGTTTGCTGTCGGCGACCATGTCTTTGTGAAGGTGGCACCTATGAAGGGTGTCATGCGATTTGGGAAAAAAGGGAAGCTCAGTCTGAGATTTATTGGACCATTTGAGATCCTTGACAGAGTTGGGACGCTAGCTTATCGTGTGGCTCTTCTGCCGAATCTGGCCGGAGTACACAATGTCTTTCACGTCTCTATGCTGAGGAAGTATATGGCGAATCCTTCGCATGTCTTGAACTTCGAGCCGTTGCAGCTTACTCTGAACCTATCTTATGAGGATAGACCATTACAGATCTTAGACAGGCAGGAGAAGAAGCTTCGGAACAAGCTGGTTATGCAAGTCAAAGTCAAATGGCTCAACCATTCAGAGGAGGAAGCTACATGGGAGTCTGAGCCGGAGATGAGAGATCGTTACCCCGAATTATTTGGTGAGTTTTAATTTCGAGGACGAAATTTCTTTTAAGGGGGGAAGGATTGTAGAACCCGTAACTTAGACTACGTATAAGCCATGCATAATTCTAGTACTTTAAAGTAAATTGATTTTATTGCATGAGTATTTAAAGTGCCTTTCTTTAAAGTTAATTATTTTATTTCAGTAGTTTAAATTTTATTCTTTCAGTTATTTCAGTGAGGCCGGACTGGAGTTGGAGTTTTGAAATAGAATTTAAGATTCGGAAAATATATCCAGAATTTATTTTAGCTAGCAAGTAAGTTGATTTAAGTTAAAAAGAAGGTTTGAGGATTTATTTTAATTACTTGAGGTGAGTAGGAAATAAGTTCATTTAAGTTCTAATAATTAAGGGATTAATTCACTAAATTAATTAAAGAATTAGTGAGGCTTTTAACGGTTATAAATTTACTAGTTAGAAAATTATTCTCCTCCATTTATTAGTGTATTTTTCGGCCACTTCTTAGTAAAATAAGCAATTATATGCCGACTCACCTTTGACCCATTCTATGTTAGTCTAGCTTGCTAACCTTTTTAATTATTTATTCACCTTAATTAATTAATACTAGATCACTACCCTAGCCTTGATTATCAGGTATAATCGGCCACCTCACCCCCCAACAAGCACCAACAAATTATTTGATAGCAACAAGAATTCAAATTTCAAAAAGAGTAGACTTGGTCTTGCTTGTTTCCCTATATTTTGCACCCATCTCCCTCACCATCCTAACCACCATTTCTCCTCCCCATCACCGAAAATTAGAGAGCATTTTAGTGTTAAAAAAAACCGTGGGTTCCATAGCTTAAACAAGAGAGACAAATCGAGTAAGAAACAAGGTAGCACAAGCGCTCCACCTCCTCCGCGCCGAGTCGTCTTATTCTTTCGTTTTTCATTCAAACGAAACCAGGCATGCATATATTCTTCCTTGACTCTTCAATCAAGTCCTATTATCATTATTTTTACATTTCATGATCATCATTTTCATGCAAAAACCGAAACACACCAACAATTTTCAGAAAATAAAACATGCAGATTTTTCGGTTCCATGACAAGCTTCACGGTTTTCGTTTGTTGTGATGTTTCAGGTGGATGGTTCGACTCCAGGCTCACTAGGCTACATCTAGACACATACTAGGGTGTGTCAAGACCGTGAGGGTCCATTCAAACAAGCCTCGTACATGATGGAAACAAAAATTACAGCAACTTTCCATTCTTGCCACTTGAGTCTTCGAAAAATTTTGTTTGCTGTCATAAGGGGAATGGATCTGATCATGGCTGCCACAAGGCCCATAGCCATGATTAAATCACTTCCCTAGCATGTCTAAAACGTGACTAAGTCGCCCTTTTGGAGGCTTGTCCATGGTGAATCGGTTTTTTTAAAAAAAAACAACACAAGAACAGCCCATTTCCCTTCGGCCCTTCACTTGTTACAGCATGTGTCATCTCGGTTTGGTGGTTGGGTGTGGATATTGGTTGACCTATGGCCCTTAGCCACGGTTCATACCATACCCCAAGATGTCTAGATCGTGCCATGGTCAATCCAATGGCCACTGGAACGAGACGAGACAGCAGACGAAGCACAACTCCACGCGCATGCAAGGGTGCCTCAGGTGTGACTTTCGGTTGAGTTATGGTGTGATGCGAATTGTGGCTGGCCTAGGGCCCTTAGCCATGGTTCAAATCATTCTTTGGGATGTTGGTAAGAGTCTTTGGTCGGTGGTTCAAGCCCCAATGGCCGGTCGTCTCGAAAACGACACAGAGAAGCGAAGGCACAGTTGCTGGAATTTCTGGACAGCAACTTGCTGTGTCAGTTCGGAGGCTCGTTCGAGTTCTTGGTTGGCTTTTAGCCTATAGCCTTGGACTGGACAGTGTCTCATCGAGTTAGGAAGGTCATGTTTTTGGCCGTTCGTGATTTGGATCATTTTTGAGGTCGTACGAGAATTTACGGTGCGATGTGCCAAATTGACTCTCGAAAGAGCGTTTCATGTTTTGGCCTCCATTCACCTAGATTTCGACGCTCACTATTTTAAGAGCATTGTTTCATCATTTTAGGCGTATTTTAATCATGACTACTTGATGGTTCGGTGTTGGTTCGGGTTGGCATGGAGTCGTGATTAAATACGAAGTCGTAGGCGCACTTGTCTCAGTTTTTTGATTTAATTGCATAGTTTGGTCAAGTAAAAGCTATTGCATATTTTTCATTGCATATTTAGGTTGCAGCGAGCCTGGGAGCGATCCATTCCATCAGTAAAATTATTACAGGATATTTAATTTTGTGAATTAATTATATTACGTGCAAAATATTCATTTTTGAGATTTATGCGATATGGCTTGTGGTCACTTTACTATCATGATTAAACCCGGTCCCCAGTTATCGGTCCGGTCACCAGTTACCGGTCGGTTCAGTTGTTTCACCCAGTATACTGTGGCAGTAGTCTGATCAGACGTAAATCCGGTCACCAGTTACCGGTCCGGTCCCCAGTATCGGTCAGCTCAGTTCAGTTCAGTTCAGGGACCACATGCGTAGACCATAATCTCAACAGAAAATTATTACATGCTATTTCAGTACAGGGCTCCAAGGAGCAAACATTTTTACTATGATTTTTTAGTTCAGTATGCACGTATTATAATTGCTCATGACAAGTTATTTCAAGTATGCCTCATGACATGATATTTTTATCCCATGCAAATTTTACTATATTATTTACTCGTTATTTACGATATATGCATGTTGAGTCTTTAGACTTACTAGACTTGATTGTTGTAGGTACTGATGATGTCGGGATCGAGGGCGGGGACCAGTGAGCTAGCTTGGGTTGGCAGTAGTGGCACCCGAGGACCTCAGTTTCAGCACCTGCCATTTTATTTTTTATGCTCAAATATTTTATCAGTTGTTGAATACTTTAACTTGTTATTTTGGCAAGTAATAATTTCTTCCGCTGCTATTTTGAACGTTAAATATTTTATCAGTTTTTGGTATGAATGAGGCACTCCATTTATTTTTAAAAAAAAATTTAAATTTCCCGCAAATTTTCAAAGTAAGGATTTTCAGGCCTCGACATTTTGAAGGATGAGAATTAATTGTGTCTATCGATGTATATGTAAATGCTTAAGATGTATATGTAAATGATGATGATGAGGTCAAGGCATAGTGGATGGGTAATACTGTCACTGATGTCCGAGAGCCGCCGGGTACCGCGGTTTTATGTAGATGGATTCATCGTATAATGATGAATGATGTACGAAAGTCACAACTAATGAACTGAATTCACTAAAGTAAATGATTTATAAGGATATGATGATAATGATGAGCTGTTTTGACATGTTACGATTTCATATGACATGGTTACTTTATGCTTTTAAAGTTCATGAAAGGTATGTTGATTACATTATATTTTCACTTTTGTGTGCTATGTATATGTACTTGTTATTTCTGGTACAGGTGTGTTGAGTCTCTAGAATAACTAGGCTTGTGTGATGCAGTGAGCATGTTTTTGAGGGGATTGGAGGTGCCGAACTCTGAGTCAGCAGAACTAGATGTGCGTGCACGACCCGAGGACCACATTTCTTCCGCACATGATGTTTTTATGAGTTTTGAGATGACATGAGCATTTTATTCATTGGTTTTAATACGTTGATGATTACTAGGATTTTTACTCCTTATGCTTACGCACTTCCTGTTGGTCGAGTTTGGCCACTTTAACTGCACTGTTTTAAGTTGTGAAACATTTACGATTATTTTTATGTGGGATATTTTCAGTAGGGTTGCATGCATGCAAATTATTTAAAAGATATTTACGAAAATGTGAGCCTTTAAAAAATTTCGAATTTTAAATTAGTAGATGTTTCAGTCTTGGTATATATTTATAGTAGTGATGTGACCGTACATCAAGACTCGTGACATGTGATCGTTGCAGCTTGAATACGTTCCTTGAAATTTGTGTCTCGACATTTCCGACATATGTTCTGGAACATTTTTTCTTTAAGCTTTTCTGCAACGTCTATTATTGTACTTTTGATAGTACAGATGGTTTTGTACCTTTGTGCGCAACTGGATCTCATTGAATAAGCTTGTCGAGTTCTGAAACTGCTTGGTTCTAATTGATGTTCTGAACTGATCAGTTGGACTAGTATTGAACTTGTGAGGTGAAATCAGTTGACTCGTCAGCTGAACTGATTTCACTGATTCAGTTGAACTGGTTAGTTGGGCTCTTAATCAATTGAACACTTCATCAGCTGGTCGGGCCTCTGAAGGGCTTCTGCTCAATTTCATATCAACTGGACAATCAGTTGAATTACTCTTGATACTTCAGTTGTACCGGTTCAGTTCGGTCAATCAGTTGGCCCTTTCAGTTTGCATCTCGATAGCTTCAGTTTTGGTTTGATAACTGATCAGTTCGAGTCCTGATCAGTTTCAGTTTCTGCGCACTTAACTAGAATTATTAGAAACACAATAACAAGTTTTGTTAACATCAAAATCAAGATTGCGAACTTGAAATGTTCCAACAATCTCTTTCTTTTTGATGATCACAAAACTTGACCAGTTAAAGCGATTACTGATTCTCCCCCTTTGTGAGAATAAAAAACATTTAAAAACATTAAAAAAAAATTCAGTTCAAGGGATAAAAAAGCTCCCCCTCAATAACTGAATTTAAAACCGAGTTTTAAAAACATTTTTCAATTCGAGGGAAAGAAAGCTCCCCCTAATTAAATGAATTAAAAACTCCTTTTTAAAAAGATTATCTACGCCAAAATTTAGTAGCTTTAATATTCAAGCAGTTTAGACAAGAAATCTGGAGGTATCATCTCAATCACAAAGAAACATAATTGGATAAACATGATATTTATTTAATCAAATAGATCTCCCTTTTGTTATATATTTAAGTGCATTACCAGTTATAAGAGAAATTGCTACTTCAATAGCATGATTTAAACAACATCTAATATCAATCAGTTTATGCATGACAGAACTTAATATACCAACAACTGGTTGCCTTGAACTCTTGAAGTGCTGCAACGATCTTGAGTCTTCTTGCAAGACAAACAGCTAGCTGCCTTGGACATGATCTCTATGTTGTCAAACTGGTCGGGCTGACTCAAACTGGACTCAGCTGATGTTGAACCGCATTGATAATCTACTTGAAATGATACAGCAGTTAAGCTGCGGTATCCTGCTGATGATTAAGCTCAACTTTAATTATCCAACATCTCAACATAGCTGGGCTTCGTCTGTTGATCAGCTTCAACTGGTAGGTTGGCAGCCGAAACCTTGTCTTCCGATCAGTTTTGCTGAATAACCAATGGGTAGGACTCATACCCCTGCAGGCTGAAGGAATCACCTTCTAGCCAACACTTGTTTAACATCTGTGTGTCAAAGACTACATACACAAGTTTTACATCTTTGTGCAAGACTGTATTTTGAGTGGTGGTGAGTGTGTTTGTGATAACTGATCTCTGAAAATAACTTGAAAGGTGTTGTCACACACTGAGGGTAATAAGCTTCTACATTAAGCTGATATAACTTTGAAGTGTTCTCTTGACTGGGCTGATTGCTTCTTTGTAAGTTGATATGTAATAAGCGTGCCCTTTCTTTTCTCTCTTGTTTTTCACCTCTCGTTCATGTGTTTGTTGATGGTCTTGGTCTATATTTATGGCAGTAATACGATCGTACATCAAGACTCATCACATGTGATCATTGCAGCTTGAATGCGTTTATTGAAATTTGTGTCTCGACTTTTCCGACAGCTATCCTGTAACATTTTGTCTTTAAGCTTTGCTGCAACGTCCATTACTGTAATATTGATAGTACGGTTGCTTTTGTACCTTTGTGCATAGCTGGATCCCATTGAATAAGCTTGTCGAGTTCTGCAATTGATTAGTTCTAACTAATGTTCTGAACTGGTCAGTTGGACTAATATTGAACTGTTGACGTGAAATCAATTGACTCGTCAGCTGAACTAATTTCACTGATTCAGTTGAACTGGTCATTTGGAATCTTCATCAGTGGAACACTTCATCAACTGGCCGGGCTTCTGAAGGTCTTCTACTGAATCTACTATCAACTAGACAATCAGTTGAACTGCTCTTGATATTTCAGTTGTACTCGTAACGCCCCAGATTCGACGACTGTCCTCACTGTACCAAACAAGTCTTTTCAGCGTGCTTATGTGCTCACTCACACGCACCCTGGGAAACTTCCCAGGAGGTCACCCATCCCAAAATTGTCCCTAGTCAAGCACGCTTAACTTTGGAGTTCTCATGTGATTAGCTACCGAAAAGAAGACGCACCTTCGTGATATGAGTAGAACCAATCAAATCTTTTAAGTCCTCTTCAACTGTACAGTCTATTACATTGAACAGTCTCGGAATCCCTCTCATTCCGGTGTGGGATCGGTTCATTCATGTTCCCTCCACCTAGAAGCCTGCCAGGAGCCGCTCATTTTTCGTGCAACCTCATGGCACCTGCGATCACCTCCCCCCCTCCCCCCCCGCCCTCTTTGTCCCCGAGCCTCACATGCCCACCAGCTTCCACTTGGTTCGTCCCCGAACCACACCGTACTAAGAGAGGTCGGCTCTGATACCAACTGTAACGCCCCAGATTCGACGACTGTCCTCACTGTACCAAGACGAGTCTTTCCAGCGTGCTTATGTCCTCACTCACACGCACCCTGGGAAACTTCCCAAGAGGTCACCCATCCCAAAATTGTCCCTAGTCAAGCACGCTTAATTTTGGAGTTCTTATGTGATGAGCTACCGAAAAGAAGATGCACCTTCGTGATATGAGTAGTACCATTCAAATCTTTTAGGCCCTCTTCAATTGTACAGTCTATTACATTGAACAGTCTCGAAATCCCTCTCATTCCGGTGTGGGATTGGTTCATTCATGTTCCCTCCACCTAGAAGCCTGCCAGGAGCCGCTCATTGTCCGTGCAACCTCATGGCACCGGCGATCACCCCCCGCCCTCTTTGGCCCCGAGCCTCACAAGACTGGTTCTATAACGGCCCGAAAATTCATGTTTGAGCGGAAAAATTAAAAATTTTCTTTGTAAAGTAAGTAAAATGCCTCATTCATAAAATAGACCGTTAAATAAAGTTTAAATGTTAAAAATAGCAGCGGAAGAAATTATTTGTTTGCAAAAGAACAATTTAAGAATAATCCAACAACGGATAAACTGTTTGAGCATAAAAATGGTAAATGCTAAAATGAGGTCCTCGGGTTCCACTACTGCCGACATAAGCTAGCTCACTGGTCCCCGCCCTCGGCCCCGGCATCATCAGTACCTACAACAATCAAGTCTAGTGAGTCTAAAGACTCAGCATGTCTATATCGTAAATAACGAGTAAATATAGTAAAAATTTCATGGGAGTAAAAATATCATGTCAAGAGGCACAATGTGAAAATAACATATCATGAGCGATTATAATACGTGCATAACTGAACTGAAAGTCGTAGTGAAAATGTTTGCTCCTTGGAGCCCTGTACTGAAATAGCCTGTAATAAATTTTCTGTTGAGAATTTGGTCTACGCAAGTGGCCCCTGCACTGAAACTGACCGGTAACTGGCGACCGGATAATAAAATGCTCCCATGACCGGTAACTGGCGATCGGGTAAAATAGTAAACATCTGATCAGACTATGCCACAGTATACTGGGTGGTACAAACTGAACTGACCGGTAACTGGCGACCGGATTTAGCAATAATCCCATGATAGTGAAATGACCACAAGCAATATCGCATAATCTCAAAATTGAACATTTTATATTTTTATGCACGTAATATAATTAAATGGCACAATTAAATATCCTGTAATAATTTACTGCTTGGATTGGATCGCTTCCAGGCTCGCTGCAACCTAAATATGTCATGAAAAATATGCAATAGATTTGGGACCAAACTATGCATAACATTCGAAAATGTGACAATTACACCGAACGACTTCGAATTTAATCATGACTCCGAACCAACCCGAGCCAACACTTAAACATCATATAGTCATGATTAAAATACGCTTAAAATGATGAATTAATGCTCCTAAAATGATGCAAGTCGAATCTTAGGTGAATGGAGGCCAAAACATGAAACGCTCTTTCGAGAGTCAATTTGGCACATCGCACCGTAAATTCTCTTACGACTTCAAAAATGATCCGAATCACAAACGGTCAAAAACATGACCTTTCTAACTCAATGAGGCACTGTCCAGTCCAAGGCCATGGGCTAAAAGCCAACCAAGAACTCAAACGAGCCAATAGCCAATCCATCCCTAGAATAATGTCAAAAGCATGTTGTCTCATGCTTCAATCAAAACTCTGTTCCGCAATAGCCAATCCATCCCTAGAATAATGTCAAACTCTAGCATCGGCAGTACGATAAGATCCGCATAAACAAGGTTGCCATGGAGCTCAAGATCTATGTCTCGGATCACATTGGTGGCTGCCATCTGCTCGCCAGACGGCAGTACTACGGAATAGGCTATATCTAGCCCAATGGTCTTAACCTTGAGGAAATTAGCAAAGACCTCTGAAATGAATGAGTGAGTGGCCCCTGAATCTATCAAGGCCTTCGTAGCGGAACCGGATATACTCCCTGAAAGATCGGAACTCTAAGTTGAACCTAATAGTTACAAAGACTAAACTTATAGACATGCAAAGGTTGAAGTTCTTCTAACTTAAATTTCCAAAATATTACAAAGTAGAGCATGCAATCCTATCGCAATTCTATGTTCAAAATATTAACCCAAAACATTAAGTTCCAAATGCAGACTCAAAGCTTAAGGTACCTGTCATCAGCATAGTATCAAGGTTCGTCTCCGTCGCATGGAGAGCAAACACTCTGCCCTGGGTAGGCAGGTTCCTCTGAGGGAACTGCAGAAATAAGTGGTCTGGACTACCACACCTATAACACTTTCCTGAGCCATACATACATGCACCAGGATGGCGACGTGAGCACTTAGGACAGACTGGGCGCTCAAGAGCCCTCGGGGTTGGGCGTCCCCGCTGCTGCTGCTGCTGGCCTCTGTTTCTAGGCGGCCCGTGAAAAGGCCTCTTATTCTGCTGCTGATGCTGCTGAGGAGGAGGGCGGTGCGGTACCTGGGCTGGTCGCTTTCCCAAGCGATCTCTCTCGATATCACACTGATCCTGCTCTGCGGCTAGAGCTTTGGAGACAGCGACCTCATAAGAAGTAGGGTCAGACACCCTAACATCACGGCGCAAGATCGGCCGTAGACCCACCAGAAAATGCATCATCTTGGCTCTAGTATCATTTGCGATCAGGGGTACAAAATGACAACCCCTCTCGAACTTACGGATGAACTCTGTAACAGTCATATCTCCTTGCCTCAAGCTCATAAACTCAGTGGTCAACCTGGTGCGCACTTCCTCAGCAAAGTATTTGGAGTAGAACACCTCCGTGAAGCGCACCCAACTCAGCGTAGCCACGTTCAGGGCTACCGATGCTCCTTCCCACCATAAGCGGGCATCTCCTCCGAATAAGTAGGTGGCACATCGGACTCTGTCTGCATATCCAAGCTCCATGAACTCGAAGATAACCTCGAGGGACTTGATCTAGCCCTCAGCAATCATGGGGTCAGACGTCCCAGAAAACTCCTTCGGACGCATCTTCATGAATCTTTCGTAGACAGCCTCGGGCCTTGTCGGCCTGGTCGCCACAGCATGGGGTCCCCCGCAAACTGTGCGAAGAACTGTGTTATCCCAACTAGTATCTGGGCATTCATGTCCGGTGGAGGTGGAGGTGGTAAGTCTCTCTCCTGCCTCGGCTCCTCCCTGTCCTCTCGGCGAGGCTCATCCTCAGTAGGGCGCTCAAGGATGCGTCTATGGGGCATACTGTTCCATACATAACCCATACGTAACTAACATGCATAATTCCATAATTCATTTAAATTTAAATACCAAACAAATAAAATGAATCTGGACATAAAATGCTTCATGAAATCATGCCGTTAAAAATAATTCATGCTTTAAATAAAATGCGTAAATGTAAACTTACAGACCGAAGACGTGACTTCGTGAGCTTCTCGTGGTCAGTAGTACTACAACCCTATACAGAACCATTGCTCTGATACCAGCTATAACGGTCCGAAAATTCGTGTTTGAATATTTGCGAAAAAATTAAAAATTTTCTTTGTAAAGTAAGTAAAATGCCTCATTCATAAAATAGACCGTTAAATAAAGTTTAAATGTTAAAAATAGCAGCGGAAGAAATTATTTGTTTGCAAAAGAACAATTTAAGAATAATCCAACAACGGATAAACTGTTTGAGCATAAAAATGGTAAATGCTAAAATGAGGTCCTCGGGTTCCACTACTTTCGACCCAAGCTAGCTCACTGGTCCCCGCCCTCGGCCCCGGCATCATCAGTACCTACAACAATCAAGTCTAGTGAGTCTAAAGACTCAACATGCCTATATCGTAAATAACGAGTAAATATAGTAAAAATTTCATGGGAGTAAAAATATCATGTCAAGAGGCACAATGTGAAAATAACATATCATGAGCGATTATAATACGTGCATAACTGAACTGAAAGTCGTAGTGAAAATGTTTGCTCCTTAGAGCCCTGTACTGAAATAGCCTGTAATAAATTTTATGTTGAGATTATGGTCTACGCAAGTGGCCCCTGCACTGAAACTGACCGGTAACTGGCGACCGGATAATAAAATGCTCCCATGACCGGTAACTGGCGACCGGGTAAAATAGTAAACGTCTGATAAGACTATGCCACAGTATACTGGGTGGTACAAACTGAACTGACCGGTAACTGGCGACCGGATTTAGCAATAATCCCATGATAGTGAAATGGCCACAATCAATATCGCATAATCTCAAAAATGAATATTTTATATTTTTATGCACATAATATAATTAAATGGCACAATTAAATGTCCTGTAACAATTTACTGCTTGGATTGGATTGCTCCCAGGCTCGCTGCAACCTAAATATGTCATGAAAAATATGCAATAGATTTGGGACCAAACTATGCAATAACATTCGAAAATGTGACAATTACACCGAACGACTTCGAATTTAATCATGACACCTAATCAACTCGAGCCAACACTTAAACATCATATAGTCATGATTAAAATATGCTTAAAATGATGAATTAATGCTCCTAAAATGATGCAAGTCGAATCTTAGGTGAATGGAGGCCAAACATTAAACGCTCTTTCAAAAGTCAATTTGGCACATCGCACCGTAAATTCTCGTACGACTTCAATAATGATCCGAATCACGAACGGTCAAAAACATGACCTTCCTAACTCAATGAGGCACTGTCCAGTCCAAGGCCATGGGCTAAAAGCCAACCAAGAACTCAAACGAGCCACCGAACCGTCACAGCAAGTTGCTGTCCAAAAATACAGCAACTGTGCTTTGGTTTCTTTGCGTCGTTTACGAGGCTAATGGCCATTGGGGCTTCAACCACCGACCAGAACCTCTTACCAACATCCTAAGGAATGATTTGAACCATGGCTAAGGGCCCTAGGCCAGCCACAATTCGCATCACACCATAACTCCATCGAAAGTCACACCCGAGAGCACCCTTGCATGCGTGTGGTGTCTTGCTTCGTTTGTTGTCTCGTGTCGTTCCAGTGGCCATTTGATTGACCATGGCACGATCTAGACATCTAGGGGCCTGGTATGAACCGTGGTTAGGGGCCATAGGCCAACCAAGATCCACACCATCCCTCAAAACCAAAAGTTACACTTGCTGAATTCGAAAGGGGTGAAGGGTTGTTCTTGTTGTTTGATTTAAAAACCGATTCAACCATGGACCATGCCTCAAAAGGGCGACTTGGTCACGTCTTAGACATCACCAGGAGATGTTCTAACCATGGCTATAGCCCTTAGGGCAGCCAAGATCAGTTCCATCAACCTTTGACATCAAACAAGAAAATCGAATGCAAATGGTGACATGATTGGGGAGTTGCTGTCATCTCGATTTCCAGCCAGCATGGGGACTGAAATAATGGACCAAAGTGGTCCTTATCCGTCCTAGAACATGTCTAGATGTAGCCTTGGGAGCCTGGAACCGAACCAATACCTGAAACCCACAAAACAAAGCAACCCGTGAAGAGCATCATGAAACCGAAAAATTCTGCATGTTTTATTTCAAAATGTTCTTGACATATTTCGGTTTTTGCATGAAATGATGATTATGTAATATAAAAATAATGATATTAGGACTTGATTGAAGAGTCAAGGAAGAATATATGCATGCCTGGTTTCGTTTGAAAGAAAAACGAAAGAATGAGACGATCCGGCGCGGAGGAGGTGGAGCGTTTTCTTATCTTGCTTCTTGCTCGATTTTTCTCTCTTGTTTCTAGCTATGAGGGTCACGATTTTTCTACTCTATAAGCTCTGAATTTCGGTCATGGGGGGAGGGAGAATGATGGTTAGGAGAGTGAGAGATCCAATAATAAAGGGATCCAAATGGTATGACCAAGTCTCCCTCTTTTGAATTTTGAATTTGCTTGTTATCAAATGATTTTTGGAGAGATACAAGGGTGGAGTGTGGCCGATTTTTGCATGTCCAACAAGGCTAGGATAAGATTGATCATTAATTAAATGGTGCTAGAAAAAAAAATGAAGAGATTATCCTACTAATTAAATACAAAGAAGGGTCAAAGGTGTTGAGTTGGCAAGGTAATGCTTAGTCATCTAAGGGGGCCGAAAATTCATCTAATAAATGGAAGGAAATATTGTTTAGTTGATAAATTTTAATACCTTAATAGTCTTATCTATCCCTAATTAATTTAGTGAACTAACCCCTTAATTATGGAACTTAAATGAATTTATTTTCTACTCACCTCAAGTAACTTAAATAATTCCTTAAACTTCTTTATTAACTTAAATTAACTTACTTGCTAGCTAAAATAAATTCTGGAAATGATTTCTAAATCTTAAATTTTATCTCTAAACTCCAACTCCAGTCCGGCCTAACTGAATTAACTGAAATGAGAAAAATCAAACTGCTGTATGAAATAATTAACTTAAGGAAAATCATTTAAATACTCATGAAATAAAATCATTTAAAATACTAGAATTATGCATTGCTTATACGTAGTCTAAGTTACGGGCTCTACAGGTTCAGTTCGATCAATCAGTTGCCAATTTCAGTTTGTGTCTCGATATCTTCAATTTTGACTTGATAACTGATCAGTTCGAGTCCTGATCAGTTTCAGTTTATGCGCACTTAGGTAGAATTATTAGAAAACACAATAACAAGTTTTGTTAACATCAAAATCAAGATTGCGAACATGAAATGTTCCAATAATTACCCATCTTCGTGTCGTTTCATCCAAACCATCGAAGAAAATTTGGTTAAGAAGATATTTATAAAAATCATGATATCGAGAAGTGTTTGCTAGATTATTGAATCTCTCTCACGCTTAGCAGAATGGATCTCTGTGTTGTTGAGTAAAACATGTAAATACTTATTGACGGAACATCTCGAAGTATTGCATAACAAAAATTCCAGAAAAAATATAATAAAAATCGGTAGATCACGCATGAATGAAACACAATAAACTAAATTAACTAAATAAAGTAACAGGAAGTTAAATTTTCTAATTTCAATCCCTAGCAACGGCGCCAAAAACTTGATCGAACTTTTCTTGCACTGTAAACTATTCAATAAAATTAATCCTTTAAGTTTTAATAAATCGCAAGCACACGAGTCAAGTTATAATATAGTAAACAAAGTACGAGTATTGTTATCATAGATATTGATTAGACAAATTAACCCGAAGCACGATTCTTTAGTTAATTAAAATGATAAGTGAATTAATTAATCAACTAAATTAAAACTAAAATAAAAAGCGGACGAAACACAATATAAATAATATAAAATAAAATAATAAATAAATAATTGTTAGATCTAGATTCACTCACCCCTGAATAATCTCCGGTAAATGAATTTCAATTCTTAAGTAATGTGTTGACATGATTTTTTAATTTATCAATATACTATGTCGAGCTATATTAATCTAATCAACAAAATACAATAATCAAGTGTTTTTGTGTTATTTAACAATTGTAAACGCATAACGAACTGTGAAATCCTCTAGCTTTATCTATTAGACTATGTGTATCAACATGTATCCAAAGTCATATGTTTATGCAAGTTGTAGATCTATAAATTATGTTACTCTATCATGTTATAAAATCTTCTATTGGTCTTAATTATGACATATAAATCACTTTGAAGTTGATCGTGCTCCAAAGCTAAAATAAAACCACAATAACATAATCAAGTATACTTAAAGCCAAATTCAGTCTTCAAAAATAAATTACAACATAAATGTTTGGAGGTAGAATCCCATAAATCCTAACTACAAGAGAATGAGAAAAACTCCGTTAAATTCTTGTTCTTTGATTATTCCCTTGCTCTTGTGCATTTGCGTCTTCCTCTTGGCGGCTCTCCCTTATGAATATGGTACAAGTTCGGTGTTTAGTTCATTCTTCGTGTATTAGGGTTGTTCTAAGATATAGAGCCAAGGGTCCAAAAAAACGGAAACAAATCGAGTAAACCCTTCTTTCTTTAATGAGTTGTGCTAGGGTGGGTAAAATCTACCGTCCCAACACGATCTGCTCGTAGATTAACAATTTTTTCTTAACTCTGCCACACTGGGGCGGCAAAATCACCCGCCCTAGCATGTCATACTCACAAATCTGGCTTATTTCTTCTCTTGCACGCTAGGGCGGGCAAAAACATTCATCCTAGCATTCCCTGCTTGCAATTAAAGTCAACAATTCCTTCTTTTTATCGCATCCACCTACAAATCAATCCAAACATGTGAGAGACAAATAATATGTATAATTAATAGATAAAATTCAGACTTGATACTCTAAACTCATGCAATACAAATGGAGCTTTAGAGGCATCAGGATTAACCGACGAAAATCTTCCGACCCTCATTACCCTAATGTCATCACTACCCAAAACCAGAGAGAAAAAGGAAAGCTTATATGAGCAAAAAATGTCAAAATGAGAGCCTTCTTTGAAATGAGAGACTTGGCCTATTTGTAGGCTTTTGGAAGACTTCGCGGGTTTGGGTCTTGTCTAGGCTTAATGAGCTATTTATTGGGCTAAACTTAATAATTTTGGGATATTACTCATCAATACTCTTATTTAAAAAAAACTAAAACTTAAATTTATCTGATTTTTATATGTTTTCTAGATTATTATTTTTACATATATTTAATTTTTCATGCAAAAAATAAAAATAGTGGGCTAAAAAAAGAAAGATGAGTATTTTGGGAATTTCAAAATTTATACCAAGACACTATTGTTGCTCAAGTATCATATATAATATAGATAAATAATAAAATTAAATGGTTAATTTAAATAAATTATGGCAATGGATTTATCAAATGGGCTTCCCATTTTAGTCTGAGTCATATATTTATTGGGTTAGCAAATGAATGAAACGAGTATATAAATAGCCATATTATAAATTGAGCTCCCAATTCTTATTTTGAGCTTTTTAAGCATGAATTTATATATTAATTGTAGAAACGTATTAATTACTTATACAAAAAATTATGAGAAGTATATGCATAATCGTGATCATTGAACGATGATTATTTTTATTTTTATTTTTTTACTTTGATGGGCTATTTTGTCAAACATGTGTGTTGTTAAGGTCATAAATTGGGTCAACCAAAATTTATGAAAGAGCATTGTCTAAGTTCATATAATAATTTAACACAATCGATTTATGACATCTTACGTACCCTTCGTGCTTAAAAATGAACAATTGGAGTGTGAAATTTATAAGATATTAATAGGTAGCCCATAAGGACAGTCCAACATATAATGATGTACCTAGGCTCTGGTATCATATTAAAATCATGTGTTTGGGCTTTATTCCATCACAGAAGCTAGCTCAAGTGAGATTATTCAAGTTCATATATACAACTCTCAAAACTTTATTCAACTGATGCAATATATTAACACACTCTCACACGCCCATGAATGAACATCTAGAGCATAAAGTTTACAATATATTTAGCGGTTAACCCATAAAGACGATCCAACATATAACGGTGAACCAAAATCTTATATCATGTTAAGATCATAGACTTGAGTTAATTTTATCCCAAAAGTTAGCTCAATAGGGGATAATTGTCCAAGTTCATATATACAACTTTCAAAAACTTAATTCATCTGATTTGGACATCTAACACACATCTGTCACGCAAAAGAAGTTTACAAAACATTCAACGGGAGATTAATAAGAGCAGTCCAACATATAATAATGAGCATGGATTCTCATATCATTTTAAGATCATATATTTAGGTCTAATTTCATCCAAGTAGTTAAAAGAAAAAAAATTGTCAAAGTCCGTATAAACTCTCGAGATTTTAATATGATAATGTATGCTACTGGCCCAATTATTTTTTGTGGCCATCTATTTAAAAAAAAAAACAAAAATGATATGACATCCTTTTCATAAACTCGAATGACATTAAATTTCAAGGATAAAATCTCAGATCAACACACTGCCGTACACGTGTACAAATGGATTTTGTTTTATTCACTGACTTTTTATGACTCCGACGGTGGGAAGATGAAAAGTGCTTACTCCACTCTCCTTCCTAAGGGCATCCGCATCCGTCGTAATTAATCCATGTTAATAATTCTTCATCTCATAAAAAATGATGGGGTCCACGAGCCACATATTCATTATATTAACACTTCCCCATTATTAACACACACCCACATTCATTTAATTTCAACTTTCATTAGTTATGAGTCTCACTGTCCACTTACTCATTTTTTTTTATTTTTAATATTTCAATATCTTTCTAATATTTTTAAAATTTTACAACAAATATTACTAAAAATAAATAGTATTATTATTTTAAAAATAACTTAATTACAATATTCATTAAAATATTATTAAAAAATGAAAAAAAAAGTTGGACTCTTTTATTTAAAATATTATTCAACACAATCTCTTTAAAAAAAACACAAAATACAAAGAAAACGAATTACGATAATCGAATATAGCCGTTGGTGCATAATTTTGCCGTTTGAAAATAGCCGTTGGTGATAATTAGCGACGGTTTTTGAAAAACCGTCGCACATAGCGACGGGTGTTAAAAAACCGTCGCAAATAGTGACCTTTTTTTTAAAAAAAAACAGACGCTTTTCACTTTGCGACGGTTTTTCGTTGCGATGGAATGAACGGCGTTATTTCGAAAGTTGCGACGGTTTTTCGTTGCGATGGTTTACGAAAAACCGTCGCAAATTTCGAAATAACGCCGTTCATTCTGATGAATTTCTTGGCTGTCATGTCAGCCAAGATTATTAATTTTTGCGCCCACATTGGTGGGCGAAAATTAATGGGTGTTATTAACACCCATTAACCAACCAATGTGGATGCCCTAATTGGAGACGAAAAAATTTTATCGGTCTACTCAATTGGGCAGGCTAGCCATACATGTGGGCCCATTGCTGGCCCATGTGGTTGTTATTTAACAAAAAGAAAAGAAAAGTCATGTTTAAAGACATAATTTATTTTAATTAAGGATTTATGATATTTTATTTTCTGTATAAAATATTAAAATTCAATTTTTTCTGTTAATTATTTTTTTTTATGTTTTACATTTTGTGGTAGTTCATAAATATCTCATGGATAGAGTAGTTATGTAGGATAAATAATTTTATTTAAATATTTACTTTTATTTTTCTAATTATTTTGGAAATCAGAGGTGAAATATAGCATTATACTCATCGTTAAACAGTACAAATAGCGTGACTTAGCATCATTGTTTAATCTCGTATCTGACTCAAATTTTATATTAATCAGAGTTAAAAAAGTAATGTTATATATATATTTCAGTTAAATCATCACATAACACTAGCCAAACAATTACATATATTATTAATCAATATTTTTTTTCGGTTTTTTTCCATATTGTATTTGTATTACTACACCAAAATTTGGTACCAAAGTAATGAAGTGGCTATTTTATCAAACATATGTGTTGTTAAGGTTATAAATTGGGTCACCAATAATTCATCTTTCAGAGAGAATGTTTTCTAATTTATATATCAAACTCTCAATAACTTAATCTAGTTGTGTATGACATCTTACATACTCCCTCACGCTTAGGAATGAACAATTGGAGCGTGAAATTTATAAGATATTAATGGTTAGCCCATAAGGACAGTCCAACATATAACTGTGGTCCTAGGCTCTAGTACCATATTAAGTTTATGGACTTGGGATTTATTCCATCACAAAAGCTAGCAAAAGTGAGATGATCCAAGTCCATAAATACAACTCACAGAACTTTATACAGCCGATGTAATGCATCTAACACACCCCTCACGCCAGATAACGAACATCTAGAGCATGATGTTTACAATATATTTAGCGAGTAACCGATAAAGACGATCCAACATATAACTGTGAACCTAAATCTGATATCATGTTAAGATCATGGGTTTCAGCTAACGTCATCCCAAAAACTAGCTCAATGTGGGAAAAATTGTAAAAATCCATATATACAACTCTCAATAACTTAATTCATCCGATTTTTGACATCTAACACGCATTTCTCATGCCCATGACTGAACATCTAGAACAATAAGTTTACAAAACCTTTAGCGGGTGGCTCATAAGAGTAGTCCAAAATATAATGACAGGCATGTGTTTTGATAACATGTTAAGATCATCTGTTTAGGTCTAATTTCATCCCAAAAGTTAGCTCAAGGAATGAGGATAGTCAAAGTCTTTATATACAATTCCCGAGAACTTACTCTAGTCGATGTGAAATATCTAATATATGTGTCTATTTTGATTTTGCAATTGTTGCACTCATTTAAAGTATGGCCCTTGGGTTAGCGTGTGCATATCCAACTCCGCCTACTCAATCTTCGGCGCCTACAATCTCCTCATCAATATGCTCACCTCCATCATCCACACCTAGTGTTTCTAAAGACTCAACACACTTGAACTGTTATAACAAGTACATATACATAACATGCAACAGTGACAAGTACTGTAATCAACATACATTTCATTATCTATAAAACATTAACGTAAATGTATCGTAACCTAGCATAGCGTGTCAAAAAATGTCTCAGCATATCATGATAGACGTGTTTATTTTCTTTATTTGAATTCCGTTCATTAGTTGTAACTTTCGTATCAGCTCTATTCGATGGATCCATTTATGTATAACCATGGTACCAGACGACAGAGATATCAGCGACAATGTTACCCATCCAATAGGGTCTGGTCCAAGGCTGGAATCATGCAATGCACGGCTTCCCCAAACCTTTCCCTCGGTCTAGTCATGAAAACCTAGATGTCTCAAAACCAAAACCGATCGGCTCTCAACCAAACAGACCAAGACTCGACTCCAGCACCATATCCCCTTCACTCTCGACATAAACAATACCCTAACACCACATTTCAACAGCCCCTTACACAAGAAGCAACAAAAACCGTGAGTTACAAGCAAGAATGTGCATATTTAATGACAACCAATTCATAAACGATACAACAAAAAAGATTTAAACACTCCTCATGCAAACACACACATATCAGCGTATATTAGCGTGAATGATGAATAAAAGAAGGATTTATGGCGTGCCTTTGCGAATAAACGCTCGAAATCTTGTATATCTACGCGTACAACGAGCACCGGGGAGACGGGGAAGGAGTTTTCTTGAAAACTTTAAGGGAAAATCGAAGTGGCTGCTGCTGAAAGTTTCAAAATGGTGCTGCAGCAAGGGGAGGGGTGGCCGAGATCTTGGGAGTAGCGTTAGGGTTTAGTTTTTGAGTTTAACTCAATAATATATTACACTAATAAGCCCTTAATAATAATTAAAAGAGTTAAAAATGGTTTTAGGCCTATTAAGAAATAAAATAAACTCGTCAAGCCCAATAACACTCCGGAAAAATATTTCGTTTAGGTACGTTTTTGAAAATATTGCCCGAACCATCAAAAAGTCCCTCGACTCGCTAAAATTTGCGTACCGGTTAAAAATATGACCCGGCGAGTAAAAATACCCAACCAAGGTCCATTTTCAAAAATCCCACTTAATTACACCATATATTAAATAATTAAAAACAATTATTTAATAAAAACATTTTTCCTGATTATCCCCGGTCTGCGTTTCTCGTTCGAGCGCGAAATACAACTTAAAGCCCTAATGCATGAAAATTTAAATAAATCATGAACCAAGCCACATATCATGCAATAAAATAATTAAACACATATTTTAGTGAAGACCTAGATTGCATGCGGTCAGGTTACGTAGTTCGAATTTTCTAAACCTTACATTCTCACCGCCTTAAACAGAATTTCATCATCAAAATTTAAGACGTGCCGAATAACTCCGGGTAGCGACTCCTTATCTCGGTCTCTATCTCCCAAGTAGCCTCCCCCTTAGAATGATTCAATCACTTAACTTTTGACCATATGGATTACCTTGTTCTGGAGCCTCCTCTCCTGCCTATCCAATATTTGAGTGGGTCTCCTCGAAAGACAGGTTCGGCATCAACTGAAGTGGCTCATAATTCAGTACATGCGACGGGTTCGACATGTACTTTCGCAGCATCGAGACATGGAACACATTATGAACACCCGCCAGATTTGGCGGTAATGCAATTTTGTATGCGAGTGTCCCCACTCTCTTTAGGATCTCGAACGGTCTTATGAATCTAGGGCTGAGCTTTCCCTTCTTTCCAAATCTCATCACACTCTTCATTGGTGCGACTTTCACAAATACATGATGCATTAATGCGAATTCAAGATCCCTACGCCTCTGATCTGCATATCCCTTCTGTCAGCTCTGTGTGCTCTTCATCCTGTCTCGGATCTTAACCACTAAACCTACAGTCTGACTGACAATATATGGCCCAACTCTGTCCTCTCTCCTACCTCGTCGCAATAAACCGGTGACCTACACTTCCTCCTGTACAGTGTCTCATATGGATCCATACCGATAGATGCCTGATAACTACTGTTGTACGTGAACTCCACGAGAGATAGCTTCGGCTCCAAGCTGCCCAGGAAGTCGAGCATGCGAGCTTTGAGTAGGTCCTCGAATATCTGAATCACCCTCTCTAACCGACCGTTGGTCTGAGAATGGAAGGCATTATTGAATAGCAGCTTAGTACCCAATGCCTGATGTAGACTCTTCCAAAATGCAGACGTGAACCTCGGATCCCTGTCTGACACGATGGACACTGGAGTCCCATGCAGTCTGACTATCTCTCTGATATAGAGCTCTGTGTACTCAGTCATAGTGAAAGTCTTTCTGATCGGTAGAAAGTGTGCTGATTTAGTGAGCCGATCAACTATCACCCAAAAGACATTATATCCTCCAGCTATCCTCGGTAGCCTTGACACAAAGTTAATGGTAGTGTTTTCCCATTTCCACTCGGGAATAGGGAGTGGTCTCAGCTTCCTTACAGGTCTCTGATGTTCCGCCTTGACTTGCTGACACGTCAAACACTCGGAGAAGAAACGCGGAATATATTGCTTCATGTGCAGCCACCAATAAAGATTATGTAGATCCTTATACATATTCGTACTCTTAGGATGGATTGCGTACGGGGTGTTGTGGGCCTCACTCATTATATCTGCTCTCAGGGAATCACTGCTAGGTTCACAATTGGTCATGATATCTGACTATTCCATCCTCAACTGTATACAACCTCAGGCCCTTAGACTCATCTCTCTGCCTCCACTTCTGTAACTGCTCGTCATAAGTCTGCCCCGCTCGAATTCGATCTCTCAGTGTCGACTGTACTGTCTGAGTAGAAATGTTGGGATCTCGGTTTTCTCGTGCCCAAACGCAGTGGAAGTTTTAAATTTTTGTTTTATTTTGACAATCAAAATATATTTGTTTTGGGCACTCGTATGGTTTTATAATCAAAACATTCATTGAATGTTAAAATTTATACCTTCGGTGAAAAATTCACAAGGCTCCAACTATTCAAGGGGTTGCGAAGATAGCTCTTGATGAATTCCCCACGAACTTTCTTCAAATCTCCTTTCTTTAATCCTCCTATCAAGTCCACGACTAGATCATTTGTTCATCTTCCAAATAGCACTAGAATATTTGAAAGAAGTTTCAACGTAGGAGATCAAAATTTGAGAGGCGGTTCAATCTCCTTTTGCAAAGAGAATGGCCGAAATTTTGAGGCTTTGGGAAAGGGGATTTTCGAAAATACCAAAGGTATGGAGGCTAGGGTTAAGTCTCCTACTTAAATAAAACCTCAATGACCTAATTACCATAATATAATAATTGGACCTATTTAATTAACCTTATTGGCTTGATTAATTAATTGGACTTGTCCAACTAGTTTAATTAATTAATCAAAGTCTATTAAATTTTAATTATTTAGTATGTTGGACTTGTACTACTACAAACCCATTTAAACATACTTCTCACCATATTTAATAAACTCAACTTTTGAGTTATTAATTTAAATTCCCAAATATTATAAATACAACTCCTTGAATTTATTCTCCTCAAATTTTATAAATTCCACTTCTTGAATTTAATGTCTCATAAATTCAACTCCTTGAATTTATTTTCTCAAAATTTAATTATCATAAATTCTACTCCTTGAATTTACTATATATTATAATATAAATTCAACTTCTTGAATTTATTCTCTCAACGGGAACAAATGATCCAGTGTTTGTGTGACCCTCACTGGTTCAGGGATACAGCTAGCCGTAGGTTCACAACTCCTTGTGATTCAGGACATAATCCTTAATTCGGGCTTACACTAATTTGCCTCATTCTATGTATCTACAATTGATCATGAGAATGTCAGAAATCATATTTTTTATTAAACCCATCGAACCATTGTAAGAGCGTCTAGTAGCATCGCCTCATGATTCCCTAGGTATCACTGATAGTGTCTGCAAGAACTAGTCGATTATGATTACAGTACAGTACGGTCCCTTCATATCATATATCCCGATCGAATTTGCAACAATTGGTTCATCGAGGGTTGCATAATAATTCGATAACTATGTGATACATATAAATAGTGGCATCGCATATGCCATTGGAGAACTCCTTCTCCAATGTACATCTCATACTCTAGCAAGAGATTCCACGCACTATTATTTCATCAGATCACATAGGATATCCACACCCGTAGTTGAGCGGTGAATTCCCGACTACAATGCACTGGCTCCTACATGTGTCGAAATTGTACCCAATCTCGCCACCTGATGACTCTCCTGGATCCGGTAAACGAGTCAAAGCACAACCCTAGCATATAGAGCCTCATTGTAGTCCAAGGTCGTAAGGACTAATGGTGTACAATCATAACCACATAATTATCCTCTCGATGAATGATAACCGTTTGGAAAGTCTGAGGGATGGTTGTTCGGTATAATCATCATATGACTACCCATCTGCATGTTTGGACATCTCTATGCCCTTACCAAGAAAGGCGGTACACAACATCACAGATGCTAGACTCGAGCTCAAGCAACCTTTATCCATGTTTTAGGCGGCTGAATCGACTAGGAACGAATTTAGATCATACAGTGTGATAAACATAAAAATTGTACATTAATTAAATGTTTTATAATATAAATATATAGTTTTTTTTATTAAATGTTTAAATATTATATGTTTTATAATAAATTGTATAAAATATAAGTTGTTGTGTAATTACAAGTTTTTACTATTTTTTACAGGTTCGATAAAACAAGAATAAACTTGGCGTTGCAATTGGGATTAAGATGATTCTTGGACCTGTAGAAAGTTGATGTTAATATCTACAATATTGGTGGCTAGCATGAGACAAAAATCCTCTCACAATTGGGATCAAATTAAGCAACAAATAAAGTTACCAAAGGAGTGACAGTTTTACCATGCTCTATTATTTTGACCATATCTCTCAAATTACTTGGTCAAATGGTCTGAAAAAAATACCACAACTAGACAACTCAATTATCCACGTGTTTTTTTTTCTGTGAAGAAGCAAATTCGGAGAAGAAGATTTTCAAAAGTGATGTGTAATATAATATAATATCTTGGAACACCAATGAAGACTTATGTGTAAAAAATAATATTTTATTTGTGGTTGTCTCCCCAAATTCGGCTATAAATAGGGGTGTATTGTAATGTATTGAGATATCCCTCATTCTATGAGCAAACCTTTGAGTTCATAATATTTCTCTCTATATTTTTTCTTTATTTCTTCATTTAAATATAATTAGTATGTTAATTTCATATTCAAAGTTTTACACTTTGAATAATGAATAGCTAACTTCCTAAAGTTGAGATGAAAAGGTGAAACTCTTGGCATGATAATAAAGTTACTAAAAGGTAAGAATCTATGTTTTATATTATTTTATCATTATTTATTGTTTATGTTATATTTATTTCTTTAAGCATTTTTATATCCTACTTATAAGTGGGAGTTTTGATTTATTGTTGCTATATGTTACACTAAATTCTTCGAACCATTTAAATGTTAGTTTGGTATTACCAACCATTTAAAGTGGATGCCATGATTTATTATATATGAATATATTATAATATTAAATTCTTGGAACCATTTAAATGTTTGTTTGGTTTTACCAACCATTTAAAGTGGGAACCTTGATTTACTATATATAAATATATCATAGTATTAATTTCTTGGTACCATTTAAATGTTAGTTTGGTTTTACCAACCATTTAAAGTGGGAACCTTTATTTAGTGTTTACAAATATATATATAGCACAATAAATACTTTGAAACATTTATAAGTTTTGGTATATATTATATACTTATAAGATAATAATATATAACATAATATAAATATGATTATTTAATATATTGGAACCATTTTATTAAGTGGATTTCAATAATGTTCGTTAATGTTAACTTTATTAAAATACCAAGAGTGGATCCTTTAATCTAAACTACTTAATTAAAATTTGAACAATTAAAAATTACCAATTAAAGATTCAAACAACTAAAAAAAAATAAAAATAAAAAGACATTGTAGTGGACTTGTAATTATCTTAGCTTCCTCGTGGATACGATATTCGAACTCATCGAATTATACTACTTGTGGACAACCTGCTCTTGGGAGTGCAACAATCAAAGTCGCAACAAGTTTTTGGCGCCGTTGCCGGGGAAGTATAATTTAATTTCAAGTCCATTTAATTTTGTTTATAGTTTATTTTTCTTTATTTGAATTTTTATTGCTTTTGTGTGTTTTTATTCTTTTGCATTTGCATTTGCATGAGCATTTGGTCACGTACACTTAGTGGTCGACTCATTCGAAATAACCCTTTATTTTTACAAAACATGGCGGAAGAACCCATCCAAGAAAATGAAGATGAAATTCAATTTCAACATGATCATGGTAGACGAAGAACACTTAGAGATCATATGAATCCTACACGTACTAGTGCACCTTCATGTCTAGTTTTTCCCCCTGATGCATCTCATTTCAATTTTAAGCCTGGTATTATCAAACTTTTACCCAATTTTCATGGCTTAGATTCTGAAAATCCAAACATGCATTTACGAGAGTTTGAAGAAGTGTGCAACACATATAATGATCTAAATTGTAGCATGAACACCATTCGACTTAAGCTTTTTCCTTTTTCTTTAAAAGATAAATCTAAAACTTGGCTACAAAATCTTAGATCGGGATCCATTCGAACTTGGGATGAATTGCAACAACAATTTTTGAAAAAGTTTTTTCCAACTCATAGAACATATTCTTTCAAAAGGCAAATCATCATTTCACTCAAAAACAAGGAGAAACTTTTTATCAGTGTTGGGATAGATACAAAGAATTGCTTAATCTTTGTCCACATCATGGTTTTGAAATTTGGAGAGTTGTTTCTCAATTTTATGAAGGCTTAACACCTAAAGATATGCAAATGGTTGAATTTATGTGTAATGGAACATTTGAAGATAAAGATCCAAACGAGGCAATTGAGCATCTCGATTCATTAGCTGAAAATGCTCAAAATTGGGACACTATAGGTACAATCGAACCATCAAACAAGATTCAATCTCCTACATCTGATGGAGGTATGTACACTCTCAAAGATGAACATGATCTTCAAGCTAGATTTACCTCTTTGGCAAGAAAAGTTGAGGCACTCGAATTGAAAAAGAATGGTCAATTAAAATCTGTTCAAGAAATTGCGTGTCACATCTGTGATACAAGTGATCATTTTACAAAAGATTGTCCCACTTTGCCCTCTTTTAAAGAATGTCTCCATGAACAAGCCAATGTTTTGAACAATTTCAAAAGGCCAAATTTTGAACCATTTTCTCAAAATTACAATCCAGGTTGGCGAAATCATCCAAATTTTAGTTGGAGGAATGATAATGCTGCACAATTTTCACAACCAAATTTCCAAAATCAACAAAATTTTCAAAATTATGCACCTTATGTTCCTCCACCTAAAAGAAATTTGGAAGATACATTGAATTTTTTCATTGCAAAGCAAGAGTCTATCAATACTCAAACTGCTCAAACCATGACAGATTTGAAAGAAACTCTTGCTAAATTTGCATCTGCATTTAATGTTCACGAAAAAGGTAATTTTCCTTCACAACCTCTGCCTAATCCCAAGGATCATCATTCACAAACTGAAACTTTTGGAACTCAATCGATGGATCAGGTAAAATCTGTTATTACCCTTCGAAGTGGTAAGGTTGTGGAAAAATCCATTCTTGAACCTTGTGAAGATGATGATAAATCAACTCCAAAGGGTAAGGAAGTGGAACCCATAACTTGCGAAGAGGAGGTTCAACAGACAGTGTCACCACCATTCCCTCATGCATTGAAAAATACAAAAAAATCAAATTTGAATTCTGATATATATGATATTTTTAAACAAGTAAAAGTTAATATTCTTTTATTAGATGCAATAAAACAGGTACCATCATATGCCAAATTTTTGAAAGACTTGTGCACTGTGAAAAGAAAATTGAATGTGAAAAAGAAAGCATTTTTAGCCGAACAAGTAAGTGCAATCATTCAAAATAATAATACTTTGAAATACAAAGACCCTGGTTGTCCTACTATTTCATGTATTATTGGAGAACGAAAGATTAAAAAAGCCTTGCTTGATCTTGGAGCTAGTGTGAATTTACTTCCATATTCAGTTTATCAAGAACTCAATCTAGGCGATTTAAAATCTACTTCGGTAACACTTTTACTTGCCGATAGATCTGTTAAAGTGCCAAGAGGTATGGTAGAAGACGTATTGGTCCAAGTTGATAACTTTGTATATCCCGTCGATTTCATAGTTTTAGATACACAACCTATCGAAGCTTGTAATGCAATTCCTGTAATTCTGGGTCGTCCATTTTTAGCAACTTCTAATGCTCTTATAAATTGCAGGAATGAAATAATGAAGTTGTCATTTGGTAACATGACCTTGGAGCTCAATGTTTTTAATCTTTGTAAGCAACCACATGACAAAGGAGATGAAAGTGAAGATGAAAATCTTATTGAAACTCTTGTGGAAGAAAACATTCAAGAAGGGAGTACTCGTGATCATTTAGATATTTGTTCAATTGAAACTGTTAAAGAAAATATTGAAATTGATCTTGATGATTTTATCAGGTATCACTCGTTACCAGGATCAGAAAAAGAATTTGATGCAGAATATGATAACAAAGACGAACCACCCATATTGGAGTTAAAATCCTTACTAGAAGAATTAAAGTATGCATTTCTTGGAGAAGATGAAACATATCCGGTGGTAATTTCTTCCAAACTAGCAAGTGATGATGTAAAGGGCCTAAAACTTCTTTCTTGAAAATTTGCGGAAAATTAAAAATTTTCTTTTTAAAAGAACTTAAATGGCCTCATTCATAAAATCACTGGTGAATCAAGTTCAATATTTCAAAATATTGCAGCGGAAGAAAATAAAGTTTGCCAAAAATCACAATTTAAAAATATCCAACGACTTATAAAATGTTCGCGGAATAAAATAACTGAAAAGGGATCGGTTACGGTGACCGGAAGCGCAACGGAAGTTTAAAAAAACAAATTTTTCATCAAAATTTTCGGCCACCCCTTATAATGTGTAGCAAATACAATAAAACACAAAAATGACATTCATAATGTGTTTAGAATTTTACCTATCAATCACAAGGATTGATGTATGGCTCCAACTTTGTTGTTAAACAACAAAGCTCTTGAATGGCATGAAGAAATCTACAAGCTCTCCTTGGACTCCTTTCTTCAAAATTAGGCCCACCACCAACTAGGTAGATCCCTTCATATTTTGCACTAGAAAAATATGAAGATTTTTCAAAGAGAAAAATTATTCATTCCTCAACACTTGAAGAAGAAAATGAGAGAAAAAACTTGGAGAGAAAAGGGAGTGAAGAATTCGGCCATAGTGTATGCAAAATGAGGGGAGGGGAGACTTGACTTGGTAGTGGAAAAAGTAGAAATCACTTTTTGCATGCCATGCCTTGATATTTGAAAAAGTTGTCTCCAACTTTTCATCTCCCATGCATGCAATATTATATGGTGTTTTTAACAATTAAAAAACCATGGACTAAATTTAATTATCTCAAACATTTTGAGATTAATTAAACATTACTTGAATTTACTCAAGTCCACTAGTTAAATAATTTATTTGAATTGAGCTCTACAAGACTCAATATAATTTAATTAATTCAACACTTGAATTAATTTAATTATTTGGACTCTACTAGGTCCACTAGTGTTTAATTAATTCAACACTTGAATTAATTTAATTTAGTCCATATTAATGTTTATGAAAATCACAATTTTCAAATACATTATTCATTTGGCCAACTTTTAATTTAGGAACACATTCATAAATTAAAATTTACATTTCTCTCATAGAAGTCATACTTCTATTTTTCTTTACGCTTATAAACTCATTTATAAGCCGTTCAACACATTGAACTATTTCTCCTTTATAGAAGTCATACTTCTAATTTTCCTTACGCTTATAAACTCCTTTATAAGCCGTTCAACACATTGAACTATTTTTACTTCTCAACGGGATCTAGAAAGCTAGTACTTGTGTGGCCGTCAATGGTTCATTGATACAACTAGTCGTGGGTTCACATCTCCATGTGATTCGGACTAAACATGTTCTTATATGAGCATACCCCAATTGCTCCATTCTTACTTATCAACTCCTTGATAACAAGAACGTCAGAACTCAAGTCTGATAGTACCCAACCAATCATGTTAAACGCCTAGCAGCATCGCTTACATGATTCCCTAGGTATCAAATGATAGTGCCTGCAAGAACCATTCAATTATGGTTAGCGTACAGTACGGTCCCTTCAACTCATATATCCCGATCGATTCGACAACCATTGGTTTATCGAGAGTTGTCAATGAATCGATACTATGTGTCATGTCGTAGTTGCATCGATGGTGTAATCTATGAAACCCCTTTCATAATTACCACCATACTCTGATCAGAGATTTCAACCTACAAACACATGAGAACTCATAGGATATCCATACCCGAAGGTAAGTGGTGAATCCCCGACTACAATGCATCGACTCCTATATGTTTCGACAAAACACCCAACCTTGCCACCTGATGACCCCATGAGAGTCGGTAAACAAGTCAAAGTATAATTCTAGCACATAGAGTCTCAATGTTGTCCCGGGTCATAAGGACTAATGGTGTACAACCATAAACCAGGACTTTTCCACTCGATAAGTGAGAACCACTTGGAAAGTCCTTTATGGAGGGTTGTTCAGTGCACTCTACCAGGAGCACCTATCTGCATGCTCGGACATCACAATGTCCCCTACCAATGAAACATGGTACTCACATCGCAGATACTAGTCTCGAACTCTAGCGGCCTATATCCTTCTTAGCGGCGGCTGAATCGACTAGGAACTGTTTAGAATATACAGTATTGCAAATATGAGTTTCATGATACTCATCATATGAGCATCTCATATTCTTTCTACTATATGTATATTCAAGGGCTTTATCTATGCAACTAGCATGGGTATACAGATAAAGATTTGTCAAAACAATAATTTCAAATATTATTAAAATAAAGACTGCTTATACATAGAGTTTCATTGTGAACACTCGGCCAACACTTAGCTCGACGGGCACCTACTCTAACAATCTCCCACTTGCACTAGAGCCAACTACACATATGCTTCAAACCCATTGATTCGCGATGCATCTCGAATAATGCTGCAGGTAAAGGCTTAGCTAGTGGATCAGCAACATTATCTGCGGAGCCGACTATGTCAAAAGACACTTCTTCCTCTTTCCACAATCTCTCCGAGGATGTGGTACTTTCTCAATTCATGTTTGGACTTCTTATGAGACCTTGGCTCCTTTGCTTGAGCTAAAGCTCCCGTGTTGTCACACAACACCGGGAGAGGAGCACCTCCATTAGGAATGACGTCCAACTCTTAGACGAAATTCCTTATCCAAACCGCCTCCTTTGCTGTATCTGATGCAGCAATGTATTCGGCCTCTGTGCTGGAATCCGCAGTATTGTCTTGCTTGGAACTCTTCCAAGAGACAGCAGCACCATTGAGCATGAATACAAACCCAGAGGTTGACTTCGAGTCATCGATATCGCTTTGGAAGCTAGAGTCGGTATAGCCTTCCAATTTCAGTTCTCCACCCCATAGACCAAGAACAATTTATTGGTCCTTCTTAACTACTTGAGGATGTCTTTCACAGCTTTCCAGTGTGGAAGACCAGGGTTTGATTGATATCTACTCACCACACTTAGTGCGAAAGCCACGTCAGGACGTGTAGATATCATCCCATACATGATGCTACCAATCGTAGATGCATAAGGAATGCTTGTCATCGCCGCTATCTCTGCATCAGTCTGGGGAGACATAGACTTGGATAGGGACACGCCATGACACATTGGTAGATGTACTCTTTTGGACTCATCCATCGAGAACCGCTTCACGATGGTATCAATGTATGTGGACTGGGTGAGACCAAGCAATCTTCTTGATCTATCTCTATAGATCTGTATTCCCAATACAAAAGATGCTTCACCAAAGTCCTGTATCGAGAACTCACTTGCTAACCATATTTTAGTTGATTGCAACATTCCTACATCATTCCCAATGATTAGAATGTCATCAACATGAAACACCAGGAATGTCACAACGCTCCCACTGACCTTCTTATACACACAGGGTTCCTCATGATTCTTATCAAAACCAAACTCTTTGATTGTACTGTTGAATCTGAGGTTCCAACTCCTAGATGCCTGTTTTAGACCATAAATAGATCTTTGAAGTTTGCATACCATATGCTCACTTCCGATAGATGTAAACCCTTCGGGTTGAGACATGTAAATCTCTTCCTTAATATCCCCATTAAGAAAGGATGTCTTAACATCCATCTGTCATATCTCATAGTCATACCATGCAGCTATGGCTAGCAAAATCCTTATGGACTTGAACATTGCAACTGGAGAAAAGGTTTCCTCAAAGTCAACTCCTTGTCTTTGAGTATATCCTTTTGCCACCAATCGCGCCTTGAAGGTCAATACCTTCCCATCCGCCCCAAGTTTCCTCTTGTAAATCCATTTACACCCTATGGGAACAATTCCCTCAGGTGGATCCACGAGATTCCACACTTGGTTCGAATGCATGGAACTCATCTCAGATTCCATAGCATCAAGCCATTTGGATGAATCGGCATCATATAACGCTTCCTTGAAGGTCCTTGGATCACATCCATGGATAGGCTCATCATGGCCCTCTTCAAGAAGCAGACCATACCTCATAGGTGGTCTCGAGACTCTCTCGGGTCTTCTAGGGGCTTGTATCTTCTCTCTTGGCTCTTCGGGTGTGGGTTCTATAATTGTGGGTGTCTCTCGAACCTCTTCGAGTTCTATCATCTCCCTTTTTCTATCCAATAGAAATTTCTTTTCCAAAAAAGGTTGCATTCCTAGAAACAAACACCTTTGTTTCTTGGGGATGATAGAAATGATATCCAACTGAATTCCTTGGATATCCCACAAAGTAACATAAAATGGATCGACAATCCAATTTATCTCCCACTACCTGCTTTACATAAGCAGGGCACCCCCATATTCTAAGACAAGAATATTTGGGAGGCTTACCCATCCATATCTCATATGGTGTCTGCCTTTAAATGGACATTTAGTGGAATATCTTTCAATTTTAAGTTATAAAGATCATTTTCAAGTTCATCAGTACCAATCAAACATTCATTCATGTAAATGTTGCAAACACCTTTGCAAAATATACAAGAATATCCTTTTTTATCAGCATAGAAATGGAAACAATGTTTTTCACAAAATTGGGTACAAACAAAACATCTCATAAAATTAACTTAAAACTATTGTTCAACAATAAGTAAACATCTTCAATAGCCTTGGCAGCAACTCTTGCTCCATTGCCCATCCTCAAGAAGGTCACACCTTACTTAAGCTTCCTACTTCTTCCCATCACCTGTAAATCATTACAGAGATGTGAACCATAACCGGTATCTAATACCCAAAAAGTAGAGTTAATTGAAATGTTTACTTCAATTTAGAACATACCGTTTCCAGAACTCTTCTGGGCAAGATATTCCCTGCAGTTACGCCTCCAATGTCCAGGCTTCTTGCAGTGATGACATACATCATCAGTCTTGTCAGCCTTAACTGGTCTGGCTGCCTCAACAGGATTTGGAGATTGCCTCATCAAGGGCACGTTCTTCTTGGGACGTTGGAAAGAACGCTTCTTTCCATTCCCATGTGGATCAATCTTCGTACCAGATGAAGAACCCACATAAAGAACCAACTTCTCTTTCTTGATGGTTGATTCCAACGTAACAAGCATATTCACCAACTCCTCGAGGGTCGGCTCCATCTTGTTCATGTTGAAGTTCACCACAAAAGGATCAAATGAGCTAGGCAATGATAACAGCAACACGTCGGTGGTCAACTCCGAAGGCAAGATCAGATCCATGCCAACGAGCTTGTCCATGAGCCCAATCAACTTCAGGCCATGCTCATGGACCGAGGCCCATCTCGCATGCGCAAAGTGATCAGCTCCTTGACGGTAGCATGCCTAAGAGGTCGTGTTTGCTCACCAAAGAGCTCCTTGAGATGCAAATGAATGTGAGCAACACTCTTTGCATCCTCAAAACGCCTCTGCAGCTCATCATTCATAGAAGTCAGCATATAACACCTGGCTATCAAGTCATGGTCACACCATTCCTTGTAAGCCTGCAATTCCTCAGGAGTGCAGTCAGTCGGAGCCTCAACAGGGGGCGACTCAGTCAGTGTTTATGCTACCCTTTCCGAATTCAAGACGATTTTTAGGTTTCTTAGCCAAGTGAGGTAATTAGATCCAGTTAATATGTGTTTGTCGAGTATTACGGATATCGGATTGCGAATCGAAGACATTGTCAATTTGTACTGAAAAGTAAAAACAGATAAATGTTGATGACTATTTTAAAATATTTAGTAAGATATGAAGTTTGGACTTTTACTTCATAAATATTTGCTCCCACTGTTTTAACATTTCCACTACCCTCTAGTGAAAACGGGAAACTCTTTTCCTCAGTAGGTACGTAAGTTCCAATTAGCGAATTATGATCCCGAATAATATCAGCCAATCACAATTCCTAAAAGGTAGTTTCCAATTGCATCACAATGCAACCCTTACGTAAAATTTTGTCTCACGTTTGATTAGAACCCAATAATATGACGTCGTTCATCTTCACGTGTCAAGCCTTACCCATCGATGTTGAACCTTAATGGACGGTCGCCATGAGTTCCCCAATAATATGAGCCGAAATCATGGGAGTTCCACGTAATTCACATCACCATGTCAATGGATGTCACATCTTTCCGGCACCCAAAGCTCCCCCAATAATATGAGCCGAGCCCCGAGTACGGGTAGCGTTCATCATGCACCCATTGTCGATGGAAGACAAGGAAATTATAAACAAATTTATAATTCCCCTTTTCGGGCTTGATATTAATTTTGAATCTTATTCAAAATGAGGGTTTTTAATTTTGAAAGGTCTCATCATTAATTTTATTTAAAAGCTCGCCATGTTTGATCGTATGTTTGCCGGATTCATGCAACTTTGTTATTATCATAATAATAACGCACATACTCATTATTTATAACATATCATGCATATATTATAAACAGTAAACAAAACAAGGATGATCAATCGCCCCAATACTAACGGACCGTGTGAGCTAAACACGGGCCTAGGTCCAATCCTAGGGAAATGCACGGGATGCAAATGCAACTATTACATAAGCTTCCAATATTTACATGTCTTCGATCTTCATAATCATCATGGCCACCATCTTCCAATCTTGATCATCCACTATACTAATATTTACAAATAAATATCCATGGCAAATAGGGATACATCTCATGGGGGTGGGAACGGGCCATAAACCAAGCCCACTTTATAAATTGATAATTATTACAACCATTCAACACAAAATATCCTAGCATACACCTAGCAAATTGGGCTTGCTTTTGATCATCCTTCATGCATAATATCACATATCATACACCATCAATTAATTATCACAATAATTAATTGATCCAATATTATATATCTTGAACCAATCACTAATCGCCACGATTATAAACTAAATTAACAAATTATACAAACACCTTTGTCTACTTTCAAATTAATTTATTTATAACCGAATTTCTTGTAAATCACCATTTACTATAAATATTTAAAGTCCAACTTAAAATATTTATTTCATGAGAAAATATTTGCAACTTTTGTAATTTTAAACTTAAGGGCCCAAAAACTCATTTTTCACCAAAAACATTTTGGCCCATTTAAAATTCACAAATATGTTAACCATCTAATGGCCCAACAACATCAAGGCCCATGACACTTTGATTATCCAAAACATTTTTTAAAACCCTAGTCGTCATCGCCGTCGCCAGATTCCGGCCAACTTACCAAAAAAAATTTTTTTTATTAAAAACATGGGGCTGTTCGGGCAGCCCCTCGGGCTGCCCTAGCTGCCCGAAATGGGCAGTCCCTCGGGCAGCCCAAGCTGCCCGAAATGGACAGCAACTTGCTGCCCAAAATTCCCCCGAAACCGGCCTTGATTCGATGCAAAATTTGTTCTCATGCGGTTAGAAATCGATCTCAACATAATATCTTGTAATTGCTACACAAAATCGTAACCATAGCTCGGATACCACTTGAAAGGGGATCGGTTAAGGTGACCGGAAGCGCAACGGAAGTTTAAAAAAACAAATTTTTCATCAAAATTTTCGGCCACCCCTTATAATGTGTAGCAAATACAATAAAACACAAAAATGACATTCATAGTGTGTTTAGAATTTTACCTATCAATCACAAGGATTGATGTATGGCTCCAACTTTGTTGTTAAACAACAAAGCTCTTGAATGGCATGAAGAAATCTACAAGCTCTCCTTGGACTCCTTTCTTCAAAATTAGGCCCACCACCAACTAGGTAGATCCCTTCATATTTTGCACTAGAAAAATATGAAGATTTTTCAAAGAGAAGAATTATTCATTCCTCAAAACTTGAAGAAGAAAATGAGAGAAAAAACTTGGAGAGAAAAGGGAGTGAAGAATTTGGCCGTAGTGTATGCAAAATGAGGGGAGGGGAGACTTGTCTTGGTAGTGGAAAAAGTAGAAATCACTTTTTGCATGCCATGCCTTGATATTTGAAAAAGTTGTCTCCAACTTTTCATCTCCCATGCATGCAATATTATATGGTGTTTTTAACAATTAAAAAACCATGGACTAAATTTAATTATCTCAAACATTTTGAGATTAATTAAACATTACTTGAATTTACTAAAGTCCACTAGTTAAATAATTTATTTAAATTGAGCTCTACAAGACTCAATATAATTTAATTAATTCAACACTTGAATTAATTTAATTATTTGGACTCTACTAGGTCCACTAGTGTTTAATTAATTCAACACTTGAATTAATTTAATTTAGTCCATAATAATGTTTATGAAAATCACAATTTTCAAATACATTATTCACTTGGCCAACTTTTAATTTAGGAACACATTCATAAATTAAAATTTACATTTCTCTCATAGAAGTCATACTTCTATTTTTCTTTACGCTTATAAACTCATTTATAAGCCGCTCAACACATTGAACTATTTCTCCTTTATAGAAGTTATACTTCTAATTTTCCTTACGCTTATAAACTCCTTTATAAGCCGTTCAACACATTGAATTATTTTTACTTCTCAACGGGATCTAGAAAGCTAGTACTTGTGTGGCCCTGAATGGTTCATTGATACAACTAGCCGTGGGTTCACATCTCCATGTGATTCGGACTAAACATGTCCTTATATAAGCATACCCCAATTGCTCCAATCATACTTATCAACTCCTAGATAACAAGAACGTCAGAACTCAAGTCTGATATTACCCAACCAATCATGTTAAACGCCTAGCAGCATCGCTTACATGATTCCCTAGGTATCAAATGATAGTGCCTGCAAGAACCATTCAATTATGGTTAGCGTACAGTACGGTCCCTTCAACTCATATATCCCGATCGATTCGACAACCATTGGTTTATCGAGAGTTGTCAATGAATCGATACTATGTGTCATGTCGTAGTTGCATCGATGGTGTAATCTATGAAACCCCTTTCATAATTACCACCATACTCTGATCAGAGATTTCAACCTACAAACACATGAGAACACATAGGTTATCCATACCCGAAGGTAAGCGGTGAATCCCCGACTACAATGCATCGACTCCTATATGTTTCGACAAAACACCCAACCTTGCCACCTGATGACCCCATGAGAGTCGGTAAACAAGTCAAAGTGTAATTCTAGCACATAGAGTCTCAATGTTGTCCCGGGTCATAAGGACTAATGGTGTACAACCATAAACCAGGACTTTTCCACTCGATAAGTGAGAACCACTTGGAAAGTCCTTTATGGAGGGTTGTTCAGTGCACTCTACCAGGAGCACCTATCTGCATGCTCGGACATCACAATGTCCCCTACCAATGAAACATGGTACTCACATCGCAGATACTAGTCTCGAACTCCAGTGGCCTATATCCTTCTTAGCGGCGGCTGAATCGACTAGGAACTGTTTAGAATATACAGTATTCCAAATATGAGTTTCATGATACTCATCATATGAGCATCTCATATTCTTTCTACTATATGTATATTCAAGGGCTTTATCTATGCAACTAGCATGGGTATACAGATAAAGATTTATCAAAACAATAATTTCAAATATTATTAAAATAAAGACTGCTTATACATAGAGTTTCATTGTGAACACTCAGCCAACACTTGGCTCGACGGGCACCTACTCTAACAATAACAACTGCTGCTCTGAGTTCCTCGGGTGCCACTACTGCCGACCCAAGCTGGCTTACTGGTCCCCGCCCTCGGCCCTGGCCTCATCAGTACCTACAACAATCAAGTCTAGTGAGCCTAAAGACTCAGCATGCATATATCGCAGGTAACGAGTAAAAATCTGAATTAAAATATGCATGAGATAATATATCCTGTCCTGAGGCATGCTGAAAATAATCTGTACTGAGCAATTATAATACGTGCATAACTGAACTGATAATCACAGAAAAAATGTTTGCTCCTTGGAGCCTGTACTGAAATAACTGATAAAATTTTCTGTTGAGATTATGTTTTACGTCTGTGGCCACTGCACTAAGCTGAACTGATCGGTAACTGGCTACCGGGGAGGCTGAAACTGAACTGAGCTGATCGGTCACTGGCGACCGGGTGGTACCATACTGAACTGATCGGTCACTGGCGACCGTATAAAATAACACTCCTACATAGTGAATAAACCACAAGCCATATCGCATAAATCTCAAAAATAATCATTTTCTATTTAATGCACGTAAAATAATTAACTGGCATAATAAAAATTCCTGTAATTTTACCAACTGGATTGGATTGGATCGTCCCCAGGCTTGCTGCAACCTAACTGTGCTATGAAAAATATGCAATAGCTTAAACATGACCAACTACGCAATTTACGTTCAAAAGATGCGACTATGATGCCTAATGACTTCGCATTTAATCATGACTCCGAGCCAACCTAAAACGACACCGAACCGACGTATAGTCATGATTAAAATACGCTGAAAAATCATAAAATAATGCTCCTAAAATGATAGGGTCGAAATCTAGGTGGAATGGAGGTCAAAACAAGAAACACTCTTTCGAGAGTCAATTTGGCACATCGCACCGTAAATTCTCGTACGACCTCAAAAATGAACCGAATTACAAACGGTCAAAAACATGACCTTCTCAACTCAAAGGGGCACTGTCCAGTCCAAGGCCATAGGCTAAAAGCCAACCGAGAACTCGAACGACGCCTCTGAACAGCAGCATACTTGATGTCAAAAAAAAAAATACAGCAGCTGCGCACTTGTTTTCCTTGTGTCGTTTTCGAGGCTATCGGCCATTGGGGCTTGAACCGCCGACCAAAACCTCTCACCAACATCCCAAGGAATGATATGAACCATGGCTAAGGGCCCTAGGCCAGCCACAATCTTCACCATTCCAGCAACCAACCGAGAAGATCCACCGAGAGCGCATTTGATGTGCGTGTGGTGTGATTTGCTTGCTTGTTGTCTTGTGTCGTTCCAGTGGCCATTTGATTGACCATGGCACGACCTAGACATCTAGGGGCATGGTATGAACCGTGGCTAAGGGCCATAGGCAAACCAAGATCCATACCAAGCAACAAAAGAAACGAACCAAAAGCTGTCCAACCGAAGTAGCCGAAGGGGTATAGGGGCTGTTGTGATGTTTTGATTAAAAACCGATGATCCATGGACCCAGCCACCAAAAGGGCGACTTAGTCACGTCTTAGACTTGCTAGGGGAGTGATCTAACCAGGGCTATAAGCCCTAGGGCAGCCAAGATCAAATCAAATCCCCTTGACATAAAACTGAAATTTCGAAAAGCAAAAATGGTTGAATTGAAGTTGCTGTCAAATTCTGAATTTCCAGCGACAAAGGGCTTGAACAAAAGGACCAATATGACTCTAATGCATCCTATTACGTGTCTAGGAGTCACCATGGGAGCCTGGAGTCGATCCCTAACCTGAAACCACCAAAACTCAGAAAAACGTGAGGTTGCCAAGGAAGGTGCCGAAAATCTGCAAGTATTTTCTAAAAGTTTTTTGATGAATATTTCGGTTTTCATGATAAAAATCATGCACATGTGATATTAAAAATTCAGTATATGACTTGATTGAGGTTTTGAAAGAAATCTAGACATGCCTTGATTCGTTTGATGGAAAAACGAAAGGATGCGACGACTCGGCGCGGAGGAGACGGAGTGGCTAGCTTCTCTACCTTTCTTTTACTCGATTTCTCTCCTTTATTTTCCTACTGGATTCCCACGGTTCTTAGCTTAAAAAGTTCACTCAGATTTCAAAAAAAACAGAGAGGGGAAAAATGGTTAGGAAGGTGAGGAGAAAGGGTGCAAGATATAAGGAATGAATCAAGACTAAGTCCACTCTCCTTTGAAATTTGAATTGTGGTTTGCTATCAAATCTTCTTGGAAGCTTCTAGGAGGGGTGGCCGATTATTAGCTTGTTTTCTAGTCTAGGATATGTCCATTAATTAATTAAATTGTGCTCCCAAAAATCCTAGAATTATCCTACAACTTACATGCAAAGAAATGGTCAAAAGGTTGATGAGTTGGCAATTGAGTTGCCTAGCAACTATGGGGCAGAAATTATGCTAATAAAATGAGTGGGAAGTGTTGGTTATCTAGTCAACTAATAATCCTTGAAAGCCTTACTAATCCTTTAAATAATTTAGTGAGCTAACCCCTTAATTAAATAACTTAAATGAGTTCATTTCTTAATCACCTCAAATAATTAAATTAAATCCTCAAACCTCCCTTTCTAACTTAAATGAACTTAGTTGCTAGCTAAATTAACTTCTGGAAATATTTCTCGAATCTTAAATTCTATCTCAAAACTCCAACTCCGGTCCGGCCTCACTGAAATAACTGAAATGCTAAAAATCAAACTACTAAACTGAAATAATAAAATAATTAACTTCAAAGAAATGCATTTAAAATAATCATGCAATGAAGTCAATTAAATTTAAAAATCTAGAATTATGCATGGCTTATACGTAGACTGATTTACGGGTTCTACAATCCTTCCCCCTTTAAAAGAAATTTCGTCCTCGAAATTAGAACTCACCGAATAACTCGGGGTATCGATCTCTCATCTCCGGCTCAGACTCCCACGTAGCTTCCTCCTCAGAATGGTTGAGCCATTTGACTTTGACTCGCTTAACAAGCATGTTCCGAAGTTTCTTCTCCTGTCTCTCTAGGATCTGCACGGGTCTCTCCTCATAAGATAAGTTCGGAGTAAGCTGCAACGGCTCAAAGTTCAGGACATGCGAAGGATTCGCCATGTACTTCCTCAGCATGGAGACGTGAAAGACATTGTGTACTCCGGCCAGATTCGGCGGAAGAGCCACACGATAAGCAAGCGTCCCAACTCTGTCAAGGATCTCAAACGGTCCAATGAATCTCGGACTGAGCTTCCCTTACTTCCCAAATCTCATGACACCCTTCATAGGTGCTACTTTCACAAAGACATGATCGCCCACTGCAAACTCTAACTCTCTCCTCCGCTGATCGGCATAACTCTTCTGTCGGCTCTGAGCAGTCCTCATCCTATCACGGATCTTGACTACTACATCTGCTGCCTGTTGAACAATCTCTGGACCCAACTCTGCTCTCTCTCCTACTTCATCCCAATGAACAGGAGATCTACACTTGCGGCCATATAGTGCTTCATACGGAGCCATACCAATAGAAGACTGGAAGCTGTTGTTGTAGGTGAACTCAACCAGTGGCAAGTTCGACTCCCAACTCCCTGAGAAATCGATGACGCAAGCGCGAAGAAGATCCTCCAAAATCTGAATAACTCGCTCCGACTGCCCATCTGTCTGCGGATGGAAAGCTGTGCTAAACAGCAACTTCGTACCCAAAGTCGAATGCAAGCTCTTCCAAAATGAGGAAGTGAATCTGGGATCTCTGTCGGATACGATCGAAACCGGAATACCATGAAGTCGGACTATCTCTTGGATATACAGCTCTGCATATTGAACCATGGTGAAAGTCGTCTTAATAGGCAAGAAGTGCGCTGATTTGGTAAGACGATCTACAATCACCCAGATGGCATTGGATCCTCTGCCTGACTTCGGCAATCCGGTCACAAAATCCATGGTAACATTCTCCCACTTCCACTCAGGAATAGGGAGAGGCTTGAGCAAACCTGCTGGTCTCTGATGCTCGGCCTTCACTAACTGGCAAGTCAGGCACTCGGATACAAATCGCCTGATGTCCCTCTTCATCCCTGGCCACCAATACAATAGCTGCAGAACCCTGTACATCTTCGTACTCCCAGAGTGAATGGAGTACGGGGACGTATGGGCCTCTGATAAGATGTCTGCTCGGATAGAATCACTGCTAGGAACCCACATCCTGTCTCGGTATCTCACAATACCGTCGCTGACTCTATACAAGACACTGCCCTTGGCTTCATCTCTCTTCTTCCACTGTGCCAACTGCTCATCTGCTGCCTGACCACTGCGAATACGGTCAATAAGAGAGGACTGGATAGTCAAGGTAGATAAACGAGGAACTCTACCTCGAGGATAAGTCTCAAGATCAAACCTCTGCATCTCAATCTGAAGAGGTTTCTGAATCGTCAAATGATCCATCACTGCGACTTTCCTGCTCAAAGCATCCGCAACTACATTAGCTTTACCCGGGTGGTAGCTAATGTCACAATCGTAGTCTTTCACAACCTCCACCAACGCCTCTGACGCATATTCAGCTCCTTCTGCGTAAAGAAATACTTGAGGCTCTTGTGGTCGGTAAAGATCTGGCATTTCTCTCCATACAGATAGTGCCTCCAAATCTTCAAAGAAAAAACTACGGCCGCTAACTCTAGATCATGGGTAGGGTAATTCTTCTCATGGATCTTCAGCTGTCGAGAAGCCTACGCTATCACTCTCCCATGCTGCATCAGAACTGCACCTAAACCAAGCTTCGAAGCATCGGTATACAGAACAAACTCACCGGATCCTGACGGCACGGCCAAAACTGGTGCTGAGATAAGAGCTTGCTTCAAAGTATCGAAGCTCTTCTGACACTCCTCGCTCCACACAAACTTCACATTTTTCTTGGTCAGTGCTGTGAGTGGAACGGCAATGGATGAGAATCCCTGAATGAACTTCCTGTAATATCCTACCAACCCAAGAAAACTGCGGATCTCTGATGCATTCTGAGGCACAACCCAATCTCTGACTGCTGCAACTTTTGCTGGGTCTACCTCAATACCACTGCTGGATACAATGTGGCCTAAGAACGCCACTTTCTCTAACCAGAATTTGCATTTACTGAACTTTGCGAATAATTTTTGCTTCTGCAATGTCTGCAACACTGTGGTCAGATGTCTGCTGTGCTCCTCCCGAATCTTGGAGTAGACGAGAATGTCATCTATGAACACTATCACAAACTGGTCCAGATACGGCTGGAATACGCGATTCATGAGATCCATGAAGATCGCTGGCGCATTAGTCAGACCGAACGGCATCACTAGGAACTCGTAGTGGCCATAACGAGTCCTGAAAGCAGTCTTGGAAACATCAGCATCTCTCACCCTCAAGTGGTGATAACCAGAGCGCAGATCAATCTTGGAGAAAATCGAAGCTCCCTGCAACTGGTCAAACAGATCCTCAATCCTCGGAAGTGGGTATTTATTCTTCACTGTAACCCTGTTCAGCTCCCTGTAGTCAATACAAAGCCTCATCGAGCCATCCTTCTTCTTCACAAATAAGACCGGCGCGCCCCATGGAGAAAAGCTCAGGCGAATGAACTCCTTGTCGAGAAGTTCCTGAATCTGCTTCTTAAGCTCTGCCATCTCTGTCGGTGCTAGTCGGTACGGCGCTTTGGATATCGGAGCCGTACCTGGCATAAGCTCAATGGAAAACTCCACCTCTCTCTCGGGTGGCATACCAGAGACGTCTTCGGGAAAAAAGTCTAAGAAATCTCTGACAATCGGAATATCTGAGGCTGACTGGCTGGGTTCCTCGGGGACAGATAAAAAGGTCGCTAGAAATGCCCGACACCCTCTATGCATGAGTTTCCTAGCCTGAACATACGGAATAATGCGCGGTAAAGGAAAGTACCTGTCCGGCTCAAATAAGAACTGCTCCATTCCAGGCGGTCGGACAAGAACAGATCTCCGCTGGAAGTCTATCAACACTCTGTTCCTCAATAGCCAATCCATCCCTAGGATGATGTCAAATTCTGGCATCGGTAGCACAATCAGATCCGCATAAACAAGTTTACCGTGCAGCTCAAGGTCTATATCTCGGATAACATTGGTGGCTGCCATCTCCTCGCCTGACGGCAACACTACTGAAAAGGCTGTATCTAGCCCAATGGTCTGGATCTTGAGAAAGTTTGCAATGACCTCCGAAATAAACGAGTGAGTGGCCCCTAAATCTATCAAGGCCTTGGTAGCGGAACCAGATATAAAAATTCTCCCTGAAAGAGTGGAGCTCTAAGTTGAATCCAGTAGTTACAAGAACTAAACTTATAGACATGCAAAGGTCAAGGTTCTTCTAGCTTAATTTCCCCCAAAATAAATCTGAGTAGAGCATGCAATCCTATAACAGTTCTAAGTTCACATCTAAATCCCGATTCCCAAAACACGGAAATTCAAATAATAACTTAAAGTTTAAAGGTACCTGTCAACAACATAGTCTCCGGGTTGGTTTCCGCGGCATGGAGAGCAAAAACTCTGCCTTGGGTAGGCAGATTCCTCTGAGGACATTGCAGATACATGTGGTCTAGACTGCCACACTTAAAACACTTTCCTGAGCCAGCCATACATGCTCCAGGATGGCAACGTGAGCACCTGGGACAGACTGGGTGCTCCTGAGTCCTCGGGGCTGGGCGTCCCCGCTGCTGCTGGCCTCGGTTCCTGGGCGGTCCATGAAAAGGCCTCTTATTCTGCTGCTGATGCTGCTCTGGAGGAGGGCGGTGCGGTGCCTGGACTGGGCGCTTGCCCTGGCGATCCCTCTCGATATCCCGCAGATCCTGCTCTGCGGCTAAGGCCTTGGAGACGGCAATCTCATAAGTAGCAGGGTCAGATACCCTAACATCCCGGCGCAAGATCGGCCGTAAACCCACCAGGAAGTGCATCAGCTTGGCTCTGGCATCATTCGCGATCAGGGGCACAAAGTGACAGCCCCTCTCGAACTTACGGATAAACTCCGTAACCGTCATATCCCCCTGTCTCTGACTCATGAACTCGATCGTCAGCCTGGTGCGAACCTCCTCAGAAAAATACTTGGAGTAGAAAACTTCCGTAAAGCGGGTCCATGAAAGTGTAACCAAGGTCAGGGCTACTGACGCTCCTTCCCACCATAAGCGGGCATCTCCACTGAACAGATAGGTGGCATAATGGACTATGTCTGCATCTCCCAGCTCCATGAACTCGAAGATAACCTCGAGGGATTTGATCCATCCCTCGGCAACCATGGGGTCAGATGTCCCAGAGAATTCCTTCGGGCGCATCTTCATGAATCGCTCATAAACAGCCTCGGGCCCTGTCGGCCTGGCTGCGGCTGCGGCTGCGGCTGCGGCATTGTTCCCCGCAAATTGTGCGAAGAACTGTGCCATCCCAGCTAACATCTGGGCACTCATGTCCGGTGGGGGTGGTGGAGGTGGTAGGTCTCCCTCCGGTCTACGCTCCTCCCTGTCCTCTCGGCGAGGCTCCTCCTCTCTGTTGCGCTCTAAAATGCGTCTAGGGGGCATACTGTTCCAACATAACCCATACGTAACTAACATGCATAATTCCATAATTTATTTTAAATGAACACTGAAATACTGAAAATCTGGAAGCATGCTGACAAAATATTTCATGCTTTAACTGAAATGCTGAACAAAATGCTGAACTGAAAAACATACAGACCGAAGACGTGGCTTCGTGAGCTTCTCGCGGTCAATAGTAGTGAAACCCTACACAGAACCACCGCTCTGATACCAATTGTAAAGGGCCTAAAACTTCTTGCTTGAAAATTTGCGGAAAATTAAAAATTTTCTTTTTAGAAGAACTTAAATGGCCTCATTCATAAAATCACTGGTGAATCAAGTTCAATATTTCAAAATATTGCAGCGGAAGAAAATAAAGTTTGCCAAAAATCACAATTTAAAAATATCCAACGACTGATAAAATGTTTGCGGAATAAAATAACAACTGCTGCTCTGAGGTCCTCGGGTGCCACTACTGCCGACCCAAGCTGGCTCACTGGTCCCCGCCCTCGGCCCTGGCCACATCAGTACCTACAACAATCAAGTCTAGTGAGCCAAAAGACTCAACATGCATATATCGCAGGTAACGAGTAAAAATCTGAATTAAAATATGCATGAGATAACATATCATGTCCTGAGGCATGCTGAAAATAATCTGTACTGAGCAATTATAATACGTGCATAACTGAATTGATAATCACAGAAAAAATGTTTGCTCCTTGGAGCCTGTACTGAAATAACTGATAAAATTTTCTGTTGAGATTATGTTTTACGCCTGTGGCCACTGCACTAAGCTGAACTGATCGGTAACTGGCTACCGGGGAGGCTGAAACTGAACTGAGCTGGCCGGTCACTGGCGACCGGGTGGTACCATACTGAACTGATCGGTCACTGGCGACCGTATAAAATAACACTCCCACATAGTGAATAAACCACAAGCCATATCGCATAAATCTCAAAAATAATCATTTTCTATTTAATGCACGTAAAATAATTAACTGGCATAACGAAAATTCCTGTAATTTTACCAACTGTATTGGATTGGATCTTCCCCAGGCTCGCTGCAACCTAACTGTGCTATGAAAAATATGCAATATCTTAAACATGACCAACTACGCAATTTACGTTCAAAAGATGCGACTATGATGCCTAATGACTTCGCATTTAATCATGACTCCGAGCCAACCTGAAACGACACCGAACCGACGTATAGTCATGATTAAAATACGCTGAAAAATCATAAAATAATGCTCCTAAAATGATAGGGTCGAAAACTAGGTGGAATGGAGGCCAAAACACGAAACGCTCTTTCGAGAGTCAATTTGGCACATCGCACCGTAAATTCTCGTACGACTTAAAAAATGAACCGAATTACGAACGGTCAAAAACATGACCTTCCCAACTCAAAGGGGCACTGTCCAGTCCAAGGCCATAGGCTAAAAGCCAACCGAGAACTCGAACGACGCATCTGAACAGCAGCATACTTGCTGTCAAAAAAAAAAATACAGCAGCTGCGCATTTGTTTTCCTTGTGTCGTTTTCGAGGCTATCGGCCATTGGGGCTTGAACCGCCGACCAAAACCTCTCACCAACATCCCAAGGAATGATATGAACCATGGCTAAGGGCCCTAGGCCAGCCACAATCTTCACCATTCCAGCAACCAACCGAGAAGATCCACCTAGAGCGCATTTGATGCGAGTGTGGTGTCATTTGCTTGCTTGTTGTCTTGTGTCGTTCCAGTGGCCATTTGATTGACCATGGCACAACCCAGACATCTAGGGGCATGGTATGAACCGTGGCTAAGGGCCATAGGCCAACTAAGATCCATACCAAGCAACAAAAGAAACGAACCAAAAGCTGTCCAACCGAAGTAGCCGAAGGGGTATAGGGGCTGTTGTGATGTTTTGATTAAAAATCGATGAGCCATGGACTCAGCCACCAAAAAGGCGACTTAGTCACATCTTAGACTTGCTAGGGGAGTGATCTAACCAGGGCTATAAGCCCTAGGGCAGCCAAGATCAAATCAAATCCCCTTGACATAAAACTGAAATTTCGAAAAGCAAAAATGGTAGAATTGAAGTTGCTGTCAAATTCTGAATTTCCAGCAACAAAGGGCTTGAACGAACGGACCAATATGACTCTAATGCATCCTATTACGTGTCTAGGAGTCACCATGGGAGCCTGGAGTCGATCCCTAACCTGAAACCACCAAAACTCAGAAAAACGTGAGGTTGCCAAGGAAGGTGCCGAAAATCTGCAAGTATTTTCTAAAAGTTCTTTGATGAATATTTCGGTTTTCATGATAAAAATCATTCACATGTGATATTAAAAATTCAGTATATGACTTGATTGAGGTTTTGAAAGAAATCTAGACATGCCTTGATTCGTTTGATGGAAAAACGAAAGGATGCGACGACTCGGCGCGGAGGAGACGGAGTGGCTATCTTCTCTACCTTTCTTGTACTCGATTTCTCTCCCTTATTTTCCTACTGGATTCCCACGGTTCTCAGCTTAAAAAGTTCACTCAGATTTCGAAAAAAAAAAGAGAGGGGAAAAATGGTTAGGAAGTTGAGGAGAAAGGGTGCAAGATATAAGGAATGAATCAAGACTAAGTCCACTCTCCTTTGAAATTTGAATTGTGGTTTGCTATCAAATCTTCTTGGAAGCTTCTAGGAGGGGTGGCCGATTATTAGCTTGTTTTCTAGTCTAGGATATGTCCATTAATTAATTAAATTGTGCTCCCAAAAATCCTAGAATTATCCTACAACTTACATGCAAAGAAATGGTCAAAAGGTTGATGAGTTGGCAATTGAGTTGCCTAGCAACTATGGGGCAGAAATTATGCTAATAAAATGAGTGGGAAGTGTTGGTTATCTAGTCAACTAATAATCCTTGAAAGCCTTACTAATCCTTTAAATAATTTAGTGAGCTAACCCCTTAATTAAATAACTTAAATGAGTTCATTTCTTAATCACCTCAAATAATTAAATTAAATCCTCAAACCTCCCTTTCTAACTTAAATGAACTTAGTTGCTAGCTAAATTAACTTCTGGAAATATTTCTCGAATCTTAAATTCTATCTCAAAACTCCAACTCCGGTCCGGCCTCACTGAAATAATTGAAATGCTAAAAATCAAACTACTGAACTGAAATAATAAAATAATTAACTTCAAAGAAATCCATTTAAAATAATCATGCAATAAAGTCAATTAAATTTAAAAATCTAGAATTATGCATGGCTTATACGTAGACTGATTTACGGGTTCTACAGATGAAGAAGGTAAATTAGTTGATATGCTTAAAAGACATAAAAATGCAATTGGGTGGACACTAAAAGATCTCAAGGGCATTAATCCACAAATTTGCACTCACAAAATTCACTTAGAAGAAAATTCAAAAGCATCTCAACAACCACAAAGGAGATTAAATCCACACATGAAAGATGTTGTGAAAACTGAAGTTCTCAAACTACTTGATGTTGGGATTATCTACCCTATTTCTGATAGTAAGCTGGTAAGCCCAACACAAGTAGTTCCGAAAAAATCTGGCATCACAGTGATAAAAAATGAAAAAGGTGAATTGTTAACAAGTCGAGTCCCATCTAGTTGGCGGATGTGTATTGATTATAGAAAATTAAATGACGCCACTAGAAAAGATCATTTTCCATTACCATTGTTGGATCAAATTTTACAAAGAGTAGCAGGTCATCCATACTACTGTTTTCTTGATGGATATTCAGGCTATTATCAAATTCCCATTGCACTCGAAGATCAAGATAAAACTACATTCACATGTCCTTTTGGAACATTTGAATTTAGAAGGATGTCATTTGGATTAAGCAATGCCCCAGCAACATTTCAAAGATGTATGCTAAGAATTTTTTGCGACATGGTTGAAAATTATTTGGAAATTTTCATCGATGATTTAACTGTCTTTGGGAATACATTTGATAATTGTCTTCAAAATTTGGAAAAAGTTTTAAAAAGATGCGAGGAAAAAGGTCTTATTTTAAATTGAGAAAAATGTCATTACATGATTACTTCTGGAATTGTTTTGGGACATGTCGTGTCATCTCATGGAATTGAAGTTGATAAAGCAAAAGTTGATGTCATTGCCAATTTACCCCCTCCAAAAACCATTAAAGAAATTCTCTCATTTTTGGGACATGCTGGATTTTATAGGAGGTTTATAAAGGACTTTAGTTTAATCTCTAAACCCATTTGTAACCTCTTAACAAAAGACACTGCATTTGAGTGGACTCAAGAATGTCAAAATGCTTTTGATAAAATCATTCGACATTTAACATCAGCTCCTATCATGCAACCTCCTGATTGGTCTTTACCATTTGAAATCATGTGCGATGCGAGTGATTATGCAGTCGGTGCAGTATTGGGTCAAAGAAGAAACGGTAAGCCTTATGTGATATATTATGCAAGTAGAACTTTAAACAATGCTCAAATGAATTACTCCACAACTGAAAAAGAACTATTTGCTGTAATATTTGCATTAGATAAATTTCGTTCTTATTTGATTGGATCAACGACTATTGTGTTTACTGATCATTCTTCTATTAGATATTTGTTGACCAAACAGGATGCAAAGCCACGACTGATACGATGGATTTTGTTGCTCCAAGAATTTGACATTGTGATCAAAGATAAAAAAGGAATCGAGAATGTCGTAGCCGATCATTTATCGAGACTAGTAACAGGATCATCTTGTGAAATGACACCAATTAACGATAATTTTCCTGATGAACATCTATTTTAAGTTACTACTACTTCTTGGTTTGCTAACATAGTAAATTTTCTTATTACAGGAAATATGCCATCGCAATGGAGTTCTCAAGATAAAAGAAAATTTTTGAATGAGATAAAAAAGTTTTATTGGGATGATCCGTATCTGTTCAAGTATTGTCCGGATCAAATTTTTCGACGTTGCATACCCGACAATGAGGTAAGTAGTGTCATTAAATTTTGTCATTCAAAAGCATGCGGAGGACATTTTTCTTCAAAGAAAACAGCTGCAAAAATCTTGCAGTGTGGATTTTATTGGCCCACTTTGTTTAAAGACACCCACGAAATCTGCAAGATCTGTGAAAATTGTCAAAAATTGGGTGCGATTTCAAAAAGAAACATGATGCCTTTGAATCCTATTATTGAAATTGAAATCTTTGATTGTTGGGGAATAGATTTTATGGGACCTTTTCCACCGTCGTTTGGATACTTGTATATTTTAGTTGCAGTTGATTATGTTTCCAAATGGATAGAGGCAATTCCATGTCGAACAAATGATCATAAAATCGTCATCAAATTTTTAAAAGAAAATATTTTTAGTAGATTTGGAATTCCCCGAGCCATGATAAGTGATGGGGGAACTCACTTTGTTAATAAACCATTTGCTTCATTAATGAAAAAATATGGTATTACTCATAAAGTAACTACTCCTTATCATCCTCAAACAAATGGACAAGTTGAATTAGCTAATAGGGAGATAAAGCAAATTTTGGAAAAAACTGTTAACTCAAATAGAAAAGATTGGTCTCTGCGACTTAATGATGCACTTTGGGCATATCGAACAGCTTTTAAAACATCATTGAATATGTCTCCCTATAGGTTGGTTTATGGAAAACATTGTCATTTGCCTGTGGAATTGGAAAATAAAGCTTATTGGGCGATCAAAACTTTAAATTCAAGCATGGATGATGCCAACAAATTGCGTAAATTGCAACTTAATGAACTTGATGAACTCAGAAATGACGCGTATGAGAATTCAAGGATTTATAAAGCAAAAATCAAATCATTTCATGATAAAACAATTCTTAGAAAATCTTTTGAGATTGGTAAAAAAATTTTGCTTTATAATTCTCGACTTCACATATTCCCAGGAAAATTACGATCAAGATGGACATGCCCATATGTTGTAAAGCATGTGTATACTTATGGAGCTGTGGATATCGAAAATCCTAAAAATGGTGATATTTTTAAAGTAAATGGACAAAGGCTTAAACCATTTTTAGAAAATAAAATCTTTCAAGAAGACTTTATTTCCCTTTCTGATCCTTGATTTTTTTTTTAATTTTTTGGTGTTGCATTTAAGTTTGTTTGTTTTTATTTCAGGTTTTCTTAATCTTTTTATTTTCCCGGTTAAATGGCGGATAACGGTACTCCGTGACTCTCATAGTCGGTTAAATCAGTTTCCCACAATTTTTGATACAAAAATAAAAAAAAAATCATTTATTTTCTTTTCAAAATAGATGAAATTCTCTCAAAAATTTGTAAATATTTTCCCTCTGTTTCTGAAAATGTTCTAAGAAAAATTTTTGCAGAAAGGTGTGAAAGATTGAGATTGCTAATGCAAAAAAGGAATTCCAGAAGATATTCGTCTTGTAATAGAAGCTAAGATCCGATTAGGAGGAGAAGTTCCACAATCATTGCTCATTCGGTATTTGCCTGGATTAGGAAAAAGCACTTATACGAAAAACCGAAGGGCCAAAAGTTTAGGGGTTTGTCATAAGTGTGCAAGATGGACTTGTAACAAACGATGCAGATCTTTGGGATGTGTTTCCAATAATAGAGAAGATAAAATTGGTTTCATTAAGAATGGGCTGAGTAAGGAGTCTTTAGATAACATCTTATTGACTCTTGAGACGCATTCTAGTGGACATGTGCATATTGAACTTCTCCGTTTATGGAAACAATTCCAAGATGAGCATCATAGTCTTGGGAATCCGACTAAAAAAGACCATGTTTGCCAATTTATTAAAAAATTGGATGGGAAGCATATCCTCGACTCATAGAAGGCGTTGAAGCCGTTTCTGGACGTAAAACCAGAGGAAAACTAATTTCATTTCAGAAAATTCACGACGGATGCTCATCTGTGCTTCGACTGCCGACCAATTAATTGATGATTTGGAAGCTTTTGTTCATAAGCCTGATCTGATGATAACAAAGATCAATTGGTCGCAATCAAGCAATAAGAAAAGGAAGTTGGATCATTGATTCAAAAGTCGTGGATTGGTTTGCGTTTGTTTCAGTTTGTTATCTTCAATAAAATTCCAGATGCTATCTCTTTCATTATGTACTCTTTATTAATAGTTATTTTGAAATTAGGGACAATGTCATATTCTGATTGGGGGGAAAACAAATTTATAAAAAAAAAATTAAAAAAAATAAAAATATATTATTTTAAAATAAAATCATGTTTATTGTTTGTATCTTAGTAATTTTTGCAAAAATGTCATACATTACATGTTTGAAATATTTAAATTAGAACATACATTAATCTATTTAAGAATGTTTAAATTTTTACTTGAAAAAAAAAAGTCAATTTTAATATTCTGATCAATATAAAAATATGATTTATGAAATCTTTTTGAGTGATTAACCATTGTGATAAAATCAGGTATTAAAGTATATGGCCGAAGATATACCTTATAAGAGTGCCTAAAATTTTAAACTCACACATATTTTGTGAGTGAGTGGAGAGGACTGAGAAAACAACCTTCGAGCCTTTATTGATCATGAGAGAGACTATCTATTGTTTAGATCTTGAGTTCTTATTTTGAAAAAAAAATGATATTTCCTGAAAAAAAAGGAGAAAAATACAAAAAGAAAGATATTAAAGATCTATGTAATTTTTAAGTTATATGCTACGACCCATATATCTCTCATAAAAAAAAAAGAAAGAGAGAATTTTATTTTACAAATTAAATAAATATGTGGTCCAGAAGCATAAACTTAGTCTGATTCCATGATGTTATGAAAATATATATATATATATATAAGGAAAAAATATATAATAAGAACAACTAGATTTTGAATCAATGGATTTTCTATCTTTTGATTAGTTTGGCTCGTTTGTCTGTCTGCATTCTGTAAACCATTTTTCTGAGCATTTATCTGTATTCCAACTCCATGAGAGAAATCGTTGCCATAAATTGAAACATTTATTAACCTGTGAGGATATGGAGTTGAGACTCTTACTAGGAATTTCTGAAGGCTGTGTACATTTAACTACCTGAAATAAGCTTTGAATTGATCATCTCAAATTATTTCATAAATTATAATTATGATGATCTTGATATAACTTTGACAGTTTTCAAATTTAATTTAAACACTTAGATAGTTTTGATTACATTTCTATTTAAATTAATCAATATGTTTTGTATTGCTATCAACGCTTAAATTGCTAGGGACTAGCAATAAACTGGTTGGGAGGTGTGATAAACATAAAAATTGTGCATTAATTAAATGTTTTATAATATAAATATATAGTTTTTGTTTTATTAAATGTTTAAATATTATATGTTTTATAATAAATTGTATAAAATATAAGTTGTTGTGTAATTACAAGTTTTTACTATTTTTTACAGGTTCAATAAAACAAGAATAAACTTGGCGTTGCAAATGAGATTAAGATGATTCTTGGACCTGTAGAAAGTTGATGTTAATATCTACAATATTGGTGACAAGCATGAGATAAAAATCCTCTCACAATTGGGATCAAATTAAGCAACAAATAAAGTTACCAAAGGAGTGGCAGTTTTACCACGCTCTAGTATTTTGACCATATCTCTCAAATTACTTGGTCAAATGGTCTGAAAAAATACCACAACTAGACAACTCAATTATCCACATGTTTCTTTTTATGTGAAGAAGAAATTCGGACAAGAAGATTTTCAAAAGTGATGTGTAATATAATATAATATCTTGGAACACCAATGAAGACTTATGTGTAAAAAAATAATATTTTATTTGTGATTGTCTCCCCAAATTTGGCTATAAATAGGAGTGCATTGTAATGTATTGAGATATCCCTCATTCTATGAACAAACCTTTGAGTTCATAATATTTCTCTCTATATTTTTCCTTTATTTCTTCATTTAAATATAATTAGCATGTTAATTTCATATTCAAAGTTTTACACTTTGAATAATGAATAGCTAACTTCCTAAAGTTGAGATGAAAAGGTGAAACTCTTGGCATGATAATAAAGTTACTAAAAGGTAAGAATCTATGTTTTATATTATTTAATCATTATTTATTGTTTATGTTATATTTATTTCTTTAAGCATTTTTATACCCTACTTATAAGTGGGAGTTTTGATTTATTGTTGCTATATGTTACACTAAATTCTTGGAACCATTTAAATGTTAGTTTGGTATTACCAACCATTTAAAGTGGATGCCTTGATTTATTATATATTAATATATTATAATATTAAATTCTTGGAACCATTTAAATGTTTGTTTGGTTTTACCAACCATTTAAAGTGGGAACCTTGATTTACTATATATAAATATATCATAATATTAATTTCTTGGTACCATTTAAATGTTAGTTTGGTTTTACCAACCATTTAAAGTGGGAACCTTGATTTAGTGTTTACAAATATATATATAGCACAATAAATACTTTGAAACATTTATAAGTTTTGGTATATATTATATACTTATAAGATAATAATATATAACATAATATAAATATGATTATTTAATATATTGGAACCATTTTATTAAGTGGATTTCAATAATGTTCGTTAATGTTAACTTTATTAAAATACCAAGAGTGGATCATTTAATCTCAACTACTTAATTAAAATTTGAACAATTAAAAATTATCAATTAAAGATTCAAACAACTAAAACAAATAAAAAGACATTGTAGTGGACTTGTAATTACCTTAGCTTCCTCGTGGATACGATATTCGAACTCATCGAATTATACTACTTGTGGACAACCTGCTCTTGGGAGTGCAACAATCAAAGTCGCAACACAGTGTTTACAAATGAATTTCAACATCGAATTACAATTCATTTGTATTAAAGTAAAATCAAGGTATTTATCTATGTTTAATAACATGGGTATGTAGATAAAGAAATAACAAACCATGAAATAATGAATTATATTAAAATAAAGATTGTTTATTACAACTGAGTCAATAAAATCCCTAGCCAACAGTTGACTTGCAGTGCATCTACTCTAACAATCTCTCACTTGCCCTAGAGCCAAATACCCATAAAATTTAATCCCATTGCTTCGCGATGCTTTTCAAACAATGGTCCTAGCAAGGTCTTTGTAAGTGGATCAAAAACATTATCTGCAGAGGGGACTCTTTTGACTGATACATCTCCTCTTTCCCACAATCTCCCAGATGATGTGGAACTTCCTCAGTACATGTTTGGATTGCTGATGAGACCTTGGTTCCTTTGCTTGCGTAACGGCACCAGTTTTATCGCAGTACACCGGGACTGGGTCAACTTTATTAGGAATAACGCTCAACTCTTGGACAAAATTCCTCATCCAAACTGTCTCTTTGGCTGCAGCAGATGCAGCAATGTATTCAGCTTCAGTTGTGGAATCTGCAACGGTGTCTTGCTTGAAACTTTTCCAAGAGACAGCCGCACCATTAAGCATGAATACAAAACTAGAGGTCGATTTCAAATCATCTACGTCACATTAGAAGCTAGAATCAGTGTAGCCTTCCAATTTTAATTCTCCACCCCCATAAACCATGAACAAGTTCTTAGTCCTTCTCAAGTACTTAAGAATATCCTTCACGACTTTCCAATGCATTGGACCAGGGTTCGCCTGATATCTGCTTGTAACACTCAGAGTGTAAGCAACATCAGGACGTGTCGATATCATACCATACATGATACTACCAATGGTCGGTGTCACGCCCCGTGTCTGAAGCGTCGGTGAAATTTTGAGAAACCAGTCAAAACTAACCAGTCTTTTTCACGCCTCGTATCAAAACAAACCAGTCTTTTTCATAAAACAATATTGTCTTTACAACGACAATGAAATGAAAATTACATCAGAGTTTCAAAAGCGGAAACAAAAGGAAAGTAAAATCTTGAGTCTTGATATCGATCATCGATTCACCAACCCCAGAAAGCTTCTTGCTCTTCCTCATTTATTTTCTCTTCGTTTTTATTTGAAATTTGTAAGGGGTGAGTGTTTTGGGAAACACTCAGCAAATGGGAGGTCGATTGATTTCCAATGATACATATAGAACTTAGTTTCCTTAAAACGTCTTTTTAACATATTTTCAAAACTTATTACCCTTAACTTATCATAACAGAAATGAATCGGATATAAGACAGAAGTTACCAGATGATTGAGAATAATTCACAAGTAAATCAGATCATTTCAGAACAATTAAAAGACAGACACAACACTGTTACTCATCTCATTTCAATGGTCAAATTGTTCCTAATATGTTAGTCCTCTAAGGGGTGAGGCCAGAACACGGTTTTATACCCACCGATGGGGGCCAGACAGAACATGGTTTTATACCCACCAATGTGGGCCAGACAGAATCACAATTCTCGTCCCATTTCAAATTCGAATTGCAACAGTGAAACACAGAGTTTAGACTTATCAGACAGAATTTATCAGACTTTCAGACGGATGCAGCGGAATCAAAGAATTTCGAATATCAGAAGGAACATATAATCGATCGAAATTTTAAACAGACAGACATCATATTTTTGAAAATGAAGACACACATATTCATGTCATGATATACATATTCAAGTTTAAAAATACAAGCAACATACATATCAAAAGCCCACTTACAGAATTTGCAGATTCTTGTACAAAGTTTCCTTTCAAAAATCGAGCAGCACTTTGATGTAACCTCAGCAAATGCTGTCTTCGATCGAACAACACATTGACGCAGGATTTCAGCATTTGACTACACAAAAATTCCTTCATCTTCCTTGCTTAGCTTGGCCGAAATTTTGGAGTGGTGTGTGTAGGGGTGAGGTCCAAATTTTTAGTGCCTTTCTTGGAGCATTTTTCCTTGCCTTTGATGTGGTATTTATAGACCAAAGATAGTCCCTTCACCTAGCCCTCCCCTTGGACGCCAACTTGGGCTCCAAGCCATGCTTTTAATGTGGCCTTTAATGTGGTCAAGGTATATCAAGCATCAAAGGTCATCTCCTGCACCATAAATGTGTCCTGGTCCCGTAGCTCCTCCCGCAGCTCCTTTATGGGTTAACTCAAAGGTCATTTCTTGCATACTTAATTTGTCTAAACCTTTAGCTCCCTTTTTGGGCTCGTTAGGAAAAGCTTGGTTGAGCTTCTTTGAGCTGAAAGATCGAGTCCTTGAGCTGAGGTTTTACTCCTCCAGTGATAACTCTTCAATGGATGCGGTTTCTTGCAGCTTGGCTTCACGTTGAGCTAATCCTCGAGCTTTGAAGCTACTTCCTCGAGTTAGGTTAGCTAAAAATCTAAGTTAATATTCGAGTTTTATAGTTAGAATGAAACTTGTTGAGCTTAATTTAAGCTAAGTTTTAAGTTAGTATTTCTTACATGATTTGCTTCGGATCGAAATTTCCGGGTTCTCACAGCTGGCGCATATGGAATACGTTTTGGGACACATAGTTTTAGATAGAGTAACACCATGACACATTGGTAAGTATCATATCTTGGACTCTTCCATAGAGAATGTCTTCAGAATGGTATCGATATAAATAGCTTGGGTGAGTCCTAGCATCCTTTTAGATCTATCTCAATAGATTTGTATTCTCAATACATATGCTGCTTCACCCATGTCTTTCATGGAGAATTTACTTTCTAACCATAATTTAGTTGATTGCAGTAATCCTACATCATTCCCAATGAGCAGGATATCATCAACATAAAGTACTAGGAATGTCACTGCACTCCCACTAACTTTCTTGTACACGCATGGTTCCTCATGATCTTAGCAAAACCAAATTCTTTGGTAGTGCTATCAAATCTGAGGTTCCAACTCCTTCACGCCTGCTTGAGATCTTATATTGATATCTGAAGTTTGCATACCTTATGCTCACTTTCTACTGATGTGTATATCCCTCAGATTGAGACATATAAATTTCTTCTTTGATGTCTCCATTGAGGAATGAAGTCTTTACATCCATTTGCTATATCTCATAGTCATACCATGTTGCTATGGCTAGTAGTATTCTAATGGACTTAAACATATCAACTGGTGAAAAAGTTTCTTCATAGTCAATTCCTTGCCTTTGAGTATAACCTTTTGCAACCAGTCTTGCTTTGAAGGTCAATACCTTCCCATCCGTCCCAAGATTTCTTTTGTAGATCCATTTGCATCTTATGGGAACGATTTCCTCATGTGGATCCACCAATGTCCAGACTTGGTTTGAATACATAGAGTTCATTTCAGACTGCATGGCTTCAAGCCATTTGGTTGAATCAGTATCAGATATTGTTTCTTTGAAATTCATTGGATCACATCCATCACAATGCTCATCATGGCTTTGTTCATGAAGAAGCGTATATCTTGCAGGTGGTCTAATAACCCTATCAAACCTTCTAGGAGCTTGTACTTCAACTACTGGTTGTTGGTGAATGGGTTCAACTTCTATAGTTGAGGGAGTATCTTGAATTTCTTCAAGTTCTATCATCTTGCATTTTCTATCTAATGGAAATTTTCCTTTTTCCAAAAAAGTGGCATTTCTTGAAACAAACACTTTTGCTTCATTGGGATGATAGAAATAATATCCAACAGAATTCTTTGGATATCCTAAAAAGTAGCACAAAGTGGATCTACTATCCAATTTGTCTGCCATTGTCTGTTTCACATAAGTAGGACATCCCCATATTCTCATGTAAGAATACTTGGGAGTTTTTACCATCCATATCTCATATGACGTTTTATTCACTGCTTTAGTATGAACATTATTCAACAATATTGCCGCAGTTTCAAGCACAAAGCCCCAAAACGATGTAGGCAATTCAGTGAATCCCATCATGGATCGAACCATGTCCATCAAGGTTCGATTTCGATGTTCAGAATCACCATTCAATTGTGGTGTTGCTGGTGGAGTCCACTGTGATAGAATCTCATTCTCTTTTAGATAACCCAAAAATTCAGCACTCAAGTATTCTCCACCTCGATCAGATCGAAGTGCCTTAATACTTCTTTCTAGCTGGTTTTCTACTTCAGATCTGAATTCTTTGAACTTTTCAAATGCTTCTGATTTGTATTTCATCAAATAAATGTACCATACCTCGAATGGTAATCAATAAAGGTAATGAAGTACGAATGACCAAATTTTGTGCTAACACTTAGCGGGCCACAAATGTCCGTGTGGATCAAATCCAGTAGACCATGTACATGTTCCACATTTCCATTGAATGGAGTCTAGTCATTTTTTTAGACAGGACTCACAAGTAGGTAGAGAATTTATGTCTGACAAGTCAAACTTGCCTTCTTCCACTAGCTTGTGCATTTTTTGGGAAATATGACCTAGTCTAGCGTGCCATATTTGTGCGGGATTTTGATTTTCTATTTTCCTTTTGTTTGTTGTTGTTTTCGTATGCGCTTGGATATTGTTTAATGGAATATCTTTTAATTTTAATTTATATAGATCGTTTGTTAATTCTCCAGTTCCAATCAAACATTCATTCTTGTATAAATTGCAAACACCTTTAGCAAAACACAAGAATAACCCTCCCTATCAAGCATAGAAATAGAAATAATGTTTTTAACCAATTCACCAATTCAGGAACATATAACACGTCTCTCAAAAATAACTTAAAATCATTGTCCAAAATTAAAGTAATATCTCCAATGACAGTGGCAACAACCCTTGCTCAATTTCCTAGTCTTAGAAATGTCTCACCATCTCTAAGCCTCTTGCTTCTTCCCATCACCTGCAAATCATTGCATAGATGAGAACCACATCCGGTATCCAATACCCAAGAAGAGGAATTAACAGAAACATTAACTTCAATATAAAACAGATAATGACCAGAACGCTTCTGGGCAAGATACTCCGTGCAATTACGCCTCCAATGTCCAGATTTGTTGTAGTGGAAACAGATTTGTTCTGACATGTCAGGCTTTGTGGGCCCCGGAGTTGGTTTCTTGTATGGCTTCCTGTTGGGCTTGTTCTTCTTTAGAGGGGCAGAACGCTTCTTGCCTTTTGTCGGGGCTCCCTTTTTCGTATCGGACGAAGAACCCACTAGAAGAACATGCTTTTCCTTTTTTATTGTGGCCTCATAATTAGTAAGCATATTGACCAACTCTTCAAGGGTGGTCTCAAGCTTGTTCATATTAAAATTAACCACAAATCCATCGAACGAGACAGGCAATGACAGAAAGATAATATCAGTCGAGAGCTCATTAGGAATAACCACGTTGAATCCCACCAATTTCTCGATGAGCCCAATCATCTTAACACCATGCTCATGGACCGAATTCCCCTCTCGCAAGCGTGTAGTCATGAGTTCTTTAATAGTAGCATGTCTCTTTGAACGAGTTTGTACATAATACAATTCTTTCAGATGAAGGTGAATGTCAGCAACATTCACCGCCTCCTCGAACCTCTTCTGAAGTTCATTCGACATAGAATCCAACATGTAGCTCTTAGCTTGAAGATCATGGTCCAACCATTTATCAAGCTTAGCTAACTCAGTCCGACTGATAACAAGAGCTGCCTCCTTCGGTGGCTTCTTATCAAGAACATACACAATCCTTTTGGAGTTCAGAACAATCTTTAAATTTTGAAACCAGTCATGATAGTTAGGGCCAGTCAATTTGTTTTGATCGAGAATGCCAATTATAATCCCGAATAATATCAGTCAATTATAATTTCTAAAAGGTAGAATCCAATTGCATCCCTATGCAACCTCCGCGTGTTTCACCTCGCGTTTAATCAGGACCCAATAATATGACGCGGTTTATTTTCACGTGTCAAACCAACCCATCAATATTGAATTGTAGTGGACGGTCGCCATGAGTTCCCTCAATAATATGAGCCGAAGTCATGGGAGTTCCACTCAATTGCATCATATGTCCGGTGGAAGTCACAGCTTTCCGGCATCCAGCCCTCCCCAAAAATATGAGTTAGACACTGTCCGCGGGTAGCGATCAACATGCAACCACGGTTGATAGAAGGCAAGGAAAAATTAAACTCTTTTAATTTTTACTTTTTCAGTTTGATATAAATTGACTCTTATTCAAAATAAGGGATTTTAATTTTAAATTGTCTCATCATTTTAATTTAAAATCGCGTGCCACGAGTTTGTATGTTTGCCGGATTCATGCATCTATATTATTTAATACTATACGTACATGCATATTACTATATGTCGCATATATATTATAATACGAAATTCAACAATAAATAAGGATGAACGATCGCCAACACTATTAGATCCCCGTGAGCCAGACATGGATCCAGGTCCAAAACCTAGGTGAATACAGGGATGCAAATGCAACTTATTACAAAATCTTCCAATATTTTACATATCTTCATCTTGTGCGTCGGGCCCACCATCTTCCAGTCTTGATCTCCCACTATTTCTAATAATTACATTTAAATAGTCATGGCACATAAGGGATACATCTCATGGAATGGGAACGGGCCACAAACGAGGCCCACTTTAATAATATCAAATATTAACAAAATGAATAAAACAGTAAAATATCATAACATACACCTAACACATTGGTCAAGACTCTTGATCATCCTTCATTTATTTACTATCAAATATTAACATCAATTAATTAAAAAAATTTAATTAACTGATAAATCTTATGGTTTTTGATATAGAAAAATTTATTTCTAACCACACAAGAAAATTTTCAGAAAATTGTAGCACCATAAAATTTTATCTTTCCAGAAATCAAATAAAAAAATAATTTCTAACTCCAAAATAGTTGGAGCCTTTTGAATTTTTCATCGTAGGTATAAATTCTAACATCCTATGAATGTTTTGATTACAAAACCATACGAGTGCCAAAAACAAATATATTTTGATTGTAAAAATAAAACAAAAATTTTAAAACTTCCGCTGCATTTGGGCACGAGAAAACCGAGATCTCAACAGTGGTATCAGAGCATGTACTCTAACACGAAATACTAGGGGCATCGCCCCTGGCATAAACTGCAAGCTCAAACCTCTGAATCTCTGCCTGCAACGGTCTCTGTACCGACAACTGAGTGATCACTGCATTTTTTCTGCTCAAGGCATTTGCAACTACATTAGCCTTAATCGGATGATAGCTATTGTCACAGTCATAATCCTTCACTAGTTCCAGCCATCTCGTCTGCCTCATATTCAGTTCCTTCTACGTGAAGAAGTAGTTCAGACTTTTGTGATCGGTGAAAATTATGAACTTCTCTCCATACAGATTGTGCCTCTAAATCTTCAGGGTGAATATTACTGCCGATAGCTCGAGGTCATGAGTCGGATAATTCTTCTCATGGACCTTCAACTGTCTGAACTCATAGGCTATATGTAGCACCTCGAAAATTTGAAGGTCCACGTGAACCACATGCACAAGTTATTAAATTCCTTGTGTATTTCAATTAATTGTTTTAATTGCATAAATTAATTAAGTTGTGCATGTTGACATGTTTAAAATATAATTTTCTGCATGGTTGCATTAAAATGTATTTTTAAGGATTATTCGAGTTGCGATCGAGGAACGGAGACCGAGAGCTAAAAAATGGAAAATGTTTTTATTACATAGTTGTTTTTAATTATTTAAAATAAGGGTGATTCTTTTTATTATTTTTGCAAATAAGGAATTTTGAGGCGATTTTATACGCCGAGGCGTAATTTTTATCGGTTTTGGATTTTCAATAAAAATACGAACGTTTCGACAACCCGGCTAATAATTTCACAAACTTTATTAAGCAAAATAATTTTATTAAACACTAATGAGCTTATTGGACCTAATTAACCTTGTTAATGGGCCTAAGCTATCAATTAGTATTTTGATCAATTATTTAAGCCTAAACACTAACCCATAACAAATCATTCCCACGCCCCTTCCCTCAACAAATTAACAAGACTCCCTTTCTCTCTAAAACACACGGCACACACCATAGCAACAAGGAGAAAGTTTCGAAATTTCAAATAAAAATCAAGCCATTGTCTTCGTGTCGTCGTTCTTCAATTCGTTAACGTTATTTCGTGCGTAGATCACGCAAAGGCACGCCGTACTCTTTTATTTGCTCATCATCACACCATATTATGTATTTATTTATAAAATTTCATGAAAAAAATTTCATCTTTGGATATTGATATTTTCGGTTATGCATCATATCTGAATTATAAAGCATGTGTTTTCATTCAAAAACATGATATAAGTGTGCTTGAAGGGGCTGCCATGTATTAGGATGAAAAGAGACATGTTTTACACGAGTTTAAGGAGTCCTAGAACCACACAACACGCTGCACACGATAATAGAAACATGCTGGAACTACTTATCAAGGTTTGGGATTTCAAGGCTCGGTTTAAGGGTTAGGCGTTGCATGGCGTAGCTTGGGTCACGGCTGGGTCTCGGTTTGGGTCAGGGAAAGAGTCATAGCCATGCTAGGACTCGAGACAAGGGGCTGGGGAGGAGTCCTAGCAAGCCAGGTCTCCACCCGAGAGCCATCAAGGGGATCACTCAGGTGTGCAGCTTGCGCAGGGAAGAAAGGGCTAGGTCAGGGGGCTTTGGCTGGGCTAGTTCAAGTTCTTAGGGTCCTAAGAGGGTGCACAAGGGTCTGGTTCAGGGGCTGGTCCAGTGGTTAGGGTCCTAGCAACAGAAACGTAGAGTCCAATGTCAAGAGGGTTCTTGGCCATGTCATGTTCTTATGGATGGCTTTGGTTTTGAGCTTGGTTTCAAGTTCTAGGGGTTCTAAGGGTCCAGTAGGGTCCATAGAGGGGATGGTTTGAAGTTGGCTTAGGGTGGTTTGGGTGTGGCTCGGTGAAAAACGAATATGGCTCGAGGTGTAGTCTAGGTGGTTCGAACTAGTGCTTCTGTGGAAAAAAAAAGTTGAAACATGGCACAATGAGGGTCGAGTCGCGGTTCACAAGGGCAAAATAATTATTAAAAGTCTAAGTTTTAATATAGGAATTATATTAAAGTTTGATTTAATTCGGGATTAAAACACATTAATATGTTATAATTAAAGAATAAATTAGAAGTCATCGATTTATGCTAAATAAAAATACGAGAAAATTTATGTGAGCTTAAATAATTATTTGGGATGGTCTAGAGTCAACGGAATTAAGAAAATGTCAAAAACGTGAAATTTTACGTCTAAGGGTAAAACGATAATTTTACACCCGAAAACTAGTAAGTGTCATAGCAGTGTCCTGAATGTTGTTTTATATATTAATTTTTTTGCATGTCTATGGAATTTTATGATGAACGATAACGTTAAAAGTCATGTTGCATGCTTGGTTTAAAAGAAAAACGCTATATGAATATTTAATTTTTGTTAAGTGATGAGAATACGAAATGTTGAAGGAAGTGAAGTAATTGTTACTAATACGATGATATGATTGGAGATGTCGTTAGGAAAAAGGCCCCAGAGGGAGCCTGTTTGCGGGAGAAGGCCCTAGAGAGAGCCCGGCGATCGTATTTCCAATGACATGATATGTTAATACGTAGGCCAAGGCTCAGTTGACGGGTGAGAGTGTCGCCGATGTCCCCGCCGCCCAGTACTGTGGTTACATGTAGATGGATCCATCGCCCAATACGAATACGAATACGAAGTCACAATTAACGATTTGAATTCAACGAAAATGAATATGAATACGTTTAATATGAATATGAATATGTATATGATGATACGAAAATGTTCATGAAAATGTATGATTAAAGTTTATGCATGTTCATGAAAATGTTATTTTACGTAAAAGTATTTTCATTGTTGCATGTGATCTGTATACGTATTATTTGTTATCAAGATTATCGTTTGACGAGTCGTTAGACTTACAAGGTGTGATTGATTCAGGAGATTATGATAATACTTGAAACGTCTGCTAGCTTATTCGTTTTGCTTTAAAAGTACTAGAAATTTTTTTTTAAACCTCACTTAGCATCGGCCGAACCATAAAATATTTTTGACATCATTTTAAAAATAAACATCCAACTGCTATTTAAAAATCTAAAGGAAAATATTTTAAAGCATAAAATCGTCAAACATTTTACCAACCTAAAAACATTATTTGAAAAGTATAGCCCATACTAAACCTCTCAAAAGCCTCTCAAAAAGCATAAATGAATAATCTTAAATATCCTTAATGTAAATCATGAGTCGTAAATCATAATGCGGAAAAAGTAGAAGCGCTGGTCCTCGGGTTGTGTGCGCCTTCAGTCCAGTCAAATCACCCGTCAAGACCTCCCTCAACCTCCCCTGCATCCATCACACCTAGTGAGTCTAAAGACTCAACACACCATCATCTTTATAGCAAGTAATACGTAATACAGTCAACATATAACAGTGAAAAATATTTGTACTTAAAATATCGTTTTCATGAATATGCATAAACTTCAAACATAAACATTTTCGTAAATCTTTTATGATGCATGAACTTTAAATAGAAACATTTTCATAATGATGCGTCAACCTTAAGCATAAACATTTTCATGACATGTATAATCTAAACCTTAACCTTTTCTTTTTCCTCAACATGACATGACATAAAACCTTTTTAACATGATCATAAAAATTTTTCCTTTTACTTTTCTTTTTTCTTTGTTGAATTCAGATCGTTAATTGTGACTTTCCTCAACATGACATGAAAATCGATGGATCCATCTACATGAAACCACAGTACTGGGCGGCGGGGACATAAGCGACGCTCTCACTGGTCAACTGAGCCTTGGCCTAACATGATCGAATAGAAATATGATCGACGGGGCTCCCTCTGGAGCCTTCTCCCATAAATGGGCTCTTTCTGGGGCCTTCTCCCCTCACGATATTCCCATTCTTCCTCAAACCTCATAACCTCATATTCGTAATGATGGAAACACGATCGTCGGGCTCCCACTGGGACCATAACCCTCACGACGTCGCCAACATTAACGAATTAGTCACAATGACTTCACTTCCTTCAACATTTTTCATTTCCATCACTTTAGAAAAATCATGAATAATATTTGCATTTTTCATTTTGAAACCAAGCATGCAACATGTATTTTAAATGTCTTCCCTCAATCATAAAAATCAAATAAACATTTAAAAATCATAATTTAATCATGAACATTTTATAAACAATTAAAAATGACATTTTAACCTCAAAACATGTATAATAACATTTTTACATATTAAATCATAACCATCTAAAATTCCTTAAACATTTAAAATATCATTTTAACATATAAAATCTCCACAAACATCCATAACTATAAAAAAATAATCATATTAGCATATAAAACAGCATTCAGGGCACTGCCATGACGTTTACTAATTTTTATGTGTAAAAAGACCGTTTTACCCCTAGACGTCAAACTTACCGTTTTTGACATTTTCTTGAATTTTTTGACTCTAACATGTCCCATATAATTATTTAAGCTTACATGAATTTTTCCATAATTTTATTTAGTTTAAATATTAGATTTTTAATTTAATCTCTAAATAACACATATTAACGCGTTTTAATCCCGAATTAATCCAAACCTTAATATAAAATTCCCAAATTAAAAACTTTAACTTCTAATAATTATTTAAGCTTAAATATAATTTTTCATAATTTTATAAAGCTTAAAACTAGGCTTTTCAATTAACTCGTTAATTAGCGTTTCGTGCGGCGATTAAATCCCGAATAAATCCAAAACTCATTATTTTGATCCCAAATTTTAAACATATCATTTTTAATATTTATTCTACCCTTTCAAGTCATGAGCCACACCCGTGGACCCATGGATTCATTTTTAGTTATTAAAATCTCGTTTTTGACACATTATCGAACCACTCGAGCCATCTCCCAATTTACCCGAGTGTGGTGTGTGTGTTGTGGGGTTTCGAGTGGTTGGGAGAGAATTTCAGAATTATAAAAGTGAGTGGCCGAGAGTTTGTTTTGCAAAGTGAAGGGTTTTTGGTGATTTAAAACTTTAAATACTAATTAACTCACTAATTAGGACTTAGGCCTATTAAGCTAATCAATTAGGCTCATTAGTCTTAATTAGGATATAATTAAAATTTTAAAATAGTTTTGCTAAAAATAATTTTGTGAATTTAATAGCCGGGTTACCAAAAAGTTCGAGTTTTAGTTGAAAAACCAACACCGATAAAATTTCTGTCCCGACGTATAAAATCACCTCAAAACCTCTTATTTTCAAAAATATGAAAAACCATCAACCATATTTTAAATAATTAACAACAATTATTTAATAAAATCATTTTCTATTTCACAGCCCTCGGTCTCCTTTCCTCGATCGCAACTCGAATAACCTTTTAAAAATATATTTTAATCATGCAAATATGCACAACATAATTAATTCATGCAATTAAAACATTTAATTAAAATACAGGAGAATTTAATAATTCAAATGCATGTGGTTCGCGTGGACCTTTAAATTTCCGGGGCGTTACAATACTAATAATGGAGGTCTTGATGGTAAACTTTACTGGACTGAAGGTGCACATAATCCGAGGACCACCGCTAGTTTTTCGCACTAGTTATGATTTTTGTTTTTTTAGGATTATGTTAAAGATATGTTTACGACTTTTAATATGATTCTGAATGGTTTTTGAGAGGTTGATAGATTTAGCTTTATTGCTAAGTTAAATGTTGCAAACGATTGACGTTTTTATGATTTAAACTATTTTCTTTGAGTTTCAAATATTGGTTGGTTGTTTTATTTTTAAATATGGTCAAAAGTATTTTTATGCATGTGTTTATTTGCGGTCGAAATTAGTGAGGTTAAAAAAATCTAGTACTTTTTAAGAAAACAAGTAGTGGACATTTCACTATAACTCTGTCGTGCTGCATCAAAATTGCGCCCAAACCGAGCTTCAAGCCATCAAGCACAAACTCTCCTCGCGCTGATGGCATAGCTAGAACTGGCACTGAAGTCAATGCCTGCTTCAGCTTGTCAAAACTCTCCTGGAACTCTGATCCCAGATGAATTTTACGTTCTTCTTCGTCAAGACGGTCATAGGCACCGCAATAGAAGAAAAGTCCTGAATGAACTTCCGGTAGTACCCAGCCAAACCCAAGAAACTGCAGATCTCTGTCACGCCCTCAGAAGCTGGCCAATATCTGACTACCTCAACCTTGCTGGGACCAAACTCTACTCCATCACAGGATATGATCTGGCCCAAGAATGCCACTATGTCAAGTCAAAACTCACACTTACTGAACTTGGCAAACAACCATCTGTCCTGTAAGATATTCAGTACGATCCTCAGATGCTGACTGTGCTCCTCTGTGCTCTTCGAATAGATCAGGATGTCGTCTATGAAAACTATGACAAACTGACTTAAATATGGCTGGAATACACAATTCATGAGATCCATGAAGATCGCTGATGCGTTCGTCAATCCGAAGGACATTACCATAAAATCATAGTGTCCATAACGCGTCCTGAAAGCCGTCATATGCACGTCAGAGTCTCTCACCTTCAGCTGGTGGTAACCTGATCGGAGATCTATCTTCGAGAATAATAATGCTCCCTAAAGCTGATCAAATAGATCCTCAATCCTGGGCAGTGGATACTTATTCTTAACTGTGATCCGGTTCAGCTCCTTGTAATCAATACAAAGCCGCATGATGCCGTCGTTTTTTTAACAAACAGTACCAATGCGCCTTATGGAGAAAATCTCGGGTGAATGAAACCCTTATCTAGAAAATCATGTGTCTGATACTTCAGCTCTTTCATCTCTGCAGGTGCCAGGCGATAAGGTGCCTTAAAGATCGGTACTATACCTGGCATCATGTAGAAAGAAAATTCCACCTCTCTGTTCGGTGGAATGTCTGAAACATCGTCCGAGAAAACGTTTGGAAATCCCTGACCACCTCGACATCCTCTATCCTCTGACTGACTGGCTTGATCGCTGTCACAATCCTAGCAAAAAATCCCTGGCAGCCTCTCGTCATGAGCTTCCTCGTACAGATTCAATAAATGATATGCGGCATCTGCTTGTGTCTGGCCGTCTCAAAAATAAATGGTTGACCGCCGGGCGGTCGGACAGATACTGACCTCCGTCAAAAATCTATGACGGCTCCGTTCAAAGAAAGCCAGTCCATGCCCAAAATAATATCGAACTCCAGTAACGGTAGCACAATCAAGTCTGCCTGCACCGTATTTTTCTGTAATCGAAGCTCCAATCTCTTCACTATCTGCGAATTAAACATCTGATCTCCAGACGGAATCAAAACTCTGAATCCCAAATCCATAGCCTCTGTTATGATTCTTAGTCGCTTGAAAAAAGACTCGAATATAAATGAATGTGTAGCTTTGGAATCTAGCAATGCGTACGTGGCTACACCTGAAATATATATCCTTCCTACGACAAGACATACCATCAAATTTGATCGTGTTTAAACTTAAAGAGATTTTTTCTATTAGTAGTTAACCCAAAATCCTCGAACAATCACTGATTTACTTCTAGTATTCCATTAAATTTTCGAAATTTACTCCCAAAAGTTTTTGGAAATTGCAATTTGACCCCTAAAGTTTTGAATTTCTTGCCATTTGGCCATTCAATTTTCGAAAATTGCATCTCAGTCCCCATAAAATTTTAAATTTAGTCAATTCAAAAATTAAAATTCTTGAAAATTACTAATTTGGTCCCGAAATTTTCGAAAAACAGAAAAGAACCCATAAATTTTGATTTTTACAATTAGGTCCCTGATATTTCGGTTATTGCATTTATGGTCCTTAAATCTCATAATTACCACAATTTAACCATTAGGTCCACATATTAGAACATAAAACGTAATTTATTCTAGGTTCTCTATATTGAGGTAAAGAAAAATCTTTAAGCTTAAAGCATAGCGGTGATCAGTGTAGAGTCTGGCACTACCTCCGCCTCCTCTGCGTGCATCAAATAGGTTCTTCCAGTAGTGGGGCCCTTGTTCCTAGGGCAATCATGTGAGGCCCTTAACTTTTAATCGTTATTACAATGCAATTTGATTAGAGTTAATTAATTACAACAGAAAACGAGTTTAAATTTTCTTTACAATAAGCCCAAAATATATTATTTGAATACTAAAAATAGTATTTAATCTCACATCATAAAATATGCCCACACATAATCAAAACCAACTACACATAAACAACTCATATGCTCGGGACATGCCTCAGTATATAGATACCTATATATATATATTGGATAGACCACTAAACCTCAAATCAACTGTGACTCCCTCCAGAAGTACTGTAAGGACCGTGTATCATGTTATCGTAAATCCTGTGTGATTATCGATAATTCATGAAATTGATATGTGATTATGTATTTGATGTATATTATGACAAGGAAATTGAGAAAATGAATATTGAATATGAATTGACGTTGTAAGAGCTCGATTGGAGAAGCCGGACGTCAATAAGTACAAAAATCAAATAATGATACACAACGTGTGGCGCCCGGGCGGAAGAAAGTGATCGCCCGAGCGCCAGAGTATGTGAAATGGATGTTCGGGCAGAACATGCCGCGCCCGAGCGGTAATTTGTGACCGCCCGAGCGCGGTACATATTTGAATCGAGGGCAGAATGTCTCTCGCTCGGGCGCGAGAATTCTACCGCCCGAGCGCGAAGGCGGTAAAGATAAGAATGAGATTTTCGTTCATTTCCTTCTTCATCTTCTCCTCTGAAGCTTTGAGAGAGTACGAGAAATCTTGATTTCTTTCGTCCGAAATCACTTCGAAACGCTGTCTAAACGCGAAACAAATTATATATTTGTGATCGTCGCGTCGAGAGCTTTTGACTGAGGTAATTTTCTTCTAGTTCGAGCAGCTCGAAATATCAAAGTGCTGGAATAGCATGTATTTGAAGTTGAATTTCTGATATGTAGTAGAATAACCGACAAGAAACTTATATTCGAAGTCGGAATTGAATTATGATATGAATTTGATTTGATATGAATTTTTGAAGTTTCAAATGATATTCGAAACTCATATTAATGATTTTGGAGTATGTTATTGATTGGAATGAGTATGTTATTGATGTAGATAAAGTGTAATATCAATATCTTCAGGCTACATCAACTGGAAACGAAGAAGTGAGGTATGTTGCGACCGGGTAACATACGACAGGTATCTGTATTATATGATATATGTCGGATTGATTTGATTGATTGGAATGAGATTATGTGTCTATATGCCTTATTTGTTGATTGATGTGGCATACATGACATTGAGATTGAGATATCGATGTATAAAATAAATGTTTTGTTAACAAACATAATTTTATGCATACATTGATACATGACATGCACGTTGAGCTATGATCCTTGGATACCTTGATATGATTGGATTGGATTCCGGGGTTTGTGAGCACAATCGCTATGCCGGTATTATATGACCCGTAAATCATAGACAATTGTGGCCCCATATGATTGGATATGAGATTTGGGATTTGATGGCGCTTTGCCGACGCTATCATACGAGTATCCCATATTGGCCGGTGTGCCAGCTCGAGCATTGATTTGATAGCGATTCGATTGATTCTGACATGTGCTCAGTGGATGGGCATTTGACCCGATACCTCCACGACATACATGCATTGCATACCATATATCATTGCTTAGATATCCGTGGTATATATGATTTGTTGTTCCATACGGAGCTTTGCTCACCCCCAAGGGGGGCTGTTGTTGTCTTTGTGTGTGGACAATGGCAGGTACTCCAGGATATCAGGAGACCGGAGAGGGTACTTCTGGAGGGAGCCACAGCTTGGGCTGAGGTTTTATGTTTTGTCTTGTTCCCAGTATATATGTATATGTATTTATATACCGGGGCATGTCCCGAGGATATGAGTTGTTTGTATATGATTGGTGTTGATTACGTGTGGGCATGTTTTATGAATTGAGATGAAATACTATTTTTAGTATTCAAATAAAATGATTTGGGCTCATTGTAAAGAAAATTTAAACTCGTTTTCCGCTGTAATTAATTAACCCTAATCAGATTGCATTGTAATAACGATTAGGAGCTAAGGGCCCCACAAGTACCATCTTCGGTCTCCTGATAACCTGATGTACCTGACATTGTCCACACACAAAGACAACAACAGCCCCCCTTGGGGTTGAGCAAAAGTCTCTATGGAACAACCATCATATATACAAAAGATATCTACACAACTATATATGATATGCAATGCATGTATGTCGTGGAGATATCAGGTCAAATGCCCATCCACTGAGAATATATCGGAATCAATCGAATCGCTATCAAATCAAAGCTCGAGCTGGCACACTGGCCTCAATCAGGGATACTCGTATGATAGCGTCGAAAAAGCACCATCAAATCCAAATCTTAATCAATCATCGGGGTCATAAATGACTATGCTTTAAGGGCCACATAATTCCAAACATAGCATCGTGTTCACAAACCCCAGAATCAAATCCAATCATATCAGGGTATCCAAGGATCATAGCCCAACGTGCATGTCATGTATCGATGTATGTAGCAAATAATGTGTGTTGACAAAATATTTATTTTATACATCGATAATTTAATCATAATGTCATGTATGCCACATCAATTCAACAAATAAGGCATATAGACACATATTCTGATATGAATCTAGCCAGCCACTATGTGTTCCAAAAACAGATCCCGAGAGTACGCTTGAAGATGTTGAATGTTGCCCTTCATTCAACCAATGAAAGCTTGGAAAAATGGATTGAAGGGTTCGGGTTGCATCACAATCAAGTAGAGGATGAATTGGAAGCTTGCGACTTAGCGCGTTGGAGGCCAAAGGAACAATTTTCAGGCATCTTTCTGAACAGCTGAGCCTACACGGACCCGTACACGTAGGTGGACACGGGGTCCGTGCCCCTTGTTTCCAGCTGAAGTGAATTCCCGAGAGTACACGGACCCGTACACAGAGGGCTACATGGGGTCCGTGTCTAAGACGGCTGAGCGAGACTATTTTCCTTTCTAGAGTTTCAATTATTTTGGAGACTAGATTTTTGATATCTTTTGTTTTATAAAAACATGATGGACGAATTTATCATTGTACAATACATTATTCATTGAGTTTTAATCATAGTTTTGAGTTTTTTCTCAACTTTTTCAAAGCGTGGCTTTGTATACACATTCTTGTGTTTCTCAAATCAAACTTATCAAAGTTTAATACTTTGTGGCGTTTGTCGATTGTTATTCACTCAGATTGTCAAAGACGAGTTCTTTGAAGGTTCGCTTGAATTTCGATTGTTTATCCTTCGTTAATATTTGTTGCTAAATTCTTCGTCATTTAGAGGTGAATATTACACACTTACTTGTTCAAAAAGATCGGGACAACACAACGATTCTTTGTTCGTTATTGAATTGAGGGCGCGATTCGATTTTAATCGTGTTTGCTATTTGCTCGTACAAAGATTCATATCATATTCTCAGTCAAATCAATCAAACATATATCATATGAAACAGATACATGTCGTATGTTACTCGTTCGCAACATACCTCACTTCTTTGTTTCCAGTCGATGTAGCTTTAAGATTTCGATATGGAAACTCTATCTACATCAATAACATATTCAGTTCAATCAATAATTTGATTCAAATTCAACGATATAAGTTTCAAATATCCTTTGAAACTTTGAAAATTAATATCAAATTGAAATCATTACATAATTCAATTTTTACCTCAAAACTTAGTTTCTTGTCGGTTATTCTATCTTATATATGAATCTCAACTTCAAATACATGCTATTCCAGCACTTTTAAAATAAAGATGCTGAAACTAGAAGAAACTTACATCAAAAGAAAGCTCTCGATGCGAGGATTCATAATATAGAACTTGTTTCAAGTTTGGACAACGTTTCGACGTGATTTCGTACGATAGAAATTTATTTCCAACTTTTCCTCTCGGCTAAAATGAAAGAAATGTAACGACATTTCTCGACACTCATTTTTATCACCTTACCTTTGGCGGTTTCGCGCTCGGGCGGTAACATCTCGCGCCCGAGCGCGAGACGTTCTGTCCCCGAATGCGATTCGTGCCACGCTCGAGCAGTAAACTATCGCGCTCGAGCTCGAGCAATTCTGTCCAACATCCTACGTTGTTACTTAGCAAACTTGGTCAACATGAAAGTTGTAGATCTATATCTTGGCTTTAATTGGCCACCAACCTCACTCAATTTGGATATTGGATGCGATATTTATGTCCATTCTTCCAAAATGTGTCAGTGCAGGAACTGCAATGCACACGATACACTTGGGGACGATTTTTCCCCTAATTCCAAATGGATTTGGATAAAACTCAAGACATAAAAGTTTTAGTACTATGCATTAGCTTTTTAATGAAATTGGTCTCATTTCATTTGGACTAATATTCAAATAATTATGCTGAAAAACGTAAAATGTATCACTTTTCTATTGCGGTTTTGCACATCCTTCCATTACAATTTAATTACTATTCAAATATTTCATTATTACAAATACATTTCTTAATTTCAATATCAATTATATATGTCATTTACATAATCACATAACAATTTCATGAATTATTGATAATAACAATATGATTTACGATATTACGATACACGGTCCTTACATTTCTCCCCCACTTAAAAGATTTCCTCCTCGAAATCTTAATGTACATAACATTCCTAAACATATAATACGTCACCAGTTATAGTACATATCAAAACTAAAATCAGTAAATAGATCATTATACATTGAATACAATGGAACACGTGGAATAGAATCGAATAAGTGTGGATATGATTCTCGCAACTTGAATACCAATTCCCACGTTGACTCTTCCACACCATGTCGTGTCCATTGTACTCGAACAAAAGGAATCGATTTGTTACGCAATATCTTCTCATTCCGGTCCATAATGCAAACAGGTTGTTCAACATAGGAAAGTGAAGGATCAACTTCAACCTGATCAGGTCGAAGCACATGTTATGGATATGGTTCATACTTTCTCAACATAGAAACATGAAACACATCGTGAATGACAGATAAAGCTTGTATGATGCAAACGTGGTTGATCAAGCACCAAAGAAAACATGGGATTCGTTGGTATTGCCCGAAGGACCTATAACGAGGGGACGTAACAAGAAGTTTAAAGAAGCACTTCAAGGACTCATGATGAACTACCAAGGAGGATCTACAAATTGGATGACTAAATTAGAAGAGGTTGGGAATCATGGGAATAATATTGGAGGTCTTTGGAATGTTATTCAAGTGCAATTGCCGAAGGTCCAGCGCACCCGCGCTGAAGCAGGGACCGCACCCGCGGTCCATGATAATCAAATTTAAGAAAATTTCCCGAAGCTGCACCGCACCCGCGGTCAAATCATTAGCGCACCCGCGGTCTGTTGCCGAAGCTACACCGCACCCGCGGTCTTTTGGCGCACTTCCGTGTCAAAGTTGCTAGTTATCTTATTTAAGCTTTTTCACACAACTTTTCTTATTTTTATTGTTTATATAATGTATTGTAAGGGGGATGAACGAAAATCATTGAACATTGATATCAAATTATTGGAGATTTCTCTCAATTTGCAAGGCTTGTGCTTTGTGTTTATAATAATCAAACTTATCAAAGATTGCATCTTTGTGGCGTTTGTCGATTGTTCTTCGCATGGATTGTCAAAACAAGTTCTTTGAAGGTTCGTTTGAAATTCAATTGTTTTATCGTTGATATTTGTTGCTAAGTTATAATCGCTTAGAGGTGAATATCACAAAATCGTTACTTGTTTCAAAAGATCGGGACAACATAATCGTTCCTTGTTTGTTATTGAATTGAGGGTGCGATTTCTATATTCGTGCTTGCCTTTCATTCGTACGAGGATTCGTATCATTTGGTATCAGAGATTCTGGTTCTGTTTGATTCAAGTAAGTTATCATTTTCAGATCTGTTTAAAAATTCGTCAGATCTGTATTATACTTTTGTTTCTATTGTCATATCTATCAAAAACAAAAACAAAAATTCGTTCTGTTTCAGTTTTGTGTTATCCTTTGTTCTATTTTAAGATCTGCGTTATTTCTATCATCCTTTGTTATTTGATAATCCAGAATTTTCGAAAAAAAAAAATTGTTCTGTGTTATTATATCGTTCTTGTTTTTTTTGTGCAATCCAAGTGAGACAGTTGCAAGTGTTCACAAGTTGAATCTTGTTAGTTTCATAAAAAGAAAATATAAAGATTGAGCACACCTTTGAGAGAACTATCAAATTCGAGTGAAAAACATTTGAGTGCGAGTGTTATTTCTTTGGAGTGATCGTGAGAATTTGGGTGAGGAAAATCTTTTATTTCTACCAACATTTTATTGGAGGTACAAAATCTGAAATTAAAATGGAGAGGGAAGTAGAGAGAGTTCGAACCAGGGGTTGTCTAAGGTTCAAATGGAGGCGTTATTTGGGCATTTTAGTAGAATGATGAGGGCCGAGTTGGATCCTTTATATGAGAGGTTGGATAGGCTTGAAGTTAGCACTAGTGAAAATAAATCTAAGCCTAAAGGTTTGGGTACAGTCGAAGAAGAAGAGGATGATTATGAATTGGGAGTAGAAGAGGAGAGTCAAAACGAGAACTGGGGTAGGAGCAGAAGAGGTAGAGGATTTGGTAGGGGAAGAAGAGAAGCCTTACGTGGTAGGTACGATGATGGGAATAAGGAAGATAATAACATAGGTAGCATTTAGATGAAAATTCCGTCGTTCCATGGTAAGTCGGATCCAGAGGCTTATTTAGAATGGGAAAAGCGAGTTGAATTCGTGTTTGATTGTCACCATTATTCCGAACAAAAGAAGGTTAGGTTGGCCGTGGTTGAATTTGTTGATTATGCACTTATTTGGTAGGATCAATTAGTGACGACTAAGAGAAGATGCAATGAGAGGCCTATTGAAACTTGGGCTGAGATGAAAAGCGTAATGAGGAAGAGGTTTGTACCAAATCACTACTATAGAGAAATGTTTAAGAAGTTACAAACTTTGAGACAGGGTGTGAAGAGTGTTGAGGACTACTATAAAGAATTGGAAGTAGACATGATTAGAGCAAACATAGATGAGGATAGTGAGGCTACTATGGCTCGTTTTCTGTGTGGTTTGAACAGGGAAATTCAAGACCAAGTGGAACTTAGACATTACTTGGATCTAGATGAAATGGTGCAGATGGCGATAAAAGTGGAGCAACAACTGAAGAGGAGAGGAGTTGGTCGTACCACACAATCTGGTAATACATCAACATCTTGGCGTTCCAACGTTGTTAAACGTGAAGAAAGCAAGGTAGTGGTCAAGCCCAAAGTTGACATTAAACAGGAGGCGACTAAGCAGGGAGTGCAAGGTAAACCTGAAACTCCTATTAATCGTTCTAGAGATATTAAATGTTTTAGGTGTCAAGGAGTTGGACATATTGCTAGCCAATGTCCCAATAAAAGGGTGATTGTGTTGAATAATTATTGGGAGTATGAATCTCATAGTGAGGGAGATGAAAGAGAGGATGAAGATGAGATGCCTGCATTAGAGGATCCTGATGAGGGATATGAAGCAGTTGTGGGTGAGGCATTAGTGACTAGGCGTATCATGAGTACCCAAGTCAAAGAAGAGGAGACGAATCAGCGGGAAAACTTGTTCCATACTAGATGTTTTGTCAGTGACAAAGTTTGCAACATTATTATAGATGGAGGGAGTTGTACCAATGTTGCTAGTCTTGAGATGGTGGAAAAATTGAGCTTGCCTACTTTCAAACATCCTCAACCATATAGGCTACAATGGTTGAATGGCTGTGCCGAAGTGAAGGTGAACAAACAAGTTTTGGTTGCGTTTTCGATTGGGAAGTATATTGATGAGGTATTGTGTGATGTGGTACCAATGCATGCTTGTCATATTTTGTTAGGAAGACCATGGCAATATGATAGGCAAGTGACACATGATGGGTTTAGAAATAAATATTCTTTTGTACTCAAGAAAGAACCCATTGTTTTACTTTCTTTGTCCACAAAGCAAGTGTTGGAGGACCAATTGAAAAAAAAAAGAGAGATGAGGCCGAAAAAAAGAGTGAATTAAAAAGTGAGATGGCCTTTGAAAACAAAAATGACATGGCTAAAAGAAAAAGTGAGATAGCCATACAAAAGAAAAATGAGGGAAAAGAAAATGAGAGGAAAGAGGTCAAAAAGAAAACATATATGGCCCAAAAGAGTGAGTTGAAACAATTGTTGCACACACATGATCCACTTGTGCTGATTCTTTACAAAGAGATTCTCTTTAACACAAGTGATATAGCCGGATCCCTTCCGAGCATTGTTCTTTCACTTTTGCAGGAATTTGAAGGAATTTGAAGACGTATTTCCGGAGGAGGTACCTCAAGGATTACCACCATTGAGGGGGATTGAGCACCAAATTGATTCGGTACCCGGAAGTGTATTGCCAAATTGTCCAGCTTACAGAAGCAATCCGGAGGAGACTAAGGAGCTACAACTACAGGTAAGTGAGTTGTTAGATAGGGGTTTTGTGCGTGAGTCCATGTCTCCTTGTGCTGTACCTGTTTTACTAGTTCCTAAGAAAGATGGCTCATGGCGTATGTGTGTGGATTGTAGGGCAATTAATAACATAACCATCAAGTATAGGCATCCCATACCTAGATTAGATGATATGTTAGATGAGTTGCATGGTGCATGTATTTTAAGTGACTTGAAGAGTGGTTATCATCAGATTAGGATGAAGGAAGGTGATGAGTGGAAAACAGCATTTAAAACCAAATATAGGTTATATGAGTGGATGGTAATGCCTTTTGGTTTAACAAACGCTCTTAGTATCTTTATGAGGTTGATGAATCATGTCTTGCGTGCTTACATAGGGAAATTTGTTGTGGTTTATTTTGATGATATTCTTGTGTATAGTAAAGATTTAGAAGAGCATGTTGAGCATTTGAGACTTGTACTGACAACACTTATAGCTGAACATTTATATGCTAATCTTAAGAAATGTTATTTTGGTACAAGCAAACTTGTTTTTCTTGGTTTTGTGGTAAGTTCACAGGGGATACAAGTGGATGAGGACAAGGTAAGTGCTATTCGAGATTGGCCAACGCCTGCTAATGTTAGTCAAGTTCGAAGCTTTCATGGTCTTGCAAGCTTCTATAGGAGGTTTGTAAAAGATTTTAGCACACTGACGGCACCGATGACGGCAGTGATTAAGAAGAACGTTCCATTCCACTGGGGCGAGGAGCAAGAGAAGTCTTTTAATATTATTAAACAAAAATTAATTAATGCGCCTTTACTTGTTTTGCCTGATTTTTCTAATACTTTTGAAATTGAATGTGATGCTTCAGGTGTAGGTATTGGTGGGGTTTTGATTCAAGGAGGACGATTAGTGGCGTACTTTAGTGAGAAACTCAATGGAGCAGCACTAAACTATCCAACGTATGACAAGGAGTTGTACGCGCTTGTGAGGACCTTGGAGATGTGGCAACACTACTTGAGGCCTAAGGAGTTTGTAATCCATACCGATCATGAGTCTCTAAAGTACCTTAAGGGACAACAGAAACTGAACAAGCGGCATGCTAAGCGGGTGGCATTCATAGGTACATTTCCCTACATAATCAAATACAAACAAGGTAAGGATAATGTAATGGCTGACACACTATCACGGAGGTACGTATTAATCTTTATCTTTGAGTCGAAAATCTTGGGATTTGAACATATGAAAGAGTTGTATTTGTTGGATGAGGATTTTAAGGAGATATTTGAAACATGTATGCATGGTCCACATGACAAATTTTATTTGCATAATGGGTTTTTATTTAGAGAAGATAGATTGTGCATTCCTAAGTCATCAATTCGTGAGTTACTTGTGAGGGAGGCACATGGTGGTGGTTTGATGGGGCACTTTGGTGTGGCTAAAACTTTGAGTTGTTTGCATGAGCATTTTTATTGGCCACATATGAAACGTGATGTTGAGCATGTTTGTGAAAAGTGCATTACTTGTAGACAAGCTAAGTCTAGAACACAATCACATGGATTGTATACACCACTTCCTGTTCCTAGTGAACCTTGGATTGATATTTCTATGGATTCTCTTTTAGGTTTGCCAAGGACTAAGAAGGGGAGGGATTCAATATTTGTTGTTGTTGATAGATTCTCTAAAATGGCACATTTTATTGCTTGTCATAAAACGGATGATGCATCCAACATTGCAGATTTGTTCTTTAAGGAAGTCGTTAGGTTGCATGGTATGCCTAGGACTATTGTATCTGACCGTGATGTTAAATTTTTGAGTTACTTTTGGAAAACTTTGTGGGCTAAGCTTGGCACTAAACTGTTGTTTTCTACTACATGTCATCCTCAAACGGATGGACAAACTGAAGTTGTTAATAGAACTCTAGGAACACTTTTGCGTGCTATACTCAAAAAGAACTTGAAAAATTGGGAAGAATGTTTGTCATTTGTTGAGTTTGCTTATAACCGTAGCGTGCATTCTACTACGAATTATTCACCATTTGAAATTGTTTATGGTTTTAATCCTTTAACTCCTTTGGATTTGATGTCTTTGCCTGTGAGTGAAAGGTTGAACATGGATGGCAAGAAGAAAGCTGAATTCGTTAGAAGTTTGCATGAGAAGGTCAAGAATAACTTCGAGAAGAAGAATTTACAATATACGAAGCAAGCCAACAAGGGGAGGAAAAAGATGGTTTCTGAAAAGGGAGATTGGGTATGGTTGCACTAAAGAAAGGAAAGATTTCCAGAAAAACGACGTTCGAAGCTCTTACGTAGGGGTGATGGACCATTTCAAGTGTTTGAAAAGATTAACGACAATGCCTACAAATTAGACCTACCAGGTGAGTACAATGTCAGTTCTACTTTTAATGTTAGTGATCTTTCGTTGTTTGATGTAGGAGATGATCAAGATTTGAGGACAAATCCTTTTCAAGAAGGGGAGAATGATGCAAACGTGGTTGATCAAGCACCAATAAAAACATGGGATTCGTTGGTATTGCCCGAAGGACCTATAACGAGGGGACGTAGCAAGAAGTTTAAAGAAGCACTTCAAGGACTCATGATGAACTACCAAGGAGGATCTACAAATTGGATGACTAAATTAGAAGAGGTTGGGAATCATGGGAATAATATTGGAGGTCTTTGGAATGTTATTCAAGTGCAATTGCCGAAGGTCCAGCGCACCCGCGCTAAAGCAGGGACTGCACCCGCGGTCCATGATAATCAAATTTAAGAAAATTTCCCGAAGCTGCACCGCACCCGCGGTCAAATCATTAGCGCACCCGCGGTCTGTTGCCGAAGCTACACCGCACCCGCGGTCAAACAAGCACCTCACCCGCGGTCTTTTGGCGCACTTCCGTGTCAAAGTTGCTAGTTATTTTATTTAAGCCTTTTCACACAACTTTTCTTATTTTTATTGTTTATATAATGTATTGTAAGGGGGATGAACGAAAATCATTGAACATTGATATCAAATTATTGGAGATTTCTCTCAATTTGCAAGGCTTGTGCTTTGTGTTTATCAAAATCAAACTTATCAAAGATTGCATCTTTGTGGCGTTTGTCGATTGTTCTTCGCACGGATTGTCAAAACAAGTTCTTTGAAGGTTCGTTTGAAATTCAATTGTTTTATCGTTGATATTTGTTGCTAAGTTATAATCGCTTAGAGGTGAATATCACAAAATCGTTACTTGTTTCAAAAGATCAGGGCAACATAATCGTTACTTGTTTGTTATTGAATTGAGGGTGCGATTTCTATATTCATGCTTGCCTTTCATTCGTACGAGGATTCGTATCATTGTAGCAATGCCAACCGTTAAGCAAGATCCCCAACTCGATCAAGGATCTCGTATGGACCAACATATCGAGGAGATAATTTCCCTCGCATGCCAAATCGAATAGTGCCTCTGAAGGGAGATATTTTCATAAACACTTTATCACCTTTCTCGAATTCTAAGGGTCGTCTTAGTTTTTTCGCATAACTCGTTTCAAGATCCTGAGCTGCTTTCATTCTCCTTCGAATAAACTGAACCTTGTCATTCATGTCCTGTATCATTTCAGGTCTAGTCATTTGTCTTTCACCAATTTCATCCCAGAATAACAGTGATCTACATCGTCTCCCATATAAGGCTCCAAATGATGTTATACCAATACTCGTTTGGAAGCTATTATTATAATAAAATTCTACTAATGGTAAGGCATCTTGCCATCCCATTCTGAAATATATCACTATAGCACGTAACATATCTTCTAATGTTTGAATTGTATGCTCAGTCTGACCATCAGTTTGAGGATGATAAGCAGTACTTCTAGCCAAACAGGTACCCATAGCTTCTTGGAAACTACCCCAGACTTTAGAAGCAAATCTGGGATCACAATCTGATACAATCGAGACTGGCACACCATGCAGTCTCACAATATTCTCGATGTATAAACGGGCCATTCTCTTATAAGGACAAGTCCGCTCATACGGAATGAAATCTGCAGATTTTGAAAGCCGATCAATAACAACCTAAATAGCATCATAACCCAAACCTTTACCAGATGCATCTGTACACACCACAAATCCTCCGGTATCTGAGAGAATAGTAAGCACATGTGTTGTGGTCAATCTCGTCTTCAATTCAAGATAACTAGCTTCACATTCATCTGATCAAATGAATCTCTGATTCTTCTGTGTCAGTTGAGTAATATGTTTAGCTATTTTTGAAAATCTTTCAATAAAATGACTATAATAACAGCTAAACCCATGAAGTTACGGATCTCAGGAACATTCGTAAGTCTCGGCCAATTCAATACTGCTTCAATCTTTGCAAAATCAACAGATATTCCATGTCTCGAAATGACGTGGCCCAAAAATACTACTTTGTCCATCCAGAATTCACATTTGGACAATTTAGCATATAAATGTCCATTGCGAAGAGTTTGAAGTACCAGTCTCAAATGTTCAGCATGCTCATTTTTCGATTTCGAATATACAAGAATATCATCGATAAATACAATAACGAATCGGTCAATAAAATCTCAAAAGACACGATTCATTAAATCCATAAATACAGCAGGACCTTTCGTAAATCCAAAAGGCATAACCAAGAACTCATAGTGGCCATACCTGGTACGAAAAGCAGTCTTAGGCACATCTTCTTCTAGAACTCGTACTTGATGATAACCAGAACCAAAATCAATTTTAGAGTATACAGAAGTACCCTGAAGCCAATCAAATAAATCATAAATACGAGGAAGTGGATACTTTTTTTAACAGTAGCCCGATTCAATTGTCTATAATCGATACATATTCGCATAGTACCATCTTTATTTCGAACAAATAAAACTGGAACTCCCCAAGGCAATACACTCGGTCGAATATATCCCTTATCAAGAAGATCCTGTAATTTTTATTTCAATTCTTTCAATTCCAAAGGTGCTACGAGACCCGAGAATAAACAATAATCCAACAACTTTTAAAATAGTTTTGATGGTACTTTTGTAAATAAGTTGAAAAATATACAATTTATTTTGATGGTATTTTTGTAAATAAGTTGAAAAATAATGAATTAATTTTAAGGACAAAATGATAATTAGTGACACATGTTATGTTTTTTTAGCATAATTTTCAGAGTATTAGTCCAAATGAAATGAGACCAGTTTCATTGGAAAGCTAATACATAGTGCTAAAACTTTCATGTTTCGAGTTTTGAAAAATTTTATCGTTTTACTGGTCCAAAGAGATATACCGGTGTTAAAGTGTTAAATAGTAAATATTATATTAATATAATATAATATTTTAAAAAAATTAACTTGAGTCGGTGGAATTCAAATATGAATTCAACCTACTCAAATGAACGTAGGCAGACAGAGAGAAAGAGAAAAGAGAAAGAGGGTTTTCGATTTTTCTTTTCGGTCTTGCGACTTATCGGTCTATCCAATCGACGAAATGACTTCAGTTCTGGGATCGTTGACACGAGGTCTTCGATTTGAGGTATAAATTTTATATTTTGGTGATGTTTGAAAATCATCGATTTTTGGAATAAATCCGATAAATTGTTAAATCATACAGAAATTGAAGATTGTTGAATAATGAATGATTTTAACGAAGAAGAGATTATTATAGTGATGTTATTTTGAATTATTCCCAATTTATTATAATTAGGGAATTTTAATCGTTGGGTTGATATTGAAGAATTATTTTTCAGTTGTTATTAATTCGGATTATATATGCGGTAGAATAACCGACAAGAAACTAAGTTTTGAAGTCGGAATATAATTATGTTATGATTTCAATTTGATATGAAATTTCAAAGTTTCAAAAGATATTCGAAACTTATATTGTTGATTTTGAATGATGTTATTGATTGAAGTGAATATGTTATTGATGTAGATAGAGTTTCTATACTGAAATCTTCAAGTTACACCAATTGAAAACGAAGAATTGAGGTATGTTGCGACCGAGTAACACACGACATGTATATGTATTATATGATATATGTTTGAATGATTGGATTGAGAATACATGTGTATTTGCCTTATTTGTTGAGTTATGTGGCATACATGACATGCACGTTGAGCTATGATCCTTGGATACCCTGATATGATATGATTTGATTTGATTCTGGGGTTTGCAAACACGATGCTATGTTTGGTATTATATGACCCTTAAAGCATAGTCACTTGTGGGCCGATGATTGACTGAGATTTGGGATTCGATGACGCTTTGTCGACATTATCATATGAGTATCCCTGACTGAGACCGGTGTGCCAGCTCGAGCATTGATTTGATAGCGATTTGATTGATTCTTATATATGCTCCGTGGATGGGCATTTGACCTGATACATGCACGACATACATGCATTGCATATCATATATCATTGTTTAGATACTTGTGATAAATATTGTGGTTGTTTCAGACTGAGCTTTGCTCACCCCAGAGGGGGCTGTTGTTGTCTTTGTATGTGGACAATAACAGGTACTCCAGGATATCAGGAGGCCGGAGAGGGTGATTCTGGAGGGAGTCACACTTTGAGCTAAGGTTTAGTGTTCTTTCCCAGTATATATATATGTATCTATATACCGGAGCATGTCCCAAGGATATGAGTTTGTTTGTATGTAGTTGTTTTGGATTATGTGTGAGCTTGTTTTATATTGTGACGTGATGAGAGGAGACTATATTATATACTATTTTAAGTATTATAATTACAATTGACACGTTTTGGACTCATTGTAAAGAAAAATGTTTACTCGTTTTCCGCTGTAATTAATTAAACCTAATCAGATTGCGTTGTAACAACGATTAGGAACTAAGGGCCCCACACATCATGGTATCAGAGCATAGCTGGGAATGCTCGATTGAGTCTTGTGTACACGTGAATAGGCACAAATAAATTGTGCGTATGTGTTTGATTTATTTGTATAACTTGCTCTTACTTGATTTAGTTTGATTAAGTAGTTGATGAGATTGATGATTTGATATGATAATGATGTATCGTTGATATGTATTTGTGCTTTTCATCTTATGATTTGTGGATGGATCTCACAAATGAGACAGGGAGTAGTAGTACTGAGAGGATTGTTAGACAATTCGAATGAATGTCCATGGATTTTGTAATGGCTCGATTCCAGGATTTGAAACCACTGAGATTCTTTGGCACTGAGAATGCAGAAAGAGCAGAGTCCTGGTTGAAAGATATCGAGCACTTTTTTAATATCGTTGAATATTCTACGGCTCGGAGAATGAAACTTGCTCTTTATCAGTTGAAGGCCCGAGCAAAATCTTGGTGGGAAGCCGCTGAGATTGGACTGAAAGAGGATGAGATTTAAGTTCCATGGGATGTCTTCAAGACCCAGTTTTTGGAGCAGTATTCCCCTCCTCCTTATTACACTGCTCAGGAGAATGAATTTAATAGTCTGCAACAGGGAACGATGACTGTTGCAGAATATGCTTCGAAATTTTCTACGTTGTTGAAGTATGCACCTCACGTAGCTGCAAATGCAAAAGCGAAATATAATAGGTTTGTGAATGGATTGCACCCTGCTATATATATTTTTGTCATTTCAGGTTTGCCTACAAACTACGCAGAGGCATTTGAACGAGCAAAGGCAGCCCAAGTTGGATTAAGGCGAGGAGGTCAACAATATACTCCTCCACCTCCAGTGACAGCTCAGCAGCCTACCTTGCGTCCATGAGGTAGAATTTTAAGAATACTGGTTCCACTGTTTCTTCATTTTCTTCGAGTTCCAATGGATCCCAGAGAGGGAGTTCCATAATTGCTCCTTATTGTAGCCATTGTGGAGGCAAACATACTATCGAGCAGTGTCAAGGTATGTTTGGCACTTGTTATCAGTGTGGACAGGAAGGTCATTTCTTTCGTGTATGTCTGAATAGGGTACGACTTCTTCTCAACCTCAGCCAGGATTTAGAGGTGGCCCCAGTATGATGAGACATGTTGTTCCTGTTACCTCTTTTCAGCAGTCAAATGTTCCACGATATCGAGGACCTGATAGTCTGACTGCCCAATTCCTTTCTCAAGTTCGAGTGTATGCCATGACCAAAGATCAGGCGAAAGATGATCTTGGTGGTGTGATTGCAGGTATTTGCATGCTTTGCGATTATTTTGCACGTGTTTTATTTGATACAAGAGCATCTCACTCATTCATATCTCATGCATTTGTTGCATCCCATGATATTATGTGTACTCCGTTGTCTGATACTTTGTCGATAGCCACGCCAGCAGGAAAGATTATTCTGTCTGAGCAAGTTGTGCATAATTGTGTATTGATCTATGAAGATAATGTGATATTCTTGAATTTGATTGTCCTCCCAATGCACGACTTTGATTGTATTATTGGCATGGATATCTTGACAACAAATTGAGCTACTATCGATTGTTTTCATGGAGTGGTTCGATTTCGACCTGTTGATGGACCCAAATGGAATTTTATGACAGAGGTTCCCAAGCTAAAATTTCTTTGGTATCCTCTCTGGAAATGTCTCGACTTTTTACTAGCGGAGATGAGGGTTATCTTATATACACTGTTGAGGTCTCGAAAAAGGAGCCATCTTCATATGATATTCCTGTTGCGAAAGATTTCCCGGATGTATTTCCCGATGAGATTCTTGATTTTCCTCATCATCGAGAAGTTGAATTTAGTAATGATCTTATGCCGGGGATGCACCTATTTCTAAAGCTCCTTGTCGCATGGCACCACTGGAATTGAAAGAAAAAACTGAAAGAACAATTACAGGATCTTCTCGATAAGGGATATATTCGACCAAGTGTATCACCTTGGGAAGCTCTGGTTTTTTTGTTCGAAAGAAAGATGGTACGATGCGAATATGTATCAATTATAGGGAACTGAATCGGGCTACTATGAAAAACAAGTATCCACATCCTCGTATTGATGATTTATTTGATCAGCTTCAGGGTACTTCTATTTACTCTAAGATTGATCTTCGTTCTGGTTATCATCAAGTACGAGTTCGAGAAGAAGATGTGCCTAAAACTGCTTTTTGTACCAGGTATGGCCACTATTAGTTCTTGGTTATGCCTTTTGGTCTCACTAATGCTCCTGCCGTATTTATGGATATAATGAATCGTGTCTTTCGAAATTATCTTGACCGATCCGTTATTGTATTTATTGATGATATTCTTGTATATTCGAAATTGAAAAGCGATCATGCTGAACTTTTGAGACTGGTACTTCAAACTCTTTGCAATGACCATTTATATGCTAAATTGTCCAAACGCGAATTCTGGATGGATCGAGTGGTATTTTTGGGCCACGTCATCTCGAGACATGGCATATCTGTTGATCCTGCTAAGGTTGAATCTGTATTGAATTGGCCGAGACCTATGAATTTTCCTGAGATCTGTAGCTTCATGGGTTTAGCTGGATATTATCGTTGTTTTATTGAAAGATTTTCGAAAATAGCTAAACCTATTACTCAACTGACACAGAAGAATCAGAGATTCATTTGGTCAGATGAATGTGAAGCTAGTTTTCTTTAATTGAAGACGAGATTGACCACATCACCTGTGCTAACTATTCCCTCAGGTACTGGAGGATTTGTAGTGTGTACAGATGCGTCTGGAAAAGGTTTGGGTTGTGTTCTGATGCAACATGGCAAAGTGGTTGCTTATGCATCTCGTCAATTGAAATCTCATGAAACATGTTATCCTGTCTATGATCTTGAATTGGTCGCCATTGTGTTTGCACTGAAGATTTGGCGCCATTACTTTTATGGAGAGAAGTTTGTTATCTATTCAGATCATAAGAGTCTGAAATATCTATTTTCTCAATCTGATTTGAATATGAGGCAATGCAGGTGGATGGATCTCCTGAAGGACTTTGATTGTAAAATTCAGTATCACCTTGGATCCATGAATGATATTGCGGATGCCCTTAGTCGTAAGGTGCATGATTAGCTTCCGTTTGTGTTGCCAAGGTACATGAGGATATAGGTACTTCTGGTAGGATTTTTCACTCGAATTGGAATTTTTTAACTGTCTCAGCATTGCAAATTGAGCTGAACTTGATATCAAAAATACGAAAGTCCCAACGAAGCGATGCTTAGATCCAAAAGTTGAAAGAACTTGTATCTGCAGAACATCTGTTTGGATTTCATATTTCTTCTGATGGTTCTTTACGATTTAATGGTCGGCTGGTAGTTCATGATAATTCTGATTTGAAATCTGCCCTTCTTTGAGAAACACATTGTAGCAAATACAGTATTCACACTGGAGGCCGAAAGATATATTTGACATTGAGACCTTTATTCTGGTGGAGACGTATGAAGAAGGACATTGCTGAATTTCTTTCGAAATGTCTTGTCTGCCAGCAAGTGAAGGCAGAGAGAATGAAACCGGGAGGATTACTCTATAGTCTTGAAATCCCAAAGTGGAATTGAGAACATATTGCTATGTTTTTTGTGACTCATTTACCTCGTTCGCCCAAGGACTATGATGCTATTTGGGTTATTATTGATCGGCTTTCGAAATCTGCACATTTTATTCCGTATGAGCGGACTTATCCTTATCAGAGAATGGCCCGTTTATACATTGAGAATATTATGAGACTGCACGGTGTGCCAGTCTAAATGGTATCAGATCGTGATCTCAGGTTTGCTTCTAAAATCTGGGATAGTTTCCAAGAAGCGATGGGTACGCGTTTGGCTATGAGTACTGCTTATCATCCTCAAACTGATGGCCAAACTGAGCGTACAATTCAAACGTTAGAAGATATGTTACGTGCGCTTGTGATGGATTTTAACATTGGATGGCAAGATGCCTTACCATTGGTTGAATTTTCTTATAATAATAGCTTTCAAACGAGCATTGGTATGGCACCTTTTGAAGCCTTATACGGGAGACGATGTAGGTCACTGTTATTCGTGGATTAAATTGGTAAAAAACAATTGACTGGACCTGAAATGATACAGGAAATGAATGATAAGGTTCAGTTAATTTGACAGCGGATGAAAGCTGCTCGGGATCATCAAACGAGTTATGCGAATAAACGAAGACGACCCTTAGAATTCCAGAAAGATGATAAAGTGTTTTTGAAAATATCTCCCTTCAAAGGCACTATTCGATTTGGCATGCGAGGGAAGTTATCACCTCGATATGCTGGTCCATATAAGATCCTTGATCGAGTTGGGGATCTTGCTTATCGGTTAGCATTGCCACCAGCTTTATCTGTCATTCATGATGTATTTCATGTTTCTATGTTGAGAAAGTATGAACCAGATCCATCTCATGTACTTGCACCTGATGAGGTTGAACTTGATCCTTCTCTTTCCTATGTTGAACAACCTGTTTGCATTATGGATCGGAAGGAGAAAGTATTGCTGATAAGTGCATTTTATGCACTTATATTATTCTTATACTTCATATAGATGGTTAGTCTTTTGGGCGGAATTACGCGCTTTTTGTTGTTTTTGGTGTGATTGCAGGTAGCTGGGTGCGGTCACGACATGGGCGTGAAAAATGAACCAAAATGGCGCTTAGTAGAAGAGATGTGAGCCAAGCATGCGCAACTAGGACAGAAATATTGGCGCATATGCGCCCTCAAAGCCGCGCACATGCGCGGCCCATACGTGAGACTCGCGCATGCGCGAGTAAGATCGCGCATATGCGCGAGCAATGCCCCAAGAAGTGAAATACCGAGAGCAGCGCGCATATGCGCCGCTCATGGCGCACATATGCGCGCGGCGCGTACATTCAGAAATAAATAGGCTTCGGCGTGTTTTTTTTTTGGGGGTTCCGAAATCTTTTTAGCACAACCGTCACACCTCTCGAGAAAGAGAAAAAGTGAGAGCGCACGGATCACGGGACACGAAGAACGGAGATAGAAGACGGTGAATCCGGACACGGAGAAGCACTTTCATCTCTCGCCAACACGTTCTTAATTCGGTTTCTCACTTTTACGTTTTTTAATGATTACAAACAGGTTTTGTGCTGAATTAAATTCGAGTATGAACTAATTTTATTTTCTAGAGATTGATGTAGTCGTGGTTGAACCTATGTGAACGACGATTTGAATTTTCATTGAATTATTTCATCATGTTTATTTGTGATTTCTTGTTTTTAATGCTTTTGAATTACTGGCAATAATTCGATTGATTACATAATTGAAATCTAACACTCGACAGAGGGGATTGAAATTAGGACAGAAGAAATCACATCGTTAGATATTTATAACGTGCAAAAGACGTATAACTCTGACGAATCCATAAAAGAACCTTGTTTACTTTTATTACGTGTTACGTGATTTTGAATAGACATATTAAAATCAGTAATAGGTAGTACATTTCTATTTAACACTCGATAGAGGGAATAGAAAATATTGTGAGTTCTTGGTTAATAAACATGGTGCAATTTAATTAAATGTTAGTCAATGTTAATTTAGCATAGGGGAGACTCGACGAAATCATATCTCTAGATTTATTTCCTCAGTGAATTTTCTGCTGCGTGCTAGAATTACATGAATTGTTATTTTAGTTGAATTGATTTTAAACCAACTATATGATTCGTTTAAATAAAGTTGAGCTATATCAATGGTGGTAATTAATATACAGTTTTAAATATTTACTCTTCGTGGGATCGATATCTGTACTCTAACCAGTACTAAAACTTGAAACCGTATACTTGCGGTAGTGAAAATACTTAACAAGTTTTTGGCGCCGTTGCCGGGGAGTAAGCTATTTAATTGCATATTGATATCACTACTAATTAGTCTTTACTTTAATTTAGACTTTATTTTATTTTATTTTAGTTACTTTGTTAATCTATAATCTTTTTGTTTTGCAGTGCATGCGAAGATTTCAAAATCCCGACTTGCTAATTTTTGATCCGGAAATCGAAAGAACTGCCAGGAGATTAAGGAAAGCAAGGAGAGACGAAATTAAAGCGATGGCGGAAAACAGAGATAATCAGAATGAGCCCCAAGAGAGGTGCCAATCCGGGGACATTTCCGCCCAGTCATAAACGCTCACTACTCTTGAATAGCTCGTGGAACTATTGCTGCTAATAATTTCGAGCTAAAGCCCGCACTCATCAACATGGTTCAACAGAACCAATTTGGAGGAGCATCCACTGCAGATCCCCATCTTCACCTCAGAACTTTTCTGGAGATCACGGATACGGTAAAAATTAACGGTGTTTCTGACGAAATTATTCGATTGCGCCTGTTTTCGTTTTCTATCAGGGATCATGCTAGGAGCTGGCTCCAATCTCTACCGCTGGGAAGTGTTACTACTTGGGCAGATTTGGTTACGAAGTTTCTGTCAAAGTACTTCCCTCCTGCTAAATCTGCTCAGCTGAAAATAGATATCACCAACTTCAGGCAGAGAGAATTTGAAGTATTGTATGAGGCATGGGAGCGATACAAGGAATTACTCAGGAAGTGCCCGAATCATGGCTATGCAGATTGGGTGCAGATTGAGTTATTTTACAATGGTTTAGATGGGCCAACTAGAGGGAATGTGGATGCAGCCGCCGAAGGTACTATTTTTTCTAAAACACCTGATGAGGCCTATGATTTGCTTGAACAGATGACCATCAACAGTTATCAGTGGCCGAGTGAAAGATCTGGATCAAGGAAACCTGCTGGAGTGTATGCTGTGGACCCAATCACATCACTTACTGCACAGGTTTCGGCATTGACCGTACAGATTGCAGCGATGAACAAGCCAGGCCAATCTACGTCTGATGTAGCATTGGTGACTGCTGAGGAAGAGCCAGTTGTGGAGGAAGCTCAGTACATCAACAATCGTGGCTTTGGAGGTTATCGAGGTAATCCTCCCCCTAATACTTATCATCCAGGTTTGAGGAATCACGAGAATTTCTCCTATGCAAACAACAAGAACGTGTTGAATCCCCCACCGGGGTTCAATACACAAAAAGGGGAAGGAAAGCCATCTTTTGAAGATCTAGTTGGCACATTTGTGACTGAGTCTGGGAAGAGAATGGCGAGAACTGAGTCTCGTCTTGATAACATGGAGACACACATGGGCAATATGGGTGCCACGATGAAGTCCTTGGAAACACAGATTGGGCAACTAGCCAATGCTTTAAAATATCAGAATCGAGGACAGTTTCCCAGCAATACCGAGGAGAATCCTAGGGAACAGTGCAAAGCTGTCACACTGAGGAGTGGCAAGGAAATTGGGATACCAGAGCCTACTGAAGAAAGTGAGGAGATTACAGTTGAGGAAGATGAGGAAAAGAGTGCAAGTGTTGGGGAACAGAAGGTGGAGGAACCTAAGAAAGTGATTGAGTAGCAACCTTTACCTAAGGTAAATCTTCCATATCCACAGAGGTTCAAGAAGAAAGGACTAGATGATCAGTTTGCGAAGTTTCTGGAAATTTTCAAGAAAATACACATCAACATCCCATTTGCCGATGCATTGGAGCAAATGCCCAATTATGCTAAGTTTATCAAGGATGTGATGTCCAAAAAGAGGAAACTTCAAGAATTTGAGACCGTAAAGCTGACCGAAGAATGCAGTGCCATACTTCAAAGGAAATTACCACAGAAACTCAAAGATCCAGGGAGTTTTACTATTCCTTGTGTTATTGGTGGTTCTAGAGTAAATAGAGCTTTATGTGATTTGGGTGCTAGTATAAATTTAATGCCTTTTTCTATTTACAGGACATTGGAACTTGGCGAGGTGAAACCTAGCACTATTACTTTGCAGCTGGCGGACAGATCACTTACCTATCCACGAGGGATAGTAGAGGATGTGCTGGTAAAGGTAGATAAATTCATATTTCCTGCTGATTTCGTCATCTTAGATATGGAAGAAGACCAGGAGACGCCACTTATCTTTGGACGGCCATTCCTAGCTACTGGAAAAGCCTTAATTGATGTGCACAAGGGCGAGCTCACATTGAGAGTAGGTGGAAATGAAATCGTGTTCAACATCTACAACACCATCAAGGGACCAAATGAGGTAAGTACTTGTAATAGCATTGATATAATTGATTCATGTGTATCTCATGTTGGTGCAAGTAGGATGACAAAGGACTCTTTGGAGAGATGCTTGTTGGAATCAGCTTCTACACTGGATGAAGATGACTGGGATGTGCGAGAGAAGTTACTTGCTCTCAATACGCTACCTAAAGAAAAGAATAATGCCCAACTTGAAGAGTTACTTGAGGATGCAAGTAAAGAGGTACCAAAAGCATCCCCTGTATTGAAGGATTTACCGAGTCACTTGTGCTATGCATTCCTAGACGAGGGTTCGTCACATCCGGTAATTATATCTTCTGCTCTTACTAGTGATGAGAAAGATAGGTTGTTGAGGGTGTTGAGAGAATTTAAATCTGCGTTGGGATGGACAATTGCTGACATAAAGGGGATTAGCCCTACTGTTTGTATGCATAAAATATTGATGCAGGAGTCCTATACCCCTTATGTTTATCATCAGAGGAGGCTTAATCCAGCCATGAAAGAAGTTGTGAGGGCTGAGGTATTAAAATTGTTAAATGCTGGTGTTATTTATGCTATATCTGACAGTTCTTGGGTTTCACCAGTACAAGTAGTGCCTAAAAAGGGAGGTATAACTGTGGTTAGAAATGAGAATAACGAATTGATTTCAACTCGTCCAGTAACTGGTTGGCGAGTGTGTATAGACTACAGGAAATTGAATGATGCGACTAGGAAAGATCACTTCCCTCTTCCCTTTATTGACCAGATGCTTGATAGAGTAGGTGGTTATCATTATTATTGCTTTCTAGATGGTTATTCAGGTTACAATCAGATTGTCATTGCACCGGAGGATCAAGAGAAGACTACCTTCACTTGCCCCTACGGTACATTTGCTTTCAGGAGAATGCCATTTGGTCTCTGCAATGCACCTGCTACTTTTCAGCGGTGTATGATGGCCATATTTTCTGACATGGTCGAGGAAATAATGGATGTTTTTATGAATGACATCTCTGTGTTTGGTTCATCTTTTGATCATTGTTTGCAGAATCTAACGCTTGTTTTGCAGAGATGTCAAGCAAAGAATCTAGTGCTGAATTGGGAAAAATGTCACTTCATGGTCTCAGAAGGTATTGTGCTTGGGCATAAAATTTCGGCTAGAGGGATAGAAGTGGACAGAGCCAAAGTTGTGGCAATTGAAAAACTCCCACCGCCGAAAAATGTGAAAGGAATCAGAAGCTTCTTGGGACATGCCGGGTTCTATCATCGTTATATTAAAGATTTCTCTAAAATTACTAGACCTTTATGTAATTTATTAGAGAAAGATTCTACATTTATTTTTGACGATGATTGTTTACAGGCGTTTAACAGGATCAAGGCAGCACTGATCTCTGCACCCATCATGATAGTGCCTGATTGGAAGGAGCCCTTTGAACTCATGTGCGATGCTAGCGACTATGTTGTGGGAGCAGCATTGGGACAAAGGTGAGACAAGATGTTTAAAGCCATCTACTATGCAAGTCGTACACTCGATGCAGCCCAACAAAATTACACCACTACTGAGAAAGAGATGCTAGCAGTGGTGTTTGCATTCGACAAATTCAGAACATATCTCATTGGCACCAAGGTAACTGTTTTCACTGACCATGCAGCCCTTCGCTACTTGTTTGCCAAAAAGGATGCCAAGCCCAGGTTGACACGATGGATACTCCTACTTCAAGAATTTGACTTTGAAGTCAAAGACAAGAAAGGTTGTGAGAACCAAGTGGCTGATCACCTGTCACGACTAGAGCTTGAAGAAAGAACTGAAGGTGGAGCTATCAACGAGTCGTTCCCAGATGAACAACTTTTCAAGGTAAGTGTTACACATCCGTGGTTTGCAGACATAGCTAATTTCCTTGCTGCAGGAGAATTACCTTCAGATTTAACATATCATCAAAAGAAGAAATTTCTTCATGATGCAAAGTTTTATCTGTGGGACGATCCGTTCTTGTTCAAGAGATGTGCTGATCAGATAATCAGACGATGTGTAGCAGAGGAAGAAGCGGGTACGATTCTAGAGCAATGTCATTCCTCACCCTACGGTGGACACTTTGGAGCATCTAGAACAGCAGCTAAGGTACTACAGTCAGGTTTCTATTGGCCTAATTTATTTAAAGACAGTTATACTTTAGTCAAGTCATGTGATAAATGCCAAAGAGTTGGCAATATTTCTAAGCGACATGAATTAACACTAACAAATATTTTGGAGGTGGAACTTTTTGATGTCTGGGGTATTGATTTTATGGGTCCATTCCCATCCTCTTTTGGTCAATCTTATATTTTACTTGCTGTTGATTATGTGTCAAAATGGGTGGAAGCAATCGCCACCAGTACTAATGATGCTCGAGTTGTTGTTAAGTTTGTCCACAGGAACATCTTCACAAGATTTGGAACGCCTAGAACCATTATCAGTGATGAAGGTACGCATTTCTGCAACAAAACTTTTAACTCACTATTGGCCAAATATGACGTGAAGCACAGGGTGACACTGGCATACCACCCGCAAGCCAATGGGCAAGCAGAGATATCCAACCGGGAGATCAAACAAATATTAGAAAAGACAGTGAAGACAAACCGGAAGGATTGGGCGATCAAGCTAGATGATGCATTATGGGCATACAGGACTGCATATAAGACACCTATCGGGATGTCGCCTTATAGGTTGGTCTTTGGGAAAGCTTGTCATCTCCCTGTGGAACTGGAGCACAAAGCATATTGGGCTGTGAAAAGGCTCAATTTTGATATGGGAGCATCTGGCGAACAACGATTGCTGCAACTGAACGAGATGGAGGAGTTTAGGAATGATGCATACGAAAATGCCAAGATATACAAGGAAAGGACCAAGAAATGGCACGACAAGCAGATTCTTCGACGAGACTTCGAACCAGGACAACAGGTGTTGTTATTCAATTCTCGACTGATATTGTTCCCTGGTAAGTTAAAATCACGATGGTCTGGACCATTCACAGTGGAAACAGTGTACCCACACGGTGCAATTGAGTTAAAATGCAACAATGGTCAGACATTTAAAGTCAATGGTCAGAGGGTCAAGCATTACTTTGGAAATGAAGTGCGACACATGGACAACATCCCACTGCGAGAACCAAAGTAGACTGAAGAAAGTCAGGCTGATGACGTTAAACCAAGCGCTGCGTGGGAGGCAACCCACATTTATTTAGTTTTGCATTCATTTTATTTATTTTATTTCGATTCTTCAGTTTATTAATTTTAATTTTCTCAAGTATTAATTTGCATTTTGCTCTTTTTTGCAGGTATTTAAAAAAAAAAAATCGAGAAGGTTATGGACAGTGTGCCCCGCGCACATGCGCGACGAATTTCCGCGCACATGCGCGATATTGGCAGAGAGCTCAGCGCATATGCGCCAATCCTGGCGCGCACATGCGCGAAACTTACAGAGAGGTCGGCGCATATGCGCCAATACTTGCGCGCATATGCGCCACATTCCAGCATGCCGGCCAGTAGCAGACGCGCATATGCGCCACTTCATGACGCGCATATGCGCGCGACTCAGTTTATGAAAAAAAAAGGGGGGGATTGCGACTTCAGAATTCAGAAACCCACTCTCCATCACACATCACAGCACCTCCCTCCTTCAACACTCCACGCCGCCGCCGCTCTCCGAATCTCCCTCACCGCCGCCACCCCTCAGCCGACCGCCGTCGCCGCCTTCCAACAGCAATTTTTCCACCACAATCCTAATTCCGGTCATCCTCTCGTTCAAGTAAGGGGTTTCTCTTCCGATTTTGTTAAAATTTTCAGATTTCATAGAAAGTAGTTCAAGCAACTTGGGGGAACTCTTGATATCGTGATTTGGTGTGTCGACTTGGTATAAATCTTTTGTGACTGGGTTGTACGTGCATTGCTTATTGGATTATTGGTGTGGTGCAATTATAGTGTTCAAATTGGGTGGTTCAATTAGCTTTGATTTTGTCTGTTGGTTGAGTTTAAAGGGTGGTGTAAGCATTGTTAATTGAGATGGCACCGAAGAAGAAATCAAAGAAGGGTGCTTCTTCTTCTGCGAGTTTTGATTCGCACCGATTTTGGAACGAGAAGGCCCAGCAGATATATGACAGTACTATGACACGACCCATAATACCGGAACGGGGGTTCAATTTGTCCATTGCACGTGGTGTAATTATAAATGAACTGGAACGAAGGCAATGGGTGGAGTTCGCTCAACACACGTTGGACGCCGTTATTTCCATTGTGCGAGAATTTTATGCCAACCTCCGGATTCGCCATGAGGAATCCAAAGTATTGGTCAGAGGGAAATTGGTGTCGTTCGATTCTCGAACGATCAACACGCTTTATCAGATGCCCAGTTTCGATCAGGACGAGTACAGTGAGTTCCTCGAAGAAGGAGTTAATTACACAGAGGTCATCCGGACCATTTGTGAGGCCGGCGCCGTATGGAAAATGAGCTCGAGCGGGCCTACATCTTTAAAGAAAACCGACATGGGTCCTAACGCTAGTGCATGGACATCTTTTGTACTAGCTCGCATCCTCCCGTCCTCTCACTACTACGATGTCACCAAGGACAAAGCCGCATTGGTTTATGCCATCCTGACGGGCAAATCAATTGACGTGGGGAAAATCATTTATGGCTCGATTATGAGAGCCGGCGCAGGGTTAGCCACGGTTGCCCTCCCTTGTCCCCACACTGTTACCGAGCTATGCCGCCAGGCCGGCGTCTCATGGGCCCCTGATGAACCACTTCTCAAGCCAAAGGCCCCCATTGTTGCTTTCTTTGGAGGCGCATCCTATGTTCCCTATGAGTTGCCGGACGAAGAGGAGCCCCCACAAGCACATATTCCACCACCACATGCAGCAGCCAGAGAGCGCAAGGGAGACAGATTGAGACGACTAGAGATTGAGATGCAGGATCAGAGGCAGTTACTAGTCGAGCAGCTCCAGGTGCTAGATTCACTTCAGTACCGCACAGACCACTTTATGGGATTCATGATGGATTTCACCTCCGTGCTCGCTCAGCGGTTCCCGCCTTTAGGTCCAGAAGATCCCATGTTTCCCCAGCCACCTGCATGGCCACCACAGTATCCAGGACCTCCTCCACAGGCCTCACCCCAGCACATGGATGAGGATGTCGATGATGATGACGGCGAGCACTGACGCTCGTCGTGTGAGGTATGCGTGTCCCATTTCTTTTTTGTTTATACATTGAGGACAAGGCATATTTTAAGTTTGTGGGGTGATTTGATTATTTGATCTGAGTTGATTTGATCTGAGTTGATTTGTTGCTTTGATGTTATTTTTTTTATGTTTAATTAAAAAAAAATGTTTCATTTAATCTTTATGTTTTTCTTTTCGTAGTCGTTAATTGTTTTTTTTTTGGAATTGTGGAATTAAGGTAATAACCAAACAATGATGAGAGTTGACCCGAAATTCATGTTGTTCCTTGATTACGAATCCGAATGCATGCTATCTTTACTTAACCGTTTACACATTAAATCATGATTGCTATGATTGTTGATACACCCGATGTCGAGAGAGTGTTCATGTGGTTTGTGATTTGAAATGAATGAGCGGACTCCAAAACCTGCATGTGATTTCTTGTTGTTGAGCTATATGTTCACTAACACAAAAATGATTCAGGCAGTCTTTGATTTATGTTGGGCCTGTTTTTCCTTGAATAAACTGTCAATTGTTAGCCCTTTGAGCCTAAATGAGAATGAGATGTGATTTGTTCTGTTTGAATACCCGAAAACATGATCTGTCTGTGTTTGTTGATTGGTAAGTTGAAAGTAGTCTAGAACTTAGTTTGGCACTCTTAGAGGCGAGATACGGGTATTGTGTGACTTAGGGATGATTTAGGCGATTTTTGGAACGTTTGAGCCTTTCAAGCCTACCCATAACATCATATACACCCTAGTGTCCCATGTTTGAGCTTAATGAAAATCGAATGGAGTGTGCCAAGGCACACAAAAGCCCCCATTCGTATCAATTCTAAACTCCTACGTCAAATACCAACTTTTGAGCATATACACTAGTACCTACCGAAAACTGAGAGAAAACAAACCTGTGTATCACTACAAAAGTTCCTCTCCCTTGTGTGCATATAAGAATATCATGAAAAGGTGAAAAGAAAGAAAGAAATGTCTGAAAAAAAAATGTTGAATAAAGAGGGAAAGAGTATGGCATGTGATGTAAAAAGGAGGACAAAATGGTGAAAATGTTGTGGCAAGGCAAGTGGAAGTGAAACAAAAGGAAGGAGTGAAAATTAAATTGGTTTGTTTTCTCTCACTTTTGACTCCCGACCTTCATTTGAAGCCATTAGCCATAGCCTAACGTTATAAGCTTAAAAGACCTATTAACCAAGTCACACGTACCCAATATACTAGTGGAGAAGAGATGTCAAAGTTAAGCCTATGGACACTTGAAAAATACCGTCGATAAACACAGAATTTGATTGTGTACATGTGCGCATCTCATGATATTGGATTTTATTTGGTTAATTGTTGCCTTCATAATACCACTTTGTTTAGCCAAATGTTACCCTATAAGTCCTGTTGATTTGTGAAGGTGAATGTGTGCTTCAATGGTTTTGCTAATTACGTGTGTGTCGAGGGGTCCAGAATTTTATGAAAAAGAAAAAGTTATGAACTTATCTTGGCATTTGGTTTGGGTAAACGAGAATAGCAAAACACACACGCACGTGAACTGTGAGTAATGTGGCATGTGTTTGATTCAAAATCATGGAAGCTGTAATCTCTGATGCTAGTGGTTATCCTTTTATTCCACAATTCTTGTTCGTTTAGTTATTTATTTTTTTTAGGATTTGTTTAGTCGAGTCTAGTTAATGTTTTATTTATTTCCATTTTGATTTTGCTCGGGACTAGCAAAAGTTTAAGTTTGGGGGGATTTGATAAGTGCATTTTATGCACTTATATTATTCTTATACTTCATATAGATGGTTAGTCTTTTGGGCGGAATTACGCGCTTTTTGTCTTTTTTGGTGTGATTGCAGGTAGCTAGGTGCGGTCACGACATGGGCGTGAAAAATGAACCAAAATGGCGCTTAGTAGAAGAGATGTGAGCCAAGCATGCGCAACTAGGACAGAAAGATTGGCGCATATGTGCCCTCAAAGCCGCGTACATGCGCGGCCCATACAGTGAGACTCGCGCATTTGCGCGAGTAAGATCGCGCATATGCGCGAGCAATGCCCCAAGAAGTGAAATACCGAGAGCAGCGCGCATATGCGCCGCTCATGGCGCGCATATGCGCGCAGCGCGTACATTCGGAAATAAATAGGCTTCGACGTGTTTTTTTTTTTGGGTGTTCCGAAATCTTTTTAGCACAGCCGTCACGCCACTCAAGAGAAAGGAGAAAAAGTGAGAGCGCACGGATCACGGGATGCGAAGAACGGAGATAGAAGACGGTGAATCCGGACACGGAGAAGCACTTTCATCTCTCGCCAACACGTTCTTAATTCGGTTTCTCACTTTTACGTTTTTTAATGATTACAAACAGGTTTTGTGCTGAATTAAATTCGAGTATGAACTAATTTTATTTTCTAGAGATTGATGTAGTCGTGGTTGAACCTATGTGAACGACGATTTGAATTTTCATTGAATTATTTCATCGTGTTTATTTGTGATTTCTTGTTTTTAATGCTTTTGAATTACTGGCCATAATTCGATTGATTACATAATTGAAATCTAACACTCGACAGAGGGGATTGAAATTAGGACAGAAGAAATCACATCGTTAGATATTTATAACGTGCAAAAGACGTATAACTCTGACGAATCCATAAAAGAACCTTGTTTACTTTTATTACGTGTTACGTGATTTTGAATAGACATGTTAAAATCAGTAATAGGTAGACATTTCTATTTAACACTCGATAGAGGGAATAGAAAATACTGTGAGTTCTTGGTTAATAAACATGGTGCAATTTAATTAAATGTTAGTCAATGTTAATTTAGCATAGGGGAGACTCGACGAAATCATATCTCTTGATTTATTTCCTCAGTGAATTTTCTGCTGCGTGCTAGAATTACAGGAATTGTTATTTTAGTTGAATTGATTTTAAACCAACTATTTGATTCGTTTAAATAAAGTTGAGCTATGTCAATGGTGGTAATTAATATACAGTTTAAATATTTACTCTTCGTGGGATCGATATCTTTACTCTAACCAGTACTAAAACTTGAAACCGTATACTTGCGGTAGTGAAAATACTTAACAATTGCGTAATAAATCGATTCTGCTAGTTCGAGTGCAATAGACACGACATGGTGAGGAGGAGTCAACGTGGGAATTGGAAAGCAAGATACGAGAATTATATCCGCACTTGTTTGTTATATTCCACATGTTCCATTGTATTCAATGTAGAGTGATCCATTTACTGATTTTAGTTTTGATATGTATTATAACTGGTGACATATTATACGTTTGCCAATGTTATGTATATAGAGATGTTTGAGATTTCGAGTACGAAATCTTTTAAGTTGGGGATAAATGTGAGACCCCGAGAATAAACAATAGTCCAACAACTTTTAAAATAGTTTTGATGGTATTTTTGTAAATAAGTTGAAAAATATTCAATTTATTTTGATGGCATATTTGTAAATAAGTTGAAAATTATGAATTAATTTTAAGGGCAAAGTGGTAATTAGTGACACATGTTATGTTTTTTTAGCATAATTGTCTGAGTGTTAGTCCAAATAAAACGAGACCAATTTAATTGGAAAGCTAATACATAGTGCTAAAACTTTCATGTTTTGAGTTTTGAAAAATTTGATCGTTTGACTGGTCCAAAAGGATATACCGTTGTTAAAGTGTTAAATAGTATATATTATGTTATATTATATTATTTTATTAATCTAATATAATATATATAATATTTAAAAAAAAATTAACCTGAGTCGTGAATTCCACCAACTTAAATGAACGTAGGCAGACAGAGAGAAAGAGAAAAGAGAAAGAGGGTTTTCGATTTATTTTTTTGGTCTTGCGACTTATCGGTTTATCCAATCGACGAACCGACTTCAATTCTTGGATCGTTGACACGAGGTCGAAAGAGGGAGTCACAGTTTGAGCTAACGTTTAGTGGTCTGTCTCAGTATATATATATGTATCTATATACCGGGGCATGACCCAAGGATATGAGTTTGTTTGTATGTATTTGTTTTGGATTACGTGTGGACTTGTTTTATATTGTGACGTGATGAGACGAGACTATATTACATACTGTTTTAAGTATTATAATTACAATTGACACGTTTTGGGCTCATTGTAAAGAAAAATGTTTACTCGTTTTCCGCTGTAATTTATTAACCCTAATCTGATTGCGTTATAACAACGATTAGGAGCTAAGGGCCCCATAGGTGCCATGCGATAAGGATATTTAGAAATAGGTGCAGTCCCCGGCACAAGATCAATACTAAATTCAACTTCTCGATGAGGAGGAAAATCATGAATCTCATCGCGAAATACATCTGGAAACTCTTTCGCAACGGGAATATCAGATAAAGAAGGCTCTTTCTTAGATACAACAACAGCGTAGATAAGATAACCCTCATCTCTGCTAAAAAAAAGTCGGGACATTTCCAAAGAGGATACCAATGGAATTTTAGCTTGGGAACCCTTGCCATAAAAATTCCACTTGGGTCCATCAACAGTTCGAAATGGAACCACTCCATGAAAACAATCAACAGTAGCTCGATTGGTTGTCAAGATATCCATGCCAATAATACAATCAAAGTCATGTATTGGGAGGACAATCAAATTTAGGAATATCATAGTATCCTCATATATCAATACACAATTATGCAGAACTTGTTCAGACAGAATAATCTTTCCTGCTGGCGTGGCTATCGACAAAGTATCATACAATGGGGTACACATAATATCATGGGATGCAACAAATGCATAACATATGAATGAAAGGGATGCTCCTGTATCAAATAAAACACGTGCAGGATAATTACAAAGCATTCAAATACCTGCAATTACACCATCAGGAGCTTCTTTTGCCTGATCCTTGGTCAATGCATACACTTTCACTAGAGGACGGCCTTGGACAGTCTGACCACCAGGTCCTCGATATTGTGGAACATTCGATTGCTGAAAAAAGAGAACATGAATAGCAGGTCTCATCATACTAGATCCACCTCGAAATCCTGGCTGGGGTTGGGAAGAAATCGTACCCTTATTTGAACATACACGAGAGAAATGACATTCCTTTCCACAATGATAACAAGTACCAAACATACATCGGAACTGCTCAATAGTATGTTTGCCTCCACAATGGCCACAATAAGGAGCAATAACGGGACTCCCTCTCTGGTATCCACTGGACCTAGAACAAGATGAAGAAGCAGTAGAACCAGTCTTTTTAAACTTTCTACCTCTCGGACGCAAGGTAGGCTGCTGAGCTGACACTGGAGGTGAAGGAGCGTATTGAGGACCTCCTCGCCTTAGTCCAGCTTCAGCTGCCTTTGCTCGTTCAACTGCCTTTGCGTAGCTCTTAGGAAAACCTTAAATGACAAAAGTATATATAGCAGAATGCAATCCATTCACAAACCTGTTATGTTTCGCTTTTGCATTTGCCGCTACATGAGGCGCATATTTCAACAAAGTAGAAAACTTCGAAGAATATTCTGCAACAGTCATCATTCCCTGCTGCAGGCTATTGAATTCATTCTCTTGAGCAGTATAATACGAAGGAGGAGAATACTGCTCCAAAAACTGGGTCTTGAAGACATTCCATGTGACTTCAATCCCGATCTCTTTCAATCCAATCTCAGCGGCTTCCCACCAAGATTTTGCTCGGTCCTTTAATTGGTAGAGAGCAAGTTTCATTCTTCGAGGCTTCGAATATTCAACAATATTAAACAGATACTCGATATCCTTCAACCAGGCCTCTACTCTTTCTGTACTCTCAATGCCAAAGAACCTAGGTGGTTTCAAATCCTGGAATCGAGCCATCACCAGATCCATAGACATTCCTTTGAATTGTCCAACCATCCTCTCAATACTACTACTCGCAGTTTCATTTGTGGGATCCATCTACAGAATATAGCATAAATATCACCATTAAATATCAATTACACATCATCATCATCTCATATCATTAGTCTCATCAACAACTTACTCAAACTAATTCAAGAAGAGTAAGTAATACAAATAAATCAAACACATACGCACAATTCATGTGTGCCTATTACGTGTACACAAGACTCAATCGAGCATTCCCAGCTATGCTCTGATACCATGCTGTGTGGGGCCCTTAACTCTTAATCGTTATTACAATGCAATTTTATTAGAGTTAATTAATTACAACGGAAAACGAGTTTAAATTTTCTTTACAATGAGCCCAAATATATTATTTGAATACTAAAAATAGTATTTCATCACACATCATAAAATTTTCCCACACATTATCAAAACCAACTACACACAAACAACTCATATCATCGGGACATGCCCAGGTATATAGATACCTATACATATATACTGGGATAGACCACTAAACCTCAAATCAACCGTGAATCCCTCCACAAGTACCATCTCCAATCTCCTGATAACCTGATGTACCTGCCATGATCCACACACAAAGATAACAACAGCCCCCCTTGGGGGTGAGCAAAGCTCTGTATGGAACAACCATCATATATACAACAAATATCTATACAATGATATATGATATGCAACGCATGTTTTTCGCTGAGATATCAGGTCAAATTTCCATCCACTGAGCATATATCGGAATCAATCGAATCACTATCAAATCAAAGCTCGAGCTGGCACACCGGCCTCAATCAGGGATACTCGTATGATAGCTTCGACAAAGATCCATCAAATCCCAAATCTCAATCATTCATCGGTGCCACAAATGACTATGCTTTAAGGGCCACATAATACCAAACATTGCATCGTATTCACAAACCCCAGAATCAAATGCAATCATATCAGGGTATCCAAGGATCGTAGCTCAACGTGCATGTCATGTATCGATCTATGTAGCAAATAATGTGTGTTAAAAAAAATTTATTTATACATCAATAATCCAATCATAATGTCATGTATGCCATATCAACTCAACAAATAAGGCATATATACACATATTCTAAGTCAAATCAATCAAACATATATCATAGAATACAGATACATGTCGTATATTACTCGGTCGCAACATACCTCAATTCTTTGTGGGGACCCGGACGCTGATTCGTTTTCTTAATCATTATTAGGATCATTTAATTAATTTGGGTCTAAATTTTTTTTTTTAAATACAAGTGCGGAAACATAATGGAATCAATCTGATATAAACATCAATATAAAAGTACAAGTCTTGTACAATTACATTAAAATCAATCTAGGGTTCAACTACTAAATATCAAGTACTGAAACCTATTCTACTTCTGGGTCCGAATCTCCACGCTAACTGTAATCTCTCATCCTCTTCTTGGCCCTGATCATGTCCCACCTGTTGTCATGCACACATACAAACACAACAACAGACGGATAACTCCGGTGAGAATATAATCCCAGTATAAACAATGTATACATGCAATCATATAACAACTATAAAAGCATGAAACAGATATCAATAACATGTATCAAATCAGAAAGACATGTATCGATATAAAGCTGTAAATAAACTCTGGACTCGTCATCTCAGACTCGACTCATCTCTAATTTAGGGATCCCGATTCCTGGATATTACAATATACCGAATCTCCGCAATAGAAGTCAATCCGCCCCTATGCAACATCGATATAAATCAAACATCCAGTGTCTTGGCATATCCGCCAAAGACTTGGCATCCCCGCCTATGGCTCAATACACGCTTTGCTATAACTCAATACACTAAGCATATCAATATCAGGAATTGCAAACATCAATGCAATAAATAAAGTATGTGGTTTTTGGGAAACTCAAGTCCAATCTGACTCTAGTCAATCTCCCAGTTAACATTGATTTATACCTTTCTTTCGGTTGATCTGACGAAGTCGATGTCTCGAATTCGAAGCCTGTCAATATCAATCTGGCAATGACAATATCGAGGAGTATAATATCAATACGCCACTCAGTCAATACTAGATATAATCAGAACTAGATCAAATTCTGTTTCAACGGCATAACGGCACAATCTTAATATACCCAGCGATACAATATCAATAAGATATCAATTCCACAACTCATGATCAATCACAGTACAAATCTGATAACAATCTCAATCAAATCAACTCTGAAAATCATAACAAATTCATACGGTAACCATTCTTCGATCCGGTTTCGATTATACGATGTTTACTATATCAAGAACACCATATTCGATTCCTCAATGTCATATTTTCAAATCATAACAAAACGTAGTAAAACTTACATCCAGTTGAAGCCTGTGTCGATAGGAACACAATACTGAAGTCGGATTGAAATTTTGACGGGCGGATCTAGCAATTCTCTGAAGCCTTCTTTTCGTTCCCTCTTGTTTCTTGCTGAAAGAATTGATACAACATGTATATATCTTGCATGGTGAGGGGCAAGTGGCTTCATCTATGCACTGCACGTCTCGCGCATATGCCTGACCTACCTCGGCGCATATGCGCGAGACATTCTGTCTCGGCGCTTAACCTCACGGTAGCTCGCGCATATGCGCGCCCTCGCCCGGCGCATATGCACGAGGTCCTTTGCAACTCTCTGCCATACTCGCGCATATGTGCGGGCCTAGTCGCGCATATGCGCGAGGTTCTCTGCCTACCCCGCGCATATGCGCCTTGTCTGGTCGCGCATATGCGCTAGGGGTTCAGTCCTCGCACATGATTCGTGTCTTCGCTCGTCTTTCCCGATCTGATCCGTTCTGTCTATAATCACATCAATTTATCAACAAATCATTTCAGATTACAATAATAAAAATCTCGGGCATTACATTTCTCCCTCCCTAAGATACGATTTCGTCCCCGAAATCACAGGCAATCAAATCTTATCAGAAAGAAATGTATAACAGAAGCTAAACAGAAAACTCACATCAGTTAAACAACTTGGGAATCTATGTCTCATATTTGACTTAGTCTCCCAGGTAGCCTCTTCAATGCCATGACGACTCCACTGAACTTTCACAAGCGGAATAGTCTTCGTTCTGAGCTGCTTTTCTTTACGATCGAGAATCTAGATCGGCTCAGTGTCTCATCAAGTTCGGCCTCGTCTGGCTGAATAATATGTGAAGCATCGGAAAGATATTTCCTTAATAAAGATACATGAAAGACATCATGTATCCCAGATAAAGAAGACGGTAATTCGAGTCTATAGGCACGATCTCCTATCTTCTCGAGAATCCCTTACGGCCCGATATAACGTGGAGACAACTTCCTTTTCTTGCCAAATCTGACAACTCCTCTGAAAGGTAAAATCTTCAAGAATACTCGGTCTCCTGCCTCAAATACCAACGGTCTACATCGAACATTGGCATATTTGGCCTGACTGTCTTGAGCTGCCTTCATTCTCTTCTGAATCAGCTTCACTTTTTTGGTCATATCTCTGATCATATCAGGCCCAATCTCAGGTACCTCAGAGATATCATCCCAATACAGAGGGGATCTGCACTTCTTTCCATACAACGCTTCAAATGGAGCCATCTCTATACTCGTCTGATAGCTGTTGTTGTACGAAAACTCACAAAGTGGCAATGAATCCTGCCAATTAGTGCTAAAATCAAGCACTACAGCTCTAAGCATATCCTCCAGTGTGTGGATAGCTCGCTCTGACTGTCCGTCGATCTGGGGATGATATGCGGTACTCAGATGTAACTTCGTACCTAGAGCCTGCTGTAAACTCTGCCAAAATGCGAAGTAAACCAAGGATCATGGTCTGATACAATCGACTTCGGCACTCCGTGAAATCTGACCACTTCTCTAACATAGATCTCTGCCATCTGGTCATGTCTGTACGTCATCTTGTACGGAATAAAACATGCGGATTTGGTCAATCTGTCAATCACGACCCAAATTGCATCGCAACATCGGGAGGATCTTGGTAGCTTCGTTACAAAATCCATGGAAATGTGATCCTATTTCCATTCAGAAATAGATAAACTCTGTAACAGTCCTCCTGGTTTCTTTCTTTCGACTTTCACCTGTTGGCAATTCAGAAACTTGGATACAAATTCAACAATATCATCTTTCATCTGTTTCCACCAAAACTGTCTTTTCAAATCATTGTACATCTTTCTGCCACCAGGATGAATACTGAATCGACTGCTATGCGCTTCTGACAATATCTGTCGTTTCAACTCTGAAACATCTGGCACAACAAGACGATTATTCACATATAACACACTGTCACGAACCTGATATTCTGATCGATGCCCTGTTCTGACCATCGATATCGAGTTCTGAACATTCTGATCAACTTTCTGATCTTCTTTAATTCTCTGCCTACCCCGCGCATATGCGCCCTGTCCGGTCGCGCATATGTACGAGGGGTTCAGTCCTAGCACATAATTCGTGTCTTCGCTCGTCTTTCCCGGTCTGATCCGTTTTGTCTATAATCACATCAATTTATCAACAAATCATTTCAGATTACAATAATCAAAATTTCGGGCATTACGTTCTTCGTTTTCAGTCGATGTAGCTTTAAGATTTCGATACAGAAACTCTATCTACATCAATAACATATTCATTTCAATCAATAATTTCATTCAAATTCAACGATAAAATTCATATAAATTGAAATCATAACATAATTCAATTCCGACCTCAAAACATAGTTTCTTGTCGGTTATTATAACGTATATATGAATATCAACTTCAAATACATGCTATTCTAGCACTTTAATAAATAAATATGCTGAAACTAGAAGAAACTTACCTCAAAAGAAAGCTCTCGATGCGATAATTCCAAATATATAACTTGTTTCAAGTTTGGACAATGTTTCGAGGTGATTTCGTACGATAGAAATTGATTTCCAACTTTTCCTCTCGGTTGAAATGAAAGAAATGTAACAACATTTCTCGACAAACTCATTCTTATCACCTTAACTTTGGCGGTTTCGCACTCGGGCGTGAGACAAACTCATTGTTATCGCCTTAACTTTGGCGGTTTCGCGCTCGGGCGGTAACATCTCACGCCCGAGCGCGAGACGTTTGGTCCCCGAATGCGATTTGTGCCATGCTCGGGCGACAAAAGCGCGAGCAGTTCTGTCCAACATCCTACGTTGTTACTTAGAAAGAGTGGTAAACATGAAAGTTGTAGATCTATGTCTTGGCTTTCATTTTCCACCAACCTTACTCAATTTGGATATTGGATGCGAGAGTTATGTTCACTCTTCCGAAATGTGTTAGTGCAAGAACTGCAATGCACACGATACATTTCGGGACGTTTTTGCCCTTATTTCCAAATTGATTTGGACAAAACTCAAAACATAAAAGTTTTAGTACTATGTATTAGATTTTTAATGAAATTAGTCTCATTTCATTTGAACTAATACTCAAATAATTATGCTAAAAATCGTAAAATGTAACACTTTTCTATTGCGGTTCAGCACATCCTTCCTTTACAATTCAATTACTATTCAAATATTTCATTATAACAAACACATTTCTTACTTTCAGTATCAATTATATATGTCATTTACGTAATCACATAACAGTTTCATGAATTATCGATAATCACAATATAATTTACGATATTACGATACACGGTCCTTACAAATCAGCTACCTTGTGGCCCTTTTCTTTGCATATAAAGCATTTGAAGGTCCGCCATATACACTTTCCGAAGTGGAACCGGTTGCACTGCTTGCATGGTTGCTTCTCCTCTGGTTTACGAGCCCCTGTTGCCTGCGAAGGCCTCTGCTGTCCGAGTCTCTGAAACTGACCCTGGGGCTTCTGCTGCCCCTGATGCCTCGGTGGCCCGGTGAACTGCTTCTTCTGTGGCTACGAGCTAGACTAGGCCTGATGCCTTTTCCGCTGCATCTCGTCATCGATATCCCGGAGGGCCTGTTCTTCCTGTAAAGCACAAGTTGTGGCCTCATCATAAATCGCATGTCTCATCAGCATCACATGCCGGCGCAAAGTGGGCCTGAGGCCATCCATGAAGTGCCTCAGGTTCTGAGCGGCATCTCTCGCAATAAGGGGCACAAAGTGATAGCCTCTGCCAAAATTCTGGATAAACTCTGCCACATAAAATTCCCCTTGTCGGAGACTCATAAACTCCCTCTTCAGGCGTCTCTTTTGACCTCCACTAGAAAGTATTTGCCGTAGAATACCTCCTTGAATTGATCCCATGTGAGAGTAGTCAAGTGGTCGACAAAACTTGCACTGTGAAATCCTTAATAAAAATATGGTTTTATATGCTCAAAAATTAATCGCAAGTGCACAATGTCAAGTAATAGTATAATGTACGTGAGTACAAGTATCGTTCCACTGAATACTGTATTTGAAAATTATTATTTTCAGTTATTAAATCTTTAGCAACGAAAATTGATTGATTGTTTTAGTACTGCTATGCTCAAATAAATATGCAAATAAAATGATTCAAGAATGGAATAATGCAATATAATATCTAAAATGGTTGATTAAACTCAATGAGAAATGAATTTGTTGGGAATATATGTTCACCTACCCCTCGTTAATTAATTAATTCGTTCGATATTGATTATATGCTTCCGACAGGATTTCCTATTCAATTGAACACACTCTCTCGAGCTATGCCAAACAAATTCTACTCCATGAAGTAATTAAATGTCTTTAATTATTTATCAAGAGCGAATTGCATGTCGATCTATGAAATCCCCTAGTTGTCGACCCTTAGGACTATAACTATCGGCGCGTATCCAATTTCATATGTCTATGTAAATTGTAGATCCACGGATTATACTACTCATTCCTATCACAAGTTATTCTCTCGAACTCACTCGCAATATAAAATTGTTATCAAAGTTAGCTACGCTTTAACAACATGATAAAACAATAGTATAATCAATAATAAATCAGAAATCGATATGTGAATTAATTTAAATCAAAGTTCGGGTAGGATCCCCTTTTATCCCAACAAATAATAAAGTTTAGCTACTAGAATTCATAATGAAAATAAAAGCAACAATGTTTCAAAGATAAAAACTAAGTTAGAAATACTAGATTTGACGAAATAATGCGAGGAACGACGCCCAGAAATCTTCGAATCTTCGATATAAGCGCGAAAATCTCTCCAAAGCTTCTGGCGGCTGCTCAATGAAGTCTCAATGCCCTCAAAAACGCCCTCCCCCCTTTCCATATCATCCTCTCCTCCAAAATAAGGTAGGGAATCGGACAAGAAATCTTCTCAAAAATAAGTGGCGCTCGGGCGGTAGAATATTACCGCTCGAGCGCCACACCTTCTGTGGGGACCCAGACGCTAATCAAGTTCGTAATCGTCATTGGGATAATTTAATCAATTATACTAAACAGGGTCTAAATTTTTTTTTTTAAATGCGGAACGTAATGGAAATCATACTCATACTATTATATATATCAGTATAAAATAAGGTACAAGTCATGTACAGCATATAATCAATATAGACTAAGGTTCAACAACTAGCTATCAAGTGTTCAAACCCTATCTACAGCAACATCAAAGTCCGTGGTCTCCACTCTAATCATGATCTCTCGTCATCTCCTCGACCCTGATCCTGTCCCACCTGTTGTCATACACACATAAAAACACGACAACAGCCGGATAATTCCGGTGAGAATATAATCCCAGTATAAATCAATGAACATGCAATCATATAATCAATATAAAGCATGAAACAGATATCAGATATATACATCAATGTCTGAAACATAATTAATATCAAACTATCAATTATCCTCGTGACTCCACAACTCAGACTAGACTCAATCCTAGTCTAGGGATCCCGGTTTCCAGATGTTGGTATTCCTATATCGACCAACAGTAATAGAATAAACTCCGATTCTATCCACGTCGATATAACCAAACATCCAGTGTCTTGACCTATCCGTCACAGACTGTGGCACTATCGCCAATACTATCTTGTGACATCGTGCAATGTGCCCGTGGCGATCCCACCACTATCAGGCACTTCTGCCACAAGATCACTCGTCTAATACATGCTTCCTATAAATCCATATAACAGCATATAAAATCAAATCAATGTATATAACAACAATACATATGTGATTTAGGGAAACTCAAGTATATCCTACTTGAGTCAATCTCCCAATACCACATTGACTTATAGCTTTCGTTCGTAGTCTCGGTCTGAAGCAATATCAGTTCTGAATTCAAGACTGTCTCTGTAAATCTGAAACGACATATCGAGAATAATAATATCAATATTCCATTCTCAATTCAACACTGAATCCGATTAATCTGAACTAATTTAAATCAACGACATAACGGCACAATCTCAGTATCCCCGTTAATACCATATCAACAGACATTAATTACAAATCATAACTCATATCCGATACAATCTGTGATTCATTCATAATCCAAAGCTGTCCGATTTCAGATCCATATAATCAGAAATTCATAACAATCCCATAATCAGTCTTTTTTTCAATCTGACTTCGATTCTACGATGTCTAACATGTCCAGAACATCATATATGAATTATATCAAATTCCTACAACATCATATTTTCAAATGATACCAGAAATCAATAAAACTTACGTCCGGTTGTAGTTGTTGATACGAGGATCACAGAACTGTATCCGGATTCAATTTCTGATATACGTTTGTAACAAAATCACAAATCTAAGATCACAAGAATTTGAGGAAATCTTCTCTGCAATCTCGGTTGTTGCTCTGAATTCGTGAATTGCAATTTACAAGTTTATATATCACATGCATGTCCAAGGGCAAGACAAGTGTTCTCAAACCCAATAATTGCACTTTAGTCCCTCAACTTTTCACTATTTGCAAATCGGCCCCTGCTCAATCTTTTAATTCAATTTCAATCCTATGGAATTGTAAAACCATGAAATATGACTCAACATTCCAAAATTCATCAATTAAATAATCTCGGATTAAAATGATAAAATCTCAGGCCTTACAATTCTCCCCCTCTGAGACATGATTTCGTCCTCGAAATCTCAAGCAATCATATCACAGGCAATCAAATCAGAAATAACAGAAACTGAAATAAACACTCACATCAGAGAAATAAGTCTGGGAATTCCTGTCTCATGTCTGATTTAGTCTCCCAAGTAGCTTCTTCAGTGCCACGACGACTCCACTGAACTTTTACAAGTGGAATAGTCTTTGTTCTGAGCTTCTTTTCTTTTCGATCAATAATCTGAACTGGTTTCTCAACATAGCTCAGTGTCTCATCAAGCTCGGCCTCGTCTGGCTGAATAACATGCGAATCATCAGGGAGATACTTCCGCAACATCGATACATGAAAGACATCATGTATCCCAGATAGAGAAGGCGGTAATGCGAGTCGATAGGCACGATCTCCTATCTTCTCGAGAATCTCATACGGCCCTATATAACGTGGAGACAGCTTCCCTCTCTTGCCAAATCTGACAACTCCTCTGAAAGGTGAAATCTTCAGAAATACTCGGTCTCCAGCATCAAATACCAACGGTCTTCGTCGAACATTGGCATATTTGGCCTGTCTGTCCTGTGCTGTCCTCATTCTTTTCTGAATCAGTTTTACCTTCTCTGGCATCTCTTTGATTATATCAGGTCCAATCTCAGGAACCTTAGAGATATCATCCCAATAAAGAGGGGATCGGCACTTCTTTCCGTACAACGCTTCAAAAGGTGCCATCTCAATACTCGTCTGATAGCTATTATTGTACGAAAATTCACAGAGAGGCAATGCATCCTGCCAACTAGTGCTAAAATCAAGCAATACAGCTCTCAGCATATCTTCTAATGTCTGAATCGTCCGTTCTGACTGTCCGTCAGTCTGTGGATGATATGCGGTACTCAGATGTAACTTCGTACCGAGAGCTTGCTGCAGGCTCTGCCAGAAGTGCGAAGTAAACAGAGGATCACGGTCTGAAACAATCGACTTCGGCACTCCGTGCAATCTAACAACTTCTTTGACATAAATCTCAGCCATTTGATCATAGCGGTACGTCATCTTGTATGGAATAAAGCATGCCGATTTGGCCAGTCTATCAATCACCACACAAATCGCATCAGAACCTTTGGAGGAACGCGGTAACTGCGTCACAAAATCCATGGAAATGTGATCCCATTTCCATTCAGAAATAGACAAACTCTGTAACAGTCCTCCGGGTTTCTTTCTTTCCGCTTTCACCTGTTGGCAATTCAGACATCTGGAAACAAATTCTGCAATGGCAGTCTTCATCTGTTTCCACCAAAACTGTCCTTTCAGATCGTTATACATTTTTCTGCCACCAGGATGAATGCTAAATCGACTGTTATGTGCTTCTGTCAATATCTGCTGTCTCAACTCTGAAACATTCGGCACAACAAGACGATTATTCACATACAGTACATCATCATGTACCTGAAACTCTGATCGATGACCTGATCTGACCATCTCAATCGATTTCTGTACTTTCTGAGCTGCTTTAATCCTCAAAATCAGCTCTGGTTCAGCTTGCACAGTATATAATCTCATCGGTTTACAATCTGTCTCAAATACCAATCCAGACAAATAGCAATCCTCTATCCAATGTGAAACACCAATAGTCGACAAGGACAAAGAACATACCTTTCGACTCAGTGCTTCAGCCGCTGCATTGGACTTTCCAGGATAGTATTTGATTTCACAATCGAAATCCTTCAGCAAATCAAGCCATCTCCTCTGTCTCATATTCAACTCTGACTGTGAAAACAGATATTTCAAGCTTTTGTGATCAGAATATATCTCAAATTTCTCACCGTAGAGGTAGTGTCGCCATATCTTCAGGGCAAACACGATAGCAGCCAATTCAAGATCATGAATCGAGTATCGAGTCTCATGTGGCTTCAACTGTCTCGAAGCATAAGCAATCACATGCCCTCGCTGCATCAGAATACAACCCAAACCTCTATGAGAAGCATCACAATAAACAACAAATCCACCAGTACCTGAGAGGATAGTCAATATCGGTGCACTGGTCAATCTCTTCTTCGACTCCAGAAAACTGGACTCACAGTCTTCTGACCAAACAAATGGAGCATTCTTCTGAGTCAACTGAGTAATCGGTTTAGCAATGCTCGAGAAATCTTTAATAAATCGGCGATAATATCCTGCCAAACCGATAAAACTGCGAATCTCTGGCATTGATGTCGGTCTCGGCCAAGAAATCACAGCCTCATCCTTGCTGGGATCAACTGATATACCATCTCCGGATATGATATGACCCAGAAATACTACATGTCTCAACCAGAACTCACATTTTGACAGTTTAGCATACAATTTCTCTGTTCTCAGAATTTTCAACACAGTTCTCAAATGTTCTACATGCTCAATCATATTCTTCGAATAAATCAAAATATCATCAATAAAAATAATCACGAAATCATCGAGATATTTCTGAAATACACGGTTCATCAGAACCATAAACACAGCTGGAGCGTTGGTCAAACCAAACGGCATGAAAATAAACTCATATTGTCCATACCTGGTTCTGAACGCTGTCTTCGAGATATCAGAATCCCTGACTCTCAGCTGGTGATATCCAGATCTCAGATCGATCTTGGAATAAATAGAAGAACCCTGCAAGTGGTCAAACAAATCATCTATACGGGGCAATGGATATTTATTCTTTACCGTTGCTTTGTTCAGTTGCCGGTAATCAATGCAGAGTCTCATTGAACCGTCTTTCTTCCTCACAAACAACACGGGAGCACCCCAAGGAGATACACTCGGTCGGATGTATCCCTTGGCCAATAAATCCTCCAACTGATCCTTCAACTCTTTCAGTTCAATCGGTGCCATTCTGTACTGAACTCTAGAAATCGGAACTGTACCTGGCATCAACTCAATGCTGAAGTCTATCTCTCGAATCGGAGGCAATCCAGGAATCTCGTCTGGGAAGACATCAGCAAACTCACACACCACTGGCAAGTCCGCCAATGATGGACTCGACTTCAGTAAATCAACTAAATATACAAGGAATCCTTCCTCTCCTTTCTGCAATAATCGAGTCATAGATAACACGGATATCAAAGGAATTCTGGCTCGAGAACCCTTACCGTAAAATTTCCACTCCTCAGCCATCTCAGGTCTAAATCTCACAATCTTGTGGAAACAATCAACTGTAGCTCTGTACTTGGTCAACATATCAATTTCGATAATACAGTCAAAATCAGACAACCCAAGCACAATACAGTCTAACTCAACCTCATGCCCGTCATATTGTAGTATACAAGATCTAACAGAAGTCACTGATACAAGATCTTTTCCCAACGGAGAAGAAACAGATACTACAGTAGACAATGACTCAACAAGCAATGAATGCATCAAAGCAAATCTCTCAGAAATAAATGTGTGTGATGCACCAGTATCAATCAATACATATGCAGGATAACCAGAAATAAAACCGTTACCTGCAACAACATCATCTGGTGCCTCCTGTGCCTGCTCCTCAGTCAAAGCAAAAACTCTGGCCTGCTGTCTCGGAGGCTGGCTCACTGTCTGGCTTCCTCCTGGCCTTTGCGGTGACTGTGTAGATGGTGCTGGCTGAAAAGAATGAACAACAGATGGTCGTCTCCCTGTCTGAGCCACAGATCCAGATGACACTGCTGCCTGGGATCCCTGGGCACCTCTCTGGGGACATACTCTCGCGAAATGTCCCTGCTACCTACAAATACGACAAGTGCCAAACACTCCTCGGCACTGCTCGGTGGAATGCTTCCCTCCACAAGTGCTACAATAAGGTCCTGTATAGCTCTGGCTCTGGGCAGTCTGTCGTGAGCCACTAGAACTAGAAGAACTACTGCCAGACTTCTTAAATTGTTTTCCTCTGGCTTTCACATATTCCTTCTTTCCACCACTGCTGCTGCCACTCTCAAATCTGGGAGGGGGTTGCTGTGGTATCGGTGCTTGGACAACATACGAAGCTCCTCTCTGCCTAATCAGGTCGGCTTCTGCTCCCTTTGCTCTGTTCAGGGCGTCAGCAAAGTTGTTTGGTCGCCCGGTGTTCACCAAGGTAAATATTTCAGGATTCAGGCCATTGATGAACTGATCAGCCACCGCTTCTTCATTCTCGGCCACATGTGGAGCAAATCTCAGTAATGTAGAGAATTTGGACACATACTCCTCAATATTCAGCTGTCCCTGTCTCAAATTCGCAAACTCGGCCCTCTTGTCCTTCCTGTATGAAACTGGAAAGAACCGCTGATAAAATTCGGTCTTAAGCACATTCAAGGTAATAGTCATACCTCTATGCTCCAATGCCTTCTTCGTTGTAATTCACCAGTTCTTTGCAACGTCATGCAACTGGTGCCCTATCAGTTTCACTCTTCGCTCATCTGTATAGTCCAATGAGTCAAACAGCATCTCTATGTCATCTAGCCAACTCTCACAATCCACTGCAGTCTCAGTACCCTTCAGAGTCGGTGGATGGAATGACTGAAATCTCTTCAGAAGTATTTCCATCGGAGTTGCTGTGACATCCTTCAAAGGATTTGAAGTACTACCCTGTTCTGGTATTCTTCAGGGAGGCATATCTGATTATCAAAAAGATTAGTAATCCCAAACAATAATTCTGTTTCAGTCCTCCTCCGATCATCTTACTGCTGATTAATTCAGATAAATCAAGTAACATGTATTAAAGCAGTAATGCATGCTAGAATATCAAAATCAAGGAAAGATAACTCAATCTACCCCGCTGACTAGCTTCTTCTATCTCAGTCTAAAGGATCTATCGCTCTGATAGCACCTGTTGTGGGAACCCAGACGCTAATCAAGTTCGTAATCGTCATTAGGATAATTTAATAAATTATACTAAACATGGTCTAAATTTTTTTTAAATGCGGAACGTAATGAAAATCATACTCATACTATTATACATATCAGTATAAAATAAGGTACAAGTCCTGTACAACATATAATCAATATAGACTAAGGTTCAACAACTAGCTATCAAGTATTCAAACCCTATCTACAGCAACATCAAAGTCTGTGGTCTCCAGTCTAATCATGATCTTTCGTCATCTCCTCGACCCTGATCCTGTCCCACCTGTTGTCATGCACACATACAAACACGACAACAGCCGGATAATTCCGGTGAGAATATAATCCCAGTATAAATCAATGAACATGCAATCATATAATCAATATAAAGCATGAAACAGATATCAGATATATACATCAATGTCTGAAACATAATTAATATCAAACTATCAATTATCCTCGTGACTCCACAACTCAGACTAGACTCAATCCTAGTCTAGGGATCCCGGTTTCCAGATGTTGGTATTCCTATATCGACCAACAGTAATAGAATAAACTCCGATTCTATCCACGTCGATATAACCAAACATCCAGTGTCTTGACCTATCCGTCACAGACTGTGGCACTATCGCCAATACACTATCTTGTGACATCGTGCTATGTGCCCGTGGCGATCCCACCACTATCAGGCACTTCTGCCACAAGATCACTCGTCTAATACATGCTTCCTATAAATCCATAGAACAACATATAAAATCAAATCAATGCATATAAGAACAATAAGTATGTGATTTAGGGAAACTCAAGTATATCCTACTTGAGTCGATCTCCCAATATTACATTGACTTATAACTTTCGTTCGTAGTCTCGGTCTGAAGCAATATCAGTTCTGAATTCAAGACTGTCTCTGTAAATCTGAAACGACATATCGAGAATAATAATATCAATATTCCATTCTCAATTCAACACTAAATCTGATTAATCTGAACTAATTCAAATCAACGGCATAACGGCACAAACTCAGTATCCCCGTTAATACCATATCAACAGACATCAATTACAAATCATAACTCATATCCGATACAATCTGTGATTCATTCATAATCCAAAGCTATCCGATTTCAGATCCATATAATCAGAAATTCATAACAATCCCATAATCAGTCTGTTTTTCAATCTGACTTCGATTCTACGATGTCTAACATGTCCAGAACATCATATATGAATTATATCAAATTCCTACAACATCATATTTTCAAATGATACCAGAAATCAATAAAACTTACGTCCGGTTGTAGCTGTCGATACGAGGATCACAGAACTGTATCCGGATTCAATTTCTGATATACGGTTGTAACAAAATCACAAATCTAAGATCACAAGAATTTGAGGAAATCTTCTCTGGAATCTCGGTTGTTGCTCTGAATTCGTGAATAGCAATTTACAAGTTTATATATCACATGCATGTCCAAGGGCAAGACAAGTGTCCTCAAACCCAATAATTGCACTTTAGTCCCTCAACTTTTCACTATTTGCGAATCGGCCCCCGCTCAATCTTTTAATTCAATTTCAATCCTATGGAATTGTAAAACCATGGAATATGACTCAACATTCCAAAATTCATCAATTAAATAATCTCGGATTAAAATGATAAAATCTCAGGCCTTACACCTTCTGTAATCTTGCTTGGGATATGCGGCATTCGCGCTAGGGTGGTAGAATATTACCGCCCGAGCGCCGAGTCTTCTATAAGTTGGCTTCGAAAATAAAATCTCGCGTCCGGGCGGTAGAAAATTACCGCCTGAGCGCCATACTTTCTGGACATCATCATCTCTTGCGCCCGGGCGATAATTTTCTACCGCCTGAGCGCCAGCCTTTCTGCCATTTTCTTCTTGGCTTGCGCACTTTGCTCCAGACTCGATCTTTCGGTCATTTTTCCTGCAAATTTGTCACACACAAGTGAGACATGATCAAATGCAAATGTTTACTCTAAAGTGAACAAAATGTAAATGAAATGAACACATGCACCATGCAAACACACACAAACAAATGCACTAAAACATGTAAAAACCACGTCTATCAACCCCCTCATACTAGCCTTTTGCTTGAGGATAGGTTACAGACTACAACTAAACATGCAACAATCACAAAGTGAACGTATTAAAATAACTAGATTGATGGCGAAGTAGCAAGCTGACATCTCCTTCCTCTGCGGGTTTGTGAACCACATCCACTTAGTCAAAACACACGTCCATTAATATCCCCTTCAAAACATCGCACAACATTTGTATTTTTTGAAAAGGTGTGGCCGTGTGTGCTGTGGATTTTTCTAGCTTGTGTTTCAGACAGTTTTATTAGCAAATCATGTGGGTATCCGAATCAACAAGTCAACGCAAATTTCTCTCTCCTGAGTTCTGTTTCTACTTGGGACCAACCAGTAAACACATAAAGCGGTAGAGTTTCATGGTAGAACAACAAAATTTAGGGAGTCGATAGCCATAAGTGTTAAGTGGTTCAGATATATGGGGAGTACGTAGATCATTTTCACTATGCATTTGTCAGAAATTTTCTCTGACATTCCTCAATGCCTTACATATCCATTTTTTAGCCTTGAGATAGGATTTCATCCCTTTTTGGCTCCCCCTCACCTTACATCCTTTTTTTTTATTCCTTTTTTTTTTGCGCATAATTTTCTCATGCGTACTCCCTAGACTTTGGATATAGGGTATGTTTATTAGGGATGAATTTTTAGGTCCTATGTGCGATTGGATGAAGGATGTTTAAGGGATATTTTTGATTTTCTACTTGAGTTCATGCTACTGGTTAGTCATTCATTTCAACAGGTAATCATTCAAGTTCTACTCACATCTTATATTTCTCCAATTCCCCTCACAGATTATTTTGAACTTAACTGTCATCGACACCACTATTAAAATCCACTATGTGTGCATAAAACGATTTCAATTCACCTGGGGATTCATAACGAGTGATACGACTAAGTAACATGCAGTTCATTTATCCTATAATCATCATTGGCTACATATTTACTAGTTTCACCATCATCTGACACTCATGCACGACAAATAAAAAAAACGACCCCCTCATACTAAAGGAGTGCAATGTCCCCATTGCAAAAAACCGAAACACAACAATGCAAACACTGATGCAGACACAGAGAAAATTAATGCAAAATAAATGCCAGGTAAGAAATAAAACATAAAGCAATAAAAGAAACTTAAATAAAAATGCGAAGAAAGGGGAAACAGTGAACTCCCCTGATCAAGGCCCCTCCTCATCGTGCTCTGATGGTGGCACTCCGGTGGCATCCCCTTGCGGAAGATAGTCATACTGAAACTGGTAGGGAGGGATGAACGGCGGGAGTGGTGTTATGGTACCTGGATCTACGCCCCCGTGGATGAGCATAGTGCGCATCATGGAGTCGAGATGGGCAAGATGTGTCGCGACGTTGGCGTTGACCTGCTCCTGGTGAGCCATGAAGGCAAGGCTCTCGTCCATTTTGTCGTTCTGAGTGCGCCTGCGGGGTTGTGGGCGACGAGGGATGACGGTGCTTGATCCACCTGCCTTTTCCTCTTGAGTGGGGAAGTCTACTTGTCGCTTTACACTCTTCCGCTGTAAGTCATCTACACAAATAGCCTTCATCGGCTGCAACCACTCCTCATCATCACGGAATACAACTCCCGCCTGGGCACACAACTCGGATATGATGGTAGGAAAGAAGAGGCTGATGTGGCTGTTATTTATGCTCATCATGATCTGAGAATGTATGAGTTTGCCCACATTTATGTTGTATCCAGTAGTCAAAGCAAACAGGAGCACCGCCCGCTCTTTTTGCACCTCGCTCTTATGCGAGACCAGCATCATCCTCCGGGCCACAAACAGATACCACAGAGCAATTCCCGTTTTCAAGTACTTCTCGTCAAAGCAGCTTGGCGGACCGCCTGACGGTTTCCACATCGCGCCCGAACGGCACAAAGTCTCGATGATCATCGTGTAAATAGGGTCCGCAACTAATGCCTCGAATTTGGAGTCGTCAACATCAGCCGTTTCTTATATAGAGTTAATCGTGAATGAATCAAACGGAACGAATCGAGCTCTAACAAACGCTTTACCATCAGTTCGTGCACGGCATTAGCATAGAATTCCCTAACTACAGACACCACGGCCGCCTTAGGTTGCTCAACAATTTTACCCATCCTCGTCTCTCTAATGCCCCAAGAGTCTCTACGTGTCTATCCTCAAACAGACGGCAAAATCCCCTTTTAGCAATGGGGTTTCTATTCACCTTAGCATGCTCAAATCGAGCCCGTGCTGCCTCATTCACAAAGCAATGTCTATCGAAAAAAGAAGATGAAGAGGAGGAACCGGGATTATCTCATTGTTTCTTTGGAGCCATGGTGGTGTTGATGGAGATGGTGGGTGACCGGAGAGGGGTGTTCTTGCTTCCTAAGGAGGATTGTGCCTTGTTGCCGAAAATGGAGTGGAGATTTAGTGTCTGCACAAGAAAATCGAAAGACGGGGTTGAGTTAGAGTTAGGGATTTGGGGAGAAATTTTGGCAGAATGAAAAGGGGAAAGGGAATTCGCGTCTTTATCTGCAGGCACGCTCGAGCGGTAAAGAATTACCGCTCGAGCACCAGGTTCTCTGGAATTATTTTCGCGAAATGAGTGGGCGCTCTCGAGCGGTACAATATTACCGCCCGAGCGCCAAGCTCTCTGTAGATTATGAAATCAGTGATCGCGCTCGAGCGGTAAAAAATGAACGCTTGAGCACCTAGCTCTCTGGAAAATTGACACCCACCCCTTTTTTTATATGAAAACAAACCAATAAAAATAAATAGGACATAACTAACATAAACAAAATATCAAAGTAAATGCAAGATAAGGGAAAATGAGGTAGTTCTCAATTTATAGTCGAGAGCTTGACTGTCGGTCAGTTCAGTTAGGATTGTCTTGAAACCGGGTGATCCTAAGTTGTGGCTCAACTATGCCACCCATGTAGTGCTTCAGTCGCTGGGCATTGACCGTAAATGTCCCATCATTTCCGTCTTGCAATTCTACAGCCCCCGATGGGTAAACTTTAGAAATCACGAATGGACCAGACCATCGCGATTTCAACTTTCCGGGGTATAGTCGCAATCGGGAGTTGAGAGCAGGACGTTTTCACCTTCCTTGAATTCCCTTTCAATGATTCGCCTGTCATGCGCCCTCTTTGTCTTTTCCTTGTACGATAGTGCGAGATCATATGCTAGATTCCGAAATTCCTCCAACTGGTCCAATTGAAGTAGACGTCGTTCACCTGCATCAGTAAAGTTAAAGTTCAGTGCTTTTGTTGCCCAGTATGATCGATGCTCTAACTCTACAGGTAAATGACATGCTTTACCAAACAGTAGTCTATATGGTGTAGTGCCTATAGGTGTTTTGAATGCAGTCCTATATGCCCAAAGAGCATCATCTAATCTCACTGACCAGTCTTTCCTACTGACACCTACAATTTTCTCCGAAATTCGCTTTATCTCTCGGTTCGACACTTCCAGTTGACCACTCGTTTGGGGTTGATATGGGGTAGAGATCTTGCGTGTGACACCGTATTTGCTCAAAAGTTTCTCAAATAATTTGTTGCAAAAATGGGTGCCACCATCACTAATGATTGCTCTTGGTGTCCCAAACCTGTTAAAAATATTTTTCTTTAAAAATTTCAGGACCACTTGAGCATCATTAGTGGCATACGCTTCTGCCTCTACCCATTTAGACACATAATCAACTGCAACCAAGATATATTTTTTCGTGAACGAACTGGGAAACGGTCCCATGAAATCTATCCCCCATACATCAAAAACCTCACACTCAAGAATATTATTTAATGGCATTTCATGACGGTTAGAGATGTTAACTGACCGCTGGCATTTATCACAGGTTAGCACATAAGCACGAGCATCTTTAAAGAGGGTTGGCCAATAAAAGCCACATTCAAGTACCTTAGATGCCGTCCTAGTTGGTCCAAAATGACCACCTAGCTCACGGTCATGGCAATGGTTGAGGATTTGACAAAAATCCTCCTCTGCAACACACCTTCTTATCATGGAATCTGCACAAATCTTAAACAAAAATGGCTCCTCCCAAAAATAATATTTCACGTCAGAGAAGAATTTCTTTCGTTGGTGAAACGATAGATTTGGTGGTGGTGTGCCTGTGAAAAGAAAATTAGCGAAATTAGCATACCAAGGACAATGTTTCACCTCACACAGTTGCTCATCAGGGAACCAATCATCAATAGCCCGATCTACACAGTCATTACTAATAAGCTCTAGTCTAGACAAATGGTCCGCCACCACATTTTCTACACCTTTTTTATTTTTTATTTCGAGGTCAAACTCTTGGAGAAGTAATATCCACCGAAGTAAGCGTGGCTTTGCATCTTTTTTAGCAAGTAAATATTTCAATGCCGAGTGATCTGTGTAAACAATTACTTTGGACAACACAAGGTATGAATGAAATTTGTCAAGCGCAAATACTACTGCAAGTAATTCCTTTTCAGTTGTTGCATAATTCAATTGAGCCTCGTCAAAGGTCTTACTTGCGTAGTAAATTGTATGAAATACCTTGTTTTGACGTTGGCCAAGCACAGTCCCCACCGCAGTATCACTGGCATCGCACATGATCTCGAAGGACAGATCCCAATCTGGTGCCACCAAGACAGGAGCCGTCACCAAGCGCTCCTTCAAATCCTCGTACGCCTGTAAACAATCAGAATTGAAATCAAAAGGCACATCTTTCATAAGTAAGGAAGATAAAGGTTTGGCAATTTTTGAAAAATCTTTGATAAACCGCATATAAAAACCGGCGTGGCCTAGAAAAATTCTAACTTCCTTTACTGAGGCTGGTGGTGGTAAGTTCTTTATGACTTCTATTTTAGCTTTGTCCACCTCAATCCCTTGTTCTGAAACCTTGTGCCCTAAGACAATTCCCTCTTGTACCATGAAGTGGCACTTCTCCCAATTAAGCACCAAGTTCGTTTCCTCGCACCTCTTCAACACGGTTCTCAGATTCTGCAGACACTCATCAAACGTTGCACAAAAGATAGAAAAATCATCCATAAATATTTCAAGAAATGTTTCAATCATATCATGGAATATAGCAGTCATACAACATTGAAACGCAGCAGGGGCATTACAAAGACCAAAAGGCATACGGCAGAAAGCAAAAGTTCCATAAGGACAAGTGAAAGTGGTTTTCTCTTGATCCTCAGGTGCAATAGTGATTTGATTATACCCCAAATATCCATCTAGAAAACAGTAAAACTCATGCCCCGCTAGTCTCTCCAACATCTGATCAATAAAGGGCAGGGGAAAGTGGTCCTTACGGGTGGCGTCATTCAACTTCCTATAGTCAATACACACTCGCCATCCCGTAACTGTCCTGGTGGGTATTAATTCATTTTTTTCATTTGTGATCACAGTAATCCCACCTTTTTTTGGCACACACTGAACAGGACTTACCCATGCACTATCAGATATAGGATAGATAATACATGCATCAAGGAGTTTGATAGTTTCTGCTTTTACTACCTCTTGCATCTTTGGATTTAATCGTCTCTGAGGTTGCACAAGAGGTGAGTACTCATCTTCCATCAAGATCTTATGCATGCAGACTGATGGGTTGATCCCTTTTATGTTCGCCACCTTCCACACAAAAACACTCTTGTTCGCTTTCAAAACTTCCAACAGTTTGTCCTTCCCATCTGTCAAAGCAGCAGAAATAATGACAGGTAAAGTGTTATTCTCACCTAAGTATACGTACTTGAGGTGTGGAGGTAATGGTTTGAGCTCAAGCATCGGTGGTTCCTCCAAGCTTGACTTCTGAGAATTCAAGTCTCTTCGATCTCCCAAGTCTTCTAATCTCATCCTTATTGGCCTCTTCCATGGTTGGTTTGCATTGAGGTATGCCACTATTTCGGCTCTCTCTTCGTCCAGTTCATCTTCTCTCAGTTCAGTAGTGAGAGTGGCTTCCAAAGGATCCCTAAGAGCATCCTGCACATAGTTAGACACAAGCGCATCAAGAGCATCCATTCTATAACAACTATCAGAATGCAGTGTGTGCTTAAGTGCATTGAAAACATCAAAAGTAATCTCTTCCTCGCCCACTCTCAATCTCAACTTCCCTTCTTGAACATCAATCAGGGCTTTGCCAGTCCAAGGAACGGTCTCCCCAAAATCAATGGCATTTCCACATCCTCCTCCATATCAAGTACCACAAAATCGGCAGGGAATATGAATTTGTCCACCTTTACCAAGACGTCCTCTATAACCCCTCGCGGGTATTTGACAGATCTGTCTGCTAGTTGCAAGGACATTCTTGTTGGTTTAGGTTCTCCTAATCCGAGCTTCCTAAATACAGAAAAGGGCATGAGATTAATACTTGCACCAAGATCACATAAAGCCTGTGAAAAACAACATCACCAATCATGCAAGGAATAGAAAAACTTCCTGGATCTTTTAGTTTCGGTGAGATTTTGTTTTGCACCAGAGCAGAGCAATTTTCCGTTAAGTTCACCATCATGTGATCCTCAAATTTCCTTTTGTTAGCTAATATGTCTTTCAAAAATTTAGCATAACTAGGCATTTGCATTAAAGCATCGGCAAAAGGAATATTGATATGCAATTTTTTGAATACCTCTAGAAACTTACCGAATTGTGCATGAAGTTTTTCCTTTTTTAATGCTGCAGGAGAGATGGAGGGATAACAATTTTCGATTGTGCAGTGGGTGCTGGTGTTGAGTTGGAAGACTTACCTTTTGATGACTCAGTCTGTTTATCATGTGCTTGAGTTTTTTCTGTTCCTCTTGTCTCTAAGATCTTTCCACTCTTCAACTCGATCGCCTTCACTTGCTCCTTTGGATTGGTCACTGTGTTACTTGGCAAGGTGCCCGGCTCTCGATTTGCTATCATCTTTGCCAACTGTCGAATCTGATTCTCTAGCCCCTTTATTCATGCATCTTGATTTTGGAGTCTAGTTTCAGTGGACGAGATAAACTTAGACATCATCTGCTCTAAGTTGGACCTTTCCTCCCTATGAGGATTAGATCTGTACATCGGTTGTTTCCCGTATGGTTGTCGTCCTTATGGTCGATTCTGACTGCCTTGACCACCCCATGAGAAGCTGGGATGTTGCCTCCATCCAGGATTGTATGTGTTTGAGTACGGATCATTCCTCAGACGGTTGTGGACTCCCACTTGATTTACCGGTGCCTCATTTTGCACATAGAAGGGATTGTCATCTTGACAGTCCTTCACACAATGTTCACCTCCACACTTTTCGCAGAATATCTCTTGAAGACGCATAGCTGTGCCACCCATGTTCAAGCCATCTAGTTTCCTGTTCAAAACATCAAGTTGTGCAGTAATAGCATAAAGGTCATTTACCTGGTGGACTCCCGCACTTTTCCGCTGGTTGTTCCTTTCAGATTGAGGATGATAGCTGCTAGCAGCCATCTCCTCCAACAGCTCATATCCCTCTTCAGCAGTCTTCCTCAGTAGGTTTTCACACGCAGCAGCATCTATCATAGTACGATTAGGAGTAAGCAAGCCATAATAAAAGGTTTGAACGACTAACCCAAGTGGCAGTTCGTGATGAGGACATCTTCTTAATAAATCTTTGAAGCGCTCTCATGCCTCATATAAAGACTCCTGATCGAATTGAGCAAATGTGGTGATGTCTGCCCGCAGCTTCATGGTGTTAGATGGAGGAAAGTATTTGATGAGAAACGCCTTTGCCATGTCCTCCCATGTGGTGATCGAACCTACAGGCAAACAATTCAACCATGCTTTAGCTTTATCACGTAAGGAGAAAGGAAATAAACGCAACCTAACAGCATCATCAGAAACTCCATTAAATTTAAAAGTGTCGCAAATTTCAAGAAAATCTGCGATGTGCGTGTTTGGGTCATCTACTGCAGATCCTCCAAACTGGACTGTGTTCTGAATCATCTGAATTATAGCTGGTTTGATTTCGAACTAGTTTGCCCGCACCAGAGGCCTCACAATACTGGGTCGTGCTCCATCCAAAGAAGGTTGGGCATACTCCAGCATCGGTATGCGGCGTGGCATCTCAACACGTCTAGCATCATGGTGTTCCTCCTCATGATCATTCTCGTGCCTCTCCATCAGTTCTTTCAGTCTCTGCTGCTGTCTTCTCCTGCGGAAAGTTCCTTCAATTTCAGGGTCAAACTGCTCAAGCTCCACGTCAAGTGACTTTGGCATGCACTTAATGAGATATCTGTGAAGAAATCGAAGGTGTCAAACAAAGTAAAATAGAGAATGCTAAAGAAAATAACTAAAAATAAAATTGTGAATTAACAGTCCACGGCAACGGCGCCAAAAACTTGGTCGAGCAAAACTTGCACTGTGAAATCCTTAATAAAAATATGGTTTTATATGCTCAAAAATTAATCGCAAGTGCACGATGTCAAGTAATAGTATAATGTACGTGAGTACGAGTATCGTTCCACTGAATACTGTATTTGAAAATTATTATTTTCAGTTATTAAATCTTTAGCAACGAAAATTGATTGATTGTTTTAGTACTGCTATGCTCAAATAAATATGCAAATAAAATGATTCAAGAATGGAATAATGCAATATAATATCTAAAATGGTTGATTAAAACTCAATGAGAAATGAATTTGTTGGGAATATCGGTTCACCTACCCCTCGTTAATTAATTAATTCGTTCGATATTGATTATATGCTTCCGACAGGATTTCCTATTCAATTGAACACACTCTCTCGAGCTATGCCAAACTAATTCTACTCCATGAAGTAATTAAATGTCTTTAATTATTTATCAAGAGCGAATTGCATGTCGATCTATGAAATCCCCTAGTTTTCGACCCTTAGGACTATAACTATCGGCGCGTATCCAAGTTCATATGTCTATGTAAATTGTAGATCCACGGATTATACTACTCGTTTCTATCACAAGTTATTCTCTCGAACTCACTCGCAATATAAAATTGTTATTAAAGTTAGCTACGCTTTAACAACACGATAAAACAATAGTATAATCAATAATAAATCAGAAATCGATATGTGAATTAATTTAAATCAAAGTTCGGGGTAGGATCCCCTTTTATCCCAACAAATAATAAAGTTTAGCTACTAGAATTCATAATGAAAATAAAAGCAACAATGTTTCAAAGATAAAAACTAAGTTAGAAATACTAGATTTGACGAAAAAATGCGAGGAACGACGCCCGGAAATCTTCGATCCAAGAGCGAAAATCTCTCCAAAGCTTCTGGCGGCTGCTCAATGAAGTCTCAATGCCCTCAAAAACGTCCCCCCCTTTCCATATCATCCTCTCCTCCAAAATAAGGTAGGGAATCGGACAAGAAATCTTCCCAAAAATAAGTGGCGCTCGGGAGGTAGAATATTACCGCTCGAGCGCCACACCTTCTGTAATCTTGCTTGGGATATGCGGCATTCACGCTCGGGCGGTAGAATATTACCGCCCTAGCGCCGAGTCTTCTGTAAGTTGGCTTCGGAAATTAAATCTTGCGCGCGGGCGGTAGAAAATTACCGCCCGAGCGCCATACTTTCTGGACATCATCATCTCTTGCGCCAGGGTAGTAATTTTCTACCGCCCGAGCGCCAGCCTTTCTGCCATTTTCTTCTTGGCTTGCGCACTTTGCTCCAGACTCGATCTTCCGATCATTTTTCCTACAAATTTGTCACACACAAGTGAAACGTGATCAAATGCAAATGTTTACTCTAAAGTGAACAAAATGTAAATGAAATGAACACATGCACCATGCAAACACACACAAACAAATGCACTAAAACATGTAAAAACCACGTCTATCAACCCCCTCATACTAGCCTTTTGCTTGCCCTCAAGCAAAATAGGTTAGATTAGCCGGATAAGTTGAGCGAGTCTTGCACAAAGCCGGATAATTCCGGTGAGAATATAATCCCAGTATAAATCAATGAACATGCAATTATATAATCAATATACAGCATGAAACAAATATCAGATATATACATCAAAGTCTGAAACATAATTAATATCAAACTATCAATTATCCCTGTGACTCCACAACTCAGACGAGACTCAATCCTAGTCTAGGGATCCCGGTTTCCAGATGTTGGTATTACTATATCGACCAACAGTAATAGAATAAACTCCGATTCTATCCACGTCGATATAACCAAACATCCAGTGTCTTGACCTATCCGTCAAAGACTGTGGCACTATCGCCAATACACTATCTTGTGACATCGTGCAATGTGCCCGTGGCGATCCCACCACTATCAGGCACTTCTGCCACAAGATCACTCGTCTAATATTCGTCTAATACATGCTTCCTATAAATCCATAGAGCAACATATAAAATCAAATCAATGCATATAAGAACAATAAGTATGTGATTTAGGGAAACTCAAGTATATCCTACTTGAGTCGATCTCCCAATATTACATTGACTTATAACTTTCGTTCGTAGTCTCGGTCTGAAGCAATATCAGTTCTGAATTCAAGACTGTCTCTGTAAATCTGAAACGACATATCGAGAATAATAATATCAATATTCCATTCTCAATTCAACACTAAATCTGATTAATCTGAACTAATTCAAATCAACGGCATAACGGCACAATCTCAGTATCCACGTTAATACCATATTAACATACATCAATTAAAATCATAACTCATATCCGATACAATCTGTGATTCATTCATAATCCAAATCTGTCCGATTTCATATCCATATAATCAGAAATTCATAACAATCCCATAATCAGTCTGTTTTTCAATCTGACTTCGATTCTACGATGTCTAACATGTCCAGAACATCATATATGAATTATATCAAATTCCTACAACATCATATTTTCAAATGATACCAGAAATCAATAAAACTTACGTCCGGTTGTAGCTGTCGATACGAGGATCACAGAACTGTATCCGGATTCAATTTCTGATATACGGTTGTAACAAAATCACAAATCTAAGATCACAAGAATTTGAGGAAATCTTCTCTGGAATCTCGGTTGTTGCTCTGAATTCGTGAATAGCAATTTACAAGTTTATATATCACATGCATGTCAAAGGGCAAGACAAGTGTCCTCAAACCCAATAATTGCACTTTAGTCCCTCAACTTTTCACTATTTATGAATCGGCCCCCGCTCAATCTTTTAATTCAACTTCAATCCTATGGAATTGTAAAACCATGAAATATGACTCAACATTCCAAAATTCATCAATTAAATAATCTCGGATTAAAATGATAAAATCTCAGGCCTTACACCTTCTGTAATCTTGCTTGGGATATGCGGCATTCGCGCTAGGGTGGTAGAATATTACCGCCCGAGCGCCGAGTCTTCTATAAGTTGGCTTCGAAAATAAAATCTCGCGCCCGGGCGGTAGAAAATTACCGCCTGAGCGCCATACTTTCTGGACATCATCATCTCTTGCGCCCGGGCGATAATTTTCTACCGCCTGAGCGCCAGCCTTTCTGCTATTTTCTTCTTGGTTTGCGCACTTTGCTCCAGACTCGATCTTTCGGTCATTTTTCCTGCAAATTTGTCACACACAAGTGAGACATGATCAAATGCAAATGTTTACTCTAAAGTGAACAAAATGTAAATGAAATGAACACATGCACCATGCAAACACACACAAACAAATGCACTAAAACATGTAAAAACCACGTCTATCAACCCCCTCATACTAGCCTTTTGCTTGCCCTCAAGCAAAATAGGTTACAGACTACAACTAAACATGCAACAATCACAAAGTGAACGTATTAAAATAACTAGATTGATGGCGAAGTAGCAAACTGACATCTCCTGCCTCTGCGGGTTTGTGAACCACATCCACTTAGTCAAAACACACGTCCATTAATATCCCCTTCAAAACATCGCACAACATTTGTATTTTTTGAAAAGGTGTGGCCGTGTGTGCTGTGGATTTTTCTAGCTTGTGTTTCAGACAGTTTTATTAGCAAATCATGTGGGTATCCGAATCAACAAGTCAACGCAAATTTCTCTCTCCTGAGTTCTGTTTCTACTTGGGACCAACCAGTAAACACATAAAGCGGTAGAGTTTCATGGTAGAACAACAAAATTTAGGGAGTCGATAGCCATAAGTGTTAAGTGGTTCAGATATATGGGGAGTACGTAGATCATTTTCACTATGCATTTGTCAGAAATTTTCTCTGACATTCCTCAATGCCTTACATCTCCATTTTTTAGCCTTGAGATAGGATTTCATCCCTTTTTGGCTCCCCCTCACCTTACATCCTTTTTTTTATTCCTTTTTTTTTTTTGTGCATAATTTTCTCATGCGTACTCCCTAGACTTTGGATATAGGGTATGTTTATTAGGGATGAATTTGTAGGTCCTATGTGCGATTGGATGAAGGATGTTTGAGGGATATTTTTGATTTTCTACTTGAGTTCATGCTACTGGTTAGTCATTCATTTCAACAGGTAATCATTCAAGTTCTACTCGCATCTTATATTTCTCCAGTTCCCCTCACAGATTATTTTGAACTTAACTGTCATCGACACCACTATTAAAATCCACTATGTGTGCATAAAACGATTTCAATTCACCTGGGGATTCATAACGAGTGATACGACTAAGTAACATGCAGTTCATTTATCCTATAATCATCATCGGCTACATATTTACTAGTTTCACCATCATCTGACACTCATGCACGACAAATAAAAAAAACGACCCCCTCATACTAAAGGAGTGCAATGTCCCCATTGCAAAAAACCGAAACACAACAATGCAAACACTGATGCAGACACAGAGAAAATTAATGCAAAATAAATGCCAGGTAAGAAATAAAACATAAAGCAATAAAAGAAACTTAAATAAAAATGCGAAGAAAGGGGAAACAAAGAACTCCCCTGATCAAGGCCCCTCCTCATCGTGCTCCGGTGGTGGCACTCCGGTGGCATCCCCTTGCGGAAGATAGTCATACTGAAACTGGTAGGGAGGGATGAACGGCGGGAGTGGTGTTATGGTACCTGGATCTACGCCCCCGTGGATGAGCATAGTGCGCATCATGGAGTCGAGATGGGCAAGATGTGTCGCGACGTTGGCGTTGACCTGCTCCTGGTGAGCCATGAAGGCAAGGCTCTCGTCCATTTTGTCGTTCTGAGTGCGCCTGCGGGGTTGTGGGCGACGAGGGATGACGGTGCTTGATCCACCTGCCTTTTCCTCTTGAGTGGGGAAGTCTACTTGTCGCTTTGTCCTCTTCCACTGTAAGTCATCTACACAAATAGCCTTCATCGGCTGCAACCACTCCTCATCATCACGGAATACAACTCCCGCCTGGGCACACAACTCGGATATGATGGTAGGAAAGAAGAGGCTGATGTGGCTGTTATTTATGCTCATCATGATCTGAGAATGTATGAGTTTGCCCACATTTATGTTGTATCCAGTAGTCAAAGCAAACAGGAGCATCGCCCGCTCTTTTTGCACCTCGCTCTTATGCGAGACCAGCATCATCCTCCGGGCCACAAACAGATACCACAGAGCAATTCCCGTTTTCAAATACTTCTCGTCAAAGCAGCTTGGCGGACCGCCCGACGGTTTCCACATCGCGCTCGAACGGCACAAAGTCTCGATGATCATCGTGTAATTAGGGTCCGCAACTAATGCCTCGAATTTGGAGTCGTCAAAGTCAGCCGTTTCTTATATAGAGTTAATCGTGAATGAATCAAACGGAACGAGCCGAGCTCTAACAAACGCTTTACCATCAGTTCGTGCACGGCATTAGCATAGAATTCCCTAACTACAGACACCACGGCCGCCTTAGGTTGCTCACCAAATTTTACCCATCCTCGTCTCTCTAATGCCCCAAGAGTCTCTACGTGTCTATCCTCAAACAGACGGCAAAATCCCCTTTTAGCAATGGGGTTTCTATGCACCTTAGCATGCTCAAATCGAGCCCGTGCTACCTCATTCACAAAGCAATGTCTATCGAAGAAAGAAGATGAAGAGGAGGAACCGGGATTACCTCATTGTTTCTTTGGAGCCATGGTGGTGTTGATGGAGATGGTGGGTGATCGGAGAGGGGTGTTCTTGCTTCCTAAGGAGGATTGTGCCTTGTTGCCGAAAAATGGAGTGGAGATTTAGTGCCTGCACAAGAAAATCGAAAGACGGGGTTGAGTTAGAGTTAGGGATTTGGGGAGAAATTTTGGCAGGATGAAAAGGGGAAAGGGAATTCGCGTCTTTATCTACAGGCACGCTCGAGCGGTAAAGAATTACCGCTTGAGCACCAGGTTCTCTGGAATTATTTTCGCGAAATGAGTGGGCGCTCTCGAGCGGTACAATATTACCGCCCGAGCGCCAAGCTCTCTGTAGATTATGAAATCAGTGATCGCACTCGAGCGGTAAAATATGAACGCTTGAGCACCTAGCTCTCTGGAAAATTTACACCCACCCCTTTTTTTATATGAAAACAAACCAATAAAAATAAATAGGACATAACTAACATAAACAAAATATCGAAGTAAATGCAAGATAAGGGAAAATGAGGTAGTTCTCAATTTATAGTCGAGAGCTTGACTGTCGGTCAGTTCAGTTAGGATTGTCTTGGAACCGGGTGATCCTAAGTTGTGGCTCAACTATGCCACCCATGTAGTGCTTCAGTCGCTGGGCATTGACCGTAAATGTCCCATCATTTCTGTCTTGCAATTCTACAGCCCCCGATGGGTAAACTTTAGAAATCACGAATGGACCAGACCATCGCGATTTCAACTTTCCGGGGTATAGTCGCAATCGGGAGTTGAGAGCAGGACGTTTTCACCTTCCTTGAATTCCCTTTCAATGATTCGCCTGTCATGCGCCCTCTTTGTCTTTTCCTTGTACGATAGTGCGAGATCATATGCCAGATTCCGAAATTCCTCCAACTGGTCCAATTGAAGTAGACGTCGTTCACCTGCATCAGTAAAGTTAAAGTTCAGTGCTTTTGTTGCCCAGTATGCTCGATGCTCTAACTCTACAGGTAAATGACATGCTTTACCAAACAGTAGTCTATATGGTGTAGTGCCTATAGGTGTTTTGAATGCAGTCCTATATGCCCAAAGAGCATCATCTAATCTCACCGACCAGTCTTTCCTACTGACACCTACAACTTTCTCCGAAATTCGCTTTATCTCTCGGTTCGACACTTCCACTTGACCACTCGTTTGGGGTTGATATGCGGTAGAGATCTTGCGTGTGACACCGTATTTGCTCAAAAGTTTCTCAAATAATTTGTTGCAAAAATGGGTGCCACCATCACTAATGATTGCTCTTGGTGTCCCAAACCTGTTAAAAATATTTTTCTTTAAAAATTTCAGGACCACTTGAGCATCATTAGTGGCATACGCTTCTGCCTCTACCCATTTAGACACATAATCAACCGCAACCAAGATATATTTTTTCGTGAACGAACTGGGAAACAGTCCCATGAAATCTATCCCCCATACATCAAAAACCTCACACTCAAGAATATTATTTAATGGCATTTCATGACGGTTAGAGATGTTACCTGACCGCTGGCATTTATCACAGGTTAGCACATAAGCACGAGCATCTTTAAAGAGGGTTGGCCAATAAAAGCCACATTCAAGTACCTTAGATGCCGTCCTAGTTGGTCCAAAATGACCACCTAGCTCACGGTCATGGCAATGGTTGAGGATTTGACAAAAATCCTCCTCTGCAACACACCTTCTTATCATGGAATCTGCACAAATCTTAAACAAAAATGGCTCCTCCCAAAAATAATATTTCACGTCAGAGAAGAATTTCTTTCGTTGGTGAAACGATAGATTTGGTGGTGGTGTGCCTGTGAAAAGAAAATTAGCGAAATTAGCATACCAAGGACAATGTTTCACCTCAAACAGTTGCACATCAGGGAACCAATCATCAATAGCCCGATCTACACAGTCATTACTAATAAGCTCTAGTGTAGACAAATGGTCCGCCACCACATTTTCTACACCTTTTTTATTTTTTATTTTGAGGTCAAACTCTTGGAGAAGTAATATCCACCGAAGTAAGCGTGGCTTTGCATCTTTTTTAGCAAGTAAATATTTCAATGCCGAGTGATCTGTTAAACAATTACTTTGGACAACACAAGGTATGAATGAAATTTGTCAAGCGCAAATACTACTGCAAGTAATTCCTTTTCAGTTGTTGCATAATTCAATTGAGCCTCGTCAAAGGTCTTACTTGCGTAGTAAATTGTATGAAATACCTTGTTTTGACGCTGGCCAAGCACAGTCCCCACCGCAGTATCACTGGCATCGCACATGATCTCGAAGGACAGATCCCAATCTGGTGCCACCAAGACAGGAGCCGTCACCAAGCGCTCCTTCAAATCCTCGTACGCCTGTAAACAATCAGAATTGAAATCAAAAGGCACATCTTTCATAAGTAAGGAAGATAAAGGTTTGGCAATTTTTGAAAAATCTTTGATAAACCGCATATAAAAACCGGCGTGGCCTAGAAAAATTCTAACTCCCTTTACTGAGGCTGGTGGTGGTAAGTTCTTTATGACTTCTATTTTAGCTTTGTCCACCTCAATCCCTTGTTTTGAAACCTTGTGCCCTAAGACAATTCCCTCTTGTACCATGAAGTGGCACTTCTCCCAATTAAGCACCAAGTTCGTTTCCTCGCACCTCTTCAACACGGTTCTCAGATTCTGCAGACACTCATCAAACGTTGCAAAAAAGATAGAAAAATCATCCATAAATATTTCAAGAAATGTTTCAATCATATCATGGAATATAGCAGTCATACAACATTGAAATGCAGCAGGGGCATTACAAAGACCAAAAGGCATACGGCAGAAAGAAAAAGTTCCATAAGGACAAGTGAAAGTGGTTTTCTCTTGATCCTCAGGTGCAATAGTGATTTGATTATACCCCGAATATCCATCTAGAAAACAGTAAAACTCATGCCCCGCTAGTCTCTCTAACATCTGATCAATAAAGGGCAGGGGAAAGTGGTCCTTACGGGTGGCGTCATTCAACTTCCTATAGTCAATACACACTCGCCATCCCGTAACTGTCCTGGTGGGTATTAATTCATTTTTTTCATTTGTGATCACAGTAATCCCACCTTTTTTTGGCACACACTGAACAGGACTTACCCATGCACTATCAGATATAGGATAGATAATACATGCATCAAGGAGTTTGATAGTTTCTGCTTTTACTACCTCTTGCATCTTTGGATTTAATCGTCTCTGAGGTTGCACAAGAGGTGAGTACTCATCTTCCATCAAGATCTTATGCATGCAGACTGATGGGTTGATCCCTTTTATGTTCGCCACCTTCCACACAAAAACACTCTTGTTCGCTTTCAAAACTTCCAACAGTTTGTCCTTCCCATCTGTCAAAGCAGCAGAAATAATGACAGGTAAAGTGTTATTCTCACCTAAGTATACGTACTTGAGGTGTGGAGGTAATGGTTTGAGCTCAAGCATCGGTGGTTCCTCCAAGCTTGACTTCTGAGGGATCAAGTCTCTTCGATCTCCCAAGTCTTCTAATCTCATCCTTATTGGCCTCTTCCATGGTTGGTTTGCATTGAGGTATGCCACTATTTCGGCTCTCTCTTCGTCCAGTTCATCTTCTCTCAGTTCAGTAGTGAGAGTGGCTTCCAAAGGATCCCTAAGAGCATCCTGCACATAGTTAGACACAAGCGCATCAAGAGCATCCATTCTATAACAACTATCAGAATGCAGTGTGTGCTTAAGTGCATTGAAAACATCAAAAGTAATCTCTTCCTCGCCCACTCTCAATCTCAACTTCCCTTCTCGAACATCAATCAGTGCTTTGCCAGTCCAAGGAACGGTCTCCCCAAAATCAATGGCATTTCCACATCCTCCTCCATATCAAGTACCACAAAATCGGCAGGGAATATGAATTTGTCCACCTTTACCAAGACGTCCTCTATAACCCCTCGCGGGTATTTGACAGATCTGTCTGCTAGTTGCAAGGACATTCTTGTTGGTTTAGGTTCTCCTAATCCGAGCTTCCTAAATACAGAAAAGGGCATGAGATTAATACTTGCACCAAGATCACATAAAGCCTGTGAAAAACAACATCACCAATCATGCAAGGAATAGAAAAACTTCCTTGATCTTTTAGTTTCGGTGAGATTTTGTTTTGCACCTGAGCAGAGTAATTTTCCGTTAAGTTCACCATCATGTGATCCTCAAATTTCCTTTTGTTAGCTAATATGTCTTTCAAAAATTTAGCATAACTAGGCATTTGCATTAAAGCATCGGCAAAAGGAATATTGATATGCAATTTTTTGAATACCTCTAGAAACTTACCGAATTGTGCATGAAGTTTTTCCTTTTTTAATGCTGCAGGAGAGATGGAGGGATAACAATTTTCGATTGTGCAGTGGGTGCTGGTGTTGAGTTGGAAGACTTACCTTTTGATGACTCAGTCTGTTTATCATGTGCTTGAGTTTTTTCTGTTCATCTTGTCTCTAAGATCTTTCCACTCTTCAACTCGATCGCCTTCACTTGCTCCTTTGGATTGGTCACTGTGTTACTTGGCAAGGTGCCCGGCTCTCGATTTGCTATCATCTTTGCCAACTGTCGAATCTGATTCTCTAGCCCCTTTATTCATGCATCTTGATTTTGGAGTCTAGTTTCAGTGGACGAGATAAACTTAGACATCATCTGCTCTAAGTTGGACCTTTCCTCCCTAGGAGGATTAGATCTGTACATCGGTTGTTTCCCGTATGGTTGTCGTCCTTATGGTCGATTCTGACTGCCTTGACCACCCCATGAGAAGCTGGGATGTTGCCTCCATCCAGGATTGTATGTGTTTGAGTACGGATCATTCCTCAGACGGTTGTGGACTCCCACTTGATTTACCGGTGCCTCATTTTGCACATAGAAGGGATTGTCATCTTGACAGTCCTTCACACAATGTTCACCTCCACACTTTTCGCAGAATATCTCTTGAAGACGCATAGCTGTGCCACCCATGTTCAAGCCATCTAGTTTCATGTTCAAAACATCAAGTTGTGCAGTTATAGCATAAAGGTCAGTTACCTGGTGAACTCCCGCACTTTTCCGCTGGTTGTATCTTTCAGATTGAGGATGATAGCTGCTAGCAGCCATCTCCTCCAACAGCTCATATCCCTCTTCAGCAGTCTTCCTCAGTAGGTTTTCACACGCAGCAGCATCTATCATAGTACGATTAGGAGTAAGCAAGCCATAATAAAAGGTTTGAACGACTAACCCAAGTGGCAGTTCGTGATGAGGACATCTTCTTAATAAATCTTTGAAGCGCTCTCATGCCTCATATAAAGACTCCTGATCGAATTGAGCAAATGTGGTGATGTCTGCCCGCAGCTTCATGGTGTTAGATGGAGGAAAGTATTTGATGAGAAACGCCTTTGCCATGTCCTCCCATGTGGTGATCGAACCTACAGGCAAACAATTCAACCATGCTTTAGCTTTATCACGTAAGGAGAAAGGAAATAAACGCAACCTAACAGCATCATCAGAAACTCCATTAAATTTAAAAGTGTCGCAAATTTCAAGAAAATCTGCGATGTGCGTGTTTGGGTCATCTACTGCAGATCCTCCAAACTGGACTGTGTTCTGAATCATCTGAATTATAGCTGGTTTGATTTCGAACTAGTTTGCCCGCACCAGAGGCCTCACAATACTGGGTCGTGCTCCATCCAAAGAAGGTTGGGCATACTCCAGCAGCGGTATGCGGCGTGGCATCTCAACATGCTAGCATCATGGTGTTCCTCCTCATGATCATTATCGTGCCTCTCCATCAGTTCTTTCAGTCTCTGCTGTTGTCTTCTCCTGCGGAAAGTTCTTTCAATTTCAGGGTCAAACTGCTCAAGCTCCACGTCAAGTGACTTTGGCATGCACTTAATGAGATATCTGTGAAGAAATCGAAGGTGTCAAACAAAGTAAAATAGAGAATGCTAAAGAAAATAACTAAAAATAAAATTGTGAATTAACAGTCCACGGCAACGGCGCCAAAAACTTGGTCGAGCAAAACTTGCACTTTGAAATCCTTAATAAAAATATGGTTTTATATGCTCAAAAATTAATCGCAAGTGCACGATGTCAAGTAATAGTATAATGTACGTGAGTACGAGTATCGTTCCACTGAAGACTGTATTTGAAAATTATTATTTTCAGTTATTAAATCTTTAGCAACGAAAATTGATTGATTGTTTTAGTACTGCTATGCTCAAATAAATATGCAAATAAAATGATTCAAGAATGGAATAATGCAATATAATATCTAAAATGGTTGATTAAAACTCAATGAGAAATGAATTTGTTGGGAATATCGGTTCACCTACCCCTCGTTAATTAATTAATTCGTTCGATATTGATTATATGCTTCCGACAGAATTTCCTATTCAATTGAACACACTCTCTCGAGCTATGCCAAACTAATTCTACTCAATGAAGTAATTAAATGTCTTTAATTATTTATCAAGAGAAAATTGCATGTCGATCTATGAAATCCCCTAGTTTTCGACCCTTAGGACTATAACTATCGGCACGTATCCAATTTCATATGTCTATATAAATTGTAGATCCACGGATTATACTACTCGTTCCTATCACAAGTTATTCTCTCGAACTCACTCGCAATATAAAATTGTTATTAAAGTTAGCTACGCCTTAACAACACGATAAAACAATAGTATAATCAATAATAAATCAGAAATCGATATGTGAATTAATTTAAATCAAAGTTCGGGGTAGGATCCCCTTTTATCCCAACAAATAATAAAGTTTAGCTACTAGAATTCATAATGAAAATTAAAGCAACAATGTTTCAAAGATAAAAACTAAGTTAGAAATACTAGATTTGACGAAAAAATGGGAGGAACGACGCCCGGAAATCTTCGATCCAAGAGCGAAAATCTCTCCAAAGCTTTTGGCGGCTGCTCAATGAAGTCTCAATGCCCTCAAAAACGTCCCCCCCTTTCCGTATCATCCTCTCCTCCAAAATAAGGTAGGGAATCGGACAAGAAATCTTCCCAAAAATAAGTGGCGCTCGGGAGGTAGAATATTACCGCTCGAGCGCCACACCTTCTGTAATCTTGCTTGGGATATGTGGCATTCACGCTCAGGCGGTAGAATATTACCGCCCTAGCGCCGAGTCTTCTGTAAGTTGGCTTCGGAAATTAAATATTGCGCCCGGGCGGTAGAAAATTACCGCCCGAGCGCCATACTTTCTGGACATCATCATCTCTTGCGCCCGGCAGTAATTTTCTACCGCCCGAGCGCCAGCCTTTCTGCCATTTTCTTCTTGGCTTGCGCACTTTGCTCCAGACTCGATCTTCCGGTCATTTTTCCTGCAAATTTATCACACACAAGTGAGACGTGATCAAATGCAAATGTTTACTCTAAAGTGAACAAAATGTAAATGAAATGAACACATGCACCATGCAAACACACACAAACAAATGCACTAAAACATGTAAAAATCAAGTTCACCCCGTGCGCTGCTCCCTCCCACCAAAGGGATGCATCGTTCCTGAGCATATACGCGGCGCATCTGACCCAATCTCTGTCTCTCATGTCTAGATACTGAAAGTGAAGCTCTAGAGACCGGATCCAACCCTATGCTTAGAATAGATCATTAGTACCCCAAACTTCTTCTGGTTGAGCCGCCTAAACTGCTCATAGATGTCTTTCCGATGTCTGGGAGCCTACTGTGCCTGCTCCATCAATCTAGCGATACCCTCAAGGACTCGGGTATCTGCGTCTCCTGGCGATGGTGGTGGTGGAGGGCCTATACCACCTCCAGAAGTATCGTCTCGTCGGTCAGTACTGGGGGCGCGTATGGGAGGCATGACATCTGAATACAGTCTAAATTCTAAACATAACACATCATGCAATTTAATCTGGTTTTCAAAACGTTTAATCCTTAAATCATGTAAGAAGCTAAACATGTACTGTAAATCATTACATTGGAACATTTCATGTTCGCACTCATGATTTTGATGTTAACAAAACTTGTGATTTTGTTTTTAATGAATTTACCAAAGTGCGCAGAAAGCTACCGAGCCTAAACTAAAGTTATCGAGGCGCAAACTGAAAGCACCAACTAATTGTCCAAACTGAACCAATTCAACTGATATATCAAAGACCAATTTAACTGATTGTCCAAGTGATAGGTAGTTCAGTAGAAGACCTTCGGAAGCCCGAACAGCTGATGAATGGCTCAACTGATGAAGAGCCCAGCCGACCAGTTCAACTGAATCAGTGAAATCAGTTCAGCTGACGAGCCAACTGATTTCACCACACAAGTTCAAGACTAGTTCAGAACATCAGTTAGGAGCCAATCAGTTTGCAGAACAAGACAAGCTAATCTAAGTGGAATCCAGCTGTGCACATTAAGGAAAGCAATTGTCCACTTAAAGGACAATAATGAACGTTACGGCAGAGCTTAAAGTCAAGATGCTCTAGAATGATCATCGGAAAGGACAAGTCACAAATATCGAGGAACATATTCAACTACAATGAACATATTTGATAATTCTTGATGTACGGACACGAAACCTCTATAAATACAAGATCAAGACCATCAACAAACAAGTGTTTGAAAATCATAAGAAGATAAGAAGGGCATGCTCATTGTATACCAGCTTACAAGAAGCAATCAGCCCAGATTTGAGGGAACACTTCACGTGTTATCAGCTTAGATTAGAATCACAATTCCTTCAGTGTGTGAGAACACTTTCGTCTTGTGTTCATAGATCAATTCTCACACACTCACACACAATCCCTCACATATACAGATAGTAGAGCTTATTGATAAGTTGAGTGAGTCTTGCACAAAGACGTTAAACTTGTGTATGTAGTCTTTAACACATAGACATTAAACATGTAGAGGCCTATAAATCCGTGTTTGAAAATTTGCGGGAAAATTTAAAATTTTTCTTTTTAAATAATTAAAATTGCCTCATTCATAAATGAACTGATAAATAAAGTTTGATGTTCAAAATGGCAGCGGAAGAAATTAACATTTTCGAAATAACAGTAAAAGTTTATCCGACGATAATTAAAATGTTTGATCAAACAAATAATAATAAATGCTGAACTGAGGTCCTCGGGTCCTACTACTGCCGACTCGAGCTGGCTCACTGTTCCCCGCCCTCGGTCCCGGCATCATCAGTTCCGACAACAATCAAGTCTAGTGAGTCTAAAGACTCAACATGCATATATCGTAAATAACAATTAAATAAATAGTAAAATTTTGCATGGGATAAAAATATCATGTCATGAGGCATAATGTGAAAATAACTTGTCATGAGCAATTATAATACGTGCATAACTGAATTGAAAATCATAGTGAAAATGTTTGCTCCTTGGAGCCCTGTACTGAAATAGCATGTAATAATTTTCTGGTGAGATTATGGTCTACGCAAGTGGTCCCTGAACTGAACTGAACTGAGGTGACCGGTAACTGGAGACCGGACCTGTAACTATCTACCGGGTTTAATAATGTACGTCTGATCAGACTACTGCCACAGTATACTGGGTGAAACAACTGAACTGACCGGTAACTGGCGACCGGGTTTAATCATGATAGTAAAGTGACCACAAGCAATATCGCATAAATCTCAAAATGAATATTTTTGCACGTAATATAATTAATCAACATAATTAAATATCCTGCAATAATTTTACTGAATGGATTGGATCGCTCCCAGGCTCGCTGCAACCTACATATGCCATGAAAAATATGCAATAGCTTTTACTTGACCAAACTATGCAATTAAATCCGAAAACTGAGACAATTGCGCCTACGACTTCGTATTTAATCATGACTCTGTACCAACCCGAACCAATACCGAACCATTAAGTAGTCATGATTAAAATACGCCTAAAACGATGAAGTAATACCCCTAAAATGGTGAGGGTCGAAATCTAGGTGGATGGAGGCCAAAACATGAAACGCTCTTTCGAGAGTCAATTTGGCACATCGCACCGTAAATTCTCGTACGACCTCAAAAGTGATCCGAATCAAAAACGGCCAAAAACATGACCTTTCTAACTCGATGAGGCACTGTCCAGTCCAAGGCCATAGGCTAAATGCCAACCGAGAACTCGAAACACGCCTGAGAACAACAGCACCACTTGCTGTCAAATTACAACAGCTGTGCAATCGCATTTCTTGTGTCGTTTTCGAGACTACCGGCAATTGGGGCTTGAACCACTGACCAAAGACTCTTACCAACATCCCAAAGAATGATTTGAACCATGGCTAAGGGCCTTAGGCCAGCCACAATTCGCACCATTCCAGAAGTAACCCGAAAGGTTCACCCGAGAACACCTTGTATGCGTGTGTGGTGTTGTGCTTCGTTTGCTGTCTCGCGTCGTTCTAGTGGCCATTTGATTGACCATGGCACGATCTAGACATCTTGGGGTATGGTATGAACCGTGGCTAAGGGCCGTAGGCCAACCAAGATCCACACCATTCCACCATTTCCGTAACATATAAGCTATAAACATGAGGAAGCCGAAATGGGGAGGGGCTGTTCTTGTGTTATTTTGTAAAAACCGATTCACCATGGACCAAGACTCCAAAAGGGCGACTTAGTCACGTCTTAGAAATGCTAGGAAAGTGATCTAACCATGGCTATAGGTCTTGTGGCAGCCATGATCAGAATCATTTCCTATATGACAGCAAAAAAACTGAAATTCGAAAACTCAAATGGACAAAAGGTGGAGTTGCAGTCATTTTCTTGCTTTCCAGCGAACATGGGTTTAAATGAATGGACCAACATGGTCCTAATGCATCCTATTACATGTCTAGATGTCGCCTTGGGAGCCTGAAATCGAACCAATACCTGAAACCATCAAAACCAATGAAACCCGTGAGGAGCACAATGAAATCCGAAAACTGCATGTTTGTTTTTCTGAAAATTGCTTGATATATTTCGGTTTTTGGCTATGAAATCATGATCATGTAATGTTAAATAATGCTAGTAGGACTTGATTGAAGAGTCAAGGAAGAATATATGCATGCCTGGTTTCGTTTGAAAGAAAAACGAAAGAATGAGACGATTCGGCGCGGAGGAGGTGGAGCGCCTTCTACCTAGCTTGCTACTGAATTTTTTTTTTTTTCCTCTCTTGTTTTAGCTCTGAATCCCACGGTTTACACTCTGAAAATGCTCTCAGATTTCGGTGGATAGGGGAGGAGAATATTGGTTAGGGGAGTGAGGGAGATGGGTGCAAAATATAGGGAACAAAGCAAGACCAAGTCTACAAATTTGAAATTTGAATTATGGTTTGATATCAAATATTTGTTGGGGTGTTAATGGAGGTGAGGTGGCCCATTCTCTCATGCTAGACTAGGTTAGGACAAGCTCTAATATTAATTAATTAAGGTTGATCAATAACTAAAAAGGTTTGCATGCTAAACTTAACAAAGAATGGGTCAAAGATGATGAGTTGGCAAGCCATTGCTTAATCATCTAGGGGGCCGAAATTTACACAATAAAATGAAGGGGAAATGTTGATTATTTAGTAAATTTATAGCCCTTTAAAGCCTTACCTATCCTTAAAATAATTTAGTGAATTAACCCCTTAATTATTGGAACTTAAATGAACTTACTTTTTACTCACCTCAAGTTGTTTAAATAAATCCCTAAACCTCCTTATTACTTAGATTAACTTACTTGCTAGCTAAAATAAATTCTGGAAATGTTTTCTGAATCTTAAATTTTATCTCGAAACTCCAACTCCAGTCCGGCCTCACTGAATTACTGAAAAGATAAAAATTTAAACGACAGCATAAAATAATTAACTTTAAAGAAAAGCATTTAAATACTCATGCAATAAAATCATTTTAAAATACTAGAATTATGCATGGCTTATACGTAGTCTAATTTACGGGTTCTACAAAACAAGTGTTGGCTGGAAGGTGTTGCATTCAGTCTAGGCTAGGAGTTGAGTTATGCATTGGTGAAAGTCCTAAGCTTAGTGGGTTTGTACAAGGTACTGTGTTGGAACTTTTCAAGTTCGCAATCTTGATTTTGATGTTAACAAAACTTGTTATTGTGTTTCTAACATATTTACTCAAGTGTGAAGTTATTAACACAAGAAGAAAACTGGAAATGAATTCTGCACAAACTGAATTTCTGGCAAGCTTCGGTGTTTTGACAATATCTCTCAACTAGATGATCCAAATGACAATCTTCTAGCTAGACTGATTAGAAAACGCAATTTGGAACAAGTCGTATTTCACGTCAGTTGGGCAAATTCGGATGTTATCATGGTCTAACTGATCACACAAAAACAGCAATCAGTTGGGTTTGAAGCGATTCAGTATGCGTTGGAAAGATAAGACGATGATCTACAAATCATCTTCAGAAGTCAAAGTATGAATCGAAGCATAAAATGCTGATAAATGACGATGAAGTTACTGGTTCTGCGCAAACTGAAACCAGTTAGGCTGATTTCAGCACAATAGCTGAAACTGAACCGAACCGAACCAGTTGAACTGAACCAAACCGAACCAGTTGAACTGAACCAGACCAGTTGAACCAGACTAGTTGAACTGAACCAGACCAGCTGAAACTGAACCGAAACAATTGAACTGAACCAGACCAGTTGAACTGAACCAGCTGACCAACTGAACTGAACTGAACCAGCTGTTGACCAGTTGAGTTGACCAGAGTTGACCAGTCGGGAAAATGTCTAGCAAGACGAATTTGACCGTTGCAATTCCAGAAACAGTACAAAAAATTTCCAAACGGTAATATTCTTGTGTCTAACGTATATATCAGTGTTGGAGCCTATAAATACAACATCTTGAAGATCAAACAAGAGCTTTGTAAGAGGATTCAAAGCATGGGCAGTTAGCATGAAGATATCAGCTAGTTGAGAGCACAAATCCTTGTGTGAGGATACATTTGAGATGTACACTGTAAATGATAAATTCCTCACACACAATCACTCACACATATACAAGAGAGTTGAACTTCAAAGTTTAGTTGAGTGAGTCTTGCACAAAGACAATAAACTTGTGTATGTAGTCTTTGCATATGAGACATTAAACAATATGCTGATTGTGAGGTGCTGCCTACAATCTTGAGTGCTAGGAGTTCAGTTTAGGCAGTGGTGTAAGTCCTAGCTGAATGGGTTTGTACAAAGTGTTGTATAAATCAAAGTCTTCTAGTGAATCATTCCCAATGGGAAGAAGGGGTGACGTAGGAGTTATTCAATCTCCGAACATCCATAAACAAATTCGTGTCTATTTGTTTATTGCATTTACTCATCATTTTCATAGTTTTAAAGATGCATTGTTGAAGCATTTTTTGTGTTCTTCAAATACCAAAATATTGCATACCAAGTGTTTGATAAAATGCTTCAACCAAAATATGTTTACTCATTCAACTTGCATATATTTTAAATGCTTTACAAAATATTTAATCGATTTCTACGAAGGATTATTTCGAGTATATTCCGCTTGGTTTGAACACCAAACTCAATTTAATTCATCGATGTTCAATATTTCAAGAACCGAGCTATTGTAGCTCAACGATGATCCCCCCATCGATCCTATCATACTGTATAAATCAAAGTCTTATAGTAGAACCTACCCGAGGTTGTAGAAGCGGTGATATAAGAGCAGTTGAAGTCTCCGAACATCCATAAACATTTCTTGTGCACTTAACTATTTTAACTATTGTTTCAAACTTTGATCATTTTGAGCTGTTATCAGTTCAGTTATCACCATAACTGAACTGATATATGCAATAATTGATCTCTCTTATTTCAGTTATTCAGTTTACACAAGTTAAAAGGCTTTCGAATTAGTCAGTTTTCTTAAAGAATGATTATTTCAAGTATTTTTCGCTTGGTTTAAAACCAAACTCGATCTAATTCATCGGTATTTATGTTATTAGAACACGAGCTATTGAAGCTCATGAAGAATATTGTGTTTGAAGCACACTCGCAGGTGTTAGAACTGATCCTTCACGCTGTAAAACATATATCATGTAAACATGCAGGTGATAGCAGTAAACTATTTAAAACATTCAAAAATGAAAACTTACAAATTGAGGCTTGAAGACTAAGCTGCAGAAGCTGGCGGTGGCACAATCCTATACATGATCTTTGCTCTGATACCAACTGAACCATCTATTAGAAAATTTTTTTTTTGCAAGCTAATTTTCAAAAATTACATTTTTATGCATGCATGCAATAACAGCTTAAAAGTATAAATTTTAAAATAAAAGTGTTCAACTAATAGTAAAACACTGCAGTTAAAAAAAATTGAGAAAACCGTCAAACCCTAAACTGTCGTTTAAAATAATTCACAAATGAAACTTGTGAAAATCCTGACAACCATCAACATATCAAAACAAGTGTATGAAAATATCCAAGATCACTCCTAACTCATAAACATAATATGCGGAAAAAATATGGCCCTTGGGTTAGCGTGCGCATATCCAACTCCTACTCAATCTTCGGCGCCTACAATCTCGTCATAAATATGCTCACCTCCATCATTCACACCTAGTGATTCTAAAGACTCAACACACTTGAACCGTTATAACAAGTATATATACATAACATGCAACAGTGACAAGTACTGTAATCAACATACATTTCATGATCTTCAAAACATGAACATAAATGTATCGTAACATAGCATAACGTGTCAAAACATGTATCTGCATATCATGATATACGTGTTCATTTTCTTTATTTGAATTCCGTTCATTAGTTGTGACTTTTGTATCAGCAATATTCGATTAATCCATCTACGTATAACTGTGGTACCCGGCTGCAGGGACATCAGTGACAGTGTTATCCATCCACTGAGCTTTGGCCTTACATATCATCGTATTATCGTATTCGTATTAGTCACAACCGACTCTCATCCTTTAAAACATGGTATCATATTCAACACTTACAAAATTCATGCATATACGTATGTATTTTTCATAATTCCGTAAAAGGGTCAACTTCATGATAGCATTTGTATTAAAAAAGTGTAATTTTGTGATCAAGGCACTGCTAGGACTGCTAACTCGACTCGGGTGCAAAATAACCATTTTTATCTTGGAAACCCTAATTGACCATTTTACCCCTAGACCTCAAATTTTCGACTCGAAACCAACCAAACTCTTAAAAAAACCTCAAAACATAATATAATTATTTCATAGACGTAACCTCGATCCCGTTTCACAATTTATTCGATTCGTTTTAAAATTTGGACCGAGGTTCCGGTTTTAACCTGAATCATCTCGAAACTTAATCAAACTTTCCCAAATCTTAAACACCACTTATACACACCCTACCAGCCCCTAAAAAACCTAAATTAAACCACCTAAGGCCATCGAACACGACCTGAAAGTTGCTGGACAATTTCTGCACAAGGAGAGCCGAACCCTAACTCACCTTAGGCTTCCATATTTCGATCCTAAGCCTAACCAAATCAAACCAGCCTTCAACCAACACCAACTAGGACCAATATCAGACTGTGGACACCCTATTGGACCAGTCCTAACCAAGCTTACAGCCCCAAGCTCGCACAAGGCTTGGTCTTGCCAAGGAGTGCCACGCCTAGCCCTTAAACCTTCCCGTCCTCTCTACCCTCACCTCCAGCTGCTCACGGCCCTTTCCAAGCCCTATCACTGACCCAATAGGGTCTAGTCCACAGCTGGAATCATGCCATGCACAGCTTATCCAAACCTTTCCCTCGGTCTAGCCACGGAAACCCTAGATGTCTCAAAACCAAAACCGATCGGCCTTCAACGAAACCTACCGAGACTCGACTCCAGCACCGTGTCTCCCACTTTCGACCTAAGAAGTCCCCTAACACCACATTTTGGCAGCCCCTTACACAAAAAGCAACAAAAATCGTGAGTTACAAGCAAGAATGTGCATATATCATGACAATCGATGCATAAACGATACAACAAAAAAGATTTAAACACACCTCATGCAAACACACACATATCAGCGTATATTAGCGTGAATGCTGAGAAAAATAAGGATATATGGCCGCCTTTGCGAATAAACGATCGAAACCTTGGATATCTACACGTAGGACGAGCACTGGGAGACGGGGAAGGAGTTTTCTTGAAAACCTTGAGGGAAAATCGAAGTGGCTACTGCTGAAACTTTCGAAATGGTGCTGCAGCAAGGGGAGGGGCGGCCGAGTGCTTGGGAGTAAGGTAAGGGTTTATTTTTTGAGTTTAAGTCAATAATATATTACACTAATGGGCCCTTAATAATAATTAAACGAGTTAGAAAAGGTTTTAGGCTCATTAAGCAATAAAATAAACCCGTCAAGGTCAATAACACTCCCGAAAAATATTTCTTTTAGGTACGTTTTTTCAAATAATGTGCGAACCCTCAAAAAATCCTTCGACTATCTAAAATTTGCGTACCGATTAAAAATATGACTCGGCGATTAAAAATACTCAACCAAGGTCCATTTTCAAAAATCACACTTAATTACACCATATATTAAATAATTAAAAATAATTATTTAATAAAAATATTTTTTCTGATCATCCTCGGTCTCCGTTCCTCGTTCGAGCGCGGAATACAACTTAAAGCCCTAATGCATGAAAATTTAAATAAATAATGAACTAAGCCACATATCATGCAATAAAATAATTAAACACATATTTTATTGAAATCCTAAATTGCATTGTAACGTCCCGAAAATCTGAAGGTCCACGTGAATCACAATAAATCAAATTATTAATTTTTTTTGGTATTTTATTAAATTTTTTAAAGCATTAAATACATGTTTATTTCATTAATTTTTGTTTTAATTCATTGCTTATTTAAATTTCATGCATAATGGTTTTTAAGATGCATTTCACGCTTGAACGAGGAAAGGAGACCGGTGAATTATCAGGAAAATTATTTTTATAACCTGATTAATTTTTATTAATTAATATAAGGTGTTTTAAATGTATTTTTTCAAGAAATGGGATTTGTTGGGTATTTTTACCCGCCGGAGTATATTTTTAATCGGTACGTAAATTTTATCGAATCGGTTGACTTTTTGAAAGCTCGGGCAATAATTTTAAAAACTTTCCAAAACAAAATATTTTTCGGGTGTGTGTTTGGGCTTGATGGCCCTATTTTAAGCCTAGTGAGCTCAAAACACTTTTTAAATGATAAATTAAGGCTCATTAGCCTGTAATATTCTATTTAATTAGCACTAAACTATTCCTAAACCTAAATCTAAACTAATCAGCCGTCCACCCATCCACTCAAAACTTTCCTCTCGGCCTCCAGCAGCTTTGCACGTAAAGGGTGACAGCCCCCTTCGGCCAAGCATTTTTCTTGCAAGAAAATTTCCCTCGACGCTTGTTTATCCGACATTCTTGTGTATATTGCATCAAGGCATGCTTTTACTTTTGTTTTTCTCATCATTTACGCCCTAATACGCTGAAATATATGTATATGTATGTGCGTCCTTCGATCTCGCTTGTGGTTGCGTTTTTGTGTTAGTTTGACATGAAACTTGCATCGTCTTGTCATGAACTCACTTTTTTATGAAATTTTGTGAAGGGCTGCCAATTTTATGTTGCTAAGGGCTGTACAAGTCAAGTAAGAGAGAAATATGATTTTTACCGTAAAGCCGTGCAAGCTGTGAAATTTCTGTGTCACAAAAGCCGTTACTTTCGGTTATTTTGAATTCTGCGACTTATAGGTTGGTTTTCTGGAAATATGTTCAACATATGATTTGTAGCACTCTGTGTTATCTTCGATTCGATAGCAAAATCGTAATTTGCTAAAAATAAACAAGGTATATATGATTTTTTATGTAAAGTCGTGCAAGCTGTGAAATTTTTGTGTCACAAAACCCGTCACCCTCGGTTATTTTGAATTTTGCGACTTACAGGTTGGGTTTCTGGAAATATGTTCAATATATGATTTGTAGAACTCTGTGTTATCTTCGATTCTATAGCAAATTTGTAATTTTTTGATAAGAAACGTGGGAGATATGCTTTTTACCGTAAAGTCGCGCAAACTGTGAAATTTCTGTGTCACAAAACCCGTCACCCTCGGTTATTTTGAATTCTACGACTTATAGGTTGATTTTCTGGAAATGTGTTCAACATATGATTTGTATCACTTTGTTTTATCTTCGTTTAGATAGAAAATTAGTAATTTTCTGATAAGAAATGAGAAAGATATGATTTTTATCGTAAAATCGCCAAAGCTGTGAAAATTGTGTGCATACGCTGGATATTTCCAGCAACCTTTGTGCTTGTTTCATGGGTCATAAGTGGTCTGAAATAATTGGTTTAGAGGCTGGTCATGTAGGATAAGATCATGGTTTAAGTTAGGAAAATAATGGTAAAGTTTCGGTGTGATTCGTGTTAAAACCGGGACCCCGGTCCAAGTTTTAAAACGAATCGATTAAGTTTTGAAATGGGCTCGAGTTTACGTCTGAGAAATAATTTTAAAATGTTTTGTGATGATTTAAGGAGTTTGGTAAGCTTCGGGTCAAAATTTTAGAGGTCCGGAGGTAAAATGATCATTTTGGGTTTCAGGGGCAAAATGGTCATTTTGCACCCGAGTCGAGATTTTTGTCCTGACAGCGTCCTAAGAACATTTTATCATGTTTTAAATGTTTAAGCTACACGTTTATTGTAATGCCCGAGAAGTGAGCTGGTAATCAACAATTATTAATGCATGATTTGATGTATTTATCGAAGACCGAACAAGAGACGTTGCGATTCGATTTTAGTTGCAAAATATATTATTGGGACAGAACAGACAGTGCACCCGTGGTTCAAAAGACAGTGCACCCGCGGTGGTTCATAGGAAATTTCTGAAGAGATACAGAACGGTCACCGCACCCGCGGTGTTGCTACAGTAGAGGCACCGCACCCGCGGTCGTTCTTTCTGAAATGTTGGTAGTGATCCAGTATGCTCAGCGCACCCGCGGTCCAAAGGGTAGCGCACCCGCGGCGAGACGTGTTTTGTGAAAGGACGAGCCACGTAGCTTTACCATGCAACTGATGTATATAAGTTGCAATTATCTTCATTTCCTTCGCAAGAAAACCGAGAAAGGTTCAGGGGAAAGTTGTGAAAAATCCTTACGCTTTTTGTGAAAGATCCGCCCGTCAGAATTTGAATCCGACTTCAGTACTGTGTTCCTATCAATGCAGGCTACAACTGGACGTAAGTTGTGTTATGTTTTGATAGATTTTGAAATTATGATGTTGTTGGAATCGAATACACATCATATATGATGTTCTTGGCATGTTAGACATCGTAGAATCGAAGTCAGATTGATTATGGAATTGCTATGATTTTCTGATCATATTGATTTGGAATCGGACAGATTTGGATTATGAATGAATTACAGATTGTATCGGATATGAGTTATGATTTTTAATTGATGTCTGTTGATTTGATATTGACGGGGATACTGAGATTGTGTCGTTATGCTGTTGATTTGATTTAAATCCAGATTAATCAGATTCAGTGTTGAATTGAGAATAGAACATTGATATTATGATTCTCGATATGTCGTTTCAGATTTACAGAGACAGTCTTGAGTTCAGAACTGATATTGCTTCAGACCGAGACTACAAACGAAAGGTATAAGTCAATGTGGTATTGGGACATCGACTCAAGTGGGATATACTTGAGTTTCCCTAAATCACATACTTATTATTATTATGTTCATTGATTTAAATTGATATGCTTGTTCTAATGATTTATAGAAAGCACGTATTAGATGAGTATTAGACGAGTGATCTTGTGACAGAAGTGCTTGATCGTAGTGGAATCGCCACGGGCACATTGCACGATGTCATAGAATAGGAAATTGGTGAAAACGCCAAAGTCTGTGACGGTTAGGTCAAGACACTGGATGCTTGGTTATATCGACGTGGATAGAATCGGAGTTTCTTCTATTACTGTTGGTCGATGTGGAATGCCAACGTCTGGAAACCGGGTTCCCTAGACTAGGATTGAGTCTAGTCTGAGCCGTTGAGTCACGAGTTTGATTTACGATTTCATATTGATTATGTTTCAGATTTTGATATATGTTACTGATAATTGTTACATGCTTTTACATTGTTTATATGATTGCATGTTCGTTGATTTATAGTGGGATTATATTCTCACCGAAATTATCCGGTTGTTGTCGTGTTTGTATGTGTGCATGACAACAGGTGGGACAGGATCAGGATCGAGGAGATGACAAGAGATCATGATTAGAGTGGAGACCATGTACTTTAATGTTGCTGTAGATAGGGTTTGAACACTTGATAACTAGTTGTCGAACCTTAGTCTGTATTGAATGTATGCTGTACAGGACTTGTACCTTATTTTATACTGATATGTATACTAGTATGATTTCCATTACATTCCGCATTTTAAAAAAAAATTAAATTAGACCATGTTTATTATATTGATTAAATTGTCCCAATGACAATTATGAACTTGATTAGCGTCCGGGTCCCCACAACAGGTGGTATCAGAGCGATAGATCCTTTAGATTGAGATAGGAGCTAGTGAGCGGGGTAGAATGTGTGTTCTTTCCTGCTTTTGAATGCTAGCATGTCTTACTGCTTTAATACATGTTACTTGCTTATCTGATTTGATATGGTAATATGTTTTATTGAGAATGAATCAGCACCGATTCTGGATCAACAGTAAGATGATCGGAGGAGGACTGAAATAGAATTCTTGTTTGGGGTCACTAATCCTTTTGATTATCAGACATGCCTTCGAGAAGAATACCAGAACAGGGTAGTACTTCGAATCCTCCAATGGACGTTACAGCCACTCCTATGGAGACATTATTGAAAAGGTTTCAGTTGTTCCATCCACCAACTCTGAAGGGTACTAAGAATTCAGTGGATTTCGAGAGTTGGCTAGACGATATTGAGATGCTGTTTAAGTCCTTGGACTATACTGATGAGAGGAGAGTGAAACTGATAGGGCACCAGTTGCATGATGTGGCAAAGAATTGGTGGATTACAACAAAACGGGCATTGGAACATCGAGGTACGACTATTACCTGGAATGTCTTTAGAACTGAATTCTATCAGAGGTTCTTTCCAGTGTCGTACAGGAAGGATAAGGGAGCGGAGTTTGCAAACTTGAGACAGGGCCAGCTGAATATTGAGGAATATGTGACTAAGTTTTCTACTTTGTTGCGATTTGCTCCACACGTGGCCGAGAATGAAGAAGCTATTGCTGATCACTTCATCAATGGTTTGAATCCTGAGATTTTTACATTGGTGAACACAGGGCGATCGAATAATTTTACTGATGCCCTGAACCGAGCCAAGGGAGCCGAAGCCGGTCTGATAAGACAGAGAGGAGCTTCGTTTGTGCCTTCTGCACTGAGACCACAGATGCCTCCACCATCTCCCAGATTTGAGAGTGGCAGTGGGAGTGGAAACAAAGATTTCCTGAAAGCTAAGGAAAAGCAGTTCAAGAAGTCTGGCAGCAGTTCTTCCAGTTCTAGTGGCTCGAGACAGACTGGTCAGGGCCTGAGCAGTGTCGAGGAGTGTTCGGCAGTTGCCGTATTTGTAGGCAGCAGGGACATTTTGCTCGAGTTTGTCCTCAGAAAGATTCTCAGAGATCACGGGGTGCAGAGTCATCTGGATCAGTGGCTCAGACAGAGAGACGACCATCTGCTGTTCATTCTTTCCAGCCAGCACCGTCTACTCAGTCACGGCAGAGGCCAGGAGGAAGCCAGACAGTGAGCCAGCCTCCGAGACAGCAGGCCAGAGTGTTCGCTTTGACTGTGGAGTAGGCACAGGATGCACCTGATGATGTTGTTGCAGGTAACTGTTTTATTTCTGGTTATCCTGCATATTTATTGATTGATACTGGTGCATCACATACATTTATATCTGAGCGATTTGCTTTGATGTATTCTTTGCCTATTGAGTCATTGTCTGCTGTAGTGTCTGTCTCTTCTCCTTTGGGGACAGGTTTGATATCAGTGAAGTATGTTAGATCGTGTATATTGCAGTATGATGGGCATGAAATTGAGTTAGACTGTATTGTGCTTGGGTTGTCTGATTTTTACTGTATTATCGGTATTGATATGTTGACCAAGTACAGAGCTACTGTCGATTGTTTCCACAAGATTGTGAGATTCAGACCTGAGATGGCTGATGAGTGGAAATTCTATGGTAAGGGTTCTCGATCTAGAATTCCTTTAATATCTGTATTGTCTATGACTCGATTGTTACAGAAAGGAGCGGAAGGATTCCTTGTCTATTCAGTTGATTTACTGAAATCGAGTCCATCATTGGCGGATTTGCCAGTGGTGTGTGAGTTTGCTGATGTCTTTCTAGATGAGATTCCTGGTTTGCCTCCGATTCAAGGGATAGACTTCAGCATTGAGTTGATGCCAGGTACAGTTCCGATTTCGAGGGCTCCGTACAGAATGGCACCGATTGAGTTGAAGGAGTTGAAGGAACAGTTGGAAGATCTACTGGCCAAGGGGTATATCAGATCGAGTGTGTCTCCTTGGGGTGCTCTAGTACTGTTTGTTCGAAAGAAAGATGGTTCAATGAGACTCTGTATCGATTACCGGCAACTGAACAAAGCAACGGTAAAGAATAAATATCCCTTGCCTCGCATTGATGATTTGTTTGATCAGTTGCAGGGTTCATCCGTATATTCCAAGATCGATCTGAGATCTGGATACCATCAGCTGAGAGTCAGGGATTCTGATATCTCGAAGACTGCATTCAGAACCAGGTATGGACATTGTGAGTTTATTGTCATGCCATTTTGTTTGACGAATGCACCGGCTGTATTCATGGGGTTGATGAACCGTGTCTTTCAAAGATACCTTGACGATTTGTTCATTATATTTATTGATGACATATTGATTTATTCGAAGAATATGATTGAGTATGCTGATCATCTGAGAACTGTGTTGAAAATTTTGAGGGCTGAGAAATTGTATGCTAAACTGTCGAAATGTGAGTTTTGGTTGAGACAGGTAGTATTTCTGGGACATATTATATCCGGAGACGGTATAGCTGTTGATCCCAGTAAGGTTGAGGCAGTGATTTCTTGGCCGAGACCGACATCAGTGCCCGAGATTCGCAGTTTTATGGGTTTGGCAGGATATTATCGTTGATTCATCAAAGATTTTTCTAGTATTGCCAAACCGATTACACAGTTGACTCAGAAGAATGCTCCATTTGTATGGTCTGAGGAATGTGAGACCAGTTTTCTTGAATTAAAGAAAAGACTGACCAGTGCACCGATTTTGACGATTCCATCAGGTACAGGTGATTTTGTGGTTTATTGTGATGCATCTCATCGAGGATTGGGTTGTATACTGATGCAGCGAGGGCATGTTATTGCTTATGCCTCGAGACAGCTGAAACCACATGAGACTCGTTACCCAATTCATGATCTTGAATTGGCGGCCATTGTCTTTGCTTTGAAGATATGGCGACATTATCTGTACGGTGAAAAGTTTGAGATCTATTCTGATCACAAGAGCCTAAAGTATCTGTTTTCACAGTCCGAGCTAAATATGAGGCAACGAAGATGGCTCGATTTATTGAAGGATTTTGATTGTGAAATCAAATATTACCCAGGAAAGTCCAATGCAGCAGCTGATGCACTGAGTCAAAAGGTATGTTCCTTATCCTTATCGACGATAGGTGTCTCAAATTTGATAGAAGACTGCTGTTTGTCTGGATTAGCTTTTGAAACAGATTGTCAGCCTCTGAGATTATGTGCAATTCGAGCTGAACCAGAATTGATAGTGAGAATCAAAGAGGCACAGAAAGTTGATCAGAACGTACAAAATTCGATTGTTATGGTCAGAGCTGGACATCAAATGGAGTATCAGCTTCATGATGGTATTTTGTATTTGAATAATCGTATTGTTGTTCCAAATGTTCAAATTTTGAAACACCGAATATTGACAGAAGTGCACAGCAGTCGTTTTAGCATTCATCCTGGTGGCAGGAAAATGTATAATGATTTGAAGACACAATATTGGTGGAAACAAATGAAATCTGATATTACTGAATTTGTAGCCAAGTGTCTGAATTGCCAACAGGTGAAAGCCGAGAGAAAGAAACCAGGAGGATTGTTACAGAGTTTGTCCATTCCTGAATGGAAATGAGATCACATTTCCATGGATTTTGTGACGCAGTTACCGAGATCCTCCAGAGGCGGTGATGCGATTTGGGTCGTGATTGATCGATTGACCAAATCTGCATGTTTTATTCCATACAAAATGACATACAGATATGACCAGATGGCCGATATTTATGTGCGAGAGGTGGTTAGATTGCACGGAGTGCCGAAGTCGATTGTTTCAGACCGTGATCCTCGGTTCACTTCGCACTTCTGGCAGAGTTTGCAGCAGGCTCTCGGTACGAAGTTACATCTGAGTACCGCATATCATCCACAGACTGACGGACAGTCAGAGCGGACGATTCAGACATTGGAAGATATACTTAGAGCTGTAGTGCTTGATTTTAGCACTAATTGGCAAGATGCCTTGCCTCTGTGCGAGTTTTCGTACAACAATAGCTATCAGACGAGTATTGAGATGGCTCCATTCGAAGCATTGTACGGAAAGAAATGTAGATTCTCTCTTTATTGGGATGATATCTCTGAGATTCCTGAGATTGGACATGATATCATCAGAGATATGACAGAGAAAGTGAAGCTGATTCGGAAAAGAATGAAGGCAGCACAGGACCGACAGGCCAAATATGCCAATGTTCGACGACGACCGTTGGTATTTGAGGCAGGAGATCGAGTATTCCTGAAGATTTCACCTTTCCGAGGAGTTGTCAGATTTGGCAAGAAAGGGAAATTGTCACCACGATACGTTGGTCCATATGAAATTCTCGAAAATATAGGAGATCGTGCCTACCGACTCGCCTTACCGCCTTCATTATCAGGAATACGTGATGTCTTCCATGTATCTATGCTGCGGAAGTATCTCCCCAATGATTCTCATATTATTCAGCCAGACAAGACCGAGCTGGATGAGACATTGAGTTATGTCGAAAAACCGATTCGGATTATCGATCGTAAAGAAAATCAGCTCAGAACAAAGACAATTCCGCTCGTGAAAGTGCAGTGGACTCGTCATGGCACTGAGAAAGCTACCTTGGAGACTGAATCAGACATGAGACAGGAGTTCCCAGAGTTATTTTGATGATGTGAGTCTATTATTTTAGTTTCTATTACTTTGACTGAGTTATTGTATTGATTTGATGGCATTTGATATGATTACCTGAGATTTCGATGACGAAATCATATCTTAGGGGGGGAGAAATGTAATGCCCGAGATGTGAGCTGGTAATCAACAATTATTAATGCATGATTTGATGTATTTATTGAAGACCGAACAAGAGACGTTGCGATTCGATTTTAGTTGCAAAATATATTATTGGGACAGCACAGACAGTGCACCCGCGGTTCAAAAGACAGTGCACCCGCGGTGGTTCATAGGAAATTTCTGAAGAGATACAGAACGGTCACCACACCCGAGCCATAAAATCTACCGCACCCGAGGTACAAAATAGCACCCGCGGTCGTTCTTTCTGAAATGTTGGTAGTGATCCAGTATGCTCAGCGCACCCGCGGTCCAAAGGGTAGCGCACCCGCGGCGAGACATGTTTTTTGAAAGGACGAGCCACATAGCTTTACCATGCAACTGATGTATATAAGTTGCAATTCTCTTCATTTCCTTTTCAAGAAAACGGAGAAAGGTTCAGGGAAAAGTTGTGAAAAATCCTTACACTTTTTGTGAAAGATCCGCCCGTCAGAATTTGAATCCGACTTCAGTACTGTGTTCCTATCAATGCATGCTACAACTGGACGTAAGTTGTGTTATGTTTTGATAGGTTTTGAAATTATGATGTTGTTGGAATCGAATACACTTCATATATGATGTTCTTAGCATGTTAGACATCGTAGAATCGAAGTCATATTGAGAAACAGATTGATTATGGAATTGCTATGATTTTCTGATCATATTGATTTGGAATCGGACAGATTTGGATTATGAATGAATTACAAATTGTATCGGATATGAGTTATGATTTTTAATTGATGTCTGTTGATTTGATATTGACGGGGATACTGAGATTGTGTCGTTATGCTGTTGATTTGACTTAAATCCAGATTAATCAGATTCAGTGTTGAATTGAGAATAGAACATTGATATTATGATTCTCGATATGTCGTTTCAGATTTACAGAGACAGTCTTGAGTTCAGAACTGATATTGCTTCAGACCGAGACTACAAATGAAAGGTATAAGTCAATGTGGTATTGGGACATCGACTCAAGTGGGATATATTTGAGTTTCCCTAAATCACATACTTATTATTATTATGTTCATTGATTTAAATTGATATGCTTGTTCTATTGATTTATAGAAAGCACGTATTAGATGAGTACTAGACGAGTGATATTGTGACAGAAGTACCTGATAGTGGTGGGATCGCCACGGGCACATTGCACGATGTCACAGGATAGGAAATCGGTGAAAACGCCAAAGTCTGTGACGGTTAGGCCAAGACACTGGATGCTTGGTTATATCGACGTGGATAGAATCAGAGTTTCTTCTATTACTGTTTGTCGATATGGAATGCCAATGTCTGGAAACCGGGATCCCTAGACTAGGATTGAGTCTAGTCTGAGCCGTGGAGTCACGAGTCAGATTTACGATTTCATATTGATTATGTTTCAGATTTTGACATATGTTACTGATAATTGTTACATGCTTTTACATTTTTTATATGATTGCATGTTCGTTGATTTATACTGGGATTATATTCTCACCAGAATTATCCGGCTGTTGTCGTGTTTGTATGTGTGCAGGACAACAGGTGGGACAGGATCAGGATCGAGGAGATGACAAGAGATCATGATTAGAGTGGAGACCACAGACTTTAATGTTGCTGTAGATAGGGTTTGAACACTTGATAACTAGTTGTTGAAACTTAGTCTGTAATGAATGTATGCTGTACAGGACTTGTACCTTATTTTATACTGATATGTATACTAGTATGATTTCCATTACATTCCTTATTTTAAAAAAAAAAATTAAATTAGACCATGTTTATTATAATTGATTAAATTTTCTCAATGAAAATTATGAACTTGATTAGCGTCCGGGTCCCCACATTTATGATTTTTATGTAATTATGATAAATACGTTGCATGCTTGGTTTAAAGAAAAAATTATGTATATGCATGCTTTTATTTAAGTGGTGAATATGATGACACGTTTTGAAACAAGGGAATTCGTTGTGACTGACGACGTATATGTCTATGATGACATGAGATATGAATAGCTGAGGCCAAGGCTCAATGGATGGGTAATGTTGTCGCTGATGTCCCCGCCGCCCAGTACCGTGGTTATACGTAGATGGATCCATCGAATAGAGCTGATACGAAAATCACAATTAATGAACTAAATTAAATTAAAAGAAATTAAATACATATACGATTACATGATGAGAAATGCTTTGACACGATATGATTTTATACGACACGTTTATGTTCATGCTTTTAAGTTCGCGAAATATATGTTGAGTATGATATTTTTCACAGCTGTGTGCCATGTATATGTACTTGTTATTTCTGGTACATGTGTGTTGAGTCTTTAGACTCACTAGGCGTGTGTGATGCAGGTACGGTGAGGGGACTGGAGGTGCCGAACTCTGAGTAGGCAGACCTGGTGCGATGACACGACCCCAGGACCGCATGTTTTCCGCATTATGTTTACGTATGATTTTGGATGAGTTTGGTTATTTTAAACTGCACTATTTTTACTGTAAAATTTTTACGATTATTTTAAAATGTTATTTCGAAAATGTGAGCTTTTATAAAATAAATAAATTAATATTTCCGTCTTTTAAATGAGTAGACGTTTCATGCATGCAGTCCGGTTACGTAGTTCGAATTTCCTAGAACTTACATTTACCAAAAGTTATAGCTCGTTTAATGGTATACTTCTAATCTTGTTAAACTATATAACACTCCAAAAAGTCAAGTTTCATATTTTAAGTGCCCTCTTAGCGAAGACAATCATTGAACCTCAATAGAAACCAATTTCTCAAATATGAAAATATCCACGTATACAAATTACTTTTGGTTTAATTACAAATATTTATATCTTTGTGAAATATCCAGATGGTTGAAAACTTCTCATGATTATTAAATTTTTGTGTTTACAAATCTTTAACACATATGCCTCTGAAAATAAATATGGACAAAGATGTTTATACTCAATATTTGAAAATATAGATATGTGTGTTTATAAGTGATACCCCATGGATGAGCCCATTATCTCTGGCCCATCCCTAGCCCAAATGGAAGACAGACCCATTAAGAGCCCAGGTATTCTCCTATAAATACAGGTTTGAGCGTACGATAATTCATTCAATATATTGTTTTCAGCAGCACCCTTAGCTGTTCTTCACTCATATCCTCAATCACTGACTTGAGCGTCGGAGGGGCTACGCCAGGACACCCTCTTGGCCCCCCTTCTAACGGTCTTATTCGTGATTTCAGGCTCGGGACAATTTTGCAACCTGCGTCTGTACTAGTGACACTTGCTGGAATCGGACCTTAAATTTCCCGTGAGTATCACTTGGCGCCGTCTGTGGGAAAGTTTGAGTTGAGACGTAGAGATGGTAGGCAAGAGAGGGAGTAGAAGAGTTAACTTAGCGTCATCGCGTCCGCAGAGGAGACCCGAACAATCTAATGTTGAGACAAGACAGGAACAACCGCGTCTTGAGACGAGGCCAGAACAACCTCGTCAAGAGACAAGAGCCGAGCAGTCCCATCACGAGACCAGGGCCAAGCAAAGCTGTCCCAATGAGAATGTGGGGAACTTGACCCTGGAACAATTGGGCCAATTTATCACCCGGACAGTGGATTTGGCTTTGAAGAGGAACCAAGATTCTATGTTTGTAGAGGAACAGGACACTCGTCAGGAGCGAGAAGAAAATGTTGAAGCCCACCAGAGCAGGGTTGAAGAGACATGGCCCCTCCAAAGTGGGGAGATTAGTGAGATGGGGGAGATGTGGAAGGAAATACAGATGTTGAGGTAGCAGGTAGGAAGCAGGTTGCCGGTACCCAAGAGAGGAAGTCCTTTTTCACTAGCCATCTTGGAAAAAGGGCTTCCTCTAAATTTCCGACAGTCAAACGTGGGAGAATATGACGAACATACGGACCCCGAAGAACACTTGAGGAGATTTAATAATGCGGCTATGTTGCACCAATATTCGGATGGAGTCAAGTGCAGGGTGTTTCTAGGCACGTTGGTGAGGTCTGCCCAGCAATGGTTTAATACCCTGCAGCCCAACTCCATACAGTCTTTCGAGGATTTTTCTACCACTTTCCTGCACTGATTTGCTAGCAACAAAAGGCACCAGAAAAATTATTTGAGCTTGTTCGTGATGAAACAGCAAGAGGCTGAAACCTTGCGAGAATTTGTCTAACATTTCAACAGTGCAGCGCTGGAGATACCGGCGGCTACTCCTGACATCATGATAAGTGTCTTTACACAAGGACTGAGGGGATGGGAGTTTTTCAAGTCGTTAGTCAAGAAGTCTCCATCAAGCTATGATGATCTTTTTGCTCGAGCTAAGAAATATGTAAACTTGGAAGATGTCCAACGGTACAGAAGGATGGAAAATCGGCCCGGAGGAAGTAGAGTTGAGGGAGCGGAGAGAGGAGGAAGAAAGAGGGGTGCGGGGGAAAGAGAGGAGGACAGAACTAGAAGTAGAGGACAATTCTCATCACATGTTCCTCTGAATAGGAATCGGGATAAAGTGATGGAGGTGAGGGAATCAGGGGAGAGGGGGGAGAAGTTGCAGAGGAATGAGAGCATTGCTCGGCCTCCGTCGCGGGGCAGACAAGAAGGGTCCTCGTCCGGAAGTGAACTGAGATCTCGCCCGTCTCATAGACAGGGTCGAGGTCCTCTATGGATAAATCAGAGGGTCGAGGAGCCGAGGAGAGAAGGTCGAGTTCAGAATGCCCCTCGGGAACCCGTTGAACCAAGGAGGAGAACGAATGAGGATAGCCACCTTACGAGGGGAATTATTCATATGATCTCGGGGGGCGCTACTGATGGAGATTTCGGGCGAGCTCGGAAAGCGCATGGGAGGAGGTTGGAAAACTTTGAAATATCTAAGGGTGCGGACCTACCCCAGGATCCTGTCATCAGTTTTGGACCGGAAGACCTCCGAGGCGTCGTGGCTCCACATAACGATGCCTTGGTGGAGACGGCCACCGTTGCCAATTACGATGTGGCATGAATCTTTATTGATAATGGAAGCTCTATTAATATCCTGTTCAAGAGCACTCTGGATCAGATGAAAGTGGAGGGATTTGAGTTCGAGCCGATCTCTACTCCTCTATATGGGTTTGCAGGACATGACATTCCGCCATTGGGTCAGATCGTCCTCGCTCTATCCTTGGGACATGAACCTCGACATATAACAAAGGTGACAACATTTACCGTGGTAGACATCCCATCCGCTTATAATGCAGTTCTAGGGAGGCCAGCCCTAAAGGATTTCAGAGCTGTAGCTTCCACCTACCATCAGAAGCTGAAGTTTCATGTGGGAAAGGTGGTCGGAGTCTTGTGCGGGGACCAGAAAATCGCGCGTAGGTGTTATGAAGGGATAGTGAAGGAAGATGGAAAGATGGCGCGGGTGGAAGTCAATATGATTAGAAGAGGAAGGAGTGGGTTGTTTGGGGAGAGGAAGGAGGTTCATGAGGTGATAGATGAAGAGCCTGAGGTTATAGCGCTCGGGACCGAGAATAAGATGCCCAAAATAGCCCCTGACCAAGACCCCAGTGTCAGGGAGGAACTCATTACTTGCTTACGGGCTAATCTCAGCGTGTTCGCTTGGTCAGCTCAAGAGCTCACCGAGACGGCCCCGGATGTGGCGGAGCATCGGTTGAACATCTTGCCGAATGCTCGCTCGGTAAAACAGAAGAAAAGACACTTCGGGCCGGAGAAAGATAAAGTTATACGGAAAGAGGTCGGTGAATTGCTGGAGGCTGGACACATTCGAGAAGTGCAATTCCCTACTCGGCTATCGAATGTCGTCCTAGTCCCAAAGAGTTCAGGGAAGTGGAAGATGTGTGTGGACTTTAGAGATCTCAACAAGGCATGTCCTAAAGATTGTTATCCTTTTCCCCGGATAGATCAGTTGGTGGACTCCACAGCTGGACATCAATATCTGTGCATGTTGGATGCTTATCAAGGGTACCATCAAATTCCCTTGGCTGTGGAGGACCAAGATAAATTGAGTTTCATCACCTCTGAAGGAACTTTCTGCTACGTGGTCATGCCCTTTGGACTAAAAAATGCCGGAGCCACGTATCAACGATTGATGGAGAGAGTCTTTTCTGAGCAGGTGGGAAATAATGTCGAAGTGTATGTGGACGACATCATGGTAAAGTCTAAGGATTCAACCCAGCTCATACCTGACTTAGTGGAGACCTTTTCCACCCTCAGGTCCTATGGGCTGAAGTTGAACCCTCAGAAGTGTATCTTTGGGGTGAGAAGTGGGAAGTTTCTTAGTTATATGGTGACAGAGAGGGGGATTGAGGCTAACCCCAAGAAGGTTCGAGCTATTCAAGACATGGTTTCTCCCCGAGGGTCGAATGATGTGCAGAAGTTGACAGGGAGGATCGCAGCACTGGCGTGGTTTATCTCAAGGTCTGCTCACAGAAGCTTACCGTTCTTCCGGACTTTGCGGAAGGTGAAAAAATTTGAATGGGATCCAACCTGCGAGAAAGCTTTTGAAGAGTTAAAAAATTACCTTGCTGAGCTGTCTGTCCTGGCCAAACCGGCAGTAGGTGAGCCTTTGTGGGTATATTTATCTGCCACCGAGGAAGCTGTGATTTCGGTCCTTGTCAAGCTGGAGGGATCAACTCAACATCCAGTCTATTATGTTTCACATGCAAACAAGGGGGCGGAGATAAAGTACTCAGGGTTGGAAAATTTGGCTTTAGCCTTGGTGATGACTGCGAGACGTTTGAGACCCTACTTCCTATCTCATCCAATTGTGGTGCTCACCAACAGCCCATTGGGGAAGATCTTAACTAATTCAGATATGTCTGACCGTTTGGTAAAATGGACTACTGAGCTGGGAGAGTATGACATCCAGTATGAGCCAAGAACAGCTATCAAAGAACAAGTCTTAGCCGATTTTCTGGCTGAGACAGTGCATCAGGAGAATGAAGACCCTTGGAAGGTGTATGTGGATTGTTCCTCGTCGAAAGATGGAAGTGGGGTGGGGATAGCACTGATTTCACCAGTTGGGGAGGAAGTGAAGTTAGATGTAAGGTTGGACTTTCGAGCATCAAACAATGAGGCAGAGTATGAGGCTGTGTTGGCAGGACTTCGAGCAGCCAGAAACGTGGGAGCTACCCAGGTAATTATTTTTTCTGACTCACAGTTGGTAGCACAACAGATGAAGGGAATGTATGATGTGAAAGATGAAAAACTTATTAAGTATGCTCAAGAAGTGGACAGAGTCAGAGAGAAATTCACAGAGATTACATTTGAACAAATTCCCAGGAAAGAAAATGAAAAGGCGGACACTCTAGCCAAAATGGCTGGGACAATGGGAAGTTGGAAGACTAGAGATGTGGTATTTCAAGTTGAACTCGCACCTCACACGAGTTCGCCCGCAGTTTAACAGGAGGAGAAGGATTGGAGGACTGACATAATTGATTACCTGAAAGAGGGAAAGCTTCCTGATAACCCTCGCGAAGCTCGTAAGTTGAAGACAAAGTGTTCGCATTATGTGATGGTCGGGGAAGTGTTGTATAGAACGTCTTTTGCGGGGCCGCTTCTTCGATGCTTGAGTTATCAAGAGGCTGATTATGTACTCCGAGAAGTTCATGAGGGGTGTTGTGGAAATCACCTGGGGGCTTATGCGTTGACAAGGAAGGTGCTGCTAGCCGGTTATTGTTGGTCCTCAGTGCTGCATGATGCTCAAGAGTTAGTGATGTCTTGTGATAGTTGTCAACGTCATGCCCGGTTGCATCACCGGCCGACCGCGATGATGAAGGCCATCACGGCCGCCTATCCTTTTGACAAGTGGGGAATGGATATTGTGGGGCCTTTTCCTATAGCTCCTGCTCAGAAGAAGTTCATATTGGTAGCAGTTGATTATTTTTCGAAATGGGTGGAAACAGAGCCTTTGGCCAGAATCACTGAGAATGACGTCCTGAAATTCCTGTGGAAGAATATAATGTGCAGATATGGGGTGCCTAGAAGATTGATATCTGATAATGGGAGACAGTTCCAAAGGGCTAAGATCCAAGCTTGGGGTAAAGAGATGAAGATCCAACAAGTCTTTACATCTGTAGCTTACCAGCAGAATAATGGGCAGGTGGAGGTGACTAATCGGACGCTGGTACGGGGTCTGAAAGTTTGACTTGGCAATGCTAAGAGAAATTGGGGAATGAGCTACCAAGTGTCTTATGGGCGTACCGAACGACTCCAAGAGAAGGAACCAAAGAAACTCCTTTCAGTTTGGTCTATGGTAATGAGGCAGTGCTCCCGGTTGAGATTGGGTTGGAATCGGCAAGGGTAATGTTTTATGACGAGGACAATGGTGCGAGACGCTCCACTGACCTTGATCTTTTGAAAGAAAAGAGAGAGGCTGCCACCATTCACATGGAAGCGTATAAGAACTGCATTGCACAGTCTTATAATCGGAGGGTCATTCAGAGAAACTTCCAGGTAGGTGACTTGGTCCTGAGGAAGGTTCAAGAAGAGCAGAGAGGAAAGTTGGATCCAAAGTGGGAGGGTCCCTTCATAGTTATCGATAGGCTGAGCTCTTGAGCCTATTACTTGGAGAGTGCGCAAGGCAAGGCGTTGAAGAGGCCTTGGAATGCTTATCACCTTAGAATTATTATTCTTGATTCTATCACTAATGCATTTTATTTTCTGAATTTTCCTATGTAATCAGTTGAAATTCAATAAAATCCAGTTCTTCTTTTCAATTCATGAATGTTGTTGTATTGTGAAGATGATAAAAATTAAATTTTCCTACTAGGCATCGCCTAGTAGAGGAGCAGAGTGCAGGAGAAAAATTAAATTTTCCCACTAAGGCATCGCCTAGTAGAGAAGCAGAGTGCAGGAGAAAAATTAAATTTTCCTACTTAGGCTGCGCCTAGTAGAGGAGCGGAGTAGGGGTGGGAAAAAATTTTATTTTCCTACTTAGGCTGCACCTAGTAGAGGAGCAGAGTGAGGGCGGGGAGAAATTTTATTTTTCCTACTTTGGCTGCGCCTAGTAGAGAAGCAGAGTGGGGGCGGGGAGAAATTTTATTTTTCCTACTTAGGCTGTGCCTAATAGAGGAGCAGATTTTGGAAGAAAAGAAAAAATTTTATTTTCCTACTTAGGCTGTGCCTAGTAGAGGAGCAGAGTTGGGAAGAAAAGAACAAATTTTATTCTCCCTCTAAGGCATCGCCTAGTAGAGAAGCAGAGGCGAAAAAGAGAAAAAATGTTTATTTTCCTACTAAGGATGCGCCTAATAGAGGAGCAGAGGCGAAGAAGAGAAAAAATTTTATTTTTCTAATTAGGCTGTGCCTAGTAGAGGAGCAGAGCTAGGAAGAAGAGAAAAAATTTTATTTTCCTGCTAAGGTATCTCCTAGTAGAGGAGTTACAGAGTGAGGGTGTTGAATTTTTATTTTCCTGCTAAGGCATCGCCTAGCAGAGGAGTTAGAGGTTGGGGTGTTGAATTTTTAATTTTCTGCTAAAGCGTGGCCTAGCAGAGGAGTTAGAGGGCAAGGATGATGAATTTTTATTTTCCTGCTAAAGTATCACCTAGCAGATGAGTTAGAGGGCGGGGGTGTTGAATTTTTATTTTCCTACTAAGGTATCGCCTAGTAGAGGAGTAGAGGCGAAGAAGAGAAAAAAATTTATTTTCCTACTTAGGCTGTGCCTAGTAGAGGAGCAGATCTGAGAAGAAGAGAAAAAATTTTATTTTCCTGCTAAGGTATCGCCTAGCAGAGGAGTTATAGAGCGAGGGTGTTGAATTTTTATTTTTCTGCTAAGGCATCGCCTAGCAGAGGAGTTAGAGGGTGGGGGTGTTGAATTTTTAATTTTCTGCTAAAGCGTTGCCTAGCAGAGGAGTTAGAGGGCAAGGATGATGAATTTTTATTTTCCTGCTAAAGTATCACCTAGCAGAGGAGTTAGAGGGTGTGGGTGTTGAATTTTTATTTTCCTGCTAAGTTATTACCTAGCAGAGGAGTTACAGAGCAAGGGTGTTGAATTTTTATTTTCCTGCTAAGGCATCGCCTAGCAGAGGAGTTAGCGCGTGGGGGTCTTGAATTTTATTTTTCTGCTAAGGTATCACATAGCAGAGGAGTTAGAGAGCGAGGGTGTTGAATTTTTATTTTTCTGCTAAGGCATCACCTAGAAGAGGAGTTAGCGGGTGGGGGTATTGAATTTTTATTTTCCTGCTAAGGCATCGCCTAGCAGAGAAGTTCACACTCTACCGATTTTATTCACCCTAGTGGTTTAAAATCATCAGTGATAAATTCAGAATAAGCGGTGAATGCAAACGCAAAATACTCAATATGGCCGAAAACGAGTTCGTACATACTAAAAGTGCGCAAATGAGAGATATAAACGTCATAAAATCCATAGTCGCATAATAATATGAAAAGTAAAGCAGTTCAGAAAATAGCAGAATATGGCCAGAAGGCATACAATGTCTGCATAAATGAAAAATAACATAAGTAAAGAAGCTCGGTCTAAGAATCGGGTGGGAGACTCGCTATGAAACCCTCAATGTCGATGAAGTCAGTAGGGGCGCCTGGCGGAGGATAGCCCTGAGCCTTGAAGAGGCCGACTGCACCCTCGAAACCCACCTCCAGGAAATGATAAGCTTTAGGGGCACAGATCTCGTTGAACTCCTCTGACTTGAGGAATTTTTCCTTAAATGAAGAGGCTTCGGAAGCATGTTGCGCCTTGGCGTGCTTGAGGTCCCTTCGGATTTGTGCTGCTTCAACTCGAGCATTCTTTAACTCTTCCTTCAGCCTATGGTTCTCCTTTGCGTGGTCCTCTGTCCGCCACTGATGCTCCTATTTCTCCTTCAGAAGCTCATCACCTCAAGCTTGGGACTCCGAAAGCTCCTTAGCATGCGTCACTTTCATCTCGTCAATAGTAACCTGGAGCTGTTCGCGAAGGGCCTTGCCCTCGCGTAAGTCTTGGCAGGCAGTAGATCGAGTGGCGTTAGCGCGCTCAACCAACTCCCCTACGTACATCATGCCCTGAATAAGTAGACAAGAGTAAAAAGACGACAAGGAAATCAAACATGTATTGGACATCAATCTAGGGACTAGAAGGAGAAATATACCTCAGTGATACAGCTGCATGTCCGGCAAGTGAGTTCAGACCACCACAGTGAAGTCATGAACACTGCATCCGTGTCGGAAGGAAGATGATACATTATCTTCTGAGCCAGATGAGTAGGACCCCGCCCCACGATGGCCGAATCCAGGGTGTATAGAGGATGTACCCCCGATTCCGGAAGAGCCCCCTCATCTGACCCGGACCCTTCTGTAGAAGAGACCGATACGACTGAGATCTCAGAAATCTTGCGCTTACCATGTTGTGGGACTGACGGGCTAGGATCAGTGGACGCCTTCTTCTTACTAGATGGAGGGGGGACTTAGCTCGAGGAGGTGGAGAGGAGGCTCGTTTTGGGGCGGAAGAGGATGAGCCTTCCTTCTTCTTCACATCAGTAGGGGAGCTAGCAGATCTCTTCGCAGTAGTAGAGCAAGAACATGTTTTCGTCTCCTCAGCAGCATAACAATCTCCCTTTATGCCCATCGTGACTGCTGGAACGACTGACTTCTGGGGGGCGGAGGATGAACTCCCAGCCTTCTTTTTCGCAACCTCGCGAAGCAATGCGGCATTCATGATTCTAACACCTGCAAATAAAAACAGTGAACCGAATGAGAATATTATCAAAGAACACAATAAGCAAAAGAGAGACAGAAAGGGTGAAGAGATGAGAATATCTACCGGCATCCTCCTTCAGCTTAATTTTCGAGGGACTTAACCCGGCATGGCACAGGAGATCTTCAGATAGAAGTTGGGGAATGCTAAAGCATCGGTCTCCTAGTACACTCATTATCTGCAGATACTCCTTATCTTTTTTGTAACCCTTGGAAAGTTTAGGCTTGGTGAAAGTAGGGTACCAATCAGTATAACAAGTCAATTCGTTGGGTGGCTGGATAAAGAAGAAGTTTTTTTTCCAGTCCTTCACATGACTAGGAGCCCCCTCGAAAAGCTTATGGCTAGACCGAGAAGTCACATAAAAAGGTCCTTCTTTTGATCTGGACAGAACTAAGAAGTAGGAGAAAGTGGTGCAATTCAAAGAGAAGTCTATGGTCCGGAATAACACAGCGAAACAGCTTATCAAGCGGAGAGCATTGGGAGTGAGCAGACCTAGATGCACCTGATAGTACTTGCTCAATTCTTGGAGGAAATCGCACAAGGCAAAACGAAGACCGGCATCAAGGTGGTGCTGAAAGAAGGTGTAGCAGCCCTTGGGAGCTAGATAGGGTCGGTCCTTAGAGGTAGGAATGATGATCTGATGGGAGGGAGGAATGTGCCACAAAGTCCTAAGCTTTGACTCGCTACTAGGAGGGATGTGGGATGACAAATGACCGTACCATAAGTTATCTGCGTCAGATATGTTCATCTGTTGTGTCACATGGCGAATTTCCTTACCAAAACGGCTATGAGTGGTGACTTCCTCCTCATGAGAATCAAGGTTAAATTCAGGATCAGCTAGGGAACTCTTACTCTGGCTAGACTCGCTAGACTCTCTAGACCCGCTAAACCTCTCGGAGTCACTCTAGGAATTAAACTCGAAATCAGATGAAGACATGGGTGCTAAGGATAATTAAATAGATAGGGGAGAAAACTGACTCGGATGAGACGTGAAAAAATACTCAAGGAATAAGATCGCGAGAGCGAGTAGGTGATGAGCACGAGGGCGTGCCTGCCGAGGGCTCGAGCGCGGGCTAGCGTGCGGGCGTGCGGGCTGGCGTGGGTGAACTGCGCTTGGGCGAGCGTGAGGCCGGGCGAGCGGGAGGCGGTGCAAGGAGCGAGCTGCGCGCTGGGGCGAGCGCTCGTGCGGGACGAGGGTGTGCCGGGAGAGCGTGAGGCGCTCAGGCAAGGCGAGGGGAGAACTGCGCTCGGGCTAGCGTGAGGCGTGGCGAGCGGGAGGCGCTGCAAGGGGCGAGCTGCACAAGGGGTAGTATGCGCGCTGGGGCGGGCGCTCGTGCGGGGAAAGGGTGTGCCGGGCGAGCGTGAGACGCTCGGGCGGGGCGAGGGGAGAAATGCGCTCGGGCAAGCGTGAGGCGGGGCGAGCGGGAGGCGGCGCAAGGGGCGAGCTGCGCGAGGGGCAGGATGCACGCTGGGGCGAGCGCTCGTGCGGGGCGAGGGCGAGCCGAGCATGGAGGCGATGTGCTGCGGAGGGACTGTGGGCGTAAGCGAGGGTGTGCTCGGGCGAGGGGGCGAGGTGCTTGGGATGGGCGAAGGGCGAGGCTAAGATGTATGGGCAAGGTTGAGAGGTTTGGGCGAGCGTGTGGGCAGGATGTAGGGGCGCGGCGGGCAGCGAGAGGCGAGCGTGGTGATGGTGCGTGCGTCCTATCGAGTGTGGTGATGGGTTGCGTGAGCAGGGCGTGAGCGTGGGTGAAAAATTCGGTATGGGTGAAGTGAGAATGAAGTGAGGAAGGAGCCTATATTTATAGGGGGAGCCCAAATCTTTCCTTTTAGAACAGGATTGCAATTTGATATCTTTCCTTTCAGGACAAGATTGTGATCTGATATCTTTCCTTTCAGAACAAGATTGCGATTTGATTTGATATATTTTCTTTCGGAACTTGATTACGATTTGATGTGTTTCCAAATTTTTGGAGACTGACGAACGGCAGAAAGATAGTGCACGCCATCACCCTTGCGAATGATTATTTCTGAAGAGCTTTTGGGGGCGTTGCTGCCAAACCCCCATGACCTGACCGGGCAGGTCGATCCCCGTAATTTTTGCAGCGATAATATCGTTCGTTGACGACAAACCAAGTAAGTTTCTCTAACACGGTATGCCTTCGTCGCTGGTAAATCGAGGACAACGCAATTAATCGAACTTCGAACCTATGATTCAGTTCGACTCAGGAGGGGGAGACTGGTGATACCCCATGGATGAGCACATTATCCCTGACCCATCCCTAGCCCAAATGGAAGACAGGCCCATCAAGGGCCCAGGTATTCTCCTATAAATACCAGGTTTGAGCGTATGATAATTCATTCAATATATTGTTTTCAGCAGCACCCTTAGCTGCTTTTCACTCATATCCTCAGTCACTGACTTTAGCGTCGGAGGGGCTACGTTAGGATACCCTCCTGGCCCCCTGCTAACAGTCTTATTCGTGATTTCAGGCTCGGGTCAATTTTGCAACCTGCGTCTGTACTAGTGACACTTGCTGGAATCGGACCCTAAATTTTCCGTTAGTATCAATAAGAGATTTAAAAATATGAGAAGTTAGTGGATGAATTTTCTTGTAGAATTTTAAGACTCCGAGAGATTTTAATATGATAATGTATGCAATTTACCCAATTATTTTAAGTGGCCACCTATTTTTTTAAAAAAACACCTTCTCATAAACTCCCAATGACATTAAATTTCGTGGATAAAATCTCTGATCAACACACTGCCGTACACGTGTACGATTGGATTTTGTTTTATTCACTGGCATTTCTGATTCTGACGGTGGGCAGATGAAAATTGCTTACTCCACTCTCCTTCCTAATCGGAGACGAAGGAATTTTGTCGGTCCACTGAATTGGGCCGGCTATCCATACAAGTGGGCCCGTTAATGACCCATGTGGTTACTATTTAACAAAAAGGAAAAGAAAAGTGTTGTTTATAGAACAAATTTAAAAAAAAAATTTAAGGATTTGTGATATTTTATTTTCTGTATAAAATATAACGGTTCAATTTTTTCAGTCAACTAATTTTTTTTATATTTTACATTTTGTGGTAGTTCTTAAATATCTCATGGACAGAGTAGTTATTAATGTAGGATAACTAATTTTATTTTAAATATTTATTGTCGTTTTTTTAATTCTTTTGGAAATCATAAGTGAAATATAGAAAATACTCATCGTTAAACGCTACGAATAACGTGATTCAACATCGTTGTTTAATCTCGTATCTGAATCAAATTTTATATTAATTAGAGTTTTAAAAAAAAGTTACGTTATTTTTATATTTCAATTAATCATCACATAGCGCTCGCGAAACAATTACATATATTTTTACAAAAAAATATACCGATTTCGTAGAGAAGAGTGAAAACTATTCAAGCCGATTTACTCGATATTTTTTTTCATTTTGTATTTGTATTACTACACCAAAATTTGGTACCAAAGTAATGAAGTGACTACATAGCCTTTATTGCAAGTCACTACTTACTTTCCTAGTTGTTGAACTAATTAATATTTCATTTAATAAAATAAGTAGTGCGTATGATGTAAAATGAACTAACAAATTAAATTTTAGGGGAATTTGGTTCCCATAATCTATTTTAATTTTATGTTTCTTTCTGGTTATTAAAAGATAAATAATATTTTGGAATATTGGTTAAAAATTTTAAAAAAATTACATGAAAAAATATTTAATAAATCTTATTAAATGATTTGATTCAAAACTTTGATTTTTCATATATAATATCACATCCTCAAATCGAAGTGAGAATGTGTAATTTTTTCAATATCTTTAACATATGGTTGGATGTATAATATAAGATTCATTCACTGTCTTTTCTTTGTTCAACATTTGAGTCGATATCTACTATTAACTATTGATATTGTCAAAAATTGTGATTATCCGAATTACTCTACTGGTTCGTAAATGGGTCCAAGTTGCTGGTGGAGAGAAATCTTTGTGGGTTATCACATGCGTCACAAACAAACGTCAGAGACGTCGGGATTTACCCGGCGTAGACACTCTGACGCTCAAGTGTGAAAATAATTCAAAAATGTTAATTGAAAGCTAAAAAGTTTAAGCATAAAATTATCCTCCTTTGAATAATGAGAATCCTCTCCTATTTATAGATTTTTTTGGAGTGTATAGTCGGCTTGGGCTTTTATAATTAATTGTGGACTTGGACTTTTATAATTAATAATTTGGGCCTCAATAATAAATTGAATAGTTAAATTGAGTCATTACTCATCAACTATAATTTTCAATTTATCAAAATAATATTATATTATTTTCTTTAAAAATTGAATAGAGTATATATTTTTTGTTTATAAATCAAATATTATATGGATTTAAGGTATTAGAACACGTAATCCATGGATCGCGCTTGCTAATTAACTAAAATATAATCAGATTAATATTAAATTTTTAGAGTCGATAGGAAAGTAACTAAACTAATGAATCAAAGAATATTTATATATATATATATATATATCAATTCAAATATTTAATAAATAAAGAATCGTAAAAGTTTAACAATATTTTAAAAATTAATAAATCAACATACCAAAAAAGAAAAGAAAAAGCACATACCAAAGTTTTAATTTGAATTTCAATTTATTAATGAGATTACAATTAATATGGTGTACATTTTTTCTTGTAATTAAATAATTTTATATGTAAAAATTTTTTGAATACATTTTAAACGAATATTATATTTAAGGGCCCTAAATTATGTAAATGTGATACGACCATTAGATAAAGTTATATTAATAGGAGATCGAACCGGTAGAGTACAACTCCTTGCGACGTTATTATAATTTGATATCTCAATTAATAGGACTTTACTACTTTTACACATCCTATTGTCCACATTGTAACGATTGTAAAATTGCAATTTTGATCTCGTAAATTTTTTCATTTTATAATTTTGGTTCTTCGTGTTTTTCAAATTTAATTTAGTCCAAAACGATTTTGGTTGTTTTTCCGATATGTTGACGTACCGCTGACCTGGTACCAAATGACACTCGGGTATGCAGTTTCACATCAGAATTCTCAACGAAGAATCTAAAACTTGAAACATACATGACTAAAACTCAATGTTGACAATATAGACGACCGAAACTATAAAGATATTAAACACAAAGAACAAAAATTGCGATTTTTCCTTGATCACAAATGACATTACATATGATCGATTGTGGCATCCGGTTTAGGAATTCATAATTATTCCCTTACTAAGTGCCACATTTTCTACAATCTTTCTTTATTGAACTGCTATATTTATTTTTTACTATTATTATTATTAACAAGATATTGTAGATAAAAAAATTTAAATATTTTCTACTATCATTTAAAGATTATCTACAAATATTTACACTCTTATTTCAAATATGTACAATTATTTTACAACGGAAGTTCACATTTATTTATAAACATATAATCCAAACTTTCAAATTCTCTTATTTCAGCTTCAGTTATTTTTCCCTTGTTCCAATTCTGGGGTTCCTGTGTCTGGAAATTACAATAGACGAGAAGAAACAGATGGTTAAGTATTTGAGGACTTAGTGAGTTTAAATTAATATATAACTTTTAAATAAATTAAAATAGCGATTCATCATAATTATACATGAAGCAATATGCATAACAATTTAGATGTTAAGAATGCTATGCAATGGAATAGTAAATAAATGAAAATTTCATAAATTAACATTGGCGGTTCTAATTGAGCACTTTTTACGAGCCGAATGAACCATTCTCCGGACCGAAATATTCGGTGCGCGTTGTTCAGATGAACAATATACCCGGGAATTTTGACCCGTTGTTCATTGGACTCATTTTCCGGGTCGAAGCCACGTTGTCCAGTGGACTCAATTTCCAAACCGAAATCTGTTGTCCATGACTCTATTCATTAATGGTATATCAATCCATTCATAAATATGCAAGAAAATATATCAGTAGTTGAAATGAATTGTAGATGATATTTGAACATTAAATAAATACTATTGAAATTTCCATGCCAAATGCCAAAGGCTTTAATAGAAAAATAAATAGTAATTTTCTCACCTGATAACTTACAGTTTAGGCTTGATTAATAATCAGATTTGTCGGAGCAAGTCCTAAAAATGTATTATGAATGATATTTATATGTTAGAGTTTTTTAAGTAACTAGCTAATCATTTCCAGATTATTTTTTTTGTTCAAAATTTAACCCAGTTGATTTTACTTAAGTTTGCAAAATTCATATTAATTAGAATATATCTCCAAACATTACGAAAGTTGGCCAAAAAGTCGGAAATATCACCAAGAATGTTCGGCCACCGGAAAATCGCCGATCTAGCGGCGCGTGTACCGGTTCCGGCCACGCGCGGCCGGCTTTTTTCCAGATTATGTAACTTTTGAAGATCTTTAATTCTTCTTTTGAAAGTTTTGTCAAATTCCTAACCCATCAATACCAGATTTAAATATCGTCGTATGGCTAACTAAGGTACTCCGGCATTCCGAAAATGTTAGTTCCGACAATATTTTGGGACGACGGACGGTATGTACCTTATCTATACAACAAGAGGTACAAGCTTTATGTTCAAGTCAACCTCTCGTTTGGTGTGTAGCTATAAGAAAAATGAGCGAAAAGTATCTAGCTTGAATACGGGATACCGTTGCCGTTTTGCGGAATATCTTTGTTTGATTTTCTTGTTTTTGACCGATTCTTTTACGTCACCTTCAGTGCTATATTGCTTTACTATATGAGGTGAATAGTTGGTGATTTATTGGGATTTTTCAGAAAGAGTATAACTTTTTTCTTCTATTTTATTCCCTTTTTTCCTTCCCTTTTCTTCCTTCCTTCGTTCTTTCTTTGGTTGGTCTTTTCGGTTGGTTTTTTGTGAAGAGAGGAGATTGTAACGACCCGAAAATCAGATTACGTATAAGCCATGCATAATTTCTATTATTTAAATTAAATATGAAGTTTTAAATCATGATTATTTATTTTAAAGATAGATGTTTAGTATTATCTTTTCAGGATAAATACGCGAGGCCAGACCGGAGTTTGGAGATTTGAGATAAGATTAATAATAAGACAAATATTCCTAAATTTAATTTAAGTCAAGAAATAATTTAATTTGAAGAAAAAGAATGTTTTAGGATTTATTAAATTAATGGGAGTCAAATTAGTAAATAAATTGTATTAGATTCAATATTTGATTAAAGTTTAAGTAAAATGGGTAAACAATTGGGGATGAACTAATATAGGGTAAATATATTCAAGAAATTAGACATAGCATTTAAACATTTAAAATGAGGTCATGTATGCCATGCAAAAGTTCTAAGCAAGATGCTAAACTAAATTAATTTGTTAATGCATTAAAATAAATATAATGAAGGTTTAAAATCTTAAACAATTAAAATGCAAGGTTTAAATAAAAATATACAATGCAAATTAATAATAATGACCAACATTTAAAATATTTCAAAGGTTGATAACTCTCCATTCAAACTATCTCTAATTACACTTCATGGTGTATTCATGTCCTATTCTAATTCTCTAATTAGTAGGAAATTTAAATGCAATAAAGCACCTCATTTCTCCCCAACTAATTTACTAGAAAATGAATGAGACCATGCAGCAAAGAAATGAGAAAAAACCAACGGCAATAAGGAGTGAAGGAGAAGCAATTCAAACCCATTCAAATTTACCACTAAATGTTTTTTTTATAGTGCATTCATTTCCCACTTTTAAACTCCATAATTAGGGGTAATACATGTATCATAATTCTCTTTGAAGCTCCTCAATCCCTTCATGCTAACAACTAAAACGTAAACAACAGCAAGAAGAAGAGAAAAGAATCGGCAGAAAAAGGGAATCAAAATGCATTTCAAATTCCATTCAAAGCTTCACTTGTAACTCTCATTTTAAGGCATATATTGTCACCTTTAACGCCTATTAAATCAATCACCATCCTTGCCTACATCCCCCACAACCCCACCTTCGAAATTACAGAAGAAAGCATCAGCAAATAATCGAGAATAACAGCAGCTGAACAAGAAGGAAGCCAACTCCGATCCCGTCGCGTCGCATTGTCGTTTTGATTTGTTTTTCTTCAAAACAAATTCAAGGCATGTATATATTGTTTCTTTGCTCTTCAATCAAGTCCTATAAATATTTTTAAGCATTATATGTTCAGGATTTATGAGGTAAAAACGAAATTTTGACAGCAACAACACAAAAGTTTCTGCACAGATTTTTCGGCTTACTCTTTGTGACTCACGGTTTTGAATTGTTTGGTGCTTCAGGAGGTTGTATCGTTTTCCAGGCACAAAAGGCTGCATTTAGGAATAAATTAGAATGTGTTAGGATGTTTTTGGGTCAATGGTTCAATTCCATACAAGCATAACAAAGAATTTACAGCAACATTTCCATGAGTTACAATTTTGTGTCAAAGTTTCTGTCATTGGGTGTTTAAAGTGGGAGTTCGAATCTTGGCTGTCTTAGGGACTGTAGCCATGGTTAGAATCATCCCTTAACATGTCTAGAACGTGACCAAGGTGTCCTTTCCAAGCCTGGTACACGGATCCTTCAGAATTTCACAACAACAACACAAATGCATTTCGGTTTCTTCAAATTCTGTGTATATGCCCTTTCGGTTTTTGGATGTTGTGTGGATTATGGTTGGCTCCTAGCCTGTATCCATGGTTCATACAACACTTCATCATGTCTAGATCGAGCCATGGTTGATGAAATGGCCACTGGAACGACCCACGACAGTAAAACAACTCAATTCATTTCATTGCACAGATTTGGTGCACTCGGTTGATACCTTCGGTTGTCTTAGGTAATGGCGTGGGTTGTGGTTGGCTTTTAGCCCTTAGCCATGGTCCAAGCCATGCCTTAGAATGTTGGTAAGAGTCTCTGGTTGGTGGTTCAAGCCAATGGTCATGAAATTTCGAATTTTTCCCCTCACACGTGCAATAGCAGCTGCTGTAAATTCTGTTGGTGACAGCAACTATGAGTTCGGTTTCATGAGGTGGTTTGAGTCCTTGGTTGGCTTTTAGCCCATGGCCATGGACTGAACAGTACCTCAATGAGTTAGGAAAGTCATGTTTTTGGCCATTCGTGATTCGGTCGAGTTTAGAGGTCGTACGAGAATTTACGGTGAAAGGTGCCAAAATGACTCTCGAAAGAGCGTTTTATGTTTTTGGATTCCTTTCACTCATTTTCGTGTTTTACAGTTATTATGCTTATTTTTCAGTATGTTTGGGGTATTTTTAATCATGGTTAAACGTCGGTTTAATGTTGGTTCGGGTTGGTACGAAGCCATGGTTAAAAATCGAGTTGTTGGTCCGAATCGTCTCGTTTTTGGTTCTATTGTTAAGATTTTATCAAGTTAAGATTTATTTCATGTGTCACATATTAGTAGTAAGTCGCAGCAAGCCTGGGAACGATCCAACTCATCCAGTAAAAAAAAAATTAAGGTTATAATTATATTACGTGCATAAAAATATAAAATGTTTATTTTTGAGATATATGCGATATGTCTTGTGGCCACCTTATGCTTATGGGTTTGGAAGTCGGTAGGAACAACCGAGGACCTCTCCGCCCGGTGACTTACGACCGGTTTATGATTATGTATGGGTACGGACATCCAGTCCAAGGGCTGTGATTGATCTCTACCGCCCGGTATACTGTGGTTTAGTCTGATCAGGCGCTTACGCTATGTTATGGGCCACTTGCTTAGAAACATTATCTCTACCAGAAAAATTATGATATGTTATGACATAGCTCTATTGAGCTAAGCTTTTACGTATGAATTTTCAGATATGCACGTAGTTATAATTATTCATGATACGCTTTTCACCGTACGCTTTACGATACATTATTTTTACGTTGCATGCGATTTTATGATATATTTACTTGTTATTCACGATATATACATGTTGAGTCTTTAGACTCACTAGACTTGATTGTTGTAGGTGTTGATGAGGTCGAGGCCGCGGGCGGAGACCAGTGAGCGATCTTGGGACAGCAGTAGTAAACTCGAGGACCTCATGATTTCATGATTTAATTTATGTACATTTTATTATTCAAACTCAGTTTTAATACGTTGGATTCTTTTTAAGTTGATGTTTACGTTGAATTATTTTTAAATTGTTGGTTGAAAACAATATTTGCTTCCGCTGTTATTTTAAAGTTAAAATTATTTACATGTTTACTTTAATTAAATGGGACAAGATAATTATTTATTTATAAAATTTTTAATAATTCCGCAAAATTACGAATACGAAATACGGGCCTTGACAGTTGGTATCAGAGCCTATGATCTTGTAAAGGGTTGTACTACTACTGCTCTCGAGAAGCTCATGAAGTCACGTCTTCGGTCTGTAAGTTTTACATTTACGCATTTTATTTAAAGCATGAATTATTTTAACAACATGTTTTCATGAAATGTTTTTACGTTCAGATTTTAATTGTTCAGTGTTTATTTAAATAAAAAAAATAAATTATGGAATTATGCATGTTGGGTACGTTTGAAATTGGACATGTCTAAGAATTCGAATATTGGGCTTTAGGAGAGGTTGAAAATGATTTGACTATATTAATTTTTAGGTCAGTAGTGTTAATGTTCTCCTTATGGGTTATAAGTTAATCTTGAAAATTATGAATACTTTTGAGACTTGTAGAATTTCTAAGAAATTATTAATGGTTCTTGGTTACTAGTCGAGCAAATTTTTGAGGATTTCATATAAGCAATAGCGATTCGAAGACTACGACAATCTTTAAGATTATAAATGTACAATTTGAGGATTTTAAGTATCTATGAAAATGTAAGATTAATTATGAGAATTTATTTAGGATGCATGCTCTACCTAGTTAGATTTAAGGATGGAATTGCATGAATTGAGAATTTTAGGGACCTAATTGTAATAACTAATAATTTGAGGACCTAAGTGGAAAAAAAAAATTCTAAGGGACTATTTTCGAATTTACCAAATTTTGGGGATTAAATTTTGAGTTCGAGAATCTAAAAGTTTAATGAGGTAAAGATGGAAAATTTTATGGGGACAATGATGCAGATTTCGAAGAGTTGTGGGGCCAAAATGTAAATTGGGAGAACTGTAAGGGTCAGGTTGCAATTTTCAAAATTTTAAGGATTAAATGCGAACTTTTGAGGAACACTTGGGATTTTAAGTATTTATAGAAATGTAAGACGTGTTATGGGAATTAATTTTGGGTTTAATAAACTTAAGACTATTGAACCTTATGATACGGGAAATCTATAAAATGAAATTGGAAATACTGAGTACTCATGGGTAATTGTGGAAATTTCGAGATTTAGAAAAAAAAAAATTGGACGATATTCGAGGAAAGTAAGAATTATTTTTACAATTTTAAGAAATTTGAGAACTTATCTAGTAGTAAGTGAGAATTGAACGGTTTCAATGGTAGGAATTTTCGTTTATTTAGGCTCGAAGGAAATATAAAATATTTAGATATTTGGATTATAATGTTATAAGGAATGGTAACCAAGGACATTGTAGGATGAATCAATCTTAGGCACGAAAATTTAGGCGTTAGTGAAATCATGTTGTGGCAAATTAAGGATTTAAAGTGATGCCGATTTAAGGTAAAATTTGATCGGTTAGTTAAGTTATAAGGATAAACATTGAGTTAGAATTTTTTTGGGAATTTAAGTTTGATGTGTCGTAAGTTTTAACCAGGATCTTAACAGTTAGAATTATACCTTTGGGGGAATTTGATTTTTCTAGAAAGTTGAGTATGATGGATGGTTAGGTTACTCGATATACGCATGTAAGAATTGAATTAGACACCTTATCTTGAGGAATTTTGAAAGTCATTAAGAAATTTGGGACTAAGCGGATATGTGGGCTGGAGTTATACTATCTAATATTATTTGGGTTGCATAAGCTTGAATTCAAGATTTATAAGATAGGTGTTCATACATAAGTTTTGGGTGAAATAAAAAAAAAAAGAATTAGAGGCGTTCAACATAGAGTACCAATGAACTAACATTAAGATTTTAATTGAGTGAGAAATCCGAAATCTTGATATGGGAATTTTAGAACTCTATGGGTGATATGAGCGAAGTTGAATTATTAGAGTAAATTTATCGCTAACATGAGATAACTTATTAAGTTTTATACACTAGATTTAATTAAGCATTGATGATACTTAAGAATGCAACATTTGTTTCAATGAGGAAAGTCCAGAGTCTTAGGCCTCAACTATATTGTATTTGGAAAGAAAATGGTTTAAGCATAAAATTTAGACTTGAAGGGCTTTAAAATATTGGTAGAAGGTCGATGTTGTATAATTGGATTTTATGGATTAACGTTATTTGAGGTTTAAGATTTGCAACAATTTTATATTTTGGGTATACTCGTAAATAGTTAAGTTATATAAGTTTGGGCTGTAAGATAAAGATTCGATTCAAGGATCTTAAACTAATTTTGTTATGGAGCTGAGATAAGATTTAACTTTTAAGTGTATCACCAAGGATAGAAGTTGATCAGTAACCTTTGGTGCTAAGAGTCTTTAAGTTGAACTGCGTAAATGCTAATGTAATAGATCGTTGAACATTACGGGTATAGTATAAGGAAGGTAAGACATGAAAAGTTTGAACCACCAATTCTAATATTGGGAACGATGAGAAAATTCAGAATTCGAGGTCATCGTAAAGTAAAGCTAAGCTACCATAAGTCGTTTTAAGTTGCGATTCGCAAATGCGATTTTTGGTAGGCAATCTAATTAAGATTGAAGAAACGTAAGGACGGCCTATGACTTAATTTTTATCAGAGTAGCGCAGCGGTAGCGTGGTTTTTGGGATAATAGAATTAAGAATCTAAACTTTTGGATTATCGAGGATTAGCGAATTTCGGGGACGAAATTCAATTTAAGGGGGGAAGATTGTAACGACCCGAAAATCAGATTACGTATAAGCCATGCATAATTTCTATTATTTAAATTAAATATGAAATTTTAAATCATGATTATTTATTTTAAAGGTAGATGTTTAGTATTATCTTTTCAGGATAAATACGCGAGGCCGGACTGGAGTTTGGAGATTTGAGATAAGATTAATAATAAGACAAATATTCTCAAATTTAATTTAAGTCAAGAAATAATTTAATTTGAAGAAAAAGAATGTTTTAGGATTTATTAAATTAATGGGAGTCAAATTAGTAAATAAATTGTATTAGGTTCAATATTTAATTAAAATTTAAGTAAAATTGGTAAACAATTGGGGATGAACTAATATAGGGTAAATATATTCAAGAAATTAAACATAGCATTTAAACATTTAAATTGAGGTCATGTATGCCATGCAAAAGTTCTAAGCAAGCTGCTAAACTAAATTAATTTGTTAATGCATTAAAATAAATATAATGAAGGTTTAAAATCTTAAACAATTAAAATGCAAGGTTTAAATAAAAATATACAATGCAAATTAATAATAATGACCAACATTTAAAATATTTCAAAGGTTGATAACTCTCCATTCAAACTATCTCTAATTACACTTCATGGTGTATTCATGTCCTATTCTAATTCTCTAATTAGTAGGAAATTTAAATGCAATAAAGCACCTCATTTCTCCCCAACTAATTTACTAGAAAATGAATGAGACCATGCAGCAAAGAAATGAGAAAAAACCAACGGCAATAAGGAGTGAAGGAGAAGCAATTCAAACCCATTCAAATTTACCACTAAATGTTTTTTTTATAGTGCATTCATTTCCCACTTTTAAACTCCATAATTAGGGGTAATACATGTATCATAATTCTCTTTGAAGCTCCTCAATCCCTTCATGCTAACAACTAAAACGTAAACAACAGCAAGAAGAAGAGAAAAGAATCGGCAGAAAAAGGGAATCAAAATGCATTTCAAATTCCATTCAAAGCTTCACTTGTAACTCTCATTTTAAGGCATATATTGTCACCTTTAACGCCTATTAAATCATTCACCTTCCTTGCCTACATCCCCCACAACCCCACCTTCGAAATTACAGAAGAAAGCATCAGCAAATAATCGAGAATAACAGCAGCTGAACAAGAAGGAAGCCAACTCCGATCCCGTCGCGTCGTATTGTCGTTTTGATTTGTTTTTCTTCAAACAAATTCCAGGCATGTATATGTTGTTTCTTTGCTCTTCAATCAAGTCCTATAAATATTTTTAAGCATTATATGTTCAGGATTCATGAGGTAAAAACGAAATTTTGACAGCACCAACACAAAAGTTTCTGCACAGATTTTTCGGCTTACTCTTTGTGACTCACGGTTTTGAATTGTTTGGTGCTTCAGGAGGTTGTCTCGTTTTCCAGGCACCCAAGGCTGCATTTAGGAATAAATTAGAATGTGTTAGGATGTTTTTGGGTCAATGGTTCAAGTCCATACAAGCATAACAAAGAATTTACAGCAACATTTCCATGAGTTACAGTTTTGTGTCAAAGTTTCTGTCATTGGGTGTTTAAAGTGGGAGTTCAAATCTTGGCTGTCTTAGGGACTGTAGCCATGGTTAGAATCATCCCTTAACATGTCTAGAACGTGACCAAGGTGTCCTTTCCAAGCCTGGTACACGGATCCTTCAGAATTTCACAACAACAACACAAATGCATTTCGGTTTCTTCAAATTCTGTGTATATGCCCTTTCGGTTTTTGGATGTTGTGTGGATTATGGTTGGCTCCTAGCCTGTATCCATGGTTCATACAACACTTCATCATGTCTAGATCGAGCCATGGTTGATGAAATGGCCACTGGAACGACCCACGACAGTAAAACAACTCAATTCATTTCATTGCACAGATTTGGTGCACTCGGTTGATACCTTCGGTTGTCTTAGGTAATGGCGTGGGTTGTGGTTGGCTTTTAGCCCTTAGCCATGGTCCAAGCCATGCCTTAGAATGTTGGTAAGAGTCTCTGGTTGGTGGTTCGAGCCAATGGTCATGAAATTTTGAATTTTTCCCCTCACACGCGCAATAGCAGTTGCTGTAAATTCTGTTGGTGACAGCAACTATGAGTTCGGTTTCATGAGGTGGTTTGAGTCCTTGGTTGGCTTTTAGCCCATGGCCTTGGACTGGACAGTACCTCAATGAGTTAGGAAAGTCATGTTTTTGGCCGTTCGTCATTCGGTCGAGTTTAGAGGTCGTACGAGAATTTACGGTGAAAGGTGCCAAAATGACTCTCAAAAGAGCGTTTTATGTTTTTGGATTCCTTTCACTCATTTTCGTGTTTTACAGTTATTATGCATATTTTTCAGTATGTTTGGGGTATTTTTAATCATGGTTAAACGTCGGTTTAATGTTGGTTCGGGTTGGTACGAAGCCATGGTTAAAAATCAAGTTGTTGGTCCGAATCGTCTCGTTTTTGGTTCTATTGTTAATATTTTATCAAGTTAAGATTTATTTCATGTGTCACATATTAATAGTAAGTCGCAGCAAGCCTGGGAACGATCCAACTCATCCGGTAAAAAAAAATAAGGTTATAATTATATTACATGCATAAAAATATAAAATGTTTATTTTTGAGATATATGCGATATGTCTTGTGGCCACCTTATACTTATGGGTTTGGAAGTCGGTAGGAACAACCGAGGACCTCTCCGCCCGGTGACTTACGACTGGTTTATGATTATGTATGGGTACAGACATCCAGTCCAAGGGCTGTGATTGATCTCTACCGCCCGGTATACTGTGGTTTAGTCTGATCAGACGCTTACGCTATGTTATGGGCCACTTGCTTAGAAACATTATCTCTACCAGAAAAATTATGATATGTTATGACATAGCTCTATTGAGCTAAGCTTTTACGTATGAATTTTCAGATATGCACGTAGTTATAATTATTCATGATACGCTTTTCACCGTACGCTTTACGATACATTATTTTTACGTTGCATGCGATTTTATGATATATTTACTTGTTATTCACGATATATACATGTTGAGTCTTTAGACTCACTAGACTTGATTGTTGTAGGTGTTGATGAGGTCGAGACCGCGGGCGGAGACCAGTGATCGATCTTGGGACAGCAGTAGTAAACCCGAGGACCTCATGATTTCATGATTTAATTTATGTACCTTTTATTATTCAAACTCAGTTTTAATACGTTGGATTATTTTTAAGTTGATGTTTACGTTGAATTATTTTTAAATTGTTGGTTGAAAACAATATTTGCTTCCGCTGTTATTTTAAAGTTAAAATTATTTACATGTTTACTTTAATTAAATGGGACAAGATAATTATTTATTTATAAAATTTTTAATAATTCCGCAAAATTACGAATACGAAATACGGGCCTTGACAGGAAAGGTTCAGCTATATTTATAGTCGAGAACTTCAAGTTTATCCTTCTTAGTTTTATTTATTATTATTTTTATTTATTTATTAAATGAAAAAATGTTATGTTTATCCAAACTTAATATTATTATATTCGTGTATCTAATTATTGAACATAATTATCTTATATTAAACTTAATAATTATTGTACTTAATTATTTAACATATATATTGAGTTCAATTATAATATTTTATTATATTTTATTATATTTTGGGTATTGGATTTTGGAATGGGAATCTCATAGTGCTTGATGAATTTTTAAGTATATTGTGATGTATTTTAATGTATTTCTAGATACTTTGGACAAATAAAATTTGTACTGAAAAATAATGTGATAAAATTTTAAAAGTGAAAATAGTAAAATTTATACTAATAAAAATGTATTTATGCACCTTTGTTTTTAGGGTGCGACAATATCCCCTCCTTTTAAAAATCTGGTGCTCAGATTTAAGAGTTATTGGAATAAATGAGGATATTGACATCTCATATCTTTCTCTGTTTCTCACGTTGCTTCTTCAATGTTGTGGTTTTTCCATAAGACTTTTATCAACTGAATTGGTCGATCACGAAGTTCCTTTATTCTTTGGTCCAAAATATTCACAGGTTGTTCTTCATATGTTAGATTTCTTCCAGATCTATCTGTTGGTGGTCAACTAATTGGGCTGAGTCTACTTTGCATTTCCTTAATTGTGATACGTGGAATACGTTATGTATACCAGATATATTTTCAGGTAGAGATAGACGATAAGCCACAGTGTCTATTCGTTCTATTACTTCAAAAGGTCCAATAAATCGAGGATGCAACTTTCCCTTCTTTCCAGTACACTTGATTCCTTTTCTTGGTGATACTTTTAGTCATACGTAATCTCCGACTTCAAATTTCAAATCTTTCCGCCTCTTATCTGCATAACTCTTCTGTCGACTTTGAGTTGTTTGTATTCGTTGCCTGATAAGTTGTATTTTGTCGATAGCTTCTTGTATAATGTCAGGCCTGATTGCTCGTTCTTGTCGATTCTTTGTGCCTCTCCATTCATCCATATCCCAGTTAAGAGAAGAGCGACATTTTCTTCCATATAATGCTTCATATGACGCCATTTTTATTGAGGATTAATAATTATTGTTGTATGAAAATTCAACTAGAGGCAAATGTTTTCCCCAATTTGCCTCAAAATCCAGCACACATGCGCGAAGCATGTCTTCCAATATTTGAATGGTTCGTTCAGACTGACCATCGGTTTGCGGATGTGCTGCTGTGCTAAAATTTAATTTGGTACCAAGGCATTCCTGAAGTTTTTTCCATAATCTTGACGTAAAATTCGGATCTCTATCAGATACTATGGTAGTTGGGATACCATGTAATCGTATAATTTCCTTCTGATAGAGTTCAGCCAGTTTTTCCACCCCATATTTGTGACTTATGGGTATGAAATGTTCTAACTTGGTCAAGCGATCAACGATTACCCATATGCTATTAAAACCTCCTGGGAGCTGGGGTAATCCGGTCACAAGTCCATAGTTATTTGATCCCATTTCCATTCTGGTATAGGAAGTGGTTGGAAAAGACCTGCTGGTCTTTGATGTTCAGCCTTTATCATTTGGCAAGATAGGCATTGTGAAATGAAATCTGCAATATCTCGTTTCATTCCTTTCCACCAGAAGTGTTTTTTAATCTCTTGGTACATCTTAGATCCTCCTGGATGAATGCTGATCCGAGACTGATGTGATTTTTTCATTATTTCCTTTTTCATAGAGCTAGGCACACAAATACGGTCATGATAGCATAGTATTCCTTGTGAATTGGTGACGAAATTGGTATCAGTACGGAGTTTTGAAACCTCTTGGTCCAATTCTTGATTTTGCTTAATTCTGGTATGAAATTCAGGTTCAATTCTCAATCCGACCAAGTTCCCACGAGAATGGATGTGTACCCATTCTCTTACTTCTTTCATTTCCAAACAAGCCATGCTAATCTTTCTACTTAAAGCATCAGCTACTACATTAGCTTTACGTGATTGATAAAGAATGGAACAATCGTAATCTTCCAAAAATTCAATCCATCTTCTTTGCCTCATGTTCAGCTCTTTTTGAGTAAATAAATGCTTCAGGGTTTTGTGGTCTGTATAAATATCAAAAGTGGAACCGTACAAGTAGTGTCTCCATTTTGCTAATGCAAACACTATTGCTCCTAATTCCAGATCATGAGTGGGATAATTTAACTCGTGATTCTTTAATTTTCTAGATGCATATGCAATAACTTTATCGTTTTGCATTAATACACATCCAAAACCTTCTTTTGAGGCATATGTGTAAACCACAAATCCTTCTGTCCCTTCTGGTAAAGCTAATACAGGTGCACCGGTAAACATTTCTTTTAATTTGCAAAAACTTTTCTCACACTCATCATTTCATAAGAAAGGGTTGTCTTTGCGAGTTAACTGTGTCAGGGGGACAGCAGTTTTCGCAAAATCTTTAATGAATCTTCGGTAGTATCTTGCTAAGCCGAGAAAACTTCTAATTTCTGTGATGTTGATTGGTTGTTTCCAACGAGATATGACTTCTATTTTTGCAGGATCTACTTCCAGTCCTTTCTTAGAGATAAAGTGGCCAAGAAATGACACTTTTTCTAGCCAAAATTCACACTTACTGAATTTGGCATATAATTGATGCTCTTTCAAAGTTTTGAGAATAAATCGTAAATGTTGAGCATGTTTTTCGTGATTTCTTGAAAATATCAGAATGTCATCTATGTATATGACAACGAATTTATCCAAGAATGGTTGGAATATTCGATGCATCATATCCATGAAATCTGCAGGAGCGTTGGTTAATCCGAATGGCATTACCACAAACTCATAGTGTCCACAACGGGTATTAAAAGACGTTTTGGAGATGTCATCCTCCTTAATTCTCAATTGGTAATATCCTTGTCGCAAATCAAGTTTTGAATATACTTGAGACCCTTGTAAAACATCAAACAATTCCTCGATATGTGGTAGAGGATATTTTTTTTGATGGTAACCTTGTTAAGTTCTCGATAATCAATGCACATCCTTAGAGTTCCATCTTTCTTTTTGACAAATAATACAGGAGCACCCTATGGAGATGTACTAGGCCGGATGTATTTCTTATCCCTGAGCTCTTGTAATTGAGGTTTTAATTCTTTTAACTCTGAAGGTGCCATTCGGTATGGATTTTAGATCTGTGTTGTGCTCCAGGTATTAGATCAATGGAAAATTCTACGTCTCTCTGAGAAGGTAAAGTATTGATCTCTTCAGGAAAAACCTCTGGAAATTCTTGTACAACTGAGATTTCTGAGATCTTGATTTGATCTTTTGGCTTATTTATCAAATAAGCTAGAAATCCTTGTCTGTTGTCTTTTAGTATAGCCCTAGCTTCTGCGGTTGATACTATTCCCATGGTATGATTAATTTTGGAAATGACTGGATGAGAAGTTTGAAGATAAACTTCTTTTGTGTAGCAATTGAGTTGGGCTTGGTGTCTAAATAACCAGTCCATTCCAAGAATAATATCATAGTTCTTGATAGGTAATTCAATCAAATCTGCTAGATATTTTTTTTCTTGGAAGTTTAAGGGACAGTTTCTGTAAATGATGTCAGCAATCATCGTTGTCCCTAAAGGTGAGCAAATTTCGAAGCTATATGGTAGCTGCTCAAATAACAGTGGTAATTTACGTACAAAAACTTTTGAGATAAAAGAATGAGTAGCTCCTGGATCAAATAAAGTTTTTGCAGAACTAGATAATATGGTAACAGTACCTTCTACGACTGCAGTGGGGTCAATTTCCTCCTCTTGGTTTCCTAAGAAGGAATAGGCTCGAGCAGGTATCTTTGGCTTTGTTGTGGGTGGGTCTTCTGCGTTCTTTTTGGACAATCTTGAATACGGTGTTGCTCACTTCCGCAAATAAGACATTTCCCACCTTTTCTCCAGCACTTTTCTTTTTCATGATTTGGTTATCCGCAATATCCACACTTTTTACTGTTGTTTCTTGGAACTTTTCCTTTGACAGCTTCTCCTTACCTGACTGGTTGTGTTCTCTTTTCAAATTTTCTTTTCCGTTTATTATCCTTAAAAGGGTTGGGCTTCCTGATTTTCTTTTCTTCTTTCTCTTTTTTAAGAAGTGCCTTGATGTCTTCTTCCACTTGTAGGGCTTGATTAACAGCAGAAACATAATTGGTAACTTCTGTGGACAGTGTTGCCCAACGAATATCGAGCTTTAGTCCTTGAACAAATTTTTTTCTTTTTCTTACCTCATCTTCCATGTAATGTGGTGCATAATGTATAAGACGGTGGAATTCTGCCTCATATTGAGCTACGGTCATGTCACCTTGGACTAAATCCATAAATTCACGTTCTCGGGTATTTAATATAACTTGAGTTATATATTTACCTTCGAATTCTTGTAGAAAATTGTCCCACATTTTTGGGGTGTGGTTCTTTGTCCATTTATGTTCTACCGTACGCCACCAGTTATGAGCTGCTTCTTCAAATAAGTAAGTGGAAAAATTTACCTTTTGTTCTTCAGAATAATTAAGAATAGAGAATATTTTGTTGATTTTGCTTAGCCAAGATTCTGCTTGATACGCATCTGGTTTGCCTTCAAACTTTGGCGGCTTGAATCTCAAAAATCTCTCAAGAGCTCGATCATTTGCCTCAATGTGATGTTCTTGAGCTTGATCATGAGGTCGTGGTTGATTTTGCTGACAAAACTGCACAAATTGATGCATTATTTCAAACATATTTTGTATGTTTTGTTCTTGGAGGGGATTGTGTTGAGCGTTTCTGGAATTTCCACCAGTTGCCGAGTTGTGGTCATCTTGAGAGGGGATGTCTTGTCCGATTCTGGCTTGAGTACTATTTTGTGAAGACGTCATTCTAAACACATAAATATAAAATATGAACATATCTTTCAATGAATGTACATAGTTATGTTAGAGGGTAAACAGTCAATTTTATTTATAAACAAGACATGTTTCAAATATTTACAATACCCAAGCAAAATACAAACAGAACAAGCAAACTGAGTCATCAATCCTACAAAAAATGATGACCATGATAATCATCATGCCTACAAAAGATGATGATTATTAATACTAGTTATATACTAGTGCCAAATAGTCATTGTCTTCATTCGTCGTCGGAGAGATCTATAAAAGTTGTGTGGCTCGAGCCTTCATTTGTGCCTGTGGTTCCCATGGTAACATTTTGATCCGTATTTGGCAGTGATGTATGTGGTTCAACTGGGTCCGGTTCATAACTAAGATCATTTTCATTTTCACTTTCAGGTTGGATAGTTATTGGAATAAGTTCATTTACTCCAAATACAAAGTTTTCCCACATGGGGTCAAGAAGAAATTCAACTTCTGGTGACTGCAACAGATAATCTTTTTTCATAAAGGGGTCTTGATCTATTGTTGTGTTCATGATTCCAGAATATTCTACAAAAAGGGCTGGTACATACTCTGGAACACTACTACCTCCGGTTTCAAATGTGCTAGTGATGGGAGAAGCTGTGGTCTGATTTGTGTAAGATGTACCGATAACACCAGGTTCCATTCCGTGGATAGATTGATAAACCAGTTCACGCCCATGCATGATTAAGTGGTCAATGTGGATCGAAGGGTGTGATATTCCTTTTAAGAAACTAATCAAACCTCGGTCATAGAATTCATGCATGTCTAGTAAGTATATAAGAGTGCGGTCTCTTTCATACAGTACATGACCCAATTCTCCCTGATATGCTAAATTATCAGCCCTCATCCGTTCTTCAATAAATCCATGAAAATTTTCAGTTGTTCCAAAGGTTTCAAAATGCTCCCGATACATATTCACTAGGCATTTCAAATCCGAATTTTCTTTGCTTAATTTTGTTATTTCTTCCTCCATTTGTTTGATGATTATAGTTTGTTTATTTCTTGATGTCCCACTAGACTCCGTCATCCTGAAAGGAAAACATTTCAATTATGAAGAAAACATAAAGATTAACGTATGACATTATAATAAACCTTAGGCTCCGGTCTCTAGGCTCTAAGAAACCTAGGCTCTGATACCATCTCTGTGGCGCCTGGTTTAGAAATTCATAATTATTTCCTTACTAAATGCCACATTTTCTACAATATTTTTTTATTGAACTGCTATCTTTATTTTTTACTATTATTATTATTAACAAGATATTGTAGATAAAAAATTTAAATATTTTCTACTATCATTTAAAGATTATCCACAAATATTTACATTCTTATTTCAAATATGTACAATTATTTTACAGCGGAAGTTCACATTTATTTATAAACATATCACCCCAACTTTCAAATGCTCTTATTTCAGCTTCAGTTATTTTTCTCATGTTCCAATTCTGGGGTTCTTGTGGCTGGAAATTACAATAGACGAAAAGAAACAGAGGGTTAAGTCTTTGAGGACTTAGTGAGTTTAAATTAGTATATAGCTTTTAAATAAATTAAAATAGCGATTCATCAAAATTATACATGAAGTAATATGCATAACAATTTAGATGTTAAGAATGCTATGCAATGGAATAGTAAATAAATGAAAATTTCATAAATTAACATTGGTGGCTTTAATTGAGCACTTTTTACGAGCCAAGTGAACCATTCTCCGGACCGAAATATTCGGTGCGCGTTGTTCAGATGAACCATATACCCGGGACTTTTGACCCGTTGTTCATTGGACTCATTTTCCGGGCCGAAGCCACGTTGTCAAGTGGACTCAATTTTCGGACCGAAATCCGTTGTCCATGACTCCATTCATTAATGGTATATCAATCCATTCATAAATATGCAAGAAAATATATCAGTAGTTGAAATGAATTGTAGATAATATTTGAACATTAAATAAATACTATTGAAATTTTCAGGCCAAATGCCAAAGCTTTAATAGAAAAATGAATAGTAATTTCCTCACCTGATAACTTACAGTTTAGGCTTGATTAATAATCCGAGTTGCTGGAGCAAGTCCTAAAAATGTATTATGAATGATATTTATACGTTAGAGTTTTTAAGTAACTAGCTGATCATTTTCAGATTATTTTTTTTGTTCAAAATTTAACCTGGTTGATTTTACTTAAGTTTGCAAAATTCATATTAATTAAATATATCTCCAAACATTACGAAAGTTGGCCAAAAAGTCGAAAATATCACCAGGAATGTTCGGCCACCGGAAAATCGCCGATCCGGCGGCGCGTGAGGTACACGCGCTGACGGTTCCAGGCGTGGCTGGTCTTCCGACGACCACGCGCGGCCGGCTTTTTTCCAAATTATGTAACTTTTGAAGATCTTTAATTCTTCTGTTGAAAGTTTTATCAAATTCCTAACCCATCAATACCAGATTTAAATATCGTCGTATGGCTAACTAAGTAGCTTGAATACGGGATACTGTTGCCGTTTTGCGGAATATCTTTGTTTGATTTTCTGGTTTTTGACCGATTCTTTTACGTCACCTTCAGTGCTATATTGTTTTACTATATGAGGTCAATAGTTGGTGATTTATTGGGATTTTTCAGAAAGGGTATAACTTTTTTTCTTCTATTTTCTTCCCTTTTTTCCTTCCCTTTTTTCCTTCCCTTTTCTTCCTTCCTTCGTTCTTTCTTTGGTTGGTCTTTTCGGTTAGTTTTTTGTGAAGAGAGGAAAGGTTCAGCTATATTTATAGTCGAGAACTTCAAGTTTATCCCTCTTAGTTTTATGTAATTATTTTTATTTATTTATTTATTTATTAAATGAAAAAAATGTTATGTTTATCCAAACTTAATATTATTATATTCGTGTATCTAATTATTGAACCTAATTATCTTATATTGAACTTAATAATTACTGTACTTAATTATTTAACATATATATTGAGTTCAATTATAATATTTTATTATATTTTGGGTATTGGATTTTGGAATGGGAAACTCATAGTGCTTGATGAATTTTTAAGTGTATTGTGATGTATTTTAACGTATTTCTAGATACTTTGGACAAATAAAATTTGTATCGAAAAATAATGTGATAAAATTTTAAAAGTGAAAATAGTAAAATTTATACTAATAAAAATGTATTTATGCACCTTTGTTTTTAAGGTGTGACATCGATAGTTTTCAACCATTCTTTATTAAAATAATCTTTTTAAAAGTATTTTTAAAATTATGCTTGGTAAGAAATTTTGGAAATTGTAGCGTTTTACCACACGTTTCGAAAACTTATCAATTTTATCAAGAACTATACCCGTGATAGCTGTCCAATTCAAATATTTTAATTTTAATTATTGCTTCTAACATTTGGATTATAAAATCACGTGTTAATCTCTCAAGCAAAGTGATGGAAACAATTGCATTCCAAGATAAAATGTGCTTGCACTACTTTTAAAGTGAAGTTGCATTACTTCAAAGTGAAGATAGCTAAAAGTTTCCCCACTCCACTATTCACTTCATCCTAACACTTTTATTTTCAAAGGAAGACAAATGTTAGCCATTAAAATAAACACTAATCGGCCCGATTAGGATCCCATTAAGTTAATTTTCCTAATTTGGAATAGTGTTAAGCATTAGTGAGTAAACAAGGCAATTTATTCTTATCATAATCAAATCATTTTATATTGTCCAAGTGAAAGACATTAGGAAGGGACAAATAGGTATGTATATGCATATAATTGTTCCTCCCAAATCAAAAGTTATAAACTATGGCTCCATCAAAATGGATCTGAAAGAAGATCAGGCCGTATTCGTGTAAGGTCTGTGTCGTTAAATGGCTCTTGCATAATAGATATAGACTTCCTTTTACCAGTTGGCCTCCCTAATACTTTATGAAGAATAAGGCAGCACAATGAGTTGGGAGCAAAATGAATAATATAAATAAAATAATTCTTTGCATTTAGTCTTGAATAAATGGACAACTGGATAACAGAAATTTATCATGTGTCATATCACTTCAAAACAGAGATTGAAAAAAAAAACAAAAAAGAACTAAAAGAGTCTGCAAAAGCTGATGAATGATCTTAAAACATGCAAAAATATGGGATGAATAAGGAGGCCTCTTAGGCGGAATGAACACAGCGAAGCACGAAAAACATTGTATGAGACCTGCTTTCGAAGTTTGTTTGAATCTTTGTGAGCTTATTAGAAACTTACACTCGAAAAAACAGGGAATCTTCAATATCATCCTCATCCTCTTCGGGAGCTGGAAGATTGAGATCGAGTAAATCAGGGAGCTTAGGCTTAGTAACTGGAATTTTGTTGGTATTTTCCTCGCGGCTACGGCCGATGAAATGTGACCTCTTGTGTCCACCTAAGGCCTGACCGTTCTTGAAAACTCTTTGGCAAAACGGACAAATGTGAACCTTACTTTTCACAGGCTTGATTTTTTTCTCAGAATATTGAAACGATTCTTTACCAGATAGTTTTCTGCTGCTAGTGGATCCACCAAATTTACCATTATTTCTGACGAACCATTCCTCGTACGCCAAGTTTGGTTCCACAATTCCAGATTCCACTTTTGGGATTCAATCCTAGTTGGATTTGAAACCGTATAAGCATCATCATCCCCATTTTCCTTTACCAGGGACTTTTTGGCTTCACAGGTCGTACAATTTCTGTATAACCGGTCAAAAGACACATGCGACTCAACCTTAGCACATTCATCCAAGAAATACCCAGAATCAGAATCCTCCATTGAATATATCTCAGCATCCAAAGCAGTTTCTTTAATCTTTCTATCCCCGAGTTTCTTTACTTGGGTCGTCTTGCTCTGGTCTAAGCCATATTTACTATCATTTCTCATGTCAACAGAAGATGATTTAGTCTCCAAAACAGCAGAATTGTTATCAGAAGATTCTACAACCGAATAAACACCACCAGTGTTCACATAATCCATAGACAACATCATCAAACACACAGCCACCTCTTCTTGTTCATTCCCAACAATCTCCGAAACAGATGAAGAACCATTATTAAACAAGTTAAAAGCAGAATTTGGTATAATCTTATTATACCTCTTACTCTTTGATGACCTTGTTCGAACAATCCTGTCATCGACTTCCGTATCGGAACAACTATCCAGTAACAGCTTCTGGTTTTCACCAGTCCAAGATTGATCGTCCTTCAAGTTAGCCTTATCTTTCTCCGAGTGAACTGCCATATGACCACACAAAGCTTTCATTGATTGAAACCCTTTACCACATTGCTTGCAAACTCTTTCTTGTGAATACTCGAAACTTAAATCCATTGCCCTCCAAGTTTTCTTGGGATTCTCCCTCAGACCGTAAATAGATTGCCCATTCACAAACTCGGTAAAATTCTGCTGCACTTCATCAATTGGAGATGTAATTATTTTCATGCTGGCCTGACCTTTTTTCTCAGATTCAACTGAATTCACAATCACACGAGACCTAATGTGACCCCCTAACGACTTCCCACAAGGGTACTTTTTGTAGCAAAACTTGCAAACAAATCTCAAACTTTTATCCTCCTCCATCAAATTATTCGATCCACCCATCAAATCAAGATAATCGCAATACCAAATCAAGACCAGCAAACAACTAAATGAACTCAAACTGTGCAACGATGCATCACTTCCTGATCCACCACTTCACAAACAGTTCAAGAAACAGAGAAGCACGAAAAAACAGACCCAAGATCAAAAAAAAAAATACTACTGCGAAGTACAAAACTAGGAAGTGGTGCTGGGCACAGATCACCAAGTCTATACCATGATATTCCACAAGCGATGTAAACAAGAACATCAAACTGGTCAGATGTGACAGTTTAAGGGGAAGTAAAAGATCAGACCCACCACCAAAAGAAAACAGTCTTGCATTCCACATCCATGGAAGATAATTCGCATAAATAACAACGTAAAATGAATCACATCCAAAAATCAAAACTTTATGCCAAAATCAAAACTTTAAACAGATGGGTAGCTAAAGATGGCCTTGAACCAACCACTGCCCATCAAAGATCAAGAAATGAAACAGATACCAAAGACTCTTTCCTTCCCACGTTGCTCTCCATTCGTCCCACATAACCCCCTCACACTCTCTTTACGTACTTGCAATCCGTGTATCTATCTATATTTTCCGTTTTCGTGCGCTATAGTGTGAGGCGTATTCCATGCATGAAAACAAATACGAATCAAGAGATGGGCGGCACGTGTACTCACTAAAGAGGGTTTCGTTTGGCCAAAAATCAAACGTTCCAGATCTGTTGGATTGTTCTTATGTGCTTTATCTGAGGCAGAATCTCAAAGGGTATATGGAAATTTTGCTTGTGAAAACATAAATTTAGGATTTATATGTTTTTTGTGCACAAAAATACTATGAAAACTTCCAAAATAAACTTGGAGTAATGCTTTTTGTTCACAAAAATTTTCGAGAAGATCTAATGAGTTAATCTGTGAGATAATTTTTAACTGGATCACCGATGAAAAATATTATTTTTTATGCAAAAATTTTTTACTTTTATTATAAATATGAGTATGATTAACTCGTTTCACAAATAAAAATGCGTGAAATCATCTCACAAAAACCGTAATCGAACTTGTTCTGTCTTTGCTCAAAGGTCAAGCCAATGAAAGACCGATTCATCAGCCGTTTGTGGGGCGAAATTCCTCTAAACTATAGATATAATAAGTGTTTTGTGTGTTGTATGTATATAGGTGTGTGTCCATGGTTGATTTGATATGGCTGAGATAATTGGTAAATGTTAATGTATGTATCTTTTAGCTATATTTTATAGTTGATCTGATACTAAAATATCATGTTTTGGATGAAATTCAAGAGTCGAGATCTAATTATAACGAGTCTCACTTTCATTAAAAAAAATTATTATGTATTTATTGAGAGGAATTCCAAAAGAGATATTTGATTAATCGAGTGTATGTATATATTTGTAAAATATTTTATCGTGTTCATATAAAGATAAAGTTTCAAACAATTAGCAAATGACAAATTTATTATACTCAAAATATTACTTTGTAATATTTAGGGATATATAAATTTTTATATATTAATTACATATTTATCACGTATCTCATCATACTTATCATATTTCAATTAAAATGCCATCAATCTAACGTAATATTAAATAGTGGTTAATTACATTTACTGCGTTAATTCTGAAGGTTTACTCGATGATTATCGAAAGATGAAGACTACGAGGTTAATGTAATTTTTTTTTAAATAAAAAAAGTTGTTTACATTTACAATCTTTGAGTATCTTTTGAAATTAGTTTTAGATCAAGATCGATTTTGAACTAAATATTTTCTTACTGGATATTAGGAACTTAAGGCATGCTTGGTAGAAGAGAATGAAATGAACATTCTCATCTAATTACTTATATTCGTGATTGGTATTATATTGAAGTGAAAATGGTCATTCTCATATTCACGATAATAGTCATTCTGAAAGGAATATGTTATTCCTTAACTAATTTTTCTTTATTGATATGTGGTATTAACATACATAATTTTACCTTTCTAGATATCTTATCATAAATATCAATATTCTAACAAATCATATTAGTCTAGAAAGGAAATACGATCGTCGGGCTTTTTTTGGTGCTTTCTCCCGTAAATAGGCTCCCTCTGGCCTTTTCTCTTACGATATCTCAATCATATCATCGTATTAGTCACAATCAATTCATCTCCTTTAATTTTTTATATTTTCATCACTTATAAAATTCATGCATATAGAAATCATTTTTATTTTAAACCAAGCATACAACATGTCTTTTAGCATTAATGTTTCGTCATATAATTTCATAAACATTTAAAAAAAACATTTTAGCATATATTACAGCATTCAGGGAACTGCCAGGACGTCTAACAAATTCAGGTGTAAAATGACCGTTTTATCCCTAGAAGTATAACTTTCCATATTTATCCCTGGACCTCGAAACTACGTCCCAAATCATTCCAAACTTAACCTGTTACCTTAAAACACTTCCTTAAATATTCCTTAGGCTTAAAATTTAGGTTTTTGATAATTTCCTCGATTCGTTTTTAAACTTAGCCGTACATCCCAATTTTGACTCGTATTGACTCCAAATTTAACTAAAACTTACCAAACTTGGACCAAAGCATAATAACACATAATTAAACTACTCTCAACCCAATTCAAGCCCCGTAAGACCTTCGAACACCCTAGGATGCCTACTGAAACTTTCTGCACCAAGAGTCCTAGTTGTAAGTGGTTTGAATCCTAGTATACCTCGGCTCCAGCCCTAACCAACGAGTCCAGCTCCTAACCATTGACCCTAGGACCCTAACCAAACCCCCAACAGGCTACTCCACAGAAGCTAACCCACCCAGAAGTCGCGGCCCTTCGCCCGTGCCCTAGGACTCCTCACGCGGCTTGTGCCTAGCCCTCGAGCCAGCCACCGTGCAGCCTCCCTAGGATCCTCATGCAACCCTCTAGTGCCCTCTGATCATGCCCTATCAGCAGCAAGGAGCCGCAGCCCTCTACAAGCCATAGCTGAAACCCTAGTGCATGCAACTCCTTGTTTTCGTTCATCTCTTTTTATTGTCCTAGGATGGCAGCCCCTTTATGAACCATATACATGAGTTTTATATCATCAAAACATGAGTTATATGCATGTATGCCCATAAAAACGAAAACTTGTGCCACATATTTTTCATGAAAGGTTAATCCAATATACATAATATGGTGTGAAAGATGTTTGAAAGAAAGTTAAGGTGTGCCTTTCGTTTATTACGCACGAAAACGAGTTGAGATGCGAAGAACGCCGACTTAGCCAGGACCTTGGTGATTTTCCTTCAACCCCACGTGAATTTCTTCCAAAATTTTCGTGTGTTGTGTGATTTCTTGCTGATGAAGAGTCCTAGTATTATGTTGAGGGGTAGGGCGAGAGTTTTGTGTGGGTTGGGGGAGGTTTTAGGCTTTTATTTGTTAATTAAAACTCCTAGTATAAGCTTAGGCTCATTAACCTAGTATAGTAGGACCATTTAACCCATTAGTAAATATTTAAAATATTTTGTTTAGGAAAGTTTATGAAAATATTAGCCGAGTTCTCGAAAAGTTCATGTTTTCGTCTTAAAATATATCTCGACGTATAAAATCACATCAAAACACCTCATTTTCAAAAATACCATATAACATATACCATATTTTAAATAATTAAAAATAATTATTTAATAAAAATATTTTTCCTTTTTCAGCTCTTGATCTCTGTTCTTCGATCACGTCTCGAATAAGCTTTTAAAACACAGTTTTAGGCATTCATGTACAAAAGTGCATTTTAAACATATAAGCATGTAGCCTATATTTAATTCATGCAATTAAAACACTTTAGTTAGTCATTTTTTTTTTTCCCTAGATTCTCATGTAGTTTGGTTACGTCATTGTATTTTGGATCTTACAATTCCTCCCTCCCTTAAATGAAATTTCGTCCTAGAAGTTAAAACTTAACGAATAACTCTAGGTAGCGACTCCTCATGTCCCTCTCAGTTTCCCAAGTAGCTTTTTCCTCGGAGGGATTTAGCCACCTGACTTTCATCATTGGTATGATTTTGTTTCAAAGTCTTCTTTCTTGTCTACCTAGGATTTGTGTAGGTCTTTCCTCATAGGACATATTTGGAGTTAATTGTAGCGGTTCATAATTTAGTACATGTGAAGGGTTCAACATGTACTTTCGCAGCATCGATATGTGGAACACATTATGTACTCCAGCTAGCATCGGTGGAAGCACTACTCTTCTCTAAAAAATCTCAAAAGGCCTTATTAACCTCGAACTGAGCTTACCGTTCTTACCAAATCTCATAACACCCTTCAGGGGTGCTACTTTCACAAATACGTGGTCATCCGCTGCAAACTCCAACACTCTTCGACGCTTATCGGGATAGCTTTTCTGTCGGCTTTGTGCAGTGTTGGAAACTGAATTTCGGAAGTTTGACAAACTGAGCGTCTAATAGATTGAACTAACTGATCAAGAAGACTGATAGCAACTGATCTAAAATACGTAAACTATCGGTTGCCCTTAACTGAAGAATAGTACGCAGATTTTCAAAGGCAACTGGACTAGCAAACTGAACTACACAGACAACTGACTGATTAGTTACTACAATCAGTTGTGAGCTTATCAGCTACATCTTATTAGCTGATCTTTCAGCAGTACACGTCATCAGTTAAGGAAAAATACGTTCAACCGACAACTATACAAAAGCTGATTGCAACAAGTAGTGGGATCGTCGCATTTCAGAAAAGCTACAGAGTACGACTGTCAGAAGAACGTTGACGTGGCAAACAATGGATAGAAAGTTTCAGATCGTATTCAATATTACCGTTGGAGGAAAAGCCTGTAAATAGCAGAGAAGAGAAGTTGAGAAACTATATGTATAATGGCCCGAAAATTCGTGTTTGAAAATTTGCGAAAAAATTTAAAATTTTCTTTTAAAAATAATTAAAATGCCTCATTCACCAAAATAAACTGATAAATCAAGTTTAATGTTCAAAATAGCAGCGGAAGAAATTATTGTTCGCAAAATAACAAGTTTAAAGTAATCCAACAACTGATAAAAATGTTTGAGCATAAAAATGGTAAATGCCGTAAATGAGGTCCTCGGGTTCCACTACTGCCGACCCAAGCTGGCTCACTGGTCCCCGCCCTCGGTCTCGACCTCATCAGTACCTACAACAATCAAGTCTAGTGAGTCTAATGACTCAGCATGCATATATTGTAAATAAAGAGTAAATAATATAATAAAATTGCAAGGATAAAATATCATGTCATGAGGCATAACGTGAAAATAACTTATCATGAGCAATTATAATACGTGCATAACTGACTGAAAATCATAAGTGAAATGTTTGCTCAATCGAGCCCTGTAATGAAATAACATGTAATAATTTTCTGTTGAGATTATGGTCTACGCAAGTGGCCCCTGCACTGAACTGAACTGAACTGACCGGTAACTGACAAGCGGGTGAAGTAATAATCGTCTGATCAGACTAATGCCACAGTATACTGGGTGGAACTGAACTGAACTGAAGCGGTAACTGACGATCGGGTGATGCAATAATCCCATGATAGTGAAATGGCCACAAGCAATATCGCATAAATCTAAAAAAAATGAATATTTTATATTTTTATGCACGTAATATAATTAAATGGCATAATGAAAAATCCTGTATTATTTTACCACATAGATTGGATCGTTCTCAGGCTCGCTGTGACCTAAATTTTAACATGAAAAATATGCAAATGATTTTCTTGACCCAACTTTGTAATTGAATCCAAAAACGAGACAATTACGCCCAACGACTTCGTATTTAATCATGACTCCGTGCCAACCCGAACCAACACCGAACCGTCATTTAGTCATGATTAAAGTACACTTAAAATGATGAAATAATGCTCCTAAAATGGTAAGGGCCGAAATTTTGGTGAATGGAGGCCAAAACATGAAACGCTCTTTCGAGAGTCAATTTGGCACATCGCACCGAAATTACTCGTACGACCTCTAAAATGATCCGAATCACAAACGGCCAAAAACATGACCTTCCCAACTCGATGAGATACTGTCCAGTCCAAGGCCATAGGCTAAAAGCCAAACAAGAATCCGAATGCACCTCTGAACCTACGCCCCACTTGCTGTCCACAGAATACAGCAGCAGCGCCTTCGTTTCCTTGCGTCGTTTTCGAGACTACCGGCCATTGGGGCTTGCACCACTGACCAAAGCCTCTTCCCAACATCCTAAGGTATGATTTGAACCATGGCTAAGGGCCCTAGGCCAGCCACAATTCGAACCACACCAGAAACAAACCACACGTCCCAACCGAGCACCAATTCTGCGCGCGTGGGGCATTGCTATTGTTTTGCTGTCATTGATCGTTCTAGTGGCCATTCGATTGACCATGGCACGATCTTGACATCAAGGGTTATGGTATGAACCGTGGCTAAGGGCCAGAGGCCTGAAAGGGGATCGGTTTTAGGTGTTCAAATGCGCAACGGAAATTCAAAAATGTTTAAGGGCATGAAAACCGAAATTTTAAGGGAAAAATTTCTTGAACACCTCAAGTACTAGTGTGTAACATATACAAAACACAAATTATGACATTCATAGGGTGTTATGAAATTTACCTATCAATCACAATGGATTGATGATGGCTCCAACTAAGGTGTAAACACCTTAGCTCTTGATGGGATGACCTTCTACAAGCTTCTTTTGAACACTCCTTGTTAAAAAATCAAGCCCACCACCAACTAGGAAGATCCACCTTACACTTGCACAAGAAAATGTAGGGCATTTTTCTTTGAGAAGATAATTGTTTCTCCAACTATTGAAGAACAAAATTGAGAGAAAAATGAGGTGAAATTTTCGGCCAAGAGAGAGAGTGAAGTGGAGTGAATGAGTTGTCTTGGTTGTGGGAAAAGCTAAAGCCAAAAGTTGCATGCCATGCAATATTTTAATCAAAAGTATTTCACAATCCTTCACCTCCCAAGCATGCATATCAAGTAGGCTTGTAACATTTACAAAGCGCCCATGAACTTTTAAATTGTCTCAAACATATTTGAGCCCAATTAAATTTTACTTGATTTTACTCAAGCCCACTAGTTAAATAATTATTTCCAATTGGGCTCTACAAGGCCCAATGTTATTTAATTGATTCAACACTTGAATTAATTTAATTATGTGGACTCTACTAGGCCCACTAGTGTTTAATTAGTTCAACACTTGAATTAATTTAATTTAGTCCATAATAATGTTTATGAAAATCACAATTTTCAAATACATTATTCACTTGGCATACTTTTAATTTAGGAACACTTCCATAAATTAAAATTTACATTTTTCCCTCATAGAAGTCATACTTCTATTTTTCCTTACACTTATAAACTCATTTATAAGCCGTTCAACACATTGAACTATTTTACTTCTCAACGTGATCTCGAAAGCTAGTACTTGTGTGACCCTCAATGGTTCATTGATACAACTAGCCGTGTGTTCACATCTCCATGTGATTCGGACTAAACATGTCCTTATACGAGCATACCCCAATTGCTCCATTCTTACTTATCAAGTCCTTGATAACAAGAACGTCAGAACTCAAGTCTGATAGTACCCAACCAATCATGTTAAACGCCTAGCAGCATCGCTTACATGATTCCCTAGGTATCAAATGATAGTGCCTGCAAGAACCATTCAATTATGGTTAGCGCACAGTACGGTCCTTTCAACTCATATATCCCGACCGATTCGACAACCATTGGTAAATCGAGAGTTGTCAATGAATCGATACTATGTGTCATGTCGTAGTTGCATCGATGGTGTAATCTATGAAACCCCTTTCATAATTACCACCATACTCTGATCAGAGATTTCATACTACACATACAAGAGAACACATAGGATATCCATACCCGAAGGTAAGCGGTGAATCCCCGACTACAATGCATCGACTCCTATATGTTTCGACAAAACACCCAACCTTGCCACCTGATGACCCCTTGAGAGTCGGTAAACAAGTCAAAGTATAATTCTAGCACATAGAGTCTCAATGTTGTCCCGGGTCATAAGGACTAATGGTGTACAACCATAAACTAGGACGTTTACACTCGATAAGTGAGAACCACTTGGAAAGTCCTTTATGGAGGGTAGTTCAGTGCACTCTACCAGAAGCACCTATCTGCATGCTCGGACATCACAATGTCCCCTACCAATGAAACATGGTACTCATATCGCAGATACTAGTCTTGAACTCGAGCGGCCTATATCCTCCTTAGCGGCGGCTGAATCGACTAGGAACTGTTTAGAATATACAGTATTCCAAATATGAGTTTCATGATACTCATCATATGAGCATCTCATATTCTTTCTACTATTTGTATATTCAAGGGCTTTATCTATGAAACTAGCATGGGTATACGGATAAAGATGTGCCAAAATAATAATTTCAAATATTATTAAAATAAAGATTGTTTATACATAGAGTTTCATTGTGAACACTCGGCCAACACTTGGCTCGACGTGCACCTACTCTAACAATCTCCCACTTGCACTAGAGCCAACTACCCATATGCTTCAAACCCATCGATTCGCGATGCTTCTCGAATAATGGTCCAGGTAAAGGCTTAGTTGCGGATCAGCAACATTATCTGCGGAGCCGACTTTGTCAATCGAGACATATCCTCTTTCCACAATCTCTCGGAGGATGTGGTACTTTCTCAATACATGTTTGGACTTCTGATGAGACCTTGGCTCCTTTGCTTGAGCAATGGCTCCCGTGTTGTCACACAACACCGGGACAGCAGCAATTCCATAGGAACGACGTCCAACTCTTGGACGAAATTCCTTATCCAAACAGCCTCTTTTGCTGCATCTGATGCAGCAATGTATTCGGCCTCAGTGGTGGAATCCGCAGTACTGTCTTGCATAGAACTCTTCCAAGAGAAAGCAACACCATTGAGCATGAATACGAACCTAGAGGTTGACTTCGAGTCATCTATATCGCTTTGGAATCTAGAGTCGGTATAGCCTTCCAATTTCAGTTCCCCACCCACATAGGCCAAGAACAATTTATTGGTCCTTCTCAAATACTTGAGGATGTCTTTCACAGCTTTCCAATGTGGAAGACCGGGGTTCGATTGATATCTACTCACTACACTTAGTGCGAAAGCCACGTCAGGACGTGTAGATATCATCCCATACATGATGCTACCAATCGCAGATGCATAAGGAATGCTTGTCATTTCCGCTATCTCTGCATCAGTCTTGGGAGACATAGACTTGGATAGGGACACGCCATGACACATTGATAGATGTCCTCTCTTGGACTCATCCATCGAGAACCGCTTCACGATGGTATCAATGTATGTGGACTGGTGAGACCAAGCAATCTTTTTGATCTATCTTTATAGATCTGTATTCCCAATACAAAAGATGCTTCACCCAAGTCCTGCATCGAAAACTTACTCGCTAACCATATCTTAGTTGATTGCAGCATTCCTAAATCATTCCCAATGAGTAGAATGTCATCAACATACAACACCAGGAATGACACGGCACTCCCACTGACCTTCTTATACACACAGGGTTCCTCAGGATTCTTAGTAAAACCAAACTCTTTGATTGTACTGTCGAATCTGAGGTTCCAACTCCTAGATGCCTGCTTTAGACCATAAAAAGATCTCTGAAGTTTGCATACCATATGCTCACTTCCGACAGATGTAAACCCTTCGGGTTGAGACATGTAAATTTCTTCCTTAATATCCCCATTAAGAAATGTTGTCTTGACATCCATCTGCCATATCTCATAGTCATACCATGCAGCTATGGCTAGCAATATCCTAATGGACTTGAACATTGCAACTGGAGAAAAGGTTTCCTCAAAGTCAACTCCTTATCTTTGAGTATATCCTTTTGCTACCAATCGCGCCTTGAAGGTCAATACCTTCCCATCCGCCCCAAGTTTCCTCTTGTAAATCCATTTACACCCTATGGGAACAATTCCCTCAGGTGGATCCACGAGATTCAACATTTGGTTTGAATGCATGGAATTCATCTCAGATTCCATCGCTTCAAGCCACTTGGATGAATCGGCATCAGATAACGCTTCCTTGAAGGTCCTTGGATCACATCCATGGTTAGGCTCATCATGGCCCTCTTCAAGAAGCAGACCATACCTCACAGGTGGTCTCGAGACTCTCTCGGATCTTCTAGGAGCTTGTATCTCCTCTCTTGGCTCTTCGGGTTTGGGTTCTATAATTGTGGGTGTCTCTCAAACCTCTTCGAGTTCTATCATCTCCCCTTTTCTATCCAATAGAAATTCTTTTTCCAAAAAGGTTGCATTCCTAGAAACAAACACTTTTGTTTCTTGGGTATGATAGAAATAGTATCCAACTGAATTCCTTGGATATCCCACAAAGTAACAAAAATGGATCGACTATCCAATTTATCTCCCACTACCTGCTTCACATAAGCAGAGCATCCCCATATTCTAAGATAAGAATATTTGGGAGGCTTACCCATCCATATCTCATATGGTTTCTGCCTTTGAATGGACATTTAGTGGAATATCTTTCAATTTTAAGTTATAGAGATCGTTTTCAAGTTCATCAGTACCAATCAAACATTCATTCTTGTAAATATTGCAAACACCTTTGCTAAAGAAACAAGAATATCCATCTTTATCAACATAGAAATGGAAACAATGTTTTTCATCAAATCAAGTACAAACAAAACATCTCTTAAAAATTAACTTAAAATTATTGTTCGACAATAAGTAAACATCTTCAACAGCCTTAGCAGCAACTCTTGCCCCATTGCCCATCCTCAAGAAGGTCTCACCTCCCCTTAGTCTCCTACTTCTTCCATCACCTGCAAATCATTACAGACATGTGAGCCACAGCCGGTATCCAATATCCAAAAAGTAGAGTTAATTGAAATGTTTACTTCAATGTAGAACATACCATTTTCAGAACTTTTCTGAGCAAGATATTCTTTGCAATTACGCCTCCAATGTCTAGGCTTCTTGCAGTGATGACAAACATCACTAGTCTTGTCAGCCTTAACTGGTGTGGCTGCCACGACGGGATTCGGAGATTGCCTCATCAAGGGCACGTTCTTCTTGGGACGTTGGAAAGAACGCTTATTTCCCTTCCCATGTGGATCAATCTTCGTACCAGATAAAGAACCCACATAAAGAACCGGCTTCTCTTTCTTGATGGTGGACTCAAAGGTCACAAGCATGTTCACCAACTCCTCAAGGGTCGGCTCCATCTTGTTCATATTGAAGTTCACCACAAAAAGATCAAATGAGCTAGGCAGTGACAAGAGCAACACGTCGGTGGTAAACTCCGAAGGAAACGTAAGTTCCATGCCAACGAGCTTGTCCACGAGCCCAATCATCTTTAGGCCATGCTCATGGACCGAAGCCCCATCTCGCATGCGCAAAGTGATTAGCTCCTTGACGGTAGCATGTCTAAGAGGCCGTGTTTGATCACCAAAGAGCTCATTGAGATGCAAATGAATGTCAGCAGCACTCTTTGCATCCTCAAAACGCCTCTGCAGCTCATCATTTATAGAAGCCTTCATATAACACATGGCTTTCAAGTCATGGTCACACCATTCCTTGTAAGTCTGCAATTCCTCAGGAGTGCAGTCAGTCGGAGCCTCAACAGGGGGGGACTCAGTCAGTGTATATGCTATCCTTTCTGAATTCAAGACAATTTTTAGGTTTCTTAGCCAATTGAGGTAGTTAGGTCCGGTTAATACGTGTTTATCGAGTATTGCAGATAGCGGATTGCGAATCGAAGACATTGTCAAAAATTGTACTGAAAAGTATAACAGATAAATTTAAATGACTATTTTAAAATATTTAGTAAGATATAAAGTATGGACTTTTACTTTATAAATGTTTACTCCCACTGTTTTGACATCTTTCACTACCCTCTAGTGAAAACGGGAAACTCCTTTTCTTAGTAGGTACGCAAGGTCCAATTAGCGAATCATGATCCCGAATAATATCAACCAATCACAATTCCTAAAAGGTAGTTTCCAATTGCATCTCAATGCAACCCTCTACGTAAACTTTTGTCTCCCGTTTGATTAGGACCCAATAATATGGCGTCGTTCATCTTCACGTGTCAAGCCTTACCCATCGATGTTGAACCTTAATGGACGGTCGCCATGAGTTCCCCCAATAATATGAGCCGAAATCATGGGAGTTCCACGTAGTTCACATCACCATGTCAATGGATGTCGCAGCTTTCCGGCACCCAGGGCCCCCCCAATAATATGAGCCGAGCCCCGAGCACGGGTAGGGTTCATCATGCACCCATTGTCGATGGAAGACATGGAAATTATAAACAAATTTATAATTCCCCTTTTCGGGCTTGATATTAATTTTGAATCTTATTCAAAATGAGGGTTTTTAATTTTGAAAGGTCTCATCATTAATTTTATTTAAAAGCTCGCCATGTTTGATCGTATGTTTGCCGGATTCATGCAACTTTGTTATTATCATAATAATAACGCACATACTCATTTTTTATAACATATCATGCATATATTATAAACAGTAAACAAAAAAAGGATGATCAATCGCCCCAAAACTAATGGCCCGTGTGAGCTAAACACGGGCCTAGGTCCAATCCTAGGGAAATGCATGGGATGCAAATGCAACTATTACATTAGCTTCCAATATTTACATGTCTTCGATCTTTATAATCATCATGGCCACCATCTTCCAATCTTGATCATCCACTATACTAATATTTACAAATAAATATCCATGGCAAATAGGGATACATCTCATGGGGGTGGGAACGGGCCATAAACTAAGCCCACTTTATAAATTGATAATTATTACAATCATTCAACACAAAATATCCTAGCATACACCTAGCAACTTGGGCTTGGGCTTTTGATCATCCTTCATGCATAATATCACATATCATACACCATCAATTAATTATCACAATAATTAATTGATCCAATATTATATATCTTGAACCAATCACTAACCGCCACGATTATAAACTAAATTAACAAAGTATACAAACACCTTTGTCTACTTTCTAATTAATTTATTTATAATCGAATTTCTTGTAAATCACCATTTACTATAAATAACTAAAGTCCAACTTCAATTATTTATTTCATGAAAAAATATTTGCAACTTTTGTAATTTTAAACTTAAGGGCCCAAAAAATTCATTTTTCACCAAAAATATTTTGGCCCATTTAAATTCACAAATATGTTAGCCATCCAACGGCCCAACAACTCAAGGCCCATGACACTTTGGTATTTCAAAACACCTTTTGAAAACCCTTGTCGTCATCGCCGTTGCCGGAGCTCCGTCGCCGGATTCCGGCCAACAAAAAAGACAAAAAAAATTTTTTTAATTATTTTGAGGGGGATGGCCCAAAATGGGCAGCCCCTCGGGTAGCCCGAGCTGCCTGAAATGGGCAGCAACATGCTGCCCGAAATTTTCCCCCAAAACGCCTTGATTTTGTTGCAAAAATTTCATCTCATGCGGTTAGAAATCGACCTCAATATAATATTATGTATATGCTACACAAACTAGTACCCTTAGCTCTTGATACCACTTGAAAGGGGATCGGTTTTAGGTGTTCAAATGCGCAACGGAAGTTCAAAAATGTTTAAGGGCATGAAAACCGAAATTTTAAGGGAAAAATTTCTTGAACACCTCATGTACTAGTGTGTAACATATACAAAACACAAATTATGACATTCATACGGTGTTATGAAATTTACCTATCAATCACAATGGATTGATGATGGCTCCAACTAAGGTGTAAACACCTTAGCACTTGATGGGATGACCTTCTACAAGCTTCCTTTGAACACTCCTTGTTAAAAAATCAAGCCCGCCACCAACTAGGAAGATCCACCTTACACTTGCACTAGAAAATGTAGGGCATTTTTCTTTGAGAAGAGAATTGTTTCTCCAACTATTGAAGAACAAAATTGAGAGAAAAATGAGGTGAAATTTTCGGCCAAGAGAGAGAGTGAAGTGGAGTGAATGAGTTGTCTTGGTTGTGGGAAAAGCTAAAGCCAAATGTAGAACCCGTAACTTAGACTACGTATAAGCCATGCATAATTCTAGTATTTAAATTAAAATGATTTTTATTGCATGAGTATTTAAATTTAATTATTTTATTATTTTATGCAGTCGTTTAGATTTTTATCATTTCAGTTAATTCATAGAGGCCGGACTAGAGTTGGAGTTTAGAGATAAAATTTAAGATTTAGGAAAACATTCCCAGAACTTATTTTAGCTAATTAATAAGTTAATTTAAGTTAAATGGAAGTTTAAGGAATTATTTAAGTTACTTGATGTGAGTAGAAAATAAATTCATTTAAGTTACTTAAATGAGGGTTTAGTTCACTAAATTATTTAAAGGATAGGTAAGGCTTTTAAGGGTTATAAATTTAGTAAATAATCAACATTTCCCTTCATTTTATTCAAAGAATTCGGCCACCCCTTAGTAGATTGAGCAAGGATATGCCAACTCACCTTTGACCCATTCTTTGTCATTTTTTTTAGCATGATAACCTTTTTAATTAGTGATCAACCTTAATTAATTAATTAATAAGCCATATCCTAACCTATTCATAGCCTTGAATAATCGGCCACCTCACCCCCTTCAAGCACCAACAAATTAATTGATAGCAACAAAAATTCAAATTTCAAAAGGTGGAGACTTGGTCTTGATTTATCCCCTATATCTTGCACCCACTTCCCTCATTCTCCTAACCATCTTTCCCCCTCTCCCTTGCTCAAAACCTGAGAGAATTTCAAAGCTAAAAACCGTGGGAATTCAGTAGGAAACAAGAGAGAATAATCGAGTGAAGAACAAGCTAGCAAGAGCGCTCCACTCCTCCGCGCCGCGTCGTCGTCGTTTCGTTCGTTTTCTTTCAAAACGAAACCAGGCATGCATATATTATTCCTTGCCTCTTCAATCAAGTCCTTGGCAAAAATCGAAATACAGCAAGCATTTTTCAGAAAAACCAACATGCAGAATTTCGGCTTTCATTGTGCAGTTTCACGGTTTGCTTTGTGTTGTGGATTTCAGGTATTGGCTCGATTCCAGGCTCCCGAGGCGACATCTAGACATGTAATAGGATGCATTAGGATCATGTTGGTTCACTCATTCAACCCCATGCATGCTGGAAAACACGAGATGACAGCAACTCATCACCTTTGCCATATTGAGTTTCGAAAATCTGTTGTTGCTGTCCAAGGAAATGGATCTGATCATGGCTGCCCTAGGGGCCTATAGCCATGGTTAGATCACTTCCCTAGCATTTCCAAGACGTGACTAAGTCGCCCTTTTGGTGGCTTGGTCCATGGTTAATCGGTTTTTACATAAAACTCAAGAACAGCCCCCCCACTTTCGCCCCTCTCATTTTTACAGCATGTATGGTTCGGTTTTGGTGTTTTGGTGTGGATCTTGTTTGGCCTATGGCCCTTAGCCACGGTTCATACCATACCCCAAGATGTTTAGATCGTGCCATGGTCAATCAAATGGCCACTGGAACGAGACGAGACAGCAAGCAAAGCACAACACACACACGCATGCAAGGTATTCTCGGTTGGAGTTTTTCTGGTGTTTGCTGAATGGTGCGAATTGTGGCTGGTCTAGGGCCCATAGCCATGGTTCAAATCATTCCGTAGGATGTTGGTAAGAGGTTCTGGTCGGTGGTTCAAGCCCGAATGGCCATTAGCCTTGCAAACGACACAAGCAACCCAAGCGCAGCTGCTGGAATTTCTGGACAGCAGCTTGCTGCGTCGGTTCGGTGGCTCGTTCGGGTTCTCGGTATGCTTTTAGCCTATGGCCTTGGACTGGACAGTGCCTCATTGAGTTGAAAGGTCATGTTGTTGTCCATTCGTCATTCGGTTCATTTTTGAGGTCGTACGAGAATTTACGGTGCGATGTGCCAAATTGACTCTCGAAAGAGCGTTTCATGTTTTGGCCTCCATCACCTAAGATTCGACATGCATCATTTGAGGAGCATTAATTCATCATTTTAAGCGTATTTTAATCATGACTATATGATGTTTCAATGTTGGTTCGGAGTCATGATTAAATACGAAGTCATCAGGCGCATTTGTCTCAGTTTTTGGTTTTTAATTGCATAGTTTGGTCCCATAAATCTATTGCATATTTTTCATGGCATATTTAGGTTGCAGCGAGCTTGGGAGCGATCCAATCCATTCAGTAAAATTGTTACAGGATATTTAATTCAGTTATTTAATTATATTACGTGAAAAATTACAAATTTTGAGATTTATGCGATATGGCTTGTGGTCACTTTACTATCATGATTAAATCCGGTCGCCAGTTACCGGTCCGATTGTCAGTTACCGGTTATGAGAGCATTACTAAGTCATGTCGCCAGTTACAGGCCCGGTCGCCAGTTACCGGTAAGTTCAGTTGTTTCACCCAGTACTGTCGCAGTGGTCTGATCAGACGTACATTACTAAGTCCTGTCGCCAGTTACAGGCCCGGTCGCCAGTTACCGGTCAGTTCAGTTCAGGGACCATATGCGTAGACCATAATCTCACCAGAAAATTATTACAGGCTATTTCAGTACAGGGCTCCAAGGAGCAAACATTTTCACTATGATTTTCAGTTCAGTTATGCACGTATTATAATTAATCATGACACGACATTTTTACGTTATGCCTCATGACATGATATTTTCACTTGCATGCAAGCTTATTATTTATTTATTTACTTGCTATTTACGATATATGCATGTTGAGTCTTTAGACTCACTAGACTTGATTGTTGTAGGTGCTGATGATGTCGGGACCGAGGGCGGGGACCAGTGAGCAGGCTCGAGTCGGCAGTAGTAGGACCCGAGGACCTCAGTTCAGCATTTATTATTATTTGATGGCTCAAACATTTTAATTGTCGTTGGAAAAACCTTTTACTGTTATTTCAAAAATGTTATTTTCTTCCGCTGCCACTTTGAACATCAAACTTTATTTATCAGTTCAGTTATGATTGAGGCAATTTTAATTATTTAAAAGAAAAATTTTAAATTTTCTGTAAATTTTCAAGTAAGGATTTTTAGGCCTTGACAGCTGGTATCAGAGCAATGGTTTTGTATAGGGTTGTACTACTACTGATCTCGAGAAGCTCATGAAGTCACATCTTCGGTCTGTAAGTTTTACATTTACGCATTTCATTTAAAGCATGAATTATTTTCAACAGCATGATTTCATGAGATATTTTTTGCCCAGATTTCATTGCTCAGTATTAAATTTAAATTAATAATGGAATTATGCATGTTAGTTACGTATGAGTTATTTATGGAACAATATGCCCCCTAGGCGCATCCTCGAGCGCAATAGAGATGAGGAGCCTCGCCGAGAGGACAGGGAGGAGCAGAGACAGGAGAGAGACCTACCACCCCCACCACCGCCTCCACCGGACATGAATGCCCAGATGCTAGCTGGGATGACACAGTTCTTCGCACAGTTTGCGGGGAACCATGCTGTGGCGACCAGGCCGACAGGGCCCGAGGCTGTCTACGAAAGATTCATGAAGATGCGTCCGAAGGAGTTTTCTGGGACGTCTGACCCCATGATTGCCGAGGGCTGGATCAAGTCCCTCGAGATTATCTTCGAGTTTATGGAGCTTGGAGATTCAGATCGAGTTCGTTGTGCCTCTTATCTGTTCGGAGGAGATGCCCGCTTATGGTGGGAAGGAGCTTCAGTAGCCCTTAACTTGGCTACACTGTCTTGGGCACGCTTCACGGAGGTATTCTACTCCAAATATTTTACAGAGGAGGTGCGCACCAGGTTGACCACTGAGTTCATGAGCCTGAGACAGGGAGATTCGACTGTTACGGAATTCATCCGTAAGTTTGAGAGGGGTTGCCATTTTGTGCCCCTGATCGCGAATGATGCCAGAGCTAAGTTAATGCATTTCTTGGTGTGTCTACGGCCGATCTTGCGCCGTGATGTTAGGGTGTCTGACCCTACTTCTTATGAGGTCGCTGTCTCCAAAGCCTTAGCCGCAGAGCAGGATCAGCGGGACATCGAGAGAGACCGTCAGTGCAAGCGCCCAATCCAGGTACCACACCGCCCTCCTCCTCAGCAGCATCAGCATCAGAACAAGAGGCCGTATCACGGCCTGCCCAGAAACAGAGGAGGACCTCAGCAGCAGCAGGGACGTGCCGTCCCGAGGACCTTTGAGCATCCGGCTTGCCCTAAATGCTCATGTCGCCATGTCGGAGTATGTATGTTTGGCTCAGGGAAGTGTTACAAGTGTGGTAGCCCAGGCCACACGCTGCCGTATTGCCCTCAGAAGAACCTTCCTACCCAGGGCAGAGTGTTTGCTCTCCATGCGACGGAGATGAACCCCGATACTATGTTGATGACAGGTACTTTGCAGCTTTAAGTTTACATTTGAGATTTAATGTTTTGGGAAACGGGATTTAGATTTTGAACTTAGTTTTGCGATAGGATTGCATGCTCTACTCAGTATTTATTTCCGGGATTTAGTTAGAAGAACTGTGACCTTTGCATGTCTATAAGCTTAGCTCTTGTGATTATTGGGTTCCGCTTAGTGTTCCGAACTTTCACGGAGAATTTTCATAGCTGGCTCAGCTACCAAGGCCTTGATAGATTCAGGGGCCACTCACTCATTCATTTCAGAGGTCTTTGCTAATTTCCTCAAAGTTAAGACCATTGGGCTAGATATAACCTATTTCGTAGTACTACCGTCTGGCGAGGAGATGACAGCCACCAATGTCATACGAGTCATAGATCTTGAGCTCCATGGCAATCTTGTCTATGCGGATCTTATCATGTTGCCGATGCCAGAGTTTGACATCATCCTAGGGATGGATTGGCTATTGCGGAACAAAGTTTTGATTGACTTCCAGCGGAGATCTGTTTTAGTCCGATCGCCTGGAATGACGCAGTTCTTATTTGAGCCAGACAGGTACTTTCCTTTACCGCGCATTATTCCATATGTTCAGGCTAGGAAGCTCATGCATAGAGGGTGTCGGGCGTTTCTAGCGACTTTTGTATCTGTCCCCGAGGCACCCAGTCAGTCAGCTTCAAATGTTCCGATTGTTAGAGACTTCTTAGACGTTTTTCCTGAGGACGTCTCTGGTATGCCACCTGAGAGGGAGGTGGAGTTTTCTATCGAGCTTATGCCAGGTACGGCTCCGATCTCAAAAGCACCGTACCGACTTGCATCGACAGAGATGGCAGAGCTTAAGAAGCAGATTCAGGAACTTCTTGACAAGGAGTTCATTCGCCCTAGCTTCTCACCTTGGGGCGCGCCAGTCTTGTTTGTTAAGAAGAAAGATGGCACGATGAGGCTTTGTATTGACTATCGGGAGATGAACAGGGTTACAGTGAAGAATAAATACCCATTTTCGAGGATTGAGGATCTGTTTGACCAGCTGCAGGGAGCTTCGATTTTCTCCATGATAGATCTGCGTTCAGGTTATCACCAGTTGAGGGTGAGAGACGCCGATGTTTCAAAGACAGCTTTCAGGACTCGTTATGGTCACTACGAGTTCCTGGTGATGCCGTTTGGCTTGACGAATGCGCCAGCGATCTTCATGGATCTCATGAATCGCGTATTTCAGTCGTACCTCGACCAGTTTGTGATAGTGTTCATAGATGACATTATCGTCTACTCCTGGAATCGGGAGGATCACAGCAGGCATCTGACCACAGTGTTGCAGATATTGCAGAAGCACAAATTATTCGCAAAGTTCAGTAAATGCGAATTCTGGTAAGAGAAGGTGGCGTTCTTAGGCCACATTGTTTCCAGCAGTGGCATCGAGGTAGACCCAGCGAAAGTTGCAGCAGTCAGAGATTGGGTTGTACCGCAGAATGCATCAGAGATCCGCAGTTTTCTTGACTTAGCGGGATATTATCGGAAGTTCATCAAGGGATTCTCCTCGATTGCAATTCCACTCACAGCACTGACCAAGAAGAATGTGAAATTTTTTTGGAGCGAGGAGTGTCAGAAGAGCTTCGATACTTTGAAGCAAGCTCTTATCTCAGCACCAGTTTTGGCCGTGCCGTCAGGGTCCGGGGAGTTTGTACTGTATTCTGATGCTTCAAAGCTCGGTCTTGGCGCCGTATTGATGCAGCATGGGAAGGTAATAGCTTATGCTTCTAGACAGTTGAAGACTCATGAGAAGAACTACCCTACCCATGATCTAGAGTTGGCCGCAGTAGTTTTTGCCTTGAAGATTTGGAGGCATTATCTATATGGAGAGAAGTGCTAGATCTTTACCGACCACAAGAGACTCAAGTATTTCTTTACGCAGAAGGAGCTGAACATGCGTCAGAGGCGTTGGTTGGAGCTTGTGAAGGATTATGACTGTGACATTAGCTACCACCCGGGTAAAGCTAATGTAGTTGCGGATGCGTTGAGCAAAAAAGTCGCAGTGATGGCTCATTTGACAGCTTCGAGACCTCTTCATATTGAGATGCAGAGGTTTGATCTAGAGCCATATCCTCAAGGTAGAGTTCCCCGACTATCTACCTTGACCATTCAGTCTTCTCTTTTGGACCGCATTCGCAGTGGTCAGTCAGCAGATGAGCAATTGGCAAAGTGGAAGCAGAGGGATGAGGCCAAGGGCAGTGTCTTGTATTCAGTTAGTGACGGTATTGTGAGATACCGAGACAGGATGTGGGTTCCTAGCAGTGGTTCTATCCGAGCAGATATTCTATCAGAGGCCCACATGTCCCCGTACTCTATTCATCCAGGGAGTACGAAGATGTACAAAGATCTGCAGCTATTGTATTGGTGGCCTGGTATGAAGAAAGACATCAGACGATTTGTATCCGAGTGCCTGACTTGTCAGTTAGTGAAGGCCGAGCATCAGAGACCAGCAGGTTTGCTCAAGCCTCTTCCCATTCATGAGTGGAAGTGGGAGAATGTTACCATGGACTTTGTGACCGGATTGCCGAGGTCAGCTAGAGGATCGAATGCCATCTGGGTGATTGTAGATCGTCTTACCAAATCAACGCACTTCTTGCCTATTAAGACGACTTTCACCATGGTTCAGTATGCGGAGTTGTATATTCGGGAGATAGTCCGACTCCATGGTATTCCAGTTTCTATCGTATCTGACAGAGATCCCAGATTCACTTCCTCGTTTTGGAAGAGCTTGCATTCGACTATGGGGACGAAGTTGCTGTTTAGCACAGCTTTCCATCCGCAGACAGATGAGCAGTCAGAGCGAGTCATTCAGATTTTGGAGGATCTTCTCCGTGCTTGCGTCATTGATTTCTTTGGGAGTTGGGAGTCGAACTTGCCATTGGCAGAGTTCACCTATAACAACAGCTTTCAGTCGTCGATAGGAATGGCTCCGTATGAAGCTTTGTATGGTCGCAAGTGCAGATCTCCTGTTCACTGGGATGAAGTAGGAGAGAGAGCAAAGTTGGGTCCAGAGATTATTCAGCAGACTGTCGACGTAGTAGCCTGGATTCGTGATAGAATGAGGAATGCTCAGAGTCGACGGAAGAGCTATGCATATCAGAGGAGGAGAGATTTAGAGTTCGCTGTCGGCGACCATGTCTTTGTGAAGGTGGCACCTATGAAGGGTGTCATGCGATTTGGGAAGAAAGGGAAGCTCAGTCCGAGATTTATTGGACCATTTGAGATCCTCGACAGAGTTGGGACGCTAGCTTATCGTGTGGCTCTTCCGCCAAATCTGGCTAGAGTACACAATGTCTTTCACGTCTCTATGCTGAGGAAGTATATGGCGAATCCTTCGCATGTCTTGAACTTCGAGTCGTTGCAACTTACTCCGAACCTATCTTATGAGGAGAGGCCAGTGCAGATCCTAGACAGGCAAGAGAAGAAGCTTCGGAACAAGCTGGTTAGGCAAGTCAAAGTCAAATGGCTCAATCATTCAGAGGAGGAAGCTACGTGGGAGTCTGAGCCGGAGATGAGAGATCGTTACCCCGAGTTATTCGGTGAGTTTTAATTTCGAGGACGAAATTTCTTTTAAGGGGGGAAGGATTGTAGAACCCGTAACTTAGACTACGTATAAGCCATGCATAATTCTAATATTTAAATTAAAATGATTTTTATTGCAAGAGTATTTAAATTTAATTATTTTATTATTTTATGCAGTCGTTTAGATTTTTATCATTTCAGTTAATTCAGAGAGGCCGGACTGGAGTTGGAGTTTAGAGATAAAATTTAAGATTTAGGAAAACATTCCCAGAACTTATTTTAGCTAATTAATAAGTTAATTTAAGTTAAATGGAAGTTTAAGGAATTATTTAAGTTACTTGAGGTGAGTAGAAAATAAATTCATTTAAGTTCCTTAAATGAGGGGTTAGTTCACTAAATTATTTAAAGGATAGGTAAGACTTTTAATGGTTATATATTTAGTAAATAATCAAAATTTCCCTTCATTTTATTCCAAGAATTCGGCCACCCCTTAGTAGATTGAGCAAGGATATGCCAACTCACCTTTGACCCATTCTTTGTCATTTTTTTTAGCATGATAACCTTTTTAATTAGTGATCAACCTTAATTAATTAATTAATAAGCCATATCCTAACCTATTCCTAGCCTTGAATAATCGGCCACCTCACCCCCTTCAAGCACCAACAAATTAATTGATAGCAACAAAAATTTAAATTTCAAAAGGTGGAGACTTGGTCTTGATTTATCCCCTATATCTTGCACCCACTTCCCTCACTCTCCTAACCATATTTCCCCCTCTCCCTTGCTCAAAATCTGAGAGAATTTCAAAGCTAAAAACCGTGGGAATTCAGTAGGAAACAAGAGAGAATAATCGAGTGAAGAACAAACTAGCAAGAGCGCTCCACTCCTCCGCGCCGCGTCGTCGTTGTTTCGTTCGTTTTCTTTCAAAACGAAACCAGGCATGCATATATTCTTCCTTGACTCTTCAATCAAGTCCTAATATCATTTATTTTCATTACATGATCATTTTTCTATGGCAAAAATCGAAATACAGCAAGCATTTTTCAGAAAAATCACGATGCAGAATTTCGGCTTTCATTGTGCAGTTTCACGGTTTGCTTTGTGTTGTGGATTTCAGGTATTGGCTCGATTCCAGGCTCCCGAGGCGACATCTAGACATGTAATAGGATGCATTAGGATCATGTTGGTTCACTCATTCAACCCCATGCATGCTGGAAAACACGAGATGACAGCAACTCATCACCTTTGCCATATTGAGTTTCGAAAATCTGTTGTTGCTGTCCAAGGAAATGGATCTGATCATGGCTGCCCTAGGGGCCTATAGCCATGGTTAGATCACTTCCCTAGCATTTCCAAGACGTGACTAAGTCGCCCTTTTGGTGGCTTGGTCCATGGTTAATCGGTTTTTACATAAAACTCAAGAACAGCCCCCCCACTTTCGCCCCTCTCATTTTTACAGCATGTATGGTTCGGTTTTGGTGTTTTGGTGTGGATCTTGGTTGGACTATGGCCCTTAGCCACGGTTCATACCATACCCCAAGATGTGTAGATCGTGCCATGGTCAATCAAATGGCCACTGGAACGAGACGAGACAACAAGCAAAGCACAACACACACACGCATGCAAGGTATTCTAAGTTGGAGTTTTTCTGGTGTTTGATGAATGGTGCGAATTGTGGCTGGTCTAGGGCCATTAGCCATGGTTCAAATCATTCCTTATGATGTTGGTAAGAGGTTCTGCTCGGTGGTTCAAGCACCAATGGCCATTAGCCTTGCAAACGACACAAGCAACCCAAGCGCAGCTGCTGGAATTTCTGGAAAGCAGCTTGCTGGGTCGGTTCGGTGGCTCGTTTGGGTTCGCGGTTGGTGTTTAGCCTATGGACTTGGACTGGACAGTGCCTCATTGAGTTGGAAAGGTCATGTTTTTGTCCATTTGTCATTCGGTTCATTTTTGAGGTCGTACGAGAATTTACGGTGCGATGTGCCAAATTGACTCTCGAAAGAGCGTTTCATGTTTTGGCCTCCATTCACCTAAGATTCGACATGCATCTTTTGAGGAGCATTAATTCATCATTTTAAGCGTATTTTAATCATGACTATATGATGTTTCAGTGTTGGTTCGGGTTGGTTCGGAGTCATGATTAAATACGAAGTCATTAGGCGCATTTGTCTCAGTTTTTGGTTTTTAATTGCATAGTTTGGTCCCATAAATCTATTGCATATTTTTCATGGCATATTTAGGTTGCAGCGAGCTTGGGAGCGATCCAATCCATTCAGTAAAATTGTTACAGGATATTTAATTCAGTTATTTAATTATATTACGTGCAAAAATACAAATTTTGAGATTTATGCGATATGGCTTGTGGTCACTTTACTATCATGATTAAATCCGGTCGCCAGTTACCGGTCCGGTCGTCAGTTACCAGTTATGAGAGCATTACTAAGTCCTGTCGCCAGTTACAGGCCCGGTCGCCAGTTACCGGTAAGTTCAGTTGTTTCACCCAGTACTGTCGCAGTGGTCTGATCAGACGTACATTACTAAGTCCTGTCGCCAGTTACAGGCCCGGTCGCCAGTTACCGGTCAGTTCAGTTCAGGGACCATATGCGTAGACCATAATCTCACCAGAAAATTATTACAGGCTATTTTCGTACAGGGCTGCAAGGAGCAAACATTTTCACTATGATTGTCAGTTCAGTTATGCACATATTATAATTAATCATGACACGACATTTTTACGTTATGCCTCATGACATGATATTTACACTTGCATGCAAGCTTATTATTTATTTATTTACTTGCTATTTACGATATATGAATGTTGAGTCTTTAGACTCACTAGACTTGATTGTTGTAGGTGCTGATGATGTCGGGACCGAGGGCGGGGACCAATGAGCAGGCTCGAGTCGGCAGTAGTAGGACCCGAGGACCTCAGTTCAGCATTTATTATTATTTGATGGCTCAAACATTTTAATTGTCGTTGGAAAAACCTTTTACTGTTATTTCGAAAATGTTATTTTCTTCCGCTGCTACTTTGAACATCAAACTTTATTTATCAGTTCAGTTATGATTGAGGCAATTTTAATTATTTAAAAGAAAAATTTTAAATTTTTCGTAAATTTAACACTTGAATTAATTTAATTCAGTCCATAATAATGTTTATGAAAATCACAATTTTCAAATACATTATTCACTTGGCCTACTTTTAATTTAGGAACACTTCCATAAATTAAAATTTACATTTTTCCCTCATAGAAGTCATACTTCTATTTTTCCTTACGCTTATAAACTCATTTATAAGCCGTTCAACACATTGAACTATTTTACTTCTCAACGGGATCTAGAAAACTAGTACTTGTGTGGCCCTCAATGGTTCATTGATACAACTAGTTGTGGGTTCACATCTCCATTTGATTCGGACTAAACATGTCCTTAAACGAGCATACCCCAATTGCTCCATTCTTACTTATCAACTCCTTGATAACAAGAACGTCAGAACTCAAGTTTGATAGTACCCAACCAATCATGTTAAACGCCTAGCAGCATCGCTTGCATGATTCCCTAGGTATCAAATGATAGTGCCTGCAAGAACCATTCAATTATGGTAAGCGTACAGTACGGTCCATTTAACTCATATATCCCGACCGATTCGACAACCATTGGTATATCGAGAGTTGTCAATGAATCGATACTGTGTGTCATGTCGTAGTTGCATCGATGGTGTAATCTGTGAAACCCCTTTCATAATTACCACCATACTCTAATCAGAGATTTCATACTACACATACGTGAGAACACATAGGATATCCATACCCGAAGGTAAGCGGTGAATCCCCGACTACAATGCATCGACTCCTATATGTTTCGACAAAACACCCAACCTTGCCACCTGATGACCCCTTGAGAGTCGGTAAACAAGTCAAAGTGTAATTCTAGCACATAGAGTCTCAATGTTGTCCCGGGTTATAAAGACTAATGGTGTACAACCATAAACTAGGACGTTTCCACTCGATAAGTGAGAACCACTTGGAAAGTCCTTTATGGAGGGTTGTTCAGTGCACTCTACCAGGAGCACCTATCTGCATGCTCGGACATCACAATGTCCCCTACCAATGAAACATGGTACTCACATCGCATATACTAGTCTCGAACTCGAGCGGCCTATATCCTCCTTAGCGGCGGCTGAATCGGCTAGGAACTGTTTAGAATATACAGTATTCCAAATATGAGTTTCATGATAATCATCATATGAGCATCTCATATTCTTTCTACTATTTGTATATTCAATGGCTTTATCTATGCAACTAGCATGGGTATACAGATAAAGATGTGCCAAATAATAATTTCAAATATTATTAAAATAAAGATTGTTTATACATAGAGTTTCATTGTGAACACTCGGCCAACACTTGGCTCGACGTGCACCTACTCTAACAATCTCCCACTTGCACTAGAGCCAACTACCCATATGCTTCAAACCCATCGATTCGCGATGCTTCTCGAATAATGGTCCAGGTAAAGGCTTAGTTAGCGGATCAGCAACATTATCTGCGGAGCCGACTTTGTCAATCGAGACATATCCTCTTTCCACAATCTCTCGGAGGATGTGGTACTTTCTCAATACATGTTTGGACTTCTGATGAGACCTTGGCTCCTTTGCTTGAGCAATGGCTCCCGTGTTGTCACACAACACCGGGACAGGAGCAATTCCATAGGAACGACGTCCAACTCTTGGACGAAATTCCTTATCCAAACAGCCTCTTTTGCTGTATCTGATGCAGCAATGTATTCGGTCTCAGTGGTGGAATCCGCAGTACTGTCTTGCATAGAACTCTTCCAAGAGACAGCAACACCATTGAGCATGAATACGAACCTAGAGGTTGACTTTGAGTCATCTATATCGCTTTGGAATCTAGAGTCAGTATAGCCTTCCAATTTCAGTTCCCCACCCCCATAGACCAAGAACAATTTATTGGTCCTTCTCAAATACTTGAGGATGTCTTTCACAGCTTTCCATTGTGGAAGACCGGGGTTCGATTGATATCTACTCACTACACTTAGTGCGAAAGCCACGTCAGGACGTGTAGATATCATTCCATACATGATGCTACCAATCGCAGATGCATAAGGAATGCTTGTCATCGCCGCTATCTCTGCATCAGTCTTGGGAGACATAGACTTGGATAGGGACACGCCATGACACATTGGTAGATGTCCTCTCTTGGACTCATCCATCGAGAACTGCTTCACGATGGTATCAATGTATGTGGACTGGGGGAGACCAAGCAATCTTTTTTATCTATCTCTATAGATCTGTATTACTAATACAAAAGATGCTTCACCCAAGTCCTGCATCGAGAACTTACTCGCTAACCATATCTTAGTTGATTGCAGCATTCCTACATCATTCCCAATTAGTAGAATGTCATCAACATACAACACCAGGAATGACACAGCTTTCCCACTGACCTTCTTATACACACAGGGTTCCTCAGGATTCTTAGTAAAACCAAACTCTTTGATTGTACTGTCGAATCTGAGGTTTCAACTCCTAGATGCCTGCTTTAGACCATAAAAAGATCTCTGAAGTTTGCATATCATATGCTCATCAACATATGCACCGAAATTCCTCGTACGACCTCTAAAATGATCCGAATCACGAACGGCCAAAAACATGACCTTCCCAACTCAATGAGGTACTGTCCAGTCCAAGTCCATAAGCTAAAAGCCAACCAAGAACCCGAAATGCACCTCTGAACCTACGCCCCACTTGCTGTCCACAGAATACAGCAGCAGCGCCTTCGTTTCCTTGCGTCGTTTTTGAGACTACCGGCCATTGGGGCTTGCACCACCGACCAATGCATCTTCCCAACATCCTAAGGGATGATTTGAACCATGGCTAAGGGCCCTAGGCCAGCTACAATTCGAACCACACCAGAAACAAACCACACGTCCCAACCGAGCACCAATTCTGCGCGCGTGGGGCATTGCTATTGTTTTGCTGTCATGGATCGTTCCAGTGGCCATTCGATTGACCATGGCACGATTTTGACATCAAGGGTTATGGTATAAACCGTGGCTATGGGCCAGAGGCCAACCAAGATCCACACCACTCCCTAAAAACCGAACAACACATGCAATAAGGGGAAGGGGCCGTGGGCTGTTCTTGTTTCTTTTGATTTGAAAACCGATTCCACCATGGACCAAGCCTCGAAAGGGTGACTTGGTCACGTCATAGACATGATAGGGAGGTGTTCTAACCATGGCTATAGGCCCCTAGGGCAGCCAAGATCAGCAGCTCTCCTCTTTGACAGCAACATGACAGAAATCGAGACTCAAATAGCATGAAGGAGGAGTTGCTATCATTTTTCGATTTCCAGCATGCATGGGCTTGAACTATTGGACCAATATGATCCTAACATGTCCTAGTACATGTATAGATGCAGCCTTGGGAGCCTAGAAACGAACCAATACCTGATACAATGAAAACACGCCAACCCGTGAGGTAGCAAAGGAAGACCGAAAAATTCTGCAGGTGCATTTTCTGAAAATATGTTGATGTATTTCGGTTTTCTTGTATTAAAATCATGTAGAAGTGATGTTTAAAAATATCTATATGACTTGATTGAAGAGCAAATAAAAATATATACATGCCTTGGTTCGTTTTGAAAGAAAAACGAACGAGACGACGATGCGGCGCGGAGGAGACGGAGTGATCTTCTTGTTCTTGCTTGTACTCGATTTTTCTCTCCTATTTTCAATGGCTCATCTCTCACTGAATTAACTGAAAAGATAAAAATTAAACTACTGCATAAAATAATTAAATTTAAAGGGAAGAATAAATACTCATGCAATGATAATAAAAATAATTTTACTTTAAATGCTAGAAATTATGCATGACTTATACGTAGTCTGGTTTACGGGTTCTGCAACTCTTCCCCCCTCAAAAGAAATTTCGTTCTCGAAATTAAAACTTACCGAATAACTCGGGGTACCGACTCCTCATCTCTGGCTCAGACTCCCACGTAGCTTCCTCCTCTGAATGGTTGAGCCATATGACTTTCACTCGCTTAACTACTTGTTCCGAAGCTTCTTCTCCTGTCTGTCTAAGATCTGCACTGGTCTCTCCTCATAAGACAGGTTCGGAGTAAGCTGCAATGGCTCGAAGTTCAAGACATGCGAAGGATTTGCCATGTACTTCCTCAGCATAAAGACGTGGAAAACATTGTGTACTCCGGCCAGATTCGGCGGAAGAGCCACACGATAAGCTAGAATCCTAACTCTGTCGAGGATCTCTAATGGTCCAATGAATCTCGGACTGAGCTTTTTTTTCTTCCCAAATCACATGACACCCTTCATAGGTGCTACCTTCACAAAGACATGGTCGCCAACGGCAAACTCTAGGTCTCTCCTCCTCTGATCTGCATAACTTTTCTGTCGACTCTGAGCCATCCTCATCCTATCACGGATCTTGACTACTACATCGGCAGCCTGCTGAATAACCTCCGGACCCAACTCTGATCTCTCCCCTACTTCATCCCAATGAACAGTAGATCTGCACTTGCGGCCATATAGTGCTTCATACGGAGCCATACCAATAGACGACTTGTAGCTGTTGTTATAGGTGAACTCCACTAATGGCAAGTTCGACTCCCAACTCCCAGAGAAATCAATAACAAAAGCACCGAGAAGATCCTCCAAAATCTGAATAACTCGCTCTGACTGCCCATCTGTATGCGGATGGAAAGCTGTGCTAAACAGCAACTTCGTACCCATGGTCGAATGCAAACTCTTCCAAAACGAGGAAGTGAATCTGGGGTCTCTGTCAGATACGATAGAAACTGGAATACCATGAAGTCGGACTATCTCCCGGATATACAACTTTGCATACTGAATCATGGTGAAAGTCGTCTTAAAAGGAAAGAAATGCGCTAATTTGGTAAGACGATCAACAACCACCCAGATGGCATTTGATCCTCTGACTGACTTCGGCAAGCCAGTCACGAAGTCCATGGTAGCATTCTCCCACTTATACTCGGGAATGGGAAGAGGCTTGAGCAAACCTGCTGGTCTCTAATGCTCCGCCTTCACTAACTGGCAAGTCAGACACTCGGATACAAATCGTCTGATGTCTTTCTTCATCCCGGGCCACCAATACAATAACTGCAGATCTCGGTACATCTTCGTACTCCCTGGATGAATAGAGTACGGCAACATGTGGGCCTCCGATAGAATATCTGCTCGAATAGAACCACTGCTAGGAACCCACATCCTGTCTCGGTATCTCACAATACCATCGCTGACTGAATACAAGACACTGCCCTTGGCCTCATCTCTCTGCTTCCACTTTGCTAACTGTTCATCCACTGCCTGACCACAGTGAATACGGTCAATAAGGGAAGACTGGATCGTCAAAGTAGATAGACGAGGAACTCTACCTTGAGGATATGACTCTAGATCAAACCTCTGCATCTCAAGCTGAAGAGGTCTCTGAATCGTCAAATGAGCCATCACTGCGACTTTTCTGCTCAATGCATCCGCAACTACATTAGCTTTACCCGGGTGGTAGCTAACGTCACAGTCATAATCCTTTACAAGCTCCAACCAACGCCTCTGACGCATGTTCAGCTCCTTCTGTGTAAAGAAATACTTGAGGCACTTGTGGTCGGTAAAGATCTGGCACTTCTCTCCATACAAATAATGCCTCCAAATCTTCAGGGCAAATACTACGGCTGCCAACTCTAGATCATGGGTAGGGTAGTTTTTCTCATGGATTTTCAGCTGTCGAGAAACATATGCTATCACCTTCCCATGCTGCATCAACACCGCGCCTAAACCGAGCTTCGAAGCATCGGTATACAAAACAAAATCTCTGGGCCCTGACGGCATGGCCAAAACTGGTGCTGAGATAAGAGCTTGCTTCAAAGTATCGAAGCTCTTCTGACATTCATCGCTCCACACAAATTTAGCATTCTTCTTGGTCAATGATGTTAGTGGAACGGCAATAGAGGAGAATCCCTTAATGAACTTCCGATAATATCCTGCTAGCCCAAGAAAAGTGCGGATCTCTGATGCATTCTGCGGCACAACCCAATCTCTGACTGCGGCAACTTTCGCTGGGTCTACCTCAATACCACTGCTAGAAACAATGTGGCCTAAGAACGCCACCTTCTCTAACCAAAATTCGCACTTACTGAACTTTGCTAATAACTTGTGCTTCTGCAAGGTCTGTAGCACTGTGGTCAGATGTCTGATGTGATCCTCCTGATTCTTGCAGTAGACAAGAATGTCGTCTATGAATACTTTCAAAAACAGGTCAAATACGGCTGAAATATGCGATTCATGATATCCACGAAGATCGCTGGAGCATTCGTCAGACCGAACGGCATCACAAGGAACTCATAGTGGCCATAACGAGTCCTAAAAGCAGTCTTGGAAACATCATCATCTTTCACCCTCAACTGGTGATAACCGGAACGCAGATCTATCTTGGAGAATACCGAAGCTCCCTGCAACTGATCAAATAGATCCTCAATCCGCGGAAGTGGGTACTTGTTCTTCACTGTAACCCTGTTCAATTCCCGGTAATCAATACAAAGTCTCATCATGCCATCCTTCTTCTTCACAAATAAGACTGGCGCGCCCCAAGGTGAAAAACTCGGGCGAATGAACTCCTTGTCTAGAAGTTCCTGAAACTGCTTCTTAAGCTCTGCCATCTCTGTCGGTGCTAGTCGGTACGGTGCTTTGGAGATCGGAGCCGTACCTGGCATGAGCTCAATAGAAAACTCCACCTCTCGCTCGGGTGGTATACCAGAGACATCCTCAGGAAAAACGTCTAAGAAGTCTCTAACAATCAGATCGTCTGCGGCTGACTGACTGGGCGCCTCGGGGACAGATATAAAAGTTGCTAAAAACGCCCGACACCCTCTATGCATGAGCTTCCTAGCCTTGACATAAGGAATAATGTGCGGTAAGGGAAAGTACATGTCCGGCTCAAATAAGAACTGCGTCATTCCAGGCGGTCGGACTAGAACAGATCTCCGCTGGAAGTCAATCAAAAATCTGTTCCGCAATAGCCAGTCCATCCCTAGGATGATGTCAAACTCCGGCATCGGAAACACGATCAGATCCGCATAAACGTGGTCGCCATGGAGCTCAAGATCTATGTCTCGGATCACATTGGTAGCTGCCATCTCCTCACCAGAAGGCAATATTACTGAATAGGCTACATCAAGCCCAACGATCTTGACCTTGAGGAAATTAGCAAAGACTTCCGAAATAAAGGAGTGAGTGGCCCCTGAATCTATCAAGGCTTTCGTAGCGGAATTAGATATAAATATTCTCCTTGAAAGGTTAGAATACTAAGCTGAACCCAATAATCACAAGAACTAACTTATAGACATGCAAATGTCAAAGTTCTTCTAACTTAAATTCCCAAAATAATACTGAGTAGAGCATGCAATCCTACTGCAATTCTATGTTCAAAAATCTTAACCTAAAACATTAAATCCCAAATGTAAACTTAAAGCTTAAAGGTACCTGTCATAAGCATGATCTCCGGGTTCGCCTCCGTGGCATGGAGGGCAAAAACTCTGCCTTGGGTAGGCAGATTCCTCTGAGGGCACTGCATAAGTAAGTGGTCTGAACTACCACACTTATAACACTTCCCTGAACCATACATACACGTTCCAGCATGGCGGCGTGTGCACCTAGGACAGACTGGATGCCCAAAAGTTCTCGGGGCTGGGCGTCCCCGCTGCTGCTGCTGCTGCTGACCTCTGTTTCTAGGTGGGCCGTGAAAAGGCCTCTTGTTCTGATGCTGTTGCAGAGGAGGAGGGCGGTGCGGTACCTGGATTGGGCGCTTGACCTGGCGATCCCGCTCAATGTCACGCTGGTCCTGCTCTACAGCTAGAGCTCTGGAGACAGCGACCTCATAAGTAGTAGGGTCAGCTACCCTAACATCACGGCGCAAGATCGGCCGTAGACCCACCAGGAAATGCATTAACTTGGCTTTAGCATCATTCGCGATCAGGGGCACAAAATGACAACCCCTCTCAAACTTACGGATGAACTCCGTAACAGTCAGATCTTCCTGTCTCAGGCTCATGAATTCCGTGGTCAACTAGGTGCGCACCTCCTCAGTGAAATATTTGGAGTAGAATACCTCCGCGAAGCATGTCCAGCTCAGCGTAGCCAAGTTCAGGGCTACTGACGCTCCTTCCCACCATAAGCGGGCATCTCTTCCGAATAAGTAGGTGGCACATCGGACATTGTCTGCATCTCCAAGCTCCATGAACTCGAAGATAACCTCGAGGGACTTGATCCAGCCCTCGGCAACCATGGGATCAGACGTCCCTGAAAACTCCTTCGGCCTCATCTTCATGAAGCGCTCATAAGTAGCCTCGGGCCCTGTCGGCCTGGCTGTCACAGCATGGTTCCCCGGGAACTGTGCGAAGAACTGAGTCATCCCAGCTAGCATCTGGGCATTCATGTCAAGTGGAGGGGGTGGTGTAGGTGGTAAGTCCCTCTCCTGCCTCCGGTTCATGCCGTCCTCCTAGCGAGGCTCATCCTCTCTAATGCGCTCGAGGATGCGTCTAGGGGGCATACTGTTCCATACATAACCCATACGTAACCAACATGCATAATCTCTAAAATTTATTTAAATTTAAATACTGAACAATAAAAATTTGGACGTAAAACATTTCATGAAAACATGCTGTTAAAATATTTCATGCTGTAAACGAAATGCGTAAATGTAAAACTTACTGACCGAAGACGTGACTTCATGAACTTCTCGTGGTCAGTAGCAGAACAACCCTTTACAGAACCATTGCTCTGATACCAGTTATAATGGTCCAAAAATTCGTGTTTGAAAATTTGCGAAAAAATTTAAAATTTTCTTTTTAAAATAATTAAAATGCTTTATTCACGAAAATAAACTGATAAATCAAGTTTAATGTTGAAAATAGCAGCGGAAGAAATTATTGTTCGCAAAAGAACAAGTTTAAAGTAATCCAACAACTGATAAAAATGTTTGAGCATAAAAATGGTAAATGCCGTAAATGAGGTCCTCGGGTTCCACTACTGCCGACCCAAGCTGGCTCACTGGTCCCCGCCCTCGGTCTCGACCTCATCAGTACCTACAACAATCAAGTCTAGTGAGTCTAATGATTCAGCATGCATATATTTTAAATAACGAATAAATAATATAATAAAATTGCATGGGATAAAATATCATGTCTTGAGGCATAACGTGAATAACTTATCATGAGCAATTATAATACGTGCACAACGGACTAAAAATCATAAGTGAATTTTTTGCTCAATCGAGCCCTGTAATGAAATAACATGTAATAATTTTCTGTTGAGATTATGGTCTACGCAAGTGACCCCTGCACTGAACTGAACTGAACTGACCGGTAACTGACGACCGGGTGAAATAATAATCTTCCGATCAGACTAATGCCACAGTATACTAGGTGGAACAGAATTGAACTGAAGCGGTAACTGACGACCGGGTGATGCAATAATCCCATGATAGTGAAATGGCCACAAGCAATATCGCATAAATCTAAAAAAATTGAATATTTTATATTTTTATGCACGTAATATAATTAAATGGCATAATGAAATATCCTGTATTATTTTACCACATGGATAGGATCGTTCCCAGCCTCGCTGCGACCTAAATTTTAACATGAAAAATATGAAAATGATTTTCTTGACCCAACTTTGTAATTGGATCCAAAAACGAGACAATTACGCCCAACGACTTCGTATTTAATCATGACTCCGTGCCAACCCGAACCAACACCGAACCATCATTTAGTCATGATTAAAATACACTTAAAATGATGAAATAATGCTCCTAAAATGGTAAGGGCCGAAATTTTGGTGAATGAAGGCCAAAACATGAAACGCTCTTTCGAGAGTCAATTTGGCACATCGAACCGAAATTCCTCGTACGACCTCTAAAGTGATCTAAATCACAAACGGCCAAAAACATGACCTTCCCAACTCAATGCGGTACTGCCCAGTCAAACGCCATAGGCTAAAACCCAACCAAGAACCCGAAATGCACCTCTGAACCTACGCCCCACTTGCTGTCCACAGAATACAGCAGCAGCGCCTTCGTTTCCTTGCGTCGTTTTCGAGACTACCGGCCATTGGGACTTGAACCACCGACAAAAGCCTCTTCCCAACATCCTAAGGATGATTTGAACCATGGCTAAGGGCCTAGGCCAGCCACAATTCGAACCACAACAGAAACAAACCACACGTCCCAACCGAGCACCAATTCTGCGCGCGTGGGGCATTGCTATTGTTTTGCTATGCTGGATCATTCCAGTGGCCATTCGATTGACCATGGAACAATCTTGACATCAAGGTTTATGGTATGAACCGTGGCTATGGGCCAGAGGCCAACCAAGATCCACACCACTCCCTAAAAACCGAACAACACATGCAATAAGGGGAAGGGGCCGTGGGCTGTTCTTGTTTCTTTTGATTTGAAACCGATTCCACCATGGACCAAGCCTTGAAAGGGCGACTTGGTCACGTCTTAGACATGATAGGGAGGTGTTCTAACCATGGCTATAGGCCCCTAGGGCAGCCAAGACCAGCAACTCTCCTCTTCGACAGCAACATGACAGAAATCGAGACTCAAATGGCATGAAGGAGGAGTTGCTGTCATTTTTCGATTTCCAGCATGCATGGGCTTGAACTATTGGACCAATATGATCCTAACATGTCCTAGTACATGTCTAGATGCAGCCTTGGGAACCTAGGGTCGAACCAATACCTGATACAATGAAAACAAGCCAACCCGTGAGGTAGCAAAGGAAGACCGAAAAATTCTGCATGTGCATTTTCTGAAAATATGTTGATGTATTTCGGTTTTCTTGTAATAAAATCATGCACAAGTGATGTTTAAAAATATCTATTTGACTTGATTGAAGATCAAATAAAAATATATACATGCCTTGGTTCGTTTTGAAAGAAAAACGAACGAGACGACGACGCGGCGCGGAGCAGACGGAGTGATATTCTTGTTCTTTTTTCTACTCGATTTTTCTCTCCTATTTTCTATGGCTATCTCACGATTTCTCTCTGGTTTTTCCTCTGAATTTTGGTGGTGAGGAAGGGGGAATGATGGTTAGGAGAGATGGAGGGGGTTGCAATATAAAAGGGATGGCAAGACCAAGTCTTGCTCTCTTTTGAATTTGAAATGATTTGATATCAAACTGATTGTTGGAGGGATAGATGGGGTGACCGATTCTTCATGCTAAACAAGGCTAGGATAATGATCTATTATTAATTAATGGTGGTTAATAAATGAAAGGATTATCATGTTAAGAAATGACAAGGAAAGGGTCAAAGGTGGTGAGTTGTCGAAGAATTGTTATCTCACTAAGGGGTGACCGAAATTAATCAAATAAATGGAGGGGAAATATTGTTTAGTTAGTGTATTTTAAACCTTTAGAGCCTTACCTATCCTTTAAATAATTTAGTGAATTAACACATTAATTATGGAAACTAAATGAACTTATTTCCTACTTACCTCAAGTTACTTAAATAATTCCTTAAACCTTCTTTTAACTTAAATTAACTTATTAGCTAGCTAAAATAAATTCTGGGAATGATTTCTAGATCTTACATTTTATCTCAAAACTCCAACTCCAGTCCGGCCTCACTGAATTAACTGAAAAGATAAAAATTAAACTACTGTATAAAATAATTAAATTTAAAAGGAAGAATAAATACTCATGCAATAATAATAAAAATCATTTTACTTTAAATACTAGAAATTATGCATGACTTATACGTAGTCTGGTTTACGGGTTCTACAATTTGAGTCAACCCGATCGATATACTATTCTATCAACTGAGCTGTTACTCTGCTGAAATATTTGCAAATTTCAAAGCTCACGCTTATTGTATACATTCATAGCATTCAATGCTATACTTCGAGCTTACAAGCACAAACTGTTATTATTATAATACTTGATCTTGAAGAGATCAGTTGTTCTAAATTATTTCAGTCCAATTGAGTACTATAAACTGGTTCGTAACTAAGAGTTTCAGTTTGACATTGTTAAGTGCAAAACTGAAGCGGGTCTGTATAACTTTTTGTATCGATCAAAGTCTTTTAGTGAATATCATATCTTTGTGATAGAAAGGGTGACGTAGGAGTGTTTGAAATCTCCGAACATCCATAAAATCTTGTGTCTTCTTATTTCATTTTTATTCTATCTATTAGTCAGTTTATTTCCGCACTTTTATTGTTAACTGATTGATATCGACTTACAAGATTCTCGAGTATCAGTTTATCACTAAACTGACTCATAAAAAGAGAAAAGGTTGTGAAAATTGTTAGTGTTTATTCAACCCCCTTCTGAAAACTCTTTCACCTTTACCCGATCCTATCAAGTGGTATCAGAGCAGTTGAATCTTGTTCATGAATATTCCTATAATGTCCCAAAAATTCGTGTTTGAAAATTTGCGGAAAAATTAAAAATTTTCTTTTAAAAATAATTAAAATGTCTCATTCACAAAATAAACCGATAAATCAAGTTTGATGTTTAAAAATAGCAGCGGAAGAAATTATTGTTCACAAAATAACAAGTAAAGTAATCCAACAACTGATAAAAATGTTTGAGCATAAAAATGGCAAGTGCTGTAAATGAGGTCCTCGGGTTCAACTACTGCCGACCCAAGCTAGCTCACAGGTCCCCGCCCTCGGCCCAGACATCATCAGTACCTACAACAATCAAGTCTAGTGAGTCTAAAGACTCAGCATGCATTTATCGTAAATAACGAGTAAATAATATAATAAAGTTGCATGGGAGTAGAAAAATAACATGTCATGAGGCATAACGTAAAATATCGTGTCCTGATTGATTATAATACGTGCATAACTGAACTAAAATCATAGTGAAAATGTTTGCTCCATGGAGCTCAGTAATGAAATAACATGTAATAATTTTCTGTTGAGATTATGGTCTACGCAAGTGACCCCTGCACTGAACTGAACTGAACTGACCGGTAACTGACGACCGTGTGAAGTAATAATCTTCCGATCAGACTAATGCCACAGTAAAGTGGGTGGAACTGAATTGAACTGAAGCGGTAACTGACGACCGGGTGATGCAATAATCCCATGATAGTGAAATGGCCACAAGCAATATCGCATAAATCTCAAAAATGAATATTTTATATTTTTATGCACGTAATATAATTAAATGGCATTATGAAATATCCTGTATTATTTTACCACATGGATTGGATCGTTCCCAGGATCGCTGCGACCTAAATTTATCATGAAAAATATGCAAATGATTTTCTTGACCAAACTTTGTAATTAAATCTAAAAACGAGACAATTACGCCCAACGACTTCGTATTTAATCATGACTCCGTGCCAACCCGAACCAACACCGAACCATCATTTATTCATGATTAAAATACACTTAAAATGATGAAATAATGCTCCTAAAATGGTAAGGGCCGAAATTTTGGTGAATGGAGGCCAAAACATGAAACGCTCTTTCGAGAGTCAATTTGGCACATCGCACCGAAATTACTCGTACGACCTCTAAAATGATCCGAATCACAAACGGACAAAAACATGACCTTCCCAACTCGATGAGATACTGTCCAGTCCAAGGCCATAGGCTAAAAGCCAACCAAGAACTCGAACAAGCCACTGAACCGAAGCAGCAAGTTGCTGTCCAGAAATTCCAGCAACCGCACTTGTGTTTACATTGCTTCGTTTGCGAGACTATTGGCCATTGGGGTTTAACCACCGGCCAGAGCCTCTTCCCAACATCCTAAGGGGTGGCTTGAAACATGGCTAAGGGCCCTAGGCCAACCACAATCCAATCCAACACCTAGGACAACACCAAGCTCCAACCGAGAACAAAAAAAAAACTGTACGGTGATGTTTCTTAAATTTTGTTTTGTTGCTGTCATGCATCATACCAGTGGCCATAACGTTGACCATGGCTTGATCTAGACATAATGGGGTATGGTGTGAACCAGGGCTAAGGGCCAGAGGCCAAACAAGGTCCACTCCAAACCACCAAAACCGGAAAGGCATGTGCAGAATTTTAAAGGGGTCGAAGGGGCTGTTCTTGTGTTTTGATTTAAAACCGATGCAACAATGGACCAAGCCTTGAAAGGACAACTTGGTCACGTCTTAGACATGCCAAGGAGGTGTCCCAACCATGGCTATAGCCCCTAGGGCAGCCAAGACCAGATACATCCCCCTTTGACAGCAAGAATCAAAATCGAAACTTAAAGTGACACTAAGGATGAGTTGCTGTAAATTCTGAATTTCAGCATGCATAGGGCTTGAACCAATGGACAAATGTGTTCCTAACATGTCCTAGTACATGCCTAGGAGCAGCCTTGGGAGCCTAGGATCGAGCCATACCCTGCAGCGACAGAAACAACCAAAAACATGAGAGCACAAGGGAGGGCCGAAAATCTGCATCTTTTATTTTCAAAGTTCTTGATATATTTCGGTTATGCCATGGAAATGATGATCATATAATGTTTAAAATGTTAATATGACTTGATTGAAGAGCAAGGAAATATATAAACATGCCTGGTTATTTTCTGTTTCGAAGAAAACAAAAGAAACGCAACGACTCGACGCGGAGGAGACGGAGTGATCTACCTTCCTTCCTTCTACTCGATTTCTCTCTTGTTTTTCCCCGAGCACCTCTCGATTTTTTTCTCTCAAAATGGCTCTGAAATCGGTGATGAGGAAGGGGGAATGGTTGTTAGGAGAGTGAGGGGGAAGGGGTTGCAATATAAAAGGGATGGCAAGACCAATCTTGCTCTCCTTTTTGAATTTTGAAATGGCTTGATATCCTAGAGATGGTTGGAGGGATCATGACCGATTCTACATGCTAAAAAAGGTTAGGATAATGATCTAATATTAATTAATTAAGGGTGATTAATAGATGAAAGGATTATGATGCCAAGAAATAATAAAGAAGGAGTCAAAGGTGGTGAGTTGTTAAAGAATTGTTTGATCGCTAAGGAGGTGGCCGAAAATCATCAAATAAATGGAGGGGAAATATTGTTTAGTTAGTGTATTTTTAAACCTTTAGAGCCTTACCTATAATTTAAATAATTTAGTGAATTAACACATTAATTATGGAACCTAAATGAACTTATTTCCTACTCACCTCAAGTTACTTAAATAATTCCTTAAACCTCATTTTAACTTAAATTAACTTACTAGCTAGCTAAAATAAACTCTGGGAATGTTTTCTTAATTTTAAATTTTATCTCAAAACTCCAACTCCAGTCCGGCCTCACTGAATTAACTGAAAAGATAAAAATTTAAACTACTGCATAAAATAATTAACTTTAAAGAAAAGCATTTAAATACTCATACAAATAAATCATTTTAATTAAAAATACTAGATTTATGCATGGCTTATACGTAAACTAATTTACGGGTTCTACAACTCTCCCTCCCTTAAAAGAAATTCGTCCTCGAAATTAGAACTCACCGAATAACTCAGGATAACGAATCCTCATCTCTGGCTCAGACTCCCACGTAGCTTCCTCCTCTGAATGGTTGAGCCATTTGACTTTCACTCGCTTAACTAGCTTGTTCCGAAGCTTCTTCTCCTGTCTGTCTAGGATCTGCACTGGTCTCTCTTCATAAGACAGGTTCGGAGTAAGCTGCAACGGCTCAAAGTTCAAGACATGCGAAGGATTCGCCATGTACTTCCTCAGCATGGAGACATGGAACACATTGTGTACTCTGGCCAGATTCGGCGGAAGAGCCACACGATAAGCTAACGTCCCAACTCTGTCGAGGATCTCAAATGGTCCAATGAATCTCGGACTGAGCTTTCCTTTCTTCCCAAATCGCATGACACCCTTCATAGGTGCTACCTTCACGCAAACATGGTCGCCAACGGCAAACTCTAGGCCTCTTTTCCTCTAATCCGCATAATTCTTCTGTCGGCTCTTAGCAGTCCTCATCCTATCACGGATCTTGACTACTACATCGGCAGCCTGCTGAGTAATCTCTGGACCCAACTCTGCTCTCTCTCCTGCTTCATCCCAATGAACAGGAGATCTACACTTGCGGCCATACAGTACTTCATACGGAGCCATACCAATAGACGAATGGAAGCTGTTGTTATAGGTGAACTCTACCAATGGCAGGTTCGACTCCCAACTCCCGGAGAAATCAATGACGCAAGCACGGAGAAGATCCTCTAAAATCTGAATAACTCGCTCTAACTGCCCATTTGTCCTAGGATGGAAAGCTGTGCTAAACAGCAACTTCGTACCCATAGTCGAATGCAAACTCTTCCAAAATGAGGAAGTGAATCTGGGGTCTCTGTCAGATACGATAGAAACTGGAATACCATGAAGTCGGACTATCTCCCGGATATACAACTCTGCATACTGAATCATGGTGAAAGTCGTCTTAATTGGCAAGAAGTGCGCTGATTTGGTAAGACGATCTACAATCACCCAGATAGCATTTGATCCTCTGACTGACTTCGGCAATCCGGTCACGAAGTCCCTGGTAACATTCTCCCATTTCCACTCGGGAATGGGAAGAGGCTTGAGCAAACCTGCTGGTCTCTGATGCTCCGCCTTCACTAACTGGCAAGTCAGACACTCGGATACAAATCATCTAATGTCTCTCTTCATCCCAGGCCACCAATACAATGATTGCAGATCTCGGTACATCTTCGTACTCCCTGGATGAATAGAGTACGGCGTGGGCCTCTGATAGAATATCTGCTCGAATAGAACCACTGCTGGGAACCCACATCCTGTCTCGGTATCTCACAATACCATCGTTGACTGAATACAAGACACTGCCCTTGGCCTCATCTCTCTGCTTCCACTTTGCTAACTGCTCATCTGCTGACTGACCACTGCGAATATGGTCTAGTAGAGAGGACTGAATAGTCAAGGTAGATAGACGGGGAACTCTACCTTGAGGATATGACTCTAGATCAAACCTCTGCATCTCAGTCTGAAGAGGTCTCTGAATCGTCAAATGAGCCATCACTGCGACTTTTGTGCTCAATGCATCCGTAACTACATTAGCTTTACCCGGGTGGTAGCTAATGACACATTAATAATCCTTCACAAGCTCCAACCAACGCCTCTGACGCATGTTCAGCTCCTTCTGCGTAAAGAAATACTTGAGGCTCTTGTGATCGGTAAAGATCTGGCACTTCTCCCCATACAAATAATGCCTCCAAATCTTCAAGGCAAAAACTACGGCGGCCAACTCTAGATCATGGGTAGGGTAGTTCTTTTCATGAGTTTTCAACTGTCTAGAATCATATGCTATCACCTTCCCATGCTACATCAATACTGCGCCCAAACTGAGCTTCGAAGCATCGGTATACAGAATAAACTCACCGGGCCCTGACGGCATGGCCAAAACTGGTGCTGAGATAAGAGCTTGCTCTAAAGTATCAAAGCTCTTCTGAAACTCCTCGCTCCACACAAATTTAGCATTCTTCTTGGTCAATGATGTGAGTGGAACGGCAATAGAGCTAGCCCAAGAAAACTGCGGATCTCTGATGCATTCTGTGGCACAACCCAATCTCTGACTGCGGCAACTTTCGCTGGCTCTACCTCAATACCACTGCTAGAAACAATGTGGCCTAAGAACGCCACCTTCTCTAACCAGAATTCGCACTTACTGAACTTTGCGAATAACTTGTGCTTCTGCAAGGTCTGCAGCACTGTGGTCATATGTCTGCTGTGATCCTCCTGATTCTTCGAGTAGACGAGAATGTCGTCTATGAATACTATCACAAACTGGTCAAGATACTGCTGAAATACGCGATTCATGAGATGCATGAAGATCGCTGGCGCATTCGTCAGACCGAACGGCATCACAAGGAACTCATAGTGGCCATAACGCGTCCTGAAAGCAGTCTTGGAAACATCAGCATCTCAAACCCTCAACTGGTGATAACCGGAACGCAGATCTATCTTGGAAAATATCGAAGCTCCCTGCAACTGGTCAAACAAATCCTCGATCCTCGGAAGTGGGTACTTGTTCTTCACTGTTACCCTGTTCAACTCCCGGTAGTTAATACAAAGCCTCATAGAGCCATCCTTCTTCTTCACAAATAAGACTGGCGCGCCCCATGATGAAAAACTCGGGCGAATGAACTCCTTGTCTAGAAGTTCCTGAATCTGCTTCTTAAGCTCTGCCATCTCTGTCGGTGCTAGTCGGTACGGTGCTTTGGATATCGGAACCGTACCTGGCATAAGCTCGATAGAAAACTCCACCTCTCTCTCGGGTGGCATAGCAGAAACGTCCTCAGGAAAAACGTCTAAGAAGTCTCTAACAATCGGAACATCTGTGGCTGATTGACTGGGTGCATCAGGGATAGATACAAAGGTCGCTAGAAACGCCCGACACCGTCTATGCATGAGCTTCCTAGCCTTGACATCAGGAAAAATGCGCGGTAAAGGAAAGTACATGTCTGGCTCAAATAAGAACTGCGTCATTCCAGGCGGTCGGACTAAAACAGATCTCCGCTGGAAGTCAATCAAAACTCTGTTCCGCAATAGTTAGTCCATCCCTAGGATGATGTCAAAATCTGGCATCGGTAACACAATCAGATCCGCATAAACTAGGTTGCCATGGAGCTCAAGATCTATGTCTAGGATCACATTGGTAGCTGCCATCTCCTCACCAGAAGGCAATACTACTGAATAGGCTACATCTATTCCAACGGTCTTGACCTTGAGGAAATTATCAAAGACCTCCAAAATAAATGAGTGAGTGGCCCCTGAATCTATCAAGGCCTTCGTAGCGGAACCAGATATAAATATTCTCCCTAAAAGGTTGGAATACTAAGCTCAACCCAATAATCACAAGAACTAACTTATAGACATGCAAAGGTCAAAGTTCTTCTAACTTAAATTTCCAAAATAATACTGAGTAGAGCATGCAATCCTACGGCAATTCTTTGTTCAAAAATATTAACCCAATTCCCAAAACATTGAAATTCAAATATAAACTTAAAGCTGTAAGGTACCTGTCATAAGCATGGTCTCCGGGCTTGTCTCTGTCGCATGCAGGGCAAAAACCCTGCCTTGGATAGGCAGATTCCTCTGAGGGCACTGCAGAAGTAAGTGGTCTGGACTACCACACTTATAACACTTCCCTGAACCAAACATGCATGCTCCAGGATGGCGGCGTGAGCACTTATGGCAAACTGGGTGCTCAAAAGTCCTCGAGGCTGGGCGTCCCCGCTGCTGCTGCTGCTGCTGACCTCTGTTTCTAGGCGGCCCGTGAAAAGGCCTCTTGTTTTGCTGCTGATGCTGCTGAGGAAGAGGGCAGTGTGGTACCTGGACTGGGCGCTTGCCCTGGCGGTCTCTCTCGATATCACGCTGATCCTGCTCTGCGGTTAGAGCTTTGGAGACAGCGACCTCATAAGTAGTAGGGTCAGACACCCTAACATCACGGCGTAAGATCGGCCGTAGACCCACCAAGAAATGCATCAACTTGGCTTTAGCATCATTTGCGATCAGGGGCACAAAATGACAACCCCTCTCAAACTTACGGATAAACTCCGTAAAAGTCAGATCTCCCTGTCTCAGGCTCATGAATTCCATGGTCAATCTGGTGCGCTCCTCCTCAGTGAAATATTTGGAGTAGAATACCTCCGTGAAACGTGTCCAGCTCAGCGTAGCTAAGTTCAGGGCTACTGATGATCTTTCCCACCATAAGCGGGCATCTCCTCCGAATAAATATGTGGCACATCAAACTCTGTCTGCATCTCCAAGCTCCATGAACTCGAAGATAACCTCGAGGGACTTGATCCAGCCCTCGGCAATCATGGGGTCCGTCGTCCCTGAAAACTCCTTAGGATGCATCTTCAAGAATCTCTCATAGACAGCCTCGGGCCCTGTCGGCCTGGTCGCCACAGCATGGTTCCCCGCAAACTGTGTGAAGAACTGAGTTATCCCACCTAGCATCTGGGCATTCATGTCAGGTGGAGGTGAAGGTGGTAAATCTCTCTCCTGCCTCTGCTCCTCCCTGTCCTCTTGGCGAGGCTCATCATTTCTAGTGCGCTCGAGAATGCGTCTAGGGAGTATACTGTTCCATACATAATCTATACGTAACCAACATGCATAATTCCATAATTTATTTAAATTTAAATACTGAACAATAAAATAAATCTGGACATAAAATATTTCATGAAAACATGCTGTCAAATAATTCATGCTTTGAATAAAATGCGTAAATGTAAAACTTACAGACCGAAGACGTGACTTCATGAGCTTCTCGTGGTCAGTAGTAGTACAACCCTTTACAGAACCATTGCTCTGATACCAGCTATAATGGCCCGAAAATTCGTGTTTGAAAATTTGCGGACAAATTAAAAATTTTATTTTTAAATAATTAAAATGCCTCATTCACAAAATAAACTGATAAATCAAGTTTAATATTTAAAAATAGCAGCGGAAGAAATTATTGCTCACAAAATAACAAGTAAATTAATCCAACAACTGATAAAAATATTTGAGCATAAAAATGGCAAGTGCTGTAAATGAGGTCCTCGGGTTCCACTACTGCCGACCCAAGCTAGCTCACTGAACCCCGCCCTCGGCCCCGACATCATCAGTACCTACAATAATCAAGTCTAGTGAGTCTAAAGACTCAGCATGCATATATCGTAAATAACGAGTAAATAATATAATAAAGTTGCATGGGAGTAAAAAAATAACATGTCATGAGGCATAACGTAAAATATCGTGTCCTGATTAATTATAATACGTGCATAACTGAACTAAAATCATAGTGAAAATGTTTGCCCCATGGAGCCCTTTAATGAAATAGCATGTAATAATTTTCTGGTGAGATTATGTTCTACGCAAGTGGCCCCTGCACTGAACTGAACTGAACTGACCGGTAACTGGCGACCGGGTGAAGTAATGAACGTCTGATCAGACTAATGCCACAATATACTGGGTGAAACTGAACTGAACTGACCGGTAACTGGCGACCAGATGATACGATGATCCCATGATAGTGAAATGGCCACAAGCAATATCATATAAATCTCAAAAATGAATATTTTATATTTTTATGCACGTAATATAATTAAATGGCATGATAAAATATCCTGTATTATTTTACCACATGGATTGGATCGTTCCCAGGCTCGCTGTGACCTAAATTTATCATGAAAAATATGCAAATGATTTTCTTGACCAAACTTTGTAATTAAATTCAAAAACGAGACAATTACGCCCAACGACTTCGTATTTAATCATGACTCCGTGCCAACCCGAACCAACACCGAACTATCATTTAGTCATGATTAAAATACACCTAAAATGACGAAATAATGCTCGAAAAATGATGTAAGTCGAAATTTTGGTGAATGGAGGCCAAAACATGAAGCGCTCTTTCGAGAATCAATTTGGCACATCGTACCGTAATTTCTCGTACGACCTCTAAAATGATCCGAATCACAAACGGCCAAAAACATGACCTTCCTAACTCGTTTAGGCACTGTCCAGTCCAAGGCCATAGGCTAAAATCCAAACAAGAACTCGAACGAGACACTGAACCGAAGCAGCAAGTTGCTGTCCAGAAATTCCAGCAACCGCACTTGTGTTTACATTTCTTAGTTTGCGAGACTATTGGCCATTTGGGCTTGAACCACCGGTCAGAGCCTCTTCCCAACATCCTAAGAGGTGGCTTGAACCATGGCTAAGGGCCCTAGGCCAACCACAATCCAATCCAACACCTAGGACAACACCAATCTCCAACCGAGAACACAAAAAAATCTGTACGGTGATGTTTCTGAAATTTTGTTTTGTTGCTATCATGCATCATACAAGTGGCCATAACGTTGACCATGGCTTGATCTAGACATCATGGGGTATTGCTTGAACCAGGGCTAAGGGCCAGATGCCAACCAAGGTCCACTCCAAACCACCAAAACCGAAAAGGCATGTGCAGAATTTTAAAGGGGTCGAAGGGGCTGTTCTTGTGTTTTGATTTAAAAACCGATGCAACCATGGACCAAGCCTTGAAAGGACAACTTGGTCACGTCTTAGACATGCCAAGGAGGTCTCCCAACCATGGCTATAGCCCCTAGGGCAGCCAAGACCAGATACATCCTCCTTTGACAGCAAGAATCAAAATCGAAACTCAAAGTGACACTAAGGATGAGTTGCTGTAAATTCTGAATTTCAGCATGCATAGGGCTTGAACCAATGGACAAATGTGTTCCTAACATGTCCTAGTACATGCCTAAGAGCAGACTTTGGAGCCTAGGATCGAGCCATACCCTGCAGCGACAGAAACAACCAAAAACGTGAGAGCACAAGGGAGGGCCAAAAATCTGCATCTTTTATTTTCAAAGTTCTTGATATATTTCGGTTATGCCATGGAAATGATGATCATATAATGTTTAAAATGTTAATATGACTTGATTGAAGAGCAAGGAAAAATATAAACTTGCCTGGTTATTTTCTGTTTCGAAGAAAAGAAAAGAAACGCAACGACTCGGCGCGGAGGAGACGGAGTGATCTACCTTCCTTCCTTCTACTCAATTTCTCTCTTGTTTTTCCCCAAGCACCTCTCGATTTTTTTCTCTCAAAATGGCCCTGAAATCGGGGATGAGGAAGGTGGAATGGTGGTTAGGAGAGTGAGGGGGAAGGGGTTGCAATATAAAAGGGATGGCAAGACCAAGTCTTGCTCTCCTTTTTGAATTTTGAAATGGCTTGATATCCTAGAGATGGTTGGAGGGATCATGACCGATTCTACATGCTAAACAAGGTTAGGATAATGATCTAATATTAATTAATTAAGGGTGATTAATAGATGAAATGATTATCATGCCAAGAAATAATAAAGAAGGAGTCAAAGGTGGTGAGTTGTTAAAGAATTGTTTGATCACTAAGGAGGTGGCCGAAAATCATCAAATAAATGGAGGGGAAATATTGTTTAGTTAGTGTATTTTTAAACCTTTAGAGCCTTACCTATCCTTTAAATAATTTAGTGAATTAACACATTAATTATTGAACCTAAATGAACTTATTTCCTACTCACATCAAGTTACTTAAATAATTCCTTAAACCTCTTTTTAACTTAAATTAACTTACTAGCTAGCTAAAATAAACTCTGGGAATGTTTTCTTAATTTTAAATTTTATCTCAAAACTCCAACTCCAGTCCGGCCTCACTGAATTAACTGAAAAGATAAAAATTTAAACTACTGCATAAAATAATTAACTATAAAGAAAAGCATTTAAATACTCATGCAAATAAATCATTTTAATTTAAAATACTAGAATTATGCATGGCTTATACGTAGTCTAATTTACGGGTTCTACAATTTCAATATACAAACTGATTACCATGTCTTCATTCAACTAAATTGCAATGTTCTCTAGAGAGGATTTTGATGATTGGAAAATCAGAATGCAGGATCATCTAGCTGCACAAGACGATGACATGTGGTATGTTATTACAGACGTATCCATGAAAATATTAAAGGCAAACACTGTTGTTATGGGGAACCAAACCGCATTGAAAAACTCCGAGATGAATGGATAGCCGAAGACAAGAGAAAAGCCAACATGGAGAACGTGGCTAAAGACATTTTGTACAAAACGCTGGATAAAGTCACTTTTAGCAAAATAAAAATGTACAAAACTGCTAAGAAAATCTGGGAGAAACTGATTCAGCTCTGCGAAGGCAATGAGCAAAACAAGGAGAATAAACTATCTGTTGCTGTTCAAAAATTCGACAATATCAAGACGAAGATTGGAGAATCCATGCACGAATATGATGAAAGAATCAGTAGCATAGTAAACGAACTGAATGCACTCAAAAAATTCAAATAAAGAGGTAGCACTGAAAGTAGTGAGAGGTCTTCCCAAGGAATGAAATGTTAAGACCATGGCAACGAGAGAATCAAAGGACCTGAACAAGGTCGAACTTCATGAATTATTTTCTGATTTAAAAGACCACGAGTTTGAGTTGCAAACCAGAGAAGGGAACCTCTACACCAGCTGCTACAACTGTCCTAATTGCTTTCAAACTGGAACCAATTGGTTCAGTTGACAAATATGCTGATCAGTTAAGTAATGACGCTATGTCATTATTTGTCAAAAAGTTTGGAGGATTTATGAGAAGAAATCAAGGAAACTTTCAAAGACAATATCAGAAAAATAACTCCAAGGAAGAACCTAATGCTTGCTACAGCTGTGGCAAAGCTGGTCACTTTGTTTTATTTTGAATATATTATTTTTCTAGATTTTAACTATTGATTGATGTTAGTTTAATATTTCTTGTTAATAGCCTGATCAACTATTTACATGTATGTTGATTAATCACGAATCGGAAGATGATTGATTAAATATAGCAACAAAGACTTCATCAACACATGGTTAAACTAACTAGAAATAGTATTCGGTTTCAGTGTGCGGTTTTAGGTGAAAACTGAAATTCCACGAAGATTTAATGCATTTAGATCTAATTAAATTCAATTAAAAATAATTGGACTGTTAGATTTAAATAGGTTTATTAACTCGAGGAATCGTTTAATAAATAAATTTGGGGATTTCACCGTGATTGTCAAGAATTAAATAATTAATTAAATTTAAAAACGTGTCAACATAGTAGAGTTTGGTACCGTTGTGTGTCTTAGTTATTTATTTGAATTTGAATCCCTCCTTGATATCTGAATCCGTCGTTTTAATTGATATTATTTTATTTAATATTTTAGATTAATAATCCACATATCATATTTTTATTTATTTTGTCTAGCTTAAGCTAAGTGATAAAAATTCTAGTAATTAAATATTAGTCTCTGTGGGATCGATACTTGGACTCATCATCTATTTACTATAACTTGACCTAGTGCGCTTACTAGATTTATTCTCAACCGAAATCATCGGTCAAGTTTTTGGCACCGTTGCCGGGGACTAATTTATTTAATATTGGAATAAATTGCTTTATTGAGACTAGACATTTTTTTCCCAAAAAAAAAAGATAAAAAAATCATTTTTTTTTCTAATTTATTTGTTTTATTGCGAGGTACTTCAAGATGGATAATCAGGGAGTGTTCACGAATTTTGCCCAAAAATACTCGGAACCATTCTATGCTGCTTGGGGGAGATTCTATGATCTGGAAAACAACTTTCGGTTTCATGATTTGTCAAACTACACTCTTATTTAAATTTTCTGTTTTGGTTTGGATGAGGCAACAAGAAGTTGGGTAAATTATGGAGCTTTGGCAACTGGTAGTCACTTATTTAATAGAGAATACAACAGTGCGATGCACTTGTTAAATGATATGGCAGATGTCGACTACCACTGGCATTGTGATCCTTCACTGCAGGGTTGGAGTCACCAATATCCTCCACAATTTTGCCCCGATTTTGTAAGCAAACCATTTGAGCAACAAGAAGAGCGTAGTGCACATTTAGATGAAATCATGGCCCAGTGGGAGAAGATGGTCAACTCTTTGTGTTTAATCGATGAACAGATTGAGCTTCTGATGCAACCAGTTTGTGAAATCCGCCAAGAGAATGAAGCGATTTTTTATGATCAATTAATGACCAACCAGGCATGGGTGAATGATGACAACACAAACAACCAAAGTTTGGAGAGTGATTCAAATCATGTAGAAACTTCACCTGAATCTGATCTTCCGCAAGTGTTTGAGTTGGAGGAAGAAGAATTCTTTGAGGAATTCCTATGCGAAGATGAGACAGAAGTGAAGTTGGAGGAATTCCTATGCGAAGATGAGGCAGAAATGAAGTTGGAGGAAGAAGAATTCTTTGAGGAATCCCTATGCGAAGATGAGGCTGAAGAGAAGTTGGAGGATGTAGAAGAACACAAGTCGAAGGATTTGAACTCATATATGGTCTTAACATATATTCCACCAGCAGATTATTTATTTCCATCAACGTAAACTCAAGAATATTACATCCTCTATGAGCTTTATCATGGATTGGATTGTTCTTCCCCTAATAATCAGTCTTTCCCGAGTGTTGTTGGAGCGACGAGCTTACAATGTCAATATCATGCCAAGCTAGGTGGCACATATAATCAAGACCCATATGTAATATTGTATGATATTTACTATGGGCGGAAGCTGCTATTTGATGGATGCTTCTTCGTAGTCAAGCTATAGACAATGAATTTAGCGCTCTGGGAGGCAACCCAGTGATTTATTTTACTTCATGTCATTTAATTTTTATTTTTATTTTTTCATTTTGTTAGTTTAATCCTCTATGATTTTGGTGTGTGTAGGCTATATTGGAATGAAGGAATATGATTTAGATTCTGGAAAAGCTAAACTGTTGAAATAAAAGATTTCCAGCACTGAGGAATTCTACCATCCCCATGTAGCACACCATGGAATTTATAGCAACATTGTCAGGGAAGTGTTCTCTTATTATTCTGCATCCAACTTTTATATTCTTTTTGAATGGCAGGACACTAAGGACAGTGTAAATATAAAGTGTGGGGGGAATTTGTGTTTGGTTTCACATCCCAACACTTAGCATGTGCTTAAATGTTTAATCCTCGAGCATGAAAATTTTTTCTGGTTATTCTTTGAGAAACTGCACTTATGATTACATGACACACTAATTGACTTTCTAGATTTTTGATAACCCAAGAGATTGAATCACACCTAGAACTGATTGAGATGAGCTGTAGTTGTAGCCGAAGAATTTGAGCACAAACTAGTTTTGTATCATATTTTGAGATATCATCTATGCACCTTAGGTCATACTTATATAAATTAATTGTGAATTGGCAGGAAGTGGGCTCATAAAAAAAATTTGAAAAAAAAAAGATAGAAAAGAAACAATCTAGAACTTGTCTGATTATCCTTCGAGGCGAAAATACGGAGGAGAACGACTTAGGGATGATTTAGACGATCTTTGGACCGTTTGAGCCTTTCGAGCCTATCCTATGCATCATTTATATCCTAGTATTCCCTTTTGAGCCTAATAAATCGAATGGATTGTGTCAAGGACATACAATTATCCCCCATTCGTATTCTTTCAAAATCCCGCATCAACTACCCAATTTTAGCTCATGCACTATTCCTGTAACTTAATTTTGAGAGAAATAAACTCTTTAGCGCTTTAAAATTTTCAATAACTCCCATGCATTGATAATTGACAAGAAAAGTTGGAGGAGTTTGAAAAAACATGAAGAAAGGGAAGAGGATTGATGAAATATATATATAAGAAGGAGGAATGAACGTTGTATGATGTGGTGATTGAAAAAAACTAAAAGGAAATGTTGTTGAAGAAAAAAAAAGCTGGAGGAAGAGAAAAAAAAAGAGAGAATATAAACGAAAGTACAAGGAATATGAAAAAATTAGATGGAGGATGGTGAAACTCAATAAGGAGGAAGATAAGAGATGAAGGAATGCGCTGAAGGAATAATTGTTTATTTTCTCTCATTTTGAATATCCCTACCTTTATTGTAGCCGTGAGCCGTGGCCTAACGTTATAAGCTTAAAAAGACCTATTGACCGGGTCATATTCCTCCAACATTTAGTGGAGAAAGATATGAAAGACAAGCTTATGGAGAATTTCTTAAAAAAAATTAAAAAAAAGTTCAGAAAATATGAGCACTCCTTAAACTAAAACACCTTTGAGGAATATGAGTTTTGACTTCCACACTACACATGTCTCATTATCTTGATCTTTTCTAGCGAATGCTTGAGTTTTGAAGTTGCAACGAATGTGAATTTTATGATTTTCAAAATGTGGCCTTTTGATTGAGTGTGACGGAATTTGGATGGTTGAAAAGTGTTGATTGTATCAATTTTGTGGTGAATCATTGAATATTCCTCGGTTATATTTTTATTTTTTTATTTGCTCGAGGACGAACAAAGGCTAAGTGTGGGGTGATTGATAAGGCCAAATCTTGCAAATATTTTAGGGATTTAATTTTATAATATTTGCCCTTATCTAGAATTTTTATCCGTAATTATGTGATTATTTGAATTAATAATTTTAGATTTGAATAAAAGCGAAAAAGTGTTTAAATTAAGAGATAAAATAAATTTACTAGATTTCAAAGGAAACAAAATATCAAAAGAAGGAAAATAAAATATTTTTATTCCTTGATGATATTGAAATCTTGAAAAATCTATGTAAATCTTGATAAATATCTTATCTATACTTTCTTTACTTGACATGAGCTTAGAAGGAAAGAAAGAAGGAGGCCCATTGAGTAAGGATAAAAGGAAAAGAGGCAGAGACGTGAAAAAGGAGGCGCACTAAAGAGAAAAAATCAGCGCGGAAGAGAGAGGCAGAGAAGCAAGGAGGAAGAGAGAGGCAGAAGCGTACAGAGACGTGAACAGTGAGAGAAAAGAAGAGAGAGGCAGAGGAGAGAAGACGGAAGTGCAGAACAGAAGACTACACAGAAGACAACACCAGGGAGGAAGAAGAGAAAAGAAACTGGGAGGAAGACATAGACAAAAGCTGGAGGAATTCCTCATCACACGCCACAAATCACTGAGAATTCCTTTCACTCATCCTTAATTTTGTTTTCTTCTATGAACTTAAATATGACTTTGCACTTTTGTTTTGAATTCATTGAGTAATTTTATTTACAATAAGACCATGATAGGGCCAAACAATATTTTATTTGATATTTGTTTTATTTTCATTATATTATTTTTCTAGATTTTAATTATTGATTGATGTTAGTTTAATATTTCTTGTTAATAGCCTGATCAACTATTTACATGTATGTTGATTAATCACAAATCGGAAGATGATTGATTAAATATAGCAACAAAGACGTCATCAACACATGGTTAAACTGACTAGCAATAGTATTCGGTTTCAGTGTGCGGTTATAGGTGAAAACTGAAATTCCACGAATATTTAATGCATTTAGATCTAATTAAATTCAATTAGAAGTAATTGGACTGTTAGATTTAAATAGGTTTATTAACTCGAGGAATCGTTTAATAAATAAATTTGGGGATTTCACCGTGATTGTCAAGAATTAAATAATTAATTAAATTTAAACACGTGTCAACATAGTAGAGTTTGGTACCGTTGTGTGTCTTAGTTATTTATTTGAATTTGAATCCCTCCTTGATATCTGAATCCGTCGTTTTAATTGATATTATTTTATTTAATATTTTAGATTAATAATCCACATATCATATTTTTATTTATTTTGTCTAGCTTAAGCTAAGTGATAAAAATTCTAGTAATTAAATATTAGTCTCTGTGGGATCGATACTTGGACTCATCATCCATTTACTATAACTTGACCTAGTGCGCTTGCTAGATTTATTCCCAACCAAAATCGTCGGTCAAGGAGGTCAAGTGTATGATGGCTGATGCCACAGAACTGGAGTCAACCAGTCAACATGTATTCGACTTTAATTCAAACGACTTCACACGAGATGAACTTATCTTCATGACATGGTCAATGAGTATCACAAGCTTGCCCTATCTTTTGAGAAGGACAGAGCAAAGCAAACTGATCACAAAGACGATAAAACTAAAACTGATGAATCAGTTGATCTGTTGAGTCTTAAACGGGAGATTCTGAGCTGAATGCTGAAAGAAGCAAGAATCAATCTATGATTCAACAGTTAATGCTTGAGAATTCAAAGCAAACTGAGCTTATTAAGGCATGAAATAAATCATCTGTTGTACTAGCTGAAATACAAGATAAGCAAAAATCAGTTACTGATAAAACTGGTTTAGGGTTTAGCAACCAAGATGAAACTTTCACCAGTGATACTCGGCCAAAACTGAACATGGGCAAAGGGAAATATATTCACTTTGTAAAATCAATTGTGGTACAAGAACAACCTGAGCCAAGTAAACCAGTTGTATAGCCTATTGAAAATAAGAACAAGGTTAGAAGGTTCATTGGTAATAGCCCAAAAATTTCAACTGACCCACAAAGTCAGTCACCAAAAAAGTTCAGCAATAAATACCTGAACTATTCAAATGGCTACTCCAATTACTATAACAGTAAGCCAGTTCAGAAAAGATATCGGCTGAACAACCAGTTGAACAAGACTAAAGCTCATATTGCTTCATCTGCACACTACACATCAAGCACACACAGGCCGAGAAAAACTATTTGGAACACATCAACTGAAAACTCAGTTAGACTGGTCCAAGTCTAAGTTCCTAAAGGACTAATCAGTTTAGGACCCAAATAGACGTGGGTACCAAGATTATATATTGTGTGTGATTGTAGGTGACAGGTAAAAACAAATAATCAACCTGGTATCTGGATAGTGGATGCTCACGTCATATGACAGGGGATGCAAATTTGCTATCCCAAATGATCAAATACACTGGTCCAAAGATCTGTTTTGGAGACAACTCCAAAGGTAAAACTGTGGGAAATGGTAAGCTTATCCATGGTAATTTTACTATCAAAAATGTTTTACTAGTTGAGAATTTGAAATATAACTTGATTAGCATCAGTCAGTTGTGCGACAATAAATTCTCAGTTCAGTTCGACAAACATACTTGCTCAGTTAGAGACTCAACTGATGAGGTCATGTTAACTGACAATCGTTGTGGGAACACCTACAAAGTCAGTTGGACTGATCAACCTTATGCACCAGTTTGTTTTATAACTTCCAAATCTTCTAGAAACTGGTTGTGACATAAGAGGTTGAACCCCTAGTGAGAGCCAGTCTGGGTAAAGAAAGAATAACCCATTTAAACAATCACCGGGCATGCATAAACCCGGGAAGCCACCAATTAAACTACTACATATTCATACAAATATGGGCTCTCAACCTAGCTCGAATAGCATAAGAAGACCAAGATAATTGATCAAGGACCCTTGTCACTGGTAGTCCATGGGCAAGAATCCTCTCCGTGTCCTTACATCGTGGCCAGCGCCCAAGAATCACGGCACATATACCAATTCTAGCTCACATATACAGGTCACCATGTTTCAAAATCATTAGCATGTCAATCAGCTAACGTGGTATGGGGTCGATGTGACAAGACTAAGGACAATATGGGTTGTTAGGAGGCAGAGCATGGGCAGATGTCTGATCTTGAGCTGTGATCGAGAATTGAAAACAAGGTCATCATTATATCTTTCCTTATAAATATCCATGTTTACTCGATCATTGAGAGATATTTACTTAACATTTTTCACAAACATTCATTTTATACTCACCATATAGCACTCTATTTTTCTCTGAGTGAATACTTGATTGACTTGAATATCGGAATTGTTAAGTCGGAAACACTTCCGGCGTCCCATCAACCTTCTTTATTTTTTAAGTGTCCAAATCATCCAGTCCAGACTCTCGTTGTTTGGTCACTAGCACTCACAGGAAGGGAAGACCAATCTACCCATCAAATTGTCCACTCAGATCATCCAATTTGTCCTAATGACATCAAAGATTAAAGTCATACCATAGACTAATTTGGTTGATTCGACATCCCCTCGCTTACTTAAAAGAGGACTAAATTAACCCAACCCAAATTTTAAAATTAAAAAATTAACTCTTATATAACAAACAAATTTGTTTTTGAAACATGCATAAACATGTGGTTAGACTCTTTGGTAGGGTGTACTAAACCCTGCATGAAAAATAAATTAGTAAAGGATATTTATTCAATTTCAATATCCACACCAAATATACAGGAAAGTAATAGATACTAGCGGATCATGACACATAAAAAAATTGAAAAATTTTAAAAAAAATGTAATTTTAATAAATAGTATAAATATATAGACACACTGTAAGGACCGTGTATCGTATTATCGTAAATCCTATGTTGATTATCGATAATTTATGAAATTGTCATGTGATTATGTATATGAGGTATATCATGACAGTGGAAAATGAGAAAATAAGTGTTAATAATGAAATATCGTACTAGATATTGATTAATTAACAGAATTGAAGTTGTAAGAACTCGAGTGGAGAAGCCGGACGCTAATACAATGCAAAATCAATATTTTGGACAGAACATGTGGCGCCCGAGCGGTAGAAAATGACCGCCCGAGCGCCAGTGTAGAATATGCTATTACTCGGGCAGAACTTTCCGCGCCCGAGCGGTAGTTTTTGACCGCCCGAGCGCGGTGCAATTGATACTCGGGGGCATATAACATCTCGCGCTCAGGCGCGAGAATTCTACCGCCCGAGCGCGAGATCGGTGGGGATAAGAATAACTTCTTTCCTTCTTTTCTTCCGTCATTTCTTTTCAGCAAACTTCAAGGGAAAGTTGGGAAATTGATTTCTATCGTCCGAAATCACTTCGAAACGTTGTCCAAACGCGAAACAAATTAGAGATTCGGAATCTTCGCGTCGAGAGCTTCCTTTTGAGGTAAATTTCTTCTAGTTTCAGCAGCTCTAAATATTAAAGTGCTGGAATAGCATGTATGTGAAGTCGAGATTCCTATATGTGATAGAATAACTCGTATTCGAAGTCGGAATTGAATTATGTTATGATTTTGATTTGATATGAATTTTCAAAGTTTCAAAAGATATTTGGAACTTATATTATTGATTTTGGATCATGTTGTTGATTGGAATGAATATGTTATTGATGTAGATAGATTATTATACTGATATCTTCAGGTTACATCAACTGGAACGAAGAATTGAAGTATGTTGCGACTGGGTAACATACGATAGGTATCTGTATTATATGATATATGTTGGATTGGTTTGATTGATTGGAATGAGAATACATGTCTATATGCCTTATTTGTTGAGTTTATGTGGCATACATGACATTGTGATTTGAATATCGATGTATAAAATAAATGTTTTGTTAACACACATCGTTTGATGCATACATTGATACATGACATGCACGTTAGGCTATGATCCTTGGATACCCTGATATGATTTGATTGGATTCTTGGATTTGTGAACACAAGCTATGTTTGTTATTACATGACCCTTAAAACATAGACATTTGTGGCCCCGACGATTGATTGAGATTTGGGATTTGATGGCGTTTTTTCGACGCTATCATACGAGTATCCATGATTGAGGCCGGTGTGCCAGCTCGAGCATTGATTTGATAGCGATTTGTTTGATTCTGACATGTGCTTAGTGGATGGGCATTTGACCTGATACCTCCACGCCATACATGCATTGCATACCATATATCATTGTTTAGATACTTGTGGTATATATGATGGTTGTTCCATACGGAGCTTTCTCACACCCAAGGGGTGCTATTGTTGTCTTTGTGTGTGGACAATGGCAGGTACTCCAGGATATCAAGAGACCAGAGAGGGTGCTTCTGGAGGGAGTCATTGTTGAGTTGAGGTTTTATGCTTTGTTTCCCAGTATATATGTATATATATCTATATACCGGGGCATGTCCTAAGGATATGAGTTGTTTGTATATAATTGGTTTTGATTATGTGTGGGCGAGTTTTATGATATGAGATAAAATACTATTTTTAGTATTCAAATTATAGAAGAAATATTTTGGGCTCATTGTAAAGAAAATTTAAACTCGTTTTCCGCTGTAATTAATTAACCCTAATCAGATTTTGTTGTAATAACGATTAGGAGCTAAGGGCCCCACATTGTATGGTATCAGAGCGTAGCTGGGAATGCTCGATTGAGTCTTATGTACACTTGAATAGGCACAAATGAATTGTGCGTATGTGTTTGATTTATTTGTATTACTTGCTCCTACTTGATTTAGTTTGAGTAAGTTATTGATGAGATTGATGATATGAGATGATAATGTGAAATTGATATTGATTTGTGATATTCATCCTTTGATTTGTAGATGGATCACACAAATGAAACTGCGAGTAACATTACTGAGAGGATAGTTGGACAATTTGAAGGATTGTCCATGGATATAGTGATGGCTCGATTCCAAGATTTAAAACCACTGAGGTTCTTTGGCACTGAGAGTGCAGAAAGCGCAGATGCTTGGTTAAAGGATATCGAGCATTTGTTAATATTGTTGAATACTCCAAGGCTCGGAGACTGAAACTTGCTCTCTATCAGTTGAAAGACCGAGCAAAATCTTGGTGGGAAGCCGCTGAGATTGGATTGAAAGAAGCCGGGATTGAAGTCACATGGGATGTCTTCAAGGCCCAGTTTTTGGAGCAGTATTCCCCTCCTTCCTATTATATTGCCCAAGAGAATGAATTCAATAGTCTGCAGCAGGGAACGATAACTGTTGCAGAGTATGCTTCGAAGTTTTCTACTATGTTGAAGTATGCACCTCACGTAGCTGGGAATGCAAAAGCAAAATATAACAGGTTTGTGAATGGATTGCATCCTGCTTTATATACTTTTGTTGTTTCTGGATTGCCTACCAGCTACGCAGAGGCAGTTGAACGAGCTAAGGCATCCGAGGCTGGACTCAGGCGAGGAGGTCCACAGTATACTCCTCCACCACCAGTGTCAGCTCAGCAGCCTACATTGCGCCCAAATGGTAACAAGTTCAAGAAGACTGGTTCTGTTTCTTTGTCTTCATAGAGTTCGAGTGGATCCCAGAGAGGGAGTCCTGTTATTGCTCCTTATTGTAGTCATTGTGGAGGCAAACATACTATCGAACAGTGTCGAGGTATGTTTGGTACTTGTTATCAGTGTGGGCAGGAAGGCCATTTCTCTCGAGTATGTCCGAACAGGGGTAAGACTTCTTCTCAACCCCAGCCAGGATTTAGAGATGGCCTCAGCATGATGAGACCTGCTGTTCCTGTTCCATCTTTTTAGCAGTCGAGTGTCCCACGATATCGAGGAACATGTGGTCAGATTGCTCAAGTTCCTCCTCAAGTAAGAGTGTATGCTATGACGGAGGATTAGATGAAAGAAGCTCCTGGTGGTGTGATTGCAGGTATTTGCATGCTTTGCGATTATCCTGAACGTATTTTATTTGATACAGGAGCATCTCATTCATTCATATCTCATGCATTTGTTTCATCTCACGGTATTGAGTGTACCCCATTGTATGATACATTATCGATAGCCACGCCAGCAGGAAAGATTATTTTGTCTAAGCAAGTTGTGCATAATTGTGTATTGATATATGAGGATAATGTGATATTCTTGAATTTGATTGTCCTCCCAATGCACGACTTTGATTGTATTGTTGGCATGGATATCTTGACGACAAATCGAGCTACTGTTGATTATTTTCATGGAGTGGTTCGATTTCGACCTGTTGATGGACCCAAGTGGAATTTTTATGGCAAGGGTTCTCAAGTCAAAATTTCATTGGTATCCTCTTTGGAAATGTCTCGACTTTTGACTAGCGGAGATGAGGGTTATCTTATCTACGCTATTGATGTCTCTAAGAAGAAGCCTTCTTTATCTTAGATTCCTGTTGCGAAAGAGTTTCCAGATGTATTTCCCGATGAGATTCCTGATTTTCCTCCTCATCGAGAGGTTGAGTTTAGTATTAATCTTGTGCCGGGGACTGCTCCCATATCTAAAGCTCCCTATCGCATGGCACGATTGGAATTGAAAGAATTGAAAGAATAATTATAGGATCTTCTCGATAAGGGATATATTCGATCGAGTGTATCACCTTGGAGAGCTCCAGTTTTATTTGTTCAAAAGAAAGATGATACTATGCGAATGTGTATCGATTATAGGCAATTGAATCGGGCTACTGTGAAAAAAAAGTACCCACTTCCTCGTATTGATGACTTATTTGATCAGCTTGAGGGTACTTCTTTATACTCTAAGATTGATCTTCGTTCTGGTTATCATCAAGTACGAGTTCGAGATGAAGATGTGCCCAAAACTGCTTTTCGTACGAGGTATGGCCACTATGAGTTTTTGGTTATGCCTTTTGGTCTCACGAATGCTCCTGCTGTCTTTATGGATCTAATGAATCGTGTCTTTCGAGATTATCTTGACCGATTCGTTATTGTATTTATTGATGATATTCTTGTATATTCGAAATCGAAAAAGGAGCATACTGAACATCTGAGACTGGTACTTCAAACTCTTCGCAATAGCCATTTATATGCTAAATTATCCAAATGCGATTTCTGGATGGACAAAGTGATATTTTTGGGCCACATCATTTCGAGACATGGCATATCTGTTGATCCTGCGAAGGTCGAAGCTGTATTGAATTGGCCAAGACCTACGAATGTTCCTGAGATCCGTAGCTTCATGGGTTTAGCTGGATGTTATCGTCGTTTTATTGAAGGATTTTCGAAAATAGCTAAACCTATTACTCAACTGACACAGAAGAATCAGCTATTCATTTGGTCAGATGAATGTGAAGCTAGTTTTCTTGAATTGAAGACGAGATTAACCACAGCACCTGTGCTTACTATTCCCTCAGGTACCAGAGGATTTGTTGTGTGCACAGATGCATCTGGTAAAGGTTTGGGCTGTGTTCTGATGCAACTTGGCAAAGTGGTTGCTTATGCGTCTCGTCAATTGAAATCTCATGAAACACATTATCCTGTTCATGATCTTGAATTGGCCGCCATTGTGTTTGCTTTGAAGATCTGGCGCCATTATTTGTACGGAGAAAAGTTTGTTATCTATTCAGATCATAAGAGTCTGAAATATCTCTTTTCTCAATCTGATTTGAATATGAGGCAACGCAGATGGATGGATCTCCTGAAGGAATTTGATTGTGAGATTCAATATCACCCTGGATCGGTGAATGTTACTGCGGATGCCCTTAGTCGGAAAGTTCATGATTCTGTTTTAGCATCTGTCTGTGTCGCCAAAGTACACGAGGATATATGTACTTCTGGTTGAACTTTTCACTCGAATTGGAATTCTGTCACTGTCTCAGCATTGCAAATTGAGCCGAACTTGATATCGAAAATACGAAAGGCCCAACAAAGCGATGCTCAGCTCCAAAAGTCGAAAGAACTTGTATCTGCAAAACATCAGTCTGGATTCCAGATTTTTTCTAATGGTTCTTTACGACTTAATGGTCGGATGGTAGTCCCTAATGATTCTGATTTGAAATCTGCCCTTCTTCGAGAAGCACATTGTAGCAAATACAGTATTCACCCTGGAGGTCGAAAGATGTATTTGACCTTGAGACCTCAATTCTGGTGGAAACGTATGAAGAAGGACATTGCTGAGTTTATTTCGAAATATCTTGTCTGCCAGCAAGTAAAAGCCGAGAGAATGAAACCTGGAGGATTGCTCCATAGTCTCGAAATCCCAAAATGGAATTGGGAACATATTGCTATGGATTTTGTGACTCATTTACCTCGTTTGCCCAAAGGCTGTGATGCTATTTGGGTTATTATTGATCGGCTTTCGAAATCTGTACATTTTATTCCGTGTGAGCGGACTTATCCTTATAAGAGAATGACCCGTTTATACATCGAGAATATTGTGAGACTGCACGGTGTGCCAGTCTCGATTGTATCAGATCGTGATCCCAGGTTTTCTTCTAAATTCTGGGGTAGTTTCCAGGAAGCTATGGGTACGCGTTTGGCTATGAGTACTGCTTATCATCCTCAAACTGATGGCCAGACTGAGCGTACAATTCAAACGTTGGAAGATATGTTACGTGCGATTGTGATGGATTTCAGAATGAGATGGCAAGATGCCTTACCATTAGTTGAATTTTCTTTTAATAATAGTTTTCAAACGAGTATTGGTATGGCACTGTTTGAAGCTCTATATGGGAGACGATGTAGATCACCATTATTCTGGGATGAAATTGGTGAGAGACAATTGACTGGACCTGAAATGATACAAGAAATGAATGATAAGGTTCAGTTGATTCGACAGAGAATGAAAGCTGCTCAGGATCGTCAAACGAGTTATGCGAACAAACGAAGATGACCCTTGGAATTCCAGAAAGGTGACAAAGTGTTTTTGAAAATATCTCCCTTTAGAGGCACTGTTCGGTTTGGCATGCGAGGGAAATTATCTCCTCGATATGTTGGTCCATATGAGATCCTTGATCGTGTTGGTGATCTTGCTTATCGATTGGCATTGCCACCAGCTCTATCTGCCATTCACGATGTATTTCATATTTCTATGTTAAGAAAATATGAAGCAGATCCATCACATGTACTTGCACCTGATGAGGTTGAACTTGATCCTTCTCTTTCCTATGTTGAACAACCTGTTCGCATTATGGATCGAAAGGAAAAGATATTACGTAATAAATCGATTCCTTTAGTTCGAGTACAATGGACACGGCATGGTGTGGAAGAGTTGACGTGGGAATTGGAGAGCAAGATGCGAGATTCATATCCGCATTTGTTTGATTCTCTTCCATCTGTTCCATTGTATTCAATGTATACTGATCCGTTTACTGATTTTAGTTTTGATATGTACTATAACTGGTGACATATATATGTTTGCCAATGTTATGTATATAGAGATGTTTGAGATTTCGAAGACGAAATCTTTTAAGTGGGGGAGAAATGTAAGGACCGATGTATAGTATTATCGTAAATCCTATGTTGATTATCGATAATTTATGAAATTGTAATGTGATTATGTATATGAGGTATATCATGACAATGAAAAATGAGAAAATAAGTGTTAATAATGAAATATCGTACTAGATATTGATTAATTAACAGAATTGAAGTTGTAAGAACTCGAGTGGAGAAGCCGGACGCTAATACAATGCAAAATCAATATTTTGGACAGAACATGTGGCGCCCGAGCGGTAGAAAATGATCGTCCGAGCGCCAGTGTAGAATATGCTATTACTCGGGCAGAACTTTCTGCGCCCGAGCGCGGTGCAATTGATACTCGGGGGCAGAACATCTCGCGCTCGGGCGCTAGAATTCTACCGCCCGAGCGCGAGATCGGTGGGGATAAGAATAACTTCTTTCCTTCATTTCCTTCGTCATTTCTTTTCAGCAAACTTCGAGGGAAAGTTTGGAAATTGATTTCTATCGTCCGAAATCACTTCGATAAGTTGTCCAAACGCGAAACAAATTAGAGATTCGGAATCGTCGCGTCGAGAGCTTCCTTTTAAGGTAAATTTCTTCTAGTTTCAGCAGCTCTAAATATTAAAGTGCTGGAATAGCATGTATTTGAAGTCGAGATTCCTATATGTGGTAGAATAACTGTGAGAGCCCGTATTTCGTATTCATAATTTTTCGGATTTATTAAAAATTTTTCCTTTAAATAAATAAACTTGCAACGTATAAAAACTTTCGTAAAATAACCCAACGGTTTAACATAAACATAACAGCGGAAACTGAATAATGTTTTAAACAATAACTTAAAATATATAAAAGTTATAACAAGAGTTTGAACATAAAACTGAATAACTAAACGTGAGGTCCTCGAGTTCGTACTACCGCCGATCTGAGCTAACTCACTGGTCCCCGCCCTCAGCCTCTACATCGTCAGTACTTACAACAATCAAGTCTAGTGAGTCTAAAGACTCATCATGCATATATCGTGAATAACAAGTAAAATATATCATAAAATTTCATGCCATGTAAAGATATCATATCGTAAAGCGTAACGTGAAAATCGCGCCATGAATAATTATAAATACGTGCATAACTGATAATCGTACGTAAAAAGTTTGCTCGATAGAGCCCTGTCATAACATATCATATCGTAATTTTTGGTAGAGATAATGTTTCTACGCAAGTGGCCCATAACATAACATGCACGTCTGATCAGACTAAACCACAGTATACTGGGCGGTAGTGATCATCACAGCCCTTGGACTGGATATCCATACCTATACATAATCGTCAACTGGTCGTAAGTCACCGGTGAAGCAATCCCATAAGCGTAAGGTGGCCACAAGACATATCGCATATATCTCAAAAATAAACAATTTATATTTTTATGCAAGTAATATAATTATTATCCTGTTTTAAACTACCAATTGAGTTGGATAGTTCCCAGGCTTGCTACGACCTAATTCTAACATGAGACACATGCAAATAATCTCAACTTGACCAACATCTCATAATCGAACTAAAAACGAGACAATTACGCCCAACAAACTTAGTATCTAACCATGACTCCGTACCAACCCGAACCAACATCGAACCATCGTTTAGTCATTATTAAAATACACCTAAAATACTGGAAAATATATACCAAGGGCTGTAATACACGAAAATTGTGCATGGAGGGAAAAATATGAAACGCTCTTTCGAGAGTCACTTTGGCACATTGCACCATAAATTCTCGTACGACCTCTAAACTTAACAAAATAACAAACGGCCAAAAACATGACCTTTCTAACTCAATAAGGTACTGTCCAGTCCAAGGACATAGGCTAAAAGCCAACCAAGAACTCGTATGTGACCTCTGAACCGCAGCAAAGGTGCTGTAAAATTCCAGTGGCAGCAGCTGTGCTTGCTTCGCTTTGATTACAAGGCTAATGGTCATTGAGGCTTGAACCACTGACCAAAACCTCTTACCAACATCCTAAGGTGTGGCTTGAACCATGGCTAAGGGCTAGAAGCCAACCAAGAACTCAAACAAGCCTCCTGGTCTCTCTTCATAAGACAAGTTCGGAGAAAACTGCAACGGCTCAAAGTTCAACACATGAGAAGGGTTTGCTAAATACTTCCTCAACATCGACACATGGAACACATTGTGTACTCCAGCCAGATTCGACGGAAGAGCAACATGATATGCTAATGTCCCAACTCTGTCGAGGATCTCAAATGGTCCGATGAACCTCGGACTAAGCTTCCCCTTCTTTCCGAATCTCATGACACCCTTCATCGGTGCTATCTTCACAAAAACATGGTCGCCAACGGCAAATTCTAGATCTTTCCTCCTCCGGTCGGCATAACTCTTCTGTCGACTCTGAGCAGTCCTCATCCTGTCACGGATTACGACTACTAGATCAGCAGTCTGCTGAACGATCTCTGGTCCTGACTCTGATCTCTCGCCTACTTCATCCCAATGAATAGGCGATCTACACTTCCTTCCGTACAGTGCTTCATAAGGAACCATACCTATAGACGACTGAAAGCTGTTGTCATAGGTAAACTCCACTAATGGTAACTTCGATTCCCAGCTCCCTGAGAAGTCAATGACACAAGCACGGAGAAGATCCTCCAAGATCTGAATAACTCTCTCTGATTGACCATCTGTCTGAGGATGAAAAGCTGTGCTAAACAACAACTTTGTACCCATCGCTGAATGCAGACTCTTCCAAAATGAGGAAGTGAATCTCGGATCTCTGTCAGAAACAATAGAGACTGGGATAACGTGTAATCGGACTATCTCATGGATATATAACTCGGCATACTGAATCATGGAGAAAGTCGTCTTAATAGGCAAGAAATGCGCTGACTTGGTAAGACGATCAACAATCACCCATATAGCATTCGAACCTCTAGCCGACTTCGGTAAACCAACCACGAAATCCATGTTAATGTTCTCCCACTTCCACTCGGGAATGGGAAGTGGCTTGAGTAAGCCGGCTGGTCTCTGATGTTCAGCTTTCACAAGTTGACAAGTCAAACACTCGGATACAAATCTCCGGCCACCAATATAACATCTGCAGATCCTTGTACATCTTCGTACTCTCAGGATGAATAGAGTACGGGGACATATAGGCCTCAACTAATATGTCTGTTCGAATAGAATCGCTGCTAGGAACCCATATCCTATCTCGATAACGAACAATGCCATCACTCACTGTGTACAAAACACTGCCCTTCGCCTCATCTCTCTGCCTCCACTTCGCCAACTGATCATCAGATGACTGACTGCTGTGAATACGGTCTAATATAGAAGACTTAATCGTCAAGGTAGATAGACGGAGAACTCTATCTCGATTATAAATCTCTAGATCAAACCTCTAAATCTCACTCTGAAGAGGCATCTGAACTGTCAAATGAGCCATCACTGCGACTTTTCGGCTCAAAGCATCCGCTACTACATTAGCTTTACCAGGATGGTAGCTAATGTCACAGTCATAATCCTTGACTAACTCCAACCAACGCATCTGACTCATATTCAACTCTTTCTGCGTAAAGAAGTACTTGAGTCTCTTGTGGTCGGTAAAGATCTGACACTTCTTTCCGTATAGATAATGCCTCCAAATCTTCAAGGCAAATACTACAACAGCTAACTCAAGATCATGAGTAGGGTAGTTCTTCTCGTGGATCTTCAACTGACGAGAAGCATACGCTATTACTTTCCCATGCTGCATCAACACTGCGCCTAGACCGAGCTTCGAAGCATCGGTATACAATACAAAATCTCCGGTCCCATAAGGCATGGACAAGATCGGCGCTGAAATAAGAGCTTGCTTCAAAGAATCGAAGCTCTTCTGGCACTCAATGCTTCACATGTACTTAGCATTCTTCTTAGTCAATGACGTGAGTGGAACTGCGATAGAGGAGAAACCCTGAATAAACTTCCGATAGTATCCTGCTAGACCAAGGAAACTACGGATCTCTGATACACTCTGTGGCACCTCCCAATCTCTGACTGTCGCAACCTTCGCTGGGTCTACCTCAATGCCACTGCTAGATATGATGTGGCCTAGGAATTACCACTTTCTCCAACCAAAACTCGCACTTGCTGAACTTAGCGAACAGCTTGTGCCTCTGCAACGTCTGCAATACTGCGGTCAGATGCCTGTTGTGATCCTCTTGACTCTTTGAGTAGACGAGAATGTCGTCTATGAATACAATAACGAACTGATCAAGATACGGCTGAAATACACGATTCATGAGATCCATGAAGATCGCCGGCGCATTCGTCAGACCGAACGGCATCACAAGGAACTCGAAGTGCACATAACGAGTCCTAAAAGCAGTCTTAAAAGTATAGGCGTCTTTCACCCTCAACTGGTGATATCCGGAACGCAGATCTATCTTGGAGAATAATGAGGCTCCCTGCAACTGATCAAACAAATCCTCGATCCTCGAAAGTGGGTATTTATTCTTCACTGTAACCCTGTTCAACTCCCGGTAGTCAATGCAAAGCCTCATAGATCCGTCTTTCTTCTTCACGAATAAGACAGGAGCGCCCTATGGAGAGAAACTCGGGCGAATAAACTCCTTGTCAAGAAGCTCCTGAATCTGTTTCTTGAGCTCAACCATCTCTGACGGTGCTAATCTGTATGGCGCCTTAGATATAGGCGCGGTACCTGGCATAAGATCGATCGAAAACTCAACCTCTCGTACTGGTGGTCTACCAGAGACGTCATCGGGAAAAACGTCTGAAAAGTCCCTGACAACTGGGACATCTGCAACTGACTGGCTGGGGACTTCGGGAACAGATATAATGGTCGCAATGAATGCTCGACAACCCCTATGCATGAGCTTCCTAGCCTGAATACAAAATATCATGATAAGCAAATTAAAGTACCTGTCAGGCTCAAACAGGAACTGCTCCCTTCCAAGCGGTCGGACTATAACAAATCTCCGCTGGAAATCAATAAGTACTCTGTTCTTGTGCAGCCAATCCATCCCAAGGATAATATCGAACTCTGGCATTGGCAGCACGATCAAATCCGCATAGACAAGATTTCTATGAAGCTCGAGGTCTATGTCTCGTACTACACTAGTCGCTGCCATCTCCTCGCCAGATGGAATAACCACAGAATACGCCACATCCAATCCAATCGTCTTGACCTCGATGGAATTCGCAAAGGTCTCAGATATGAATGAATGAGTGGCTCCTGAATCATTCAAGGCGTTCGTAGAAGCTCCGCCTATAAATATTCTTCCTGAAAGGTTGGAACAACTATCTAAACCCAATAATTTACCAGAATTAATCTTATAGACATGCAAAAGGTCAAAGTTCTTCTAACTTAGATTCCCAAAACGACCCGAATAGAACATGAAATCTTATCACAATTTCTAAGTTCAAATCTTATAACCCAATAATTCAAAGCAATTAATCCCAAAACGCTGAATTAAATATGCTAAAATTTTCCCAAATATAAACTTAAAGATTTAATATACCTGTCAAGAGCATAGTCCCTGGGTTCGCCTCCGCTGCATGGAGTGCAAACACTCTGCCCTGAGTAGGCAATGTCCCTTGAGGACAATCCTTCAGCAAATGGCCAGTACCGCCACACTTGAAACACTTCCAAGAGCCATACATGCAAACTCCGGTATGGCGGCGTGTGCACCTGGCACAGACCGGGTACTCCTGCCTCCTCGGGACCACACGTCCCTGCTGCTGCTTCTGCTGCTGCTCTCTGCTCCTTGATTGGCCATGGAAAGGCCTCTTATGCTGCTGCTGCTGAGGAGGGCGGTGGGGCGCCTGAAATGGCCGCTTACCCTGGCGGTCATTCTCGATATCTCTCTGATCCTGCTCTGCAGTAAGAGCTCTAGAGACGGCGACCTCATATGTCGTAGGGCCAGCAACCCTAATATCACGGCGCAAGATCGACCGCAATCCATCCATGAAGTGCCTAAGCCTGGCACCCTCGTCGTTCGCGATCAGGGGTACAAAGTGACAACCACTCTCGAACTTACGGATAAACTCCGTAACAGTCAGTCACCCTGTCTCAGGGTCATAAACTCCCTGGTCAACCTCGAACGCACGTCATCAGTAAAATACTTAGAGAAGAATACCTCTCTAAAGCGCGTCCAACTGAGAGTAGCTAGATCCAGAGCTGCAGATGCGCCCTCCCACCATAGACGGGCGTCTCCTCCAAAAAGATAGGTCGCACAACGGACCCTATCAACATCCTCCAGCTCCATAAATCTGAAAGTAACCTCTAGGGACTTAATCCATCCTTCAGCAACCATGGGATCAGACGTCCTAGTGAACTCCTTCGGGTTCATCCTCATGAACCGCTCACATATAGCCTCGGGTCTAGGCGGCCTAGCTACCGCTGCAGCATTGTTCCCCGCAAATTGTGCGAAGAACTGAGTCATACCCGCCATCATCTGGGTATGCATATCTAGGGGTGGGTACGGTACGGTATACCGTACCGAGCTACGGTACCATATACCGTACCGAAAATATCGGTATGGAAAAATTCCATACCGATACCGGAAAAAATAATATTCTGTACCGATACCGATACCGAAAATTTCGGTACGGTCTTTTCGGTAAGTTCGATATTTTTTCGGTACGATTTTTCGGTATTTCGGTATTTTTTTCCACCCCTATGCATATCAGGTGGTGGAGGAGGTGGCGGTGGACCTCTATCCTCATAACGGTTCTGAGTCTCATCAGCCTCACTTTCAGCACCACTCGGGCGGTCAATAACTCGTCTAGGAGGCATACTGTACCATGTAAAATCCTTACGTAACCAACATGCAATATTTCTACTATTTTTCTTTGAAATTTAAATATATATTTGCTAAAATATAATCTTGACATAAAATATTTTTTATGAGAACATGCTGATAAAATATTTCATGAGAACATGCTGGTAAACTATTTCATGCTCAAAAAAATGTAATACGTGAAAGTAGGACTTACAGACTGAAGACGTGACTTCGTGAGCTTCTCGAGATCAGTAGTAAGTACAACTCTTTACAAGAAACATCGCTCTGATACCAACTGTGAGGGCCCGTATTTCGTATTCATAATTTTTCAGATTTATTAAAAATTTTCCCTTTAAATAAATAAACTTGCAACGTATAAAAACTTTCGTAAAATAACCTAACGGTTTAACATAAACATAGCAGCGAAAACTGAATAATGTTTTAAACAATAACTTAAAATATATAAAAGTTATAACAAGAGTTTGAACATAAAACTGAATAACTAAACGTGAGGTCCTCGGGTTCGTACTACCGCCGATCCGAGCTAACTCACTGGTCCCAGCCCTCAGCCTCTGCATCGTCAGTACCTACAACAATCAAGTATAGTGAGTCTAAAGACTCATCATGCATATATCGTGAATAACAAGTAAAATATATCATAAAATTTCATGTCATGTAAAGATATCATATCGTAAAGCGTAATGTGAAAATCGCGCCATGAATAATTATAAATACGTGCATAACTGATAATCATACGTAAAAGATTTGCTCGATAGAGCCCTGTCATAACATATCATATCGTAATTTTTGGTAGAGATAATGTTTCTACGCAAGTGGCCCATAACATAACATGCACGTCTGATCAGACTAAACCACAGTATACTGGTTGGTAGTGATCATCACAGACCTTGGATTGGATATCCGTACCCATACATAATCGTAAACCGGTCGTAAGTCACCGGGTGAAGCAATCCCATAAGCGTAAGGTGGCCACAAGACATATCGCATATATCTCAAAAATAAACAATTTATATTTTTATGCACGTAATTTAATTATTATCATGTTTTAATTTACCAATTGAGTTGGATCGTTCCCAGGCTCGCTGCGACCTAATTCTAACATAAGACACATGCAAATAATCTCAACTTGACCAACATCTCATAATCGAACTAAAAACGAGACAATTACGCCCAACAAACTTAGTATCTAACCATGACTCCGTACCATCCCGAACCAACATCAAACCATCATTTAGTCATGATTAAAATACACCTAAAATACTGGAAATATATACCAACGGCTGTAATACATGAAAATTGTGCATGGAGGCCAAAATCATGAAACGCACTTTCGAGAGTCACTTTGGCACATTGCACCGTAAATTCTCGTACGACCTCTAAACTTAACAAATTAACAAACGGCCAAAAACATGACCTTTATAACTCAATAAGGTACTGTCCAGTCCAAGGACATAGGCTAAAAGCCAACCAAGAACTCGTACGTGACCTCTGAACCGCAGCAAAGCTGCTGTAAAATTCCAGTGGCAGCAGCTGTGCTTGCTTCGCTTTGATTACAAGGCTAATGGTCATTGGGGCTTGAACCACCGACCAAAACCTCTTACCAACATCCTAAGGTGTGGCTTGAACCATGGCTAAGGGCTAGAAGCCAACCAAGAACTCAAACAAGCCTCCTAAACCGAAGCTCAAGTTGCTGTCAAAATAAAATGTAGCAGCAGCACTTGTGCTTTCATCGCTTCATTAACGAGGCTATCGGCCATTGGGGCTTGAACCACCGACCAGAGCCTCTTACCAACATCCTAAGGAGTGGCTTGAACCGTGGCTAAGGGCAATAGGCCAACCACAATCCACCCAAACAACTTGGACAACACAAAGCTCAAACCGAGAACACAAAGAAAAATTCTGTACCATGCGATTGTTTGGATCGCTTGCTGTCATTGTCGTTCCAGTGGTCATATGATCGAGCATGGCTCGATCTAGACATGATGAAGTGTTGTATGAACCAAGGTTAAGGGCTAAAAGCCAATCAAGATCCATCCAAAACTTCAAGAGCCGAAACTCACTCACAAAAAAATCAGAAATAGAAACCGAAGGACACTTGTGTTGTTTTGCTTTAAAAACCAATGAGGCCATGAACCAAGCCATAAAAGGTCATCTTGGTCATGTCGTAGACATGCTAAGGAAGGGTCCTAACCGTGGTTATAGGCCCAAAAGCCAACCAAGATTCGAACCTCCTTGAACAACCAAAAACAAGAATTTCGAGACTCAACTTGCAACAATGGAGGAGTTGCTGTCAAATCTTGAATCCAGCGAGTTGGAGGCTTAAACTAATGGACCAACATGATCCTAACTCACCCTAGTACATGCCTAGATGCAGCCTTGGGTGCCTGGAATCGAACCAACCCCTTGAAATCACAAAACAATACCAAACGTGAAGCATGAAGGTAGCCGAGAAAATCTGTGCAGAATTTTGTGAAATGTTGATGTCATAATTTCGGTTTTTACCTTTAAATCATGTACATGTGATGTTTAAAAATCAGTATATGACTTGATTGAAGAGCAAAGAAACCATATATACATGCGTTAAGTTGTTTTTTTACAATAAACAACACGATACGTCGGACCGGGAGACACGACAACGGAAATGAAGAAACCTTGTTATTGTTGTTGTCTTCGCCAAGAATGGGAGCTGCTAAATCTCTATCATTTCGTGCTAGGTGGAGTGAAGAAGGTGGTGAAGGCTTGTTGTCAAATAAGGTGGTGCATGAAGGAGTAAATGATGTCAAGTTGGGGGGGAACATGCGTGATGAATGAGTGGCATTTGTTTTGTTGTTGGGGGAGTTAAATGGTGTCAAATTGGGATTGTGTGGAGTGGAATTGACCGAGAGTTGTCTTTCCAATTGGTATAGGATTTGTTTAAGTTTTGCTAAGTAGAATCCTAGATTAGATAATTGTAAGGTCCAAAATTAGGACGACGTAATCCAACTGCATGCAAATCTAGGAAAAATGATAAATGACTAATTAATTGATTTTAATTGCTTAATTGATTATGTGACATGCATGATTATATGTTAAATATGATTTATTTGTCATGATGCATTAAAATGTATTTTTAAAGGATGTTCGAGTTGCGATCGAGGAACGGAGACCGAGGGCTGAAAAACATAAAATGTTTTTATTAAATAATTATTTTTAATTGTTTAAAATATGATTGACTTTTTTTTTCATATTTTTGAAAATATGGGGTTTTGAGGTGATTTTATACGTCGGGACGTAAATTTTATCCGTGTTGGTTTTACAACAAAAATACAAACTTTTTGACAATCCGGCTATTAAATTCACAAACTTATTTAAACAAAACTATTTTTAGTATTTTAATTAAAGACTAATGGGCCTAATTAAACTCTTAATAGGCCTAAAGCCTTGTTAATGCTTTGTTTAATATTTAAATTGTAAAAATCCCACCCCATAACCCACACTACCACACGCCTCAATCTCCAAGGCGAATCAAACTCTCCCCAATACATTAAGCACACACCATACGAAGAAAGCAAGAGGAAAACCAAGAATTTTGCAAGGAAAACTCTAGCCAAGGTCTTGCTTCGTTCTTTGCAAATCGTCGACGAATAATCGTGCGTTAAATACGCAAAGGCACGCCTATTCTTTCCTTCAAAACATCATCACACCATATTATTTTTTTATACATGAAAACATGGAAAAACAAGTGCCACCTAATGGTATTTTCGTTTGTGTTTATATCATGAAGTTTCAAGCAAAGTTTTGATTCCCAAATTCATGTTTTTTTATGGTTTAAGGGCTGCCATGATATAGGTATTGATCAAGCATTGTTATACATGAATTTAGACTCCTAAAACACCAACTAAACACCACACACGAAGCTGAACACAAACTGTAAGCAACTTGCTGTCAAGGGAAACAAGGGGGTTCGGTTATGGGTTCTTATGGCTCGGCTTGGTCATGGCTTCTGTCCAGGGCTAGCCCAGGGTCACGAAGGAATCAAGGGAAGAGTCCTAACCATGCTAGGACTCGATCTAAGTGGGCTGGAGGAGTCCTTGTTGACAAGGACTCCTACCCGAGAATTTCTTGTGAGGCTGCGCAGGTTTCATGAGCTTGTGCAGGGAGGAGGGGCTCGGCCAAGGGGCTGGGCTGGGTTAAACTAGGTCCTTTAGGGTCTAGAGAAGGTGGTCTAAGGTTGGGGCAGGGGCTGATATGGGTTGGTTCAGGCAGGGCACGAGCAAAACCAGAAACGTGAGGGATGCATGAAGCGCGCATGTTGGTGCTTCTGGTTCAGGTGCTTCGTTGCTGGGTTCTAGAGAGTGGGCTGGTCTGGGTATGGTCTGGGCGTGGTCCAGGGAAGGTTAGGGTCGTGAGAGGTCAAGTGGTTGAGGGCTAGGAGAAGTCCTAGACTAGTTAGGAGTCCTATGGGTCATGGGAGTCTCAAGCATAAATCATGCAGAATTTTGGTGAGTTTCCAGTAAGTTTTGTTCGGTCCAAGGCTTGTTTTTCGGGCTCGGCTTGCACAGTAGGGTCCCTAGATGGGTTGGCTAGGTTTTGGCTCAAGGTGGCTTGGGCGTGGCTCGAGTAAATTGTGAGATGGCTCGGTATGTTCGTCGTTGTGTCAAAAACGAAAATTATAGAAGGAAAATTGAATCCATGGATCCACGGGTGTGACTCATGACTTAGAAGGGTAGAATAAATCATAAAAAGGTTATGTTAAAAATTTGGGATCAAAATAATGGGTTTTGGATTTAATCGGGATTTAATCGCCGTACGAAACGCCAATTAAAGAGTTAATTGAAACGCCTAGTTTTAAGATTTATAAAATTATGAAAAATTAGGTTTAAGCTTAAATAATTATTATAAGTCTAATTTTTTAATTTAGAAATTTTATATTAATGTTTGGTTTAATTCGGGATTAAAACGCATTAATACGTCACATTTAAAGATTAATTTAAAAGTCCTCGATTTAAGCTAAATAAAAATATGAGAAAATTCATGTAAGCTTAAATAATTATTTGGGACATGTTAGAGTCAATGGAATTAAGAAAATATAAAAAACGTGAAATTTTACATCTAGAGGTAAAACGGTCATTTTACACCGAGAAATTAGTAAACGTCATGGCAGTGTCCTAAATGCTGATTTATGTGCTAATATGACTATTTTTAATGGTTATGGATGTTTATGGAATTTTATATGTTAAAAAGATTATTTTAAATGTTTATGGATTTTATGTTTATGGATTTTTATGTTAAAATGTTTAGTTTAAATGTTTATTTTAAACATTTATGATGTTAAAATGTTTATTCTAAATGTTTAAGGATTTTTATATGTTAAATTATGATTTTTAAATGTTCATGGATTTTTATGGGTTAATTATGAACATTTAAAAGATATGTCGCATGCTTGGTTTTAAAAGAAAAACGTTATATGTATGTTTAAATTTTATAAAGTGATGAGAATATGAAACGTTGAAGGAAGTGAAGTAATTATGACTAATACGATGATATGTTGGAGATATCGTGAAGGTTATGGTCATAGTGGGAGCCCGACGATCGTGTTTCCTTGGATACGGATATGTAGATGTATACGATTATATGTTAATACGTAAGGTCAAGGCCCAGTTGACCGGTGAGAGTGTTGCTGGTGTCCCCGCCGCCCAGTACTGTGGTTACATGTAGATGGATCCATCGCCCAACACGTAAACATAGACGTAGATGAACACGAAAGTCACAATTAACGATCTGAATTCAACGAAAGGAAAAAAGAATATGTATATGTTGATGATGATATGAATATATTGAGGAAGATATGAATATGATATTACGAAGATGAACATGAATATGAATAATGATATGAATATGGATATGAATATGATTATGTTTATGTGACATGGTTATGTTTTTGAAAATATTTAAGTTTAAAGTTTATGCTTTATTAAGAAAATGATATTTTAAGTACAAGTATTTTTCACTGTTTTATGTTAACTATATTACGTATTACTTGTTGTCAATGATAGGACGTGTTGAGTCTTTAGACTCACTAGGTGTGTATGATGCAGGTGATATAAATAACTATGATAGTGGAGGTCTTGACGAGTGACTTGCTGGACTGTCGGTGCACATAACCCGAGGACCAGCGCTTCTATTTCCGCATTAAGTTTACGATTTTAAGTTAAAGATTTTTACGACATTTTATTTTATGCTTTTTGAGATATTTTGAGAGGTTTAGTATGGGCTACACTTTTCAACATTTATTGCTTTTTAGGTTTGGTAAAACATGCGACGATTTCATTTTTATGACTATTTCATTTGTTTTTTTAAAATGCTAGTTGGATGATATATTATTTTAGATGGTAAAATATTTTATAAAAATATTTTCATGAGGTATATGTGTATGGCCGAAAATTGAGTGTTTTAAAAAAAAAGAAAATTCTAGTACTTTTTAAGAAAACGAATAAGCAGACGTTTCAATAAGCTTGATTAAAAGGTTAATTAAGCATAATCTTGATGAATTAAGAAGCCTACAATTAAATTGGTTATTAATTAATTAAAATAGACTTAAATCCACTTGATTTCATTAAAATAAATTATTTCTTAGCTCGGAATAAATTTAGGGATATTTTTGGATCATAAAATTCATCTCCGTTTTCCGATCTCCGGTCCGATCTCGCGTATATATCTAAAAAGCTAAAATTTGAAATACGCGATTTAAAAATCCTTAAAAATTACGTAAATGATTTAAATGCAATTAAATCAACAATTTCTTAAAATAATAACCATTTAAAATTAAATAATAGAAATTATGCACATATCTACGCATATTGGTTTTTCGGGTACTACAATAACCCACAAGAAACTCGTATTCGAAGTCGGAATTGAATTATGTTATGATTTTGATTTGATATGAATTTTCAAAGTTTCAAAAGATATTTGGAACTTATATTATTGATTTTGGATCATGTTGTTGATTGGAATGAATATGTTATTGATGTAGATAGATTATTATACTGATATCTTCAAGCTACGTCAACTGGAACGAAGAATTGGGGTATGTTGCGATCGGGTAACATACGATAGGTATCTGTATTATATGATATATGTTGGATTGGTTTGATTGATTGTAATGAGAATACATATCTATATGCCTTATTTGTTGAGTTTATGTGGCATACATGACATTGTGATTTGAATATCGATGTATAAAATAAATGTTTTGTTAACACACATCGTTTGATACATACATCGATACATGACATGCACGTTGAGCTATGATCCTTGGATACCCTGATATGATTTGATTGGATTCTGGGGTTTGTGAACACAATGCTATGTTTGATATTACATGACCCTTAAAACATAGACATTTGTGGCCCCGACAATTGATTGAGATTTGGGATTTGATGGCGCTTTGTCGACGCTATCATACGAGTATCCCTGATTGAGGTCGGTGTGCCAGCTCGAGCATTGATTTGATAGCGATTCGTTTGATTCTGACATGTGCTCAGTGGATGGGCATTTGACCTGATACCTCCACGACATACATGCATTGCAAACCATATATCATTGTTTAGATACTTGTGGTATATATGATGGTTGTTCCATACGGAGCTTTGCTCACCTCCAAGGGGGGCTGTTGTTGTCTTTGTGTGTGGACAATGGCAGGTAATCCAGGATATCAGGAGACCAGAGAGGGTGCTTCTGGAGGGAGTCACTGTTGAGTTGAGGTTTTATGCTTTGTTTCCCAGTATATATGTATATATATCTATATACCGGGGCATGTCCCGAGGATATGAGTTATTTGTATATAATTGGCTTTGATTATGTGTGAGCGAGTTTTATGATATGAGATAAAATACTATGTTTAGTATTCAAATTATAGAAGAAATATTTTGGGCTCATTGTAAAGAAAATTTAAAGTCGTTTTCCGCTGTAATTAATTAACCCTAATCAGATTGTGTTGTAATAATGATTAGGAGCTAAGGGCCCCACGCGCACACTTAATTAAAAAACAAATTCGAACTTTAGGCATGAATCTTTAAACAAATATATCACAATTTTTTCTTATATATACACATTATAATTCTTACTGATCACATATAAATTTTTATATCACCACCAAAGGTGCAAAACCTTACTAACTTTAAAAAAAAAATTTACTTATTTGCTTCTAATTTTTTTTTAAAAAATCTAATTAATCACAAATAAATTTATATATCACCAACAAAACCTTACTAACTTTTTAAGTTGTCAGCAATTAGAAGCTACTACCAAAAGAGTAATAATTTGTGTTGAAAGGAACCAATTATTATCTACCCTTTTTCCAATTTTTTTCTTCAAAAAAACAAAATTAAATAAATAAAATTATATCTACCAATAGAAAAGTATGCCTTTTTCTTATATATATGTGTGTGTGTGTGTGTGTATATATATATATATATAAATAAATAACGTGGCCCAAGTGTATGAAACACTTGCTTAAGAGGGTTAGTTATGGAATAGCAAACTAGTCGACACCTAATTAATTTTTTCGCCTTAGCTATTATTTATTTTTCATTTACAAGTGATGTTGACCTAATTAAACTTTCCGAAACCCACTTTTCATTTATTATGAATCTCGCCTTTTTTTTGCATATTTGCTACAATAGGTCGCAATATCATCGAGTAAAATTTGTGAGATATTACACGAATCGACAACATGTTGACAGAAATCACTTATGTTTGATTAGTTATAGGTTCATGCAGTTTGCATGAGTAAAAAACAGATAAAGTAAATGACATAAAAAATTAGATAAAAACATAAAATAATATTAAAATAAAAATTATTTTTACATAAAAATCAATAAATTTCAACTCACAAATTAGTTCGTTGAACAAATACTCTTAACAATAACATTATCTGATAATGTGAGTGTGACGTGAATTATTCCGATTTCAACCGTAAAAGTTCACGGTCCGATACATATGGTGCAATTTTAATTATTGGGCTTTAAAATCACAAAATTTGGTCCACTAAAAGTAAAACAAAGCCCACAACCTGCGAAGCCGACCGTAGCACTGCCCATCCTAGCCCCGGACCACAGCCTTTCGCGACACCTGGCCCTGTCTCTGACCGCTCTCCGGCCTGCCATTACCTTCCAGGGGATCGGAAAACTAATTGTATAGAGACAGTGAGCGAGAAACTGGAAGATCTTGCTTCGTTCTTGGTTTTTTCGTCGAACCAACACCTTGGGAAATCGTTGGGGAACCTTCATAGGTCAATTTTTGAAATATCATCAGGCCTCGAAGAGGTAAATTGTTTTGCCCCTGTTTATTTTCCAGATTGCTTTCCAGTTTTTGACAAATTTTTGATGTTTTGCCTTAAAAAAAACTTTAGGTGCCTCTACGACCGATTAGTGACCTAGGAATGCATGTGAGACTTGTAGGGTTATATAATGTGGCGTTTACCAGCTGGAATAAGGCCGGAGTGGCCCATATGAGGGCTATATGCTGCGGGGAAACAGCAGCAAAACGGCTCTGTTTCAGGCCGGTTAAAGGGCCACAAACAGGTTGTGTTTGGTGTTGCAAAATTTGGTATTTAAGTGTAGAGTGAATACCCAGAAGCCTGACCGAAATAGTTTTTCTGATTAAGAAAGTCAAGCTTTCACTCCAGAAACCCCCGTCTTTGAGCTGGCCAAAAATACCTGATTTTTAATTTTTCCAGCCTTTTTGAGTTTCAAAATTATTGTTTTAGGTTTCTCAAGGTCGTGGTATATTGTAAATTAATTTTCAAAGTTTTAGAGTTCTAATTATTGTTCTTCACACATGCGACTTGAATAATTAATTTCCTATACTCATTGATTATGAGATTTGTAGGTTATTTTAGGTGATTTTTAGATAGGGTGAGTGATAATAATTATTTAATTATAAATTAAAATAGGAATCAGGTGGTTAAGTTTGAAAATGGGTAAATGATTTCCGTAACTGATAAATTTGTAGGAAAAAACCCAGAAATAGGATGGAGGAAGTAATTCACCTGTTGTTTTGTGAAAAACTGTAATGCATTTCCAATTTCTACGACCTACATAATTATCCAGGATGATTCAGTTTTTGATTTTGAGGAATGCTCAAAGTTGACCCCCTTAATGTTTCTTAGCCATTCGATTTCCTGCGAAACATCCTGGTAAGATGTCTGCGTGTTCAACTTCTGTGTCAACTGAAGTTCAACAGCCGAATCAACACGGTTCTCTTCCTACTCATGCCAACCTAGCCAAGAGTGCTGAAGACTGCCCTTTGCAACATCAGGAGGACATGAAAGATAACAAACAACGAGATGGCAACCATGCAGGGAATGTGGATGAATACGAGGATGAGGATGAGGATGTAGATTTTAATCCTTTCCTTAAAGAAACTCATTCTGTAGAAGTCTCTTCAAGCTTGAGTTCTGAACTTGAAGGCCTGGATACTGATGTTGCTGAGAGTGGGGAAAAAACTTCTGCTACCTTTTTAAATAATTATGTTAATAAGCACCTAGAGACTGTTCATAACATTCATCCTATTGAAGCTGTAGAGCACGGTGAAGAGATTGTGATTAAAACTACTGTTTCTTCCGGAAAAGCATGTGGGAAAAGGTTTGACATAGCTTTTGAGAAAATTTCTCGAACAGAATGTGAATTGATTACTCAATCTGAGAGTGGATCTGTATGTTTCAAGGAAAATGGACTGGACAGCCTGAAAAATGTTACTGAAGATGTACATTTTGATAAACTTTCTATGGATGTGGACTCTGAAGATGCCATCTGCATGCGAACTAGGGCTCGGTATTCGCTTGCTAGTTTCACTCTTGATGAACTTGAGACATTCCTTCAGGAAACAGATGATGACGATGATCTCCAAAATGTCGATGATGAGGAAGAGTATAGAAAATTTCTTGCAGCTGTTCTTCAAGGAAGAGATGAGTCCCAGAATTTACGAGGGAACACTAATGCGGATGATGAGGACGAAGATAATGATGCTGACTTTGAGCTTGAGCTTGAAGAGGCACTGGAAAGTGACCCTGATGAAATAGAAGAAAGGCGCAAAAGTAGGCGAAATAGACGCCAAAGAGGTTCCCTTGAACGCAACAACAAATTTTCTGGGCAATTGGGTAGACCCTTACGACCCCTGTTACCTTTTGCACCTATGGGATCTTTTCCAGCCTTTGATGGGAAACATCTGATGAACAACATTTCTCCGCAACCCTGTATACTTCCAGTGAATAATTGCTTCACCAGCGGATTCACTCCACATCAGATAGGGCAGTTACATTGTCTGATTCATGAGCATTTGCAACTTCTTGTTCAGGTTTTCTCCCTCTGTGTTCTTGAGCCTGCTAAAGGCCATATTGCTCTTGAACTTAAGGAATTGATTTTAGATTTGCATAGAAAGTGTGATCAAGTATTGGCATGGAGGTCGCATCCATATCCCAGATTTTGCTTCCTTCCTCCATATATTCATCCATCGGTGCCAGATGAGTTTCATGAGATTTCAACATCACAGTGCGTCAATGAGAACGTAGAGTGTGAACGTAGCACAGGACGGCATTCTGATATCATTTCCCCCTCTAATGGAAGATGTAAACATATATCCAATGATCGGACAAACTCTTTCAGAACTGAGGAACATACATCTTGGGTGCCTTATATTTGTGGTCCCATACTGACTGTTATAGATGTAGCTCCTTTGAGATTAGTTGGAAACTACATTGATGATGTATATTCTGGTATGTACTATATTTTATTTTTCCAACCATTATTTGCTTCATGTTGTTTATTGCATTTTGCTTATTGCTCTATAAAATGTTTTACAGCTGTACGTACATATGAACGATATCAAATTGATCTTGGTTTTGAGATTCGCTTTGAAAAGGAACCATTGTTTCCTCTTTCTAATTCTTCTGTTTCCGCTGAAACTGATGGTCAAGGAGACATTAGATCCAACCCTCTGAATTCTAGTGCCACACATTCTTCATTAACCAGCTATAAAATGCCTAAAAAGACAATGGCTGCAACTCTAGTCGAAAAGGCAAAAAAGCAATCAGTTGCTCTTGTTCCCAAGGAGATTGCCAAATTAGCTCAGAGATTTTTTCCCTTGTTCAATCCAGCTCTTTATCCTCACAAGCCACCTCCTGCGCCCATTGCAAATCGGGTGCTTTTTACTGAGGCAGAGGATGAGTGAGTTTTATGCTTATCACTACATAGGGTGCTTATTTTGACTTCTGATTGGCAGCTTTGTTTATATCATGCTTGTAGCTCTGGGTTTCCATGCCATTTTTTCCTTTTTCATCTTGTTATTAATTGAATAAAGGAAAATTATTTTGATTAATGTAATTTCAAGATCTATTATGAATATGTGGTCGTACGAAAAGATTTTTCATATGATGTGACAAACTCATTTCTGTCTATCTTAAATATATTTTTACCACATAGTGGACTCTCATAGTATAATTTACAAGTGTCAAACGAGAACTACAACATTTTCTTCCATTTCCTCTTTAGTATTGATCCCTCCTAGGGGTTTTTCATTTTTGAGGGATGATCCCTCCTAGTTAATTAATAGTCTAGTCTGTAGATGTCATAAAGTAGCATGGAATAACTGCCCACGACTTACAATGAGTAATTAAAATTAAGTATGGCATTTGATAATACCAGTATATAATCATGCTCAAACTTCTTGTGACTAAAATACTTACAAAATTTTCAGGTAACCGAAGTAGCAAAGAATTATCAGTACTTTGTTGGAGTACCTTAGAAAATGTTAGAACTTTTATTGTCAAAATATGTCGTGAAACTAAGATGCTGTAGACATTAAACTTCTCCTTCATTCATTTGAATATGTTTGATTAGGTACCTGTTACATGTTCGGTTAACATTCTAATTAGACGGTTGCTGATGTTGTTCGTCAACAATCCCTCCCCAATTCTAAATCATGCTTTATTTTTTGACACTTCACTATTTGCTTTAATATTGACTTGTTTGCAGGTTATTAGCCTTGGGATTGATGGAATATAATACCAACTGGAAGGCTATAAAGCAACGATTTCTTCCTTGCAAATCTAAGTATCAGGTGGCTCATTTTTAGTTCATGTCCCAGCATTGGACATGTTATACCGATATCAGCCCATCTTGTCATGCATATTAAATTCATGTGAATTATAAATTTCAATATTGTTATCTCCTGTCATATCTGTGAAGTTCTTTGGCAGAAAAATCATGCTTAATTAAGATGATAAATATGCTGTGTAAAGCAGATATTTGTTCGGCAGAAGAATCGTGCATCATCAAAAGCTCGAGAAAATCCAATCAAGGTTTACCTTTTATTCTGATCACTGGAAAAGTTACTTTGAATAGTGCATCTTGAAAAACTGAGTTTTGCATTACTTCTTGTAGGCTGTTCGGAGGATTAAAAACTCTCCCTTGACTTCTGAGGAGATAGCACGTGTTGAAGTGGTACAAACTTCTATCAATGAATGTATGGTTTAAAAATTTGATATAGTCACATTGATCTCAAATATGATTGGTAATTTAGGGATTGAAGAAGTTAAAACTCGACTGGATATCGATATGGAGATTTTTGGTTCCATATAGAGATCCTTCCTTACTTCCAAGACTGTGGCGCATTGCTTCTGGAACACAAAAGTCATATAAATCTGATGCAAATAAGAAGGCAAAAAGGCGATTGTATGAACTAAGAAGAAAAGAAGCTAAACATTTGGCTTCACTGTAGCATTCTTCATCTGAAAAAGAGGTGAGCACGTCTTTGAACTTGACCTCTGCTAAAATAAATCAGTGCTGCCAGTGGAATGGCCGTCTTGTATTTGTTATTAAGGTCGGAGGGCCAACATCCAGTCATGGTTGGAGTTCCCAATTCCTCATGCCTGGTTTAGTGGATGCATGTTGGGACTATTTTGGATATGTGTGACAGATTTTATGGATTATTTGGAATAATGAACTATTCCTTCTTTGGTTTAGCTTCTACTAAACTTTTTTTGTTAATTAGCCATGATTGTCCAGAAACCTGGAGAACTTCAAATTATTTTCCAATGTGCCATGTTCGGCAAATTAGCTTGGTACGGTACATATTTGTGTAGGTCATCTCTGTTTAAGACATTTTTGACATCACTAATTGATAGACTTTGAAAACTGTAGGCAAATATATATGGCATATACAGGAGAAAATTTGATATTTTGTGGTTCTCAGTTGTTTTTTCCATAGGATAACTTCAGTTTTGCTGTGGCACCTTGAGATGTGTTGGTGACTGATTATCAGAGGTTGATTGTTGATTGAATTCTCAAGTTTCAGGGCAGTAGCACTGATGCTGTCGAAGAAACTATAAGTGGAGACATTCGCATGGACATTGAGGATGAAGCATATGTCCATGAGGCATTTTTTGAAGGTTGGAGGCCAGATAATGATATTTCTTTGAACTATTCAATTCACAAGCTTTCTCAGGACCGGGCTTCTCAAGCCAATCAGCAGAATGATAATTCTGGTTCTGCCTCTTTAAGGTACCCCAAGTCATAACAATCTTATTTTTATTTGCTCGACACATGATATGCTTCTCGTTGATCTAAATCAGTGTAATTCTTGCTTTTCCTGAAGGCCATCCAAGCCTCAAGTAATTTTGCGTCCCTATCGAGCTCGTAGATCAAATAGTGCACGCTTAGTTAAATTAGCTCCTGATTTACCTCCAGTAAATCTTCCGCCATCTGTTCGGGTAATGTCGCAATCAGCTTTCCAAAGCTCCCAGGTAGCAATTCCCGTAAAGTTCTCTGGAAATTATTCTAGATGTGATGGTAAGATGGCAAATGGAGTTCCAGAGGTTGGTGTCCTCAAAAAATCAGGGGTAGATTGATTATTCAGTGAAATCTGGACAGATTATGAAATCTTTTACGAAAGTTACTACTTCTAATCAGCAATCAAAACATTCTGACAAATGTGTAGCAGATGAGAGAGGTGATTCAGATCTTCAAATGCATCCTCTGTTATTCCAGCCACCTCAAGATGGTCGTTTGCCTTACTATCCCCTGAACTGCAGTACCGGCCCCTCCAGTTCTTTCACTTTCTTTCAGGGAAATCAAACACAACTAGATCTCAATCTTTTTCATAATCCGCGCCATATAAGAGACGCAGTTAATTTTCTTAGCAAGTCATCATTACCTCCCAAAAAAAATTCATCATCAAGCAGTGTCGACTTTCATCCACTTCTGCAAGATACTGATGCTGTATCCATAGCCGCACTTCCTGTTAGCAAGCCCTCTCTTAAAGGTAGAAAAATCTCTAGCCCCAGTGGAATGGGTAATGAACTAGACTTGGATATTCACTTAAATTTTGCATCCACAAATCAGGAAACTGTTGAAAGTGGAAATGTGACTCAACATGGTTCGGACAGATCAGTGCGTGCTTCAGTATCTAGAACTAAAGAATCTAAGGCTGCAAAATATCTAAGAAAAGTGAACTGTTCTACTCCCACTGGAATCAGTGATAAGCTTCACTCGAGTGACCATTTGCTGGTTACATCCAGGAACAGACAAAGTAGGAAAGTAGGTGATAGCATGCATGATGGATCCCTTCCTGAAATCGTAATGGAACAGGAAGAGCTGAGTGACTCCGAGGAAGAATTTGGGGAAAATGTAGAGTTTGAATGTGAGGAGATGGCTGACTCAGAAGGTGAAAATACGTCCGACTCTGAACCGTTTGTCAATACATCAAATGAGGTCAGATTATTGTTGCTGTCCGCCTCCTGTTGCGCACATTTTTTAGGGTCAACTCTTTTGCTGATCTACGATTTTCTCCCTCGAATCTTATCTCCTAGATTAATTGTTTACATTTTTATTTGTTCTCTCTCTTTTCCCCCATTGTGCTTGTCTGCCATTTGCGTAAAAAAATCATGGTGCTTAATTAAAAATCCTGTGTTGCTTCATCTTCTTGTTTTTGTTATTGGAACATAGGCCCGATGCTGGGTTTATTATTTTTGGGTATCCAATTTCATCAGGATGAAATGCTTTTCTTCATACTGATTGTGTTGCTTTGGCTTAAGGTCGAGTAAATCATCACTGTTGATGATTGCCTAAATTCTGTTGGTTTTATGTACACAGCATCTTTTATTTGATCATGTGTCTGGTTCGCCCTTTCGGAAAATTGTTCCTACAAGTGAGAATACCACTTTTCTAGTTTCATATTTAATTTATTTCAACTGCTGTGAATTGCTTTCAGGAAATGCCGGCAGATGGAATGGATGCAACTATTAATGATGGCCATTTAATCAATTCTGAAGATGACTGTGTAGTTGATGCATGTACGACTGATAATATGAAACCAAGTGTTTTTGCTTTGAATCTGAATTCCTGTCCTCCAGTTTCGCAGCACTCAAACCATGGCAATGATGTGGCTAAATATGATTTTGGGCCATTTGGTGAAATGCAAATTCTTTTATATTCGAAAAGACCCGAGACACACATGAAATCGGAGTCCAGCTTTGTTCAGAAGCACGCAATGAATGCACGACAGCATACCACTCCAGGTTGCGGAGACCCTTTGCCTAGACAACAAAGAAAAAGTGCTCTTAAAATGACTTCTGATTTAGGCATTACTGCCTCTGGGCCAGGGCAACCAAGCATTGACATGGATGTAGAAAAATTAGAAAATGATGAATTTAGTTCATGACAGCTTACGCAGGAACTAATATTGAATTTATTGTCATGATTGAGTAATGGTTTAGAAGCCATTAATACAATAGATTGCTCTTTCTCTTTGCATATCTTGAGTGATATCACGACTTCATTTACCTAGGTAGCATCCGTTTACCTGGGCATGACATAGTGGTAAAACATTAAGAGGATAATGTGAGTGCCACAAGCTCAAATCCCAGCAGGGGATGATAACTAAAATGAGAGTCGGCTCCAAGTTATATAGGCTATGATTGCATCTGGATTCAGTGGAATTGTAGAATTCATAGCTTACACCAAAATTCATCTTTCACAATGCATGGCTCATATGGAAAGGTGGCTTTGCCTGGAATTCCTGCTTTTTGTTATCAGAATCCAAGATTTGGATGAGATGGCTTACATTCAACAATCCATTGGTAGAGAACCTATGTTTCTGATTGGCAGCCATGGCCTGTGACTGATTCTTCCTTGACTTTGTCTAGTGGAATGGTGTTCCTCCATCTCGGAATCAGAATATGTGATCTCACTTGATCTGTTTACCCACTTGAGGACAATGGCTCTCATAAACACAGATACCGAATAAGAACTATGACGGTTGGCAGCAAGGCAGGCAAGTGGATTGGTTGTTTCCCTGTCAAGTAGCACATTGCGAAGGATGTACCACAATGTCTGTTAAAGCATATTACCTTTGCGAATAACGAGAAAAAACCTGTAAGTGACAGAAGGGATGTGCAAGAGGTTAAATCCTCGAAACATTTAAAGTTCATCTCGTAAACAGTGCATTGGATTTTTATTTTTAGGAGGATTTCCAGGAGAATTCTGGACAAGAAATTCAACCAACAGCAGTCTCAGAAGGAAAACTAACTGAAGAGAAATTCAAGGTAACCGCACTTGGGGATGTCAAGTCTTACAGCTCATTTTAAGTGGCCTAGATTTAAACATGCAGGCTCACTGTAGCAAACTTCATGTATTTTTTTTAGTCAATCACACACAAGCTAAAATCATTATGTTCTCACTGTTATAACTCAAGTCTGTTCTGAACATTCCTGATTCATTTCTTTTGTTCTATGCTCCCTCTCTGTAGCCTCTATTTTCGGCAATAGATTTTGCTACATCATTTGCATGAGTTCTGCTTGCTTGCTGATCTTTCACAAGTGTGATTGCTTTCTTTGTGAGTCAAAATAGCTTATTGAAATTGTCGACAACAACCTAACATAATCGATAGCAATTAGCTACAGTTTAATTTTATCATATCTTAACATTCAGGATCCTACACATACATGGTTATTGACAGAATGGGCGAATTATTTTTCGATCGAATATCAGATTTGTTTTCGAGGGTTTTTCATGGAGCTTAAACACGCAATCCTTTGATTGGAAGCTTGCACTTCATACATATTTATCCGAACTTCATGCATTCAAAGAACTAGAGCAGGGGATGAGGAAACTAGCAGCTAAATCAGCGCCATAATTATGATATCTTGTTTTGGCAGCAGCTGCATTGGCGCTTTATTTTCATATGATGTCTTCCGGAAATCGAAGGGTAAAGGAATTTAAAGTAACGTTTGCCTTTGTAGGGGATGTGGATTATGAAATCAAGTAAAAGATTTATACCCTTTCTTACCTCTTCTTTTTACACTTTCTTTACTTAACATGTAACAGGACTGTTGCAAAACTGACCGTGTAGTCGTTGGCGGCAAGGAACTGAGGCTTGGAATTGGCATTTCAAATGCTGTTGTCCGAAATGTGAATGAACTCTGCAAAACCATACTAGTTATTATAACACTACTAATTAACACTAGTAAAAACCATTCCCAGTTAGTCTGTAATTGCATCGTGTTATTATTGTCAGTAGCAATGCAAGCATGCTTTTGATGACAAAGCAGAGAATTTGTTTGCCACGGCATATATAATGTAATTGCCTTACTGTTTGCATAATATTTGAGATTTGCGGGCGTGCCAGGTGCGAAGTTGCACCAACTTGTGTGAAAATAATAAAATCTAACTTTTAAATGTTCAAGCGACGTGAATTCTAAATTCGACCGTCAATTATAGTCTCCTAAAACAAATGCAATGCCAAAATAAAGAAAACTTTTGTGAATCTGACATGATTTTGAATTTACAAAATTGTAGGAATTCATCAAAACTTGAAAAATATAATAACTTGTTGCTGAAATCTAAAATG